>NC_090927.1:149087076-149687076 GCF_040938575.1 Ambystoma mexicanum
GAAGGAGAACAGTTCGGGGGGCCATCACTAAAGTCCACGGGTGGCTTAATCCCTTTCTCCACTTGCAGGAGAATACTTCTACGAGTCCAGAAGACAAGATTAGGCGGGCCAGTCCAGACTGTCATCTCTTCACTACGCATCACGTTGGTGGAGACCGCAGCTGTCTGGGTCCGATCGACGCCCATGTGGGAACCAGGTGAGCGTAACAATTATAGAGATGTCTTTAGTAAAATCGCAGCAGAAACCTTACCACCCCATTGGCCTTTTTATTGCAGAATTGATTAGAGCCTGGGGCAGCACTACCATGCAGCCGTATTTACGCACTTACGGAATCTGAAAACGAACACCTGAAGGATTATATCAAGACAAACCCGGCCAACGGCTTTATACGTCATACAACATCACCGGTATCATCACCCTTATTCTTCGTTCCAAAAAAAACTGGGGACCTAAGAACTTGCATAGACTGCAGGGCGATTAACCGTATGACGGTAAAGAACCGTTACCCATTACCTCTGATTCCCACTTTGCTGGATCAGGTTCGTGACGCCAAGATATACACAAAGTTGGACCTAGGAGGTGCCTACCATTTGATGCGGGTGCGCAAAGGGGACGAATGGAAGACTGCCTTCAGAACAAAATTCGGCCTTTATGAATACCAGGTCATGCCATTCGGACTCTGCAACGCACCCGCCGCCTTTCAGCACTTCTTGGATGAGGTTCTACGGGGATACCTAGATGTTTTTATGGTTGTCTATACAGATGACATACTTATCTACTTCCGAAACCTAGAGGAACATCGGAAACATGTGAGAGCAGTCTTACACCGCTTAAGAGAACATCAGTTATATGCTAAACTGGAAAAGTGCGAATTCCACCAATCTACAATAGAGTTCCTGGGATTTATTGTGTCTCCAGAAGGAGAGACAATGGATCAGAAGAAAGTGCAGACTATCACGGAATGGCCGTCCCCTACCTCGGTGAAGGAGTACAGTCAGTATTAGGCTTCGCTAATTTTTACCGCCGATTTATAGACGGATTTGCGAAGAAAGAACAGCCAATCACTCGTTTGTTGAAAAAGGGAGTAGTCTTCCGATGGGATACAGAGGCAGAAACCAGCTTCCAGGCCCTGAAGAAAGCATTCACCACACACCTATATTACTCCATCCAGATCCTGCACGCCCATATGTAGTGGAAACCGACGCCTCCAGTTACGCATTGGGAGCAATATTGTCTCAACGAGATAACACTGGGCAACTACATCATGTGGCATACTACTCTCATTCCCTGCTTCCTGTGGAGAGAAACTATATAGTAGCCGATAGAGAACTCATAGGGCCTCATTACACGGACGGCGGTAAGGGTTTACTGGTACCGATATTTTACCGGTACCAGTTAAACCTTACCGCCTTACTATGAGGTCCCTTTGCGGGTTGGAGAATTTAACGCCTGCTTTTTGCAGGCATTAAAAACCAACCCGCAAAGGGACCAGGGAGCTAATTACGGTACCGCAATTTGCGGTGCCGTAATTAGCACCTTCCCCATTCCCATTATGCCCTATGGGGCAAAAATGGGAATGGGGAAGGGCAATGGGGGAAGGGGGAATTACCGCCCCACCAACCTTGGAATAGGGCGGTAATTCCCCTTTCCACCAAGGCGGTGCCAGTATTTTACCGGCATGGACCAAGGTGCTAATAGCTCCTTGGTCCACCGCGTCCGTGTAATGAGGCCTACAGCCATAAAAGCTGCATTCAGCGAATGGCGCCACTATTTGATGGGCGCAAGGCATACCATCACAATTCTAACTGATCATAGGAATCTACAGTTTCTAAGGTCTGCTAAGGCCCTAAGTCCAAGACAATTGCGGTGGGCGATGTATTTTGCCGATTTTGATTTTATAGTAACGTACCGCCCGGGAGCGGAAAACAAGAAGGCTGACATCTTGTCCCGTTACCCAGAACCTGCCCCTGAGACCATCAAAGAGGAAGAACTGAAACCAATTGTGCCCGCTGCACGTATCATCGGTAGTGTAACAGTCGATGATATGTTCGACGATATTCGAAAGGCATTAACAGCACAAGAACTAGCACAATGGAACAACCCAGGTATAGGGAGAACAGTTAAAGACAGATTACCCTTCTTGGGCACAGCCTTATATCTTCAAACCACTACCAATCAGCAACGTGCCATTAGACGGTGTCATGATTCTCCTTTTGTGGGGCATCCTGGCACAGCCAAAACTTGTGAGCTTGTGATGCGCCATTTCTGGTGGCCCAAAATGAAACAAGATATTCACCAGTACGTACTTGCATGTGAATGTTGTTTAAGTAATAAGTCCGATCACCAATGCCCTGCTGGTTTATTGCGACCTTTACCCACGCCATCTGTACCTTGGCATACTATATCACTAGACTTGATAGTATATTTACCAGCTTGCCACGGATTAACCACCATCTTGGTAGTAGTGGATTCATTGACTAAACTAGCGCATTTCATTCCTTGTAAAGGGGTGCCAACGGCCAAAATAATGGTAGACCTTTTCCTTCAAAACATTGTACGCCTACATGGCATTCCACAGCAGATTGTTTCGGATCGGGGCTCTCAATGCACTTCTTGTTTCTGGCGAGCCTTTGGTAGTTCAGTAGGAATTAACCTAAGACTGTCCACCAGTTATCACTCCGAGACCGATGGCCAGACCGAGCGGGTGAATCAGACCCTTGAGCAGTACCTACGGTGTATGACCTATGAAAACAAAGCCACTTGGGCCGATACAATCTGGCTTGCCGAGTTAACTTATAACAATGCTATACATGCTTCCACTAAAACAACCCCATTTTATGGCACGTATGGTTATCACCCTCGATTTCAACCTGTTCGCCATGCCACTCTAGAAACGGTCCCCGCTGCCCTCTCACACCAAAAACATCTAGAGGAAGTGTGGCGGGGTATTCTTGCTAATTTAGTGACTGCAAAACAAAAGTACAAACTGTATGCTGATAAAAAAAGAAGACCAGGCCCTGCAAATAAAGTAGGAGATAAGGTATGGTTGGCAACACGCAATCTCTGATTGCAAGGTCCCCGGAAGTTCCAACCAAGATATATAGGGCCCTTTCCTGTGGAGAAACTTATAAATCCTGTAGCAGTCCGCCTAACTTTGCCCACCCAAATGCGTATACATCCAGTCTTTCATATAGCGTTGTTAAAACCAGCTCCGAAGTCCGTCCAACTAAAAAGCCCCCCCCCCCACAATTGTGGATGGAGTTCCAGAATATGAAGTAAAAGCCATATTGGACTCCTGCCGTCGATTGGACAAACTGTACTATCTTGTTGATTGGTTGGGTTACGGGCCTGAAGAGCGGTCGTGGGAACCTGCCACTGCGGTTCATGCTTCCCGCTTAGTGCGAGCCTTTTACCAGAGACATCCCGGTAAACCAGGTCCTACTAGAGGGGGGAGTACTGTCAGGATTTCACATGTAATAGGGGCCAGTGGTGCTCAAGTCAAACGATGTTCTATGCCCAAACATATTGTTCATGTATTAAAGCATAAGAAATGCCTATATTTTAGGACACTGCTTTGCGTTATGTGCAGGAGAAACTTCAAACTAGGGTGTAAGGCCCTCTGGAGGCACAAGGATGCCAAGGAACTACATTACCCAGGAGGCTCGTGTGGCCACGAGCCTCCAGAACTCATTAGGACGACGAATCGGCCTTCGCGCATGCGCATTGCGCTCCGGACACTGCCCCAGCTTCCGCGCATGCGCACAACGGACCCGAAGAGCCCTGCTTGCGCTCATGGACACCGGAGAAGTCGGACGCACGTCTCGGAGGCTCCTGCAGGCTGCGAATCGCGGGGCCACACCCGCCTGCTTATCCTGCAGGCCCCGCGCAACACTAGAGATAAGTCATAAAAACTATTACGAACCGCTGTACTAGACTGCGGACCTTTGGGAGGGAGATTACATTGTTTACATTGTCTCGCCAAACTTCAAAGGAGCTATGCGAACGTTGTGAAGCTCGTTTTCGGGTGGTCCTGGTCAAAGGGACTTGGGATTTAAGGCTCATCAGAGTGAAGAGTGTGTGTGTGTGTTGGGACTCCGGCACTGATTTTGCCTGGAAGCAGCGGGAACTGGTAGTGTCACCAAGCAAGTGTACAAACGTAAAACTCATACGTGCTTTTATTCTCTTGTAGCGGCGATCCGTTCATTGTGAACCAAGAATCGTAGGACCAGAGCCTGTGGCGGAGCTCACCACTTCTGCAGCATCATTCAGAGATAAGTGCAGCTAAAACGTTAAGCATTGCATGTGTGGTAGTGACTTCAACAATCATTGTGAACAGTGCTACGATTCATCGTGGGGGGCTATGTTTGAGTGATGTAAAACTCAAAAGTGTTCATGCATCTGTAACCTTGTTACTAAGAACGTGTTACTGATTACCATGATGTACGCAAGAGTGAGTGGGCGGAGATCGACATCGTAGGCACCCAGGAGGGAGCCTAGGAACAACTAATACCTACCCTACCCCCATCCAAAATTCCTTACCCTACCTCATCCCATTCCTTATCCTAAATTCAACCCGGTTACCATAATTCCCCCCTACCTGTCCAATCCAGCGGACCCTAACCCCCTTTCCCTGGGGGGTCGTGGAGGCCTGTGGTGGTACTTATCCAGGCACCAAGACCCAACGGGGAGGCAAGTGTACGTGCTACCTCCGCGCAAGGCCAGGATACTTGACAGATATCATTTCTTCTCCAGACGCCACCACAAGAGTGAATCTGTAGATGCCTACATAGCAGCATTGAGGGGTTTGATTTCTACTTGCAAATTCACAGGGGTTGCTGATGAATACCTGAGAGACGAATTAGTCCTGCATGTTGCGGATCCCCGCATACAACAAAGGTTATGGAAGGCAAAAGACCTGTCATAGTTGACTCTTGATGCCATATTCATCTTGATGCAATTTTCCCTTTGATAGATTGCAGTTATGCCGAATACAGACAATTAAGAGGTCTAATATCTGCTAGGCTCGGGCTCACGCCTCAGAACTGTGGGTCAAGCGCTGCCTGGTCAATGCTGGAGCTCTGTGCCTGAGCAAATCATCCAGCTGCAACTGTGCACAAAGTCCTTGCAGCTAATAAACTGGGGGTCTCTGATCTTGCGACTGTCTGGGCTGGAGAATTGGGCGAAGACATTTGTTCTGAGTGCTGGCACAGGTGCTGCAATAATGTCCGCTTCTCAAGCATGGATTGGGGTCTGAGAGCCTCACAGACTAAACTATGTTTCATGGTATATTGGTCACCGGAAAGAATGTTTAAAAGAAACCTCTCAGACAATGACCAATGTTGGAAGTGTAATTGATCAGTCGGCACTTTCAGCCACTTACTTTGGTTTTGCAAAAAAACAAGAGATTTCTGGGAGGCAGTATGTGAGCGGATGGGCCTTGTGATGGAATATTCAATCCCCAGAAAGGCCTCCCTTCAGATTCTTTGGGATGTCGCCCCATTAAAACACCTGTAATTTCCCTAGAAAATGTGGGTATTAATAGGCTGCATGCTTGCAAAAGAAATGATCCTGCGTGCGTGGAAATCCCCCAGCTGCTTCACCATTGATGACTGGGTGGAGGAGCTGCTGACTGTGTCCACGTATCCAGTTTAGCCATGGGGCTATTTTTAAATGCAGGAGGGAACCTGATAAACTCAATGATCTCTGGGGCCTGTTCTTGGATACCGATGGTTAAATTATGTGTTACTTAGAAATATGCGTTATTGAAATGTCTCCTGATGTGTATTGTCACTATGACTTGGGTGCACTGTTGATTTTAGATTATTATCCTGTTTCGGTGGGTGCTAGACGTAATACTGATACAGTATATTATGTGATCGATGTTTAGGCTGTTTTTTTCACATTCTTTCTCACTTTATGCTCGCAAAAACGTTTATGATATGTATTGTTTATCCATTAGGGTGGTAAGGTTCTGTCGTTGATCTGCTTTTACTGTATTGCCTAAGTATGTATTTTTGCGTTTTCCTATTGGTGTTAAATAAAATAAAAATTTAAATTCACAATACACCATCATCCTAAGAAAACCTCTCTAACTAATGTGAAGGATAGAAAGAAAATTCTGCGTTAAGTGCTAAATTGATACATGGCTCAGTGAGCGTGCCTATGGATAAAAAGCTATTAATATCTTGACAACAATTGGCACATAAGTACAAAATAGATTTAGCATACCATCCAACAAAACCAAAAAAAAAGAAGCAAGCGCAAGCCTATTTGTTGCATAGTGTGAGTTGGGTGCATGTATGCTGTGCTTAAAGAAAAATGTGAGAGCCTACAAAAGAGACTCCCAATGTTAATACATCTTCAGTGCAATACCAGCAACATAGCAGTTGATGGATACATTGGTGACATTGGCAGAACATGGGGTTTCAAGGTAGTGTGGGGAGCTTGAAATGGATTATAGTCAATACCTCTTTTTGGTTCATTAATGAGGCTGTTTTGAATCTTTTTTCATATGGGTGAAAAAAGTACTATAATTCTCCAAGGTGCTGTTTCTTACATACCTTTTATGTAAACAGTGGCTCATAACAGCGTGAATAACCCTCAGCCTGGAAGTCCACTTTTTAGCCAAAAGAGCTAGGCTCTCCAGTATGCAACCTTTCATAAACCCACCTAAAAACTCATCGCCATTCACAATCCAAGCCAACATTGTAGAAGAAAGTAATTAACTTGCCGGATCTCTAGAACCAAGCTTAGTCTACATAGTTGAAGTTCAGCTAGTAGATACTCCACCGGGGCTGTAAGGGGTGACCTAAAAAGTATTTTCAAAGTCGTGCTCTCAAGTAAGTCCAACCTATGGACATATATGGGCACACATTTCCGCCCCATAAGTAAAGATGGGTAAAAGAGGACTTTATAGTCTTGCAATATAGGCAGAAGAGAAAATCCCCACTGTTTATGAGAGAAAGCTGTCATCAACGCACCAACCTGCTTTTCAAAGGCCAACTTGACCGCGATAAATTGATTCATCCAAGTCAGGTGCTGATCTATTTGCAGACCTATTTGCAGACGCAAATATTTAAAGCAGCAAACAGTTTCAACCACTTGGCCATTTAAGAGCAATGTGTAACCCTGTTTAGATTTTAAGGTAGGTGGGTGGAAGCACATGGTCTTTGCTTTACTAGCGTTAATTTGAAGGCCATTACCTTTCAAAAATTCATAGAGGAGTTGCAGTTGTTCCTGTAAGCCCCTGGGTGTGCCATCTAATAGGGCAAGGTCGTCGGCATAAATTAGCCAATTGATGGTAGTAGCCCCATGTCTAGGGGAGAATATAGGCCCTGAAGATGAAAATACAGTAGGGAGGTCAAACAGGCACATGTGGAAAAGGGTTGGAGCAAGCAAACAAACCTTGTTTAACCCCGACAAAGATAGGTGTCCAATCAATTGTCTCACTGACATTGTCTTTTTCGCCTGACCCCCACTCTAGTATTATAATGCAGGAGCATAATCATTCCTAACAGACCCATGGGGGATGTTCCACCCCACTAATTTCTGCCGAAAGTAGACCTCTCTGCATGGAGTCAAATGCAGAGCAAAAGTCAACAAAGGCCACATACAAGGACTGTTTCCGGATTAGCC
This sequence comes from Ambystoma mexicanum, assembly GCF_040938575.1. Taxonomy (NCBI): domain Eukaryota; kingdom Metazoa; phylum Chordata; class Amphibia; order Caudata; family Ambystomatidae; genus Ambystoma; species Ambystoma mexicanum. Next base: position 149,094,712 of record NC_090927.1, read on the forward strand.
ATGCCTGTTGAATAACAGAAACTAAGGCAACAATATTATCCAAAATTGAAGAACACTTCCTAAAGCCAATCTGGTTTATTGGGATAATGTTTTTGACATCAATCCAGTTATTTAGTTCCTTTAACAGTACATGTGAGAACATTTTAGAGGAAAAGTCTAGCATAGCTAGTACCCTATAATTCGCAGGGTCCGCTTGTGATCCTTTTTATATCCAGGCACTAGTATGCTATCTGTCCATGAGTTAGGAATTAGATTAGTCTGGCTAATGAGTAGGAATATTCTATGCAAAATGTTGGCCCACCAAAAGGGATGCTTTTTTAGAATAAGATTACATCTGCCGTCAGGACCAGGAGAGGACTTTCTGTTAATAATGAACTTCACTAAATCAGCCATCTGCAGGGAGTAGTGCCAAGTGGGCGTGCAGCTGTCAATATGGAGACTATTCCCAGGTGCACACCCAATAGTATTAGCGATATGCCTTAACCATGAGGATTGAAAAGCACCATTGAGCAGAGAAGGAGCCATGTCTGTTCGATTTATAATGTGCCAGGAACTTTTAACATCATTAGTATAATGCATAATGTATAATGTATTATGGTGGTAAAATGCAGCTTCCTCCAGGGAGCCGGCTGGTGACACTGGCCCCCTTAAAAGGCTGTCTTTTAAGGCTACTGTGTGTGTCCCCGGTCTGGCCCTGTCCGGCATTGACCCCAAATGGAAGAGCCAGTTCTGCCTGTGCAGCGCCGAAGCCTAAACCATTACACCGTCATCTTGAGTCTGCTCCTCTAGTCCCATGGCCTCCTATCCAAACACTCCATAGGTCGCCAAACGGATCTAACAATTCACGAGACTGTGTCTTGCTTATGTGATTGTTTTGAATTCCCAAGGATGGCATCAGCTTGATGGCATGGGCTTGAATAAATCACTGAATATCTTTCTGTCAAAGTGTAAGAGTCTGCATTTTGAATTAAATGCAGAAAAAACATTATGCAGTTATGGTGTTTAAGCCTCAGTCTGTCAAAAACTGCCCTCTACTGACAAAGGTAAATGACGTCAGATTTTGACTATCTGGCCCTCAGATTTAAAGACTCTGGTGCATGGTCCCAGCAAGTCCTTAAAGCAAGAACTAATTTGGAGAAATATAGTGGGCAATTCAATCATTCTTCATCAGACATGGCAGTGGCGCAATATCCCCAGCTCTGGAAGCAGGCTTTACCCGCAGCCATTTACGGATCCAAACTCGAGGGATACGCCAACACCGGGAAATTCTATGTCAAGAATGGAGGTGAGCATTATGCTCTTTTTTTTGTTACTGCAACTGACAGCTAAGTAACTCTATACTACCTCACAAGCAGTGTTTGTGTAGAATTTGAAGTATTGTCCTAATACACGCTTAGCATTGCACGCGCTAATATTATTTCATTATAATATTCATGTAGAATGTTGCCAGAGTAGATTTTACACGTTACTTCCTCGCTGGCATCCCTCATTCAATGCGCTCGAGCATGTCGCTAGTACTCTATTTTAAAGCGGCCAGGGCCCACGAGCGTTCTCGCTAGCACAGGCCTCCGGTCTGCTTTTCCAATTGCATTTCGAATTGCTTTCTGTAGTTATTACGCGCCGCACTCCACAGCCGGCCCGTTCACACGACAGTGGTAATTATGACGCACCAAGCATCAAGCACGCATGCACATTCGAGTTTATCGCATCATTTTCCGAACTGAACATGGAACATAATTCCTTCGCTCCGCAGGCACTACAGCTGCTATAGGAAGCACGAACACAGCGTTTCGACGGCAATCAAGAGGCTAAAGAGTTATTTTTGGAATTCGAAAAAAAAGATATATATATTTATAAAAACCAGTGGAGCTATTGCCTGAAGATACTTGTGTCACAGCCCAAGTTGCGGGGTGACAGTGCCTTTTCCCAGGTACACAGCATACAGATCTGAAACTTACATGGCTTGTGATATGGGAGATGAGGTGTTGAGCGAAGACAGTGAACAGGAGGTAGGGGAGGAGGAGGCAGACCTCTCTCAAAGTTTCAAAAAAGTATTGGGTGACTCCCTAGTGAGAGCAGTAGCTCAGGGAGTTAAGCCTCTGAAGGACAGGTTGCAGATCCTGGAAGACATTTTGGGAAAGAAAGCTGGCATACTTGAAGACCCAGGTGAGGGGACCGCCACAGTTAAGCCTCTTAAAGACATGAAATGGGGAGTAAATCAGACTGGAAGAGGAAGGCCTCTTTTACTCCCCAGGGCTCAGGGATGGGGATGAAAAGAAGCCCCAGGAGGTGGCTGACGCATTTAACAGGCTTAAGAATGCCTTCCTATCAAAGTCAGCCTTGCCCAGCCTCATACCCCATACCCCATGGGCGAAAAATACAGGGTATGCTCTCTCGTCCTCAGAAGAGTTCGAACAGTATGAGGAAGAGGAGGATGGCGATGCTAGCATTGGTAATGAGAGCACACAGCTGCAGAGGAAATTATCCTGCAAGCCGAAAGCCAGCAAAGTAGAGAGCCCCTAGGATGAAGAGGACATGTCTGACATGTTTGAACCAAAGGCAATCAGGCACCTCAGATCCACCGAAGGGGCTCCATCACCGAGGGTAGCCTTGTACATGGTGCAAAAAATGCGCAAACTTTTAGAGAAGGAGACTAGATTCCACCTAAGATCGGAATGTCCAAGTCCGAGCTTACCGGAAGAGTAGCAGATACCCCAGAACTGGATCCCAAAATGCCCACTTTCATGACGAAGGCTGGTAAAGACGCCAGGAAAGGCATGGACCGTGCCTGGAAGACATGCCAGGACACGATTTTATACCTAGCCGGGCCCATTGCAAAAATCATGGTCCTAGCTGAAATAGCAAAAGACACAGGGGAACCAGTCGACCCACACATCTTACCAGGCGGGGCGCAACGAGCAGTATGCATGCTCGGAAATGCAAACAGCGCAATTTCATCAGAGAGACGCAGAACAATGCTCCTTAAAATTGACAACAAATTAGGAGACCTGGATTCTGTAATATCTAGACTGGTTGTCTGCACTGGGTGCACACTGTGCAGATAGTGGAATGTCATTAGGTCATCTAGAATCTTATGTGTCATCAAGGTTCTGAATCCTACAGTTCAGATCTTCAGGATGGGAGAGCTTTCCGACTGGATGTACATTACATAGCTCCTGTCTCAATCATCTAAGCTTACCCTGTAACTAATAATAAAGCTGATCTACTTTTATACAAATCAGCCTCCATCATCTTACCTGTTTTTCGGCTGCCTAAATACTACAGATTTCTACGAGGCAGGCGAGGGAGCACAAGGCTTTCTCTCTGTAGAAGCCTTAGAGAAAGAGCAAGCTTCTATTAGGAGTCTTCCATGGGAGAGTTTTTGCAGGGGCCAGTCAATACAGAGGCCGCTTGACTGAACGCTTCAAGGCAAACAAAAGGCCCCAAGAGCCCAGAGCACAATACTGGTAATCAAGTCAACAGGATGCCCTTTTCCCCAACAGAGGCCGAGGCTATAGAGGTCGCAGAGGGCAAGGTTATTTCAGGCAACAAGGAAATGCCATAGGTGAGAGCATGCATAGCGACATACCCTCCAGTAGGATGGAGGACGCTACCTTTTATAAACAATTGGCACGAGCTGTCTTCCGACGCGTGGGTATCACAGACAGTCCAGGAGTTCGTAGATACTCCGAGGCAGCGCAGACTCCCCCCTGCACCCCTGCGCATACACCTCTCTCAAGCGGAGAGCATATTGTTAGACATAGAGATCCAAGCTCTAGCACAGAAGAACGCTATAGAGAGGGCACAACCACACACAGCAAGTTTTCTAAGCAACATATACTTAGTTCACCGCTAAGGCAAAGTGCGACCAGTCATGAATTTAAAAGAATGAAATAGTTGGCTGTGTACAGACACTTCAAAATGGAGGTAATTCATCTCTTGGGAGATCTACTCAGGAAGGACGATTGGCTAGCACACTTAGATTTGAAAGACGCATATCTGACGATACCGATAGCAGTAGAATACCGTTCCTTTTTGAGGATCCTTTGGAGGACAGAGATATGGCAGTTCAAAAGTCTGACTTTCCGCCTTACCTCAGTGCCATGGGCCGTCACCAAACTCATGATGCCCCTAGCAGCCACGGTTCAAGATCAGGGAATTCGGATGATCATCTACTTAGACAACATCCTGTTCATGGCAGGGGACAAGGAGAGGTTACAGAAACAAGTACACTGGGCAATGTCCATAATAACAGGACTGGGTTTCTTGGTCAACAAGGAAAAATCCGCCCTGACCCTGAGCAAGAGAACAGAATTCCTAGGTTTCACAATAGATACGAAGAAGGCGACACTGGAACTCCCATCGCCCAAGATGAGATCCATAAAGAAAGATCTGAGAGCAGCTCTCAGGAATCCGGTTATATTGTTTTGGAACCTAGCCATGATAGTGGGACTCCTAGCAGCTTCTATTTAAGCAATATTTCATGGGCCCCTGCACTATTGAGCCCTTCAGTGGCTCAAAATCAAATATCTCCAGAAAGGTTGGAGATATCATCAACTAGTGACACTAGATGGAGAAAGCAAGACAGAACTTCTCTGGTGGCTACGCAATATGGAGGCATGGAACGGCAGAGTCATCTTTGGAGACGTTCCAGAACTCATCATAGAATCAGACATCAGCAGATCAGGCTGGTTGCCAGATGCGGCTGACAGAAACAGGGGGAAAATGGTCCCTAGAGGAACAAGAACTACACATCAACTGCCTGGAGCTCCTAGCGGGCTCTTCGCAGTGAAAGCGTTTACCAAGGACACAGCGCAATGCTGTATTCTGCTTCGGATGGACACCATCTCAGCAGTAGATACATAAACAAGCTAGGAGGCACGATATCCAAGATGTAAGCAGAGCTAGCAAAGGACTTCTGGCATTTCTGCCTAGAGAGAAATATATCAGTCACGGCAGCTCTGAATACAGTAGCGGACTGGAGCTTCCGATATTTGCTAGACTCGAGAGACTGGAAAATACACAAGTCAATCTTTCAGAAGTTACAACACAGGGTACCTTTGCATACAGACCTGTTCGCCCCAGGGCTGAATGCCCAGCTGACAAAGTACTTCAGTTGGAGACTGGACCCGGAGGTTCTAGGTACGAATGCTTTCCTTCACAGCTGGAGCGATCATATATAATACGCTTTTCCCCCTTCACGATGCTGGCGAGGGCACTAGCAAAGGTGTGCAGGGACAAGGCAGAGTTGGTGATAGTGACACCAGAATGGGAATCGCAAGCTTGGTTTCCAGTTCTGATGGAACTTTCCTCAGATTTCCCACGGAGGATTTCTCACAGAGTGGATCTACTGACATATCCGTCGGGAGCCCCACACCCACTGGTGCAGGACCAGAAGCTAACACTACTAGCTTGCAGAGTTTCAGGCGCAGATGGTGTCTTCCTGGACTTTCAGAGGAGGCTACAAAACTTATCAAGGTATCATAGGCCCCCTCCACAGTTCAGAGCTATAATTCCGATTGGCAAGCCTGGGAACTATGGTGCAGGGGGAGAAGTATTCCTCCTGTTTCAGCCCCTATAGTGCAAGTGATAAATTTCCTAGCGAGCCAAGCCACTCAAGGCTGAGCCTTCAGGACAAATCAGGGTGTATAGAGCAGCGATTTCAGCCGGCCACAATCTTGTAGACGTGGTTCCAGTTGGAGAGCATCTGGCAGTGGTTAGGCTGATAAAGAGGGTAAAGGTTAGCAAACCTCTGCAGGCAAAATATTACTCCCTATGGGTTGTTAACAGAATCCTAAATGTATTGGAGCAATGACCAAATAACGAGCTACTCTCCAGAAGGCAATTGTCAGGAAAATTGGCCACACTACTTTGTCTGGTATCCTGTAGAAGAGTTTCAGATGTGAAGGTTTTAGAGATCGACAGGAAAGTGATCTATCCAGAGAGGATAGCGTTTAACATAGCGCAGCATACCAAGACTAACTCCAAGGTTATCTCATCCCCTTATTTCCCGAAAAACAGCAAACTATGCGTAGCACAGTGCATAAAGTGTTATGAAGCATCAACGGTAGCAGTAAACCCGCAGGGCGTCAAGCAACTATTAATAGCATGCAGGAAACCATATAAGGCGGTAGCGCTAGCCACCATTGCTAGATGGGTAAAAGAAATAATGGCCCTGGCAGGAATAGACATTTCAATTTGTGGGGCTCACTCGACCAGAGGAGCGATGGCTTCCAGAGCTTTTGCAGCAGGAGTTCTGCTGCAGGAGATCACAAAGGCAGCTGACTGATCAAGCGACTCAGTTTTCAGAACCTTCTATTTCAAACCTGTTTCTAATATTGCCACAGCAGTAGTAGAGAGCTTTGAACAAGCATAATGCTTGCCTCCGGTCTTGACATACAATGAAGATTGCCCAAGCTCTTAGCGCAGGTAGTCTTGATTCTATTAAAGACACAGAGGCAAGCATTATCCCCTCACAGTTGGAATACGCTGAATGATGATTAAACAGTATGTTGTGTTGAGATGACATTCACAGCGAATACCCCCTTCCCTAACAATGTGATTCTTTTTTCACTTAGGAGAGGATCAGAAGAATACTGAAGATTAGTCGCCCACAGAGCTGGCAGGGAGAATATTGAGAGGAAGGCATCTAAAGTTGTTGGAGTGCAGGATAGCTAGAGGCAGAGAAGTACAGAAGACGTTACCTAAGGCTGTTTCTTAGACTGTTATAGAATGTTAAAGCAACATCTAAAAGAAGAGGAAGAGACCTAGAGCAGCAGGGATTTGTACTGGAGGGAGAGCCCTGATTGGACAGCAGGACAGAGGCTCAGCACTACTATGCTGCAAGGGCTCATGGGGATTGTAGTTTTGACTATCCTGGGAAGACTGGGCTAAAGGTGGGAGCCTATCCCCCTACTCTGAGAACAACTATTTATTTGAATTGAAAAATACCTGGTTCTTTTTCTAATACAAAGTTGAAAAGTAGCCCTTGTTGAGCGATTTCTTTTTTAGCTAAGTTTCAAACAATCTAAAGGTTGTCCGATCTAATCTTTTTATGAAATATAAAATGCATGCAAGAGCTGAGAATTATTCTGTCACCTGCTCAAACCTTTAGAAGCTTCTCTTCCCTTAGCAGACTTGTATCCACAGACATCATCCATGTTCATTTCCAAGGCAGGAAGTGAAGCAGACGAGAATAAAGTTGATTGATAAACTACTAATAGGCTTTATATCTGGCTATGGTAAATTAAAGACGTTAGCGCATTTAAAGGGAAGTAATGTATCCTAGTAGAGTTTGTTCACCACTATTGACAAGATTAGTGGTTCTTTGGGCCCAGCATGCGTTGCTTGGTCTTGACCCCAAGATGTGCCCCAGGGGTTGAAGACTCGCTCACAGGTGTGTCCTTGTCAATGCTGGGCCAAGATGATTTGCAAATAGCATCAATTCAAAGTGAAATTGCTCCATTATTGTTCCATAGATATGTGTCTGTATTGAGTTCCAGCGAGATGCCTCCATTCCAAATTAAAGATAATATCCTAAGTCCTGGTCCCTTCCCTGATGGTTAATGATGCACTGAGCAGCCGTTGGGTTGCAAAGGAGTTCCAGGGAAGTAAAGACTTCTGATACAAAGGAAGTTGTAGCTGTCTTTGTTGCTTTAACATAACAAAGTGCCAGAATGATCAGAGTGTAGTCACAAATGGTCATATCAACTGATGGTAAACTGGTGATTTATTCATTGGCTTGCAAGTAAAGGAATACAGCATCCTGCATCTAACCGGACCCACCCAACTGAACTGGCCCACCCTTGCGACTATTTACCTTGATAGTTCACTAGTCATTTGACTAAAGAGAGTTTGAGAACACTAAGGTTAGACCTCCAGCAAAACAATATCCAAATTCATTGGACTTAACAGTCTGCCTTCATTGTCCATGGCCGGAATGACATTCGGTGACCCCCTTCAGATATTCCTGCAGGGAGGGGTCTGGACAGTTGGGATGAGGAAACAGAAATGAAGGAAAAATGACAGAACTACATAGGACTATGATGCTAGAAAACCTGAGGGGGTAAAAACCTCCCCCGAGTAAGTATGTTTTAGAAAGTGCAGAAGAGATTGGCTAGTCCTGACTATAGCTATGGCTAAGGATGTAGCCAAGGAGAAACAATTAGATTCGGAAAACATTGAATTAAGATCTGGGTCTATAGCTCAGTGGACTAATGCATCCACTACAGGGGCCTGTGTGTGACCTCATGGTCACAGGTTCGAATCCCAGCAGGTCTGCTCAACCGTTCATCTTTCCAAGGTCGATAAAATGAGTACCATTGAGTTGGGCAACAATAAATATCTATTATTTGTAAATAGCACCAAGATGCCCCTCTGGGGGTGAAAGTGCGTTCTACAAATACACCTGTAATGTTAAGATCAGACCTTATTAAATGTAAATATCAGACTGTGTATCCAGATATCTAAGATGACTAAAATAACAAAGGAATGTGGAAAACCTTTTGGCCCAAGATTATATCACTGAAGTGTTATAAATATAAAGGTAGAAGAGACAGAAGAAGTGCAGCTCTCCACACAAGAGGGTGAGTTCCTTCATCAGAATACCAGAATTTACACAGTCCCAAAGATTCACAAACAAACGCACACCCCAAAGGGAAGGCCTTCACTCAGAGATATTTAATCCTATCTACAGCCTTGCATTTCAAAGGACACAAATTCCGAAAATGAAATCCAGTGTAAAAGATGGGATGCATCTCCCCTCAAGAACAGAGGGGATTCAGTTTGACTCAGGGTTTTTGTTGTTGATAATCATGTGCTTAGAGGTCCTATGTACACATTTACTTCAAAGGGAATCCCTTGCAGATATCAAAGCAGTGCTTGATGATATGGTACTTGCACCAAAGGTTCCAAAATATTCCATTCTATGTTGGCACAGCCTGGCCTTAGAAAAAACCTTTTCCAATTCATTGGCCAGTGGAGAGGGGTTGTCCATGTACAGCACCTACAAATACATTTATTGAAAATATATCTATATTGACAATATTTTTGTGGTTTGGAAGGGCAGGGAGAGTATAGCCAATGAACTTACGAAGTGGACAAACAATCTTAATATGCATTGAAACTACACTTCACAAAAGAGCACTAAGGAGATTCCTTTTCTGGATTTAAACATCTATACATTCTCGTTCTATCCAAAGGCAATATGTGATCATGTCAGGCGGCATAGAAACAGCACAAACAGAGATGATTTTGAAGTTGTGGCTCAAGAGTTAACAAAAAGGCTCTAATTCAGAAGGTATTCTAAAAAATTACTGAATAAAGCCAAAAAAGAAGTGTGACATAGCAACAGTCAGTAAACATGCAAAAGCCAAGCACAGATAGACTGGTATGTAATACGCCACTCACACGTTTATTGCACAGAATCAGAAAGAGGAAATACAAAAACTGGGGTGTATTATATAGAAGGAGCAATGCAGAAGAAGCCTTGTCTTGCTCAATAACGTAGTGCCTACATTAGAAGCCATCTAGTCGGAAGTGATATTAAACAAAGCAAAACCATTCAGAGCTGCAGGGCTAAACCGAAACTCAAAGGCCAACACACATGTGGCAACTGTATGGCAACTACTTAAAATAGAAAAAGGGAAGAGTTACATATTGGCCTGTAATGTCCATGGTAACACCAGATATTTTTATCGGGTGGAGGTCTAGGGTGGTTACTTATGCAGTGGTTTGTCCATATAATAGAATGTAGGTTTGTCTGAGAAAACAAAAGTTGCAAATTACGATATTAGAAGGCAATATAAGAAATAGCAACAGCACTGCATCAATGGTATCCCGTTTCCAGAAGATGATGACACCGCGAATATTATGAGGTGGTTGGTTTTGGCTAAGGTCAATCACCCGGGGCAGAGTAGAACAGAGCAGCAGCTTTATTCATGGTAAAGGATCAGCGGCTGATCTCCTGACAGGGCTTGGTGTGGAGAGAGAATAGCGTGCAACTCAAGGTTAGTGTTTAGATGATATATGACTGTCCACAAGACTATAGTATTTACAGTCCCTCTCCTCCTTCTTATGACACACATGAAATGCGTGCTTCTGAGGTGTCTCTGTGGGACACTGCAACCACTGAGGTGCAATGTGAAGATGCCATGATTGCATACAGTATAGCTAATTAAATAAACGGAGTCTCCCAGTGGAGTTTTCATTCTATTCAGTAATTACATATGTGTGACCTGGAAATGCCATCAAAGAAAAAGAGTTGAGAGCAGTTTAGACTTAGGGTTAGAAGAGCGACACTCTACAAAACCGAGTCCTAATACATGTCTTGCTTAACATAGAATAACACACTTAGCAATTCAATCAGACAAGCGCCTAACTCTGCCCCAAAATCCTAATATACGTGATGAGTCAAGTGGAACTCTAAGTACTACAGGAGTTGTGGTCCAGGAGATGGTTAGCTTGAATACTGAAGCCAGGGGCCCGGGCGCGGAGAAGGCAATGGAGGATAGGGGCACTTCTGGTGACACTCTCTCAATACCTAGGCGGGTGGACACTCCAGCCCTGGACAAACCGGCCCATAGGATTTATAGATTTGGCAAACCTCTACATGACCAGACATCTAGAAAGTTGAACCAACCGTACACTAAGTCAATATGGAAGCATCCCTCTCTCACCCCAGAAATCCTGGCTTCAAAACAAAGGTTCTTCTATTAGAGAACAGAAAATATTCTCCCACAAAATGTACCTGAAGATACACAGGATAGACAAGAGTCTATCCCAAGGATACATGGCGGGTGGCACGCATGCAAAGCGAGAGGCCCTTATGTAATACCTCCAGGGGACCTCACAAGGAGGTTAATGGTCCAAACGTTGATCATCGACTGAGTCAAACGGATTTTGGTATAAAGACTACCTCCCAAAACCTTACGGACCATTCTCAGATACATCGGTTGGAGAAACCCTTGTCAGATGAAGACCTCTTAATGGACATGGCAGCGTCACAAATGGAGGATTAAGCCTCCAGTAAAGGGCAAGTCGACACTAACTCAATTACGATACTTCCCTTGACATTGGCCCCTTATATAAAACTGGAAGATTCTCTAAATGATCAAATTTGGGATCAAACAACTTTGCTTGCATTGATTCATTCCATGATGGTGTTCCTAGAAGGCGTTGTCACAGCCATATAGTCCAATTTAGATAAAAATACGGTACACATAACTGAGATCTTGCATAGCACCATAGACCCAATTCTTTAGGACAAAATCAGGAGATGTCATTATCAATGCTCCCCCAGAGGATTCATGGACAAAGCACTTCAGCTCCCTCTTTACATCAAATAAAGACAGAACTTCGAATCAAGGCACACGGAAAGGAGGTTGGCTCTTCCCAACGGACAGGGAGGACATAGAGAATTTAATTAAATCTGAAAACAATTTGAATTGTCTAATGGCCCAGATGGAATGTCTAATATGACATTTGAAGAAATATCCTGAAAAATGGTCTTTCATTCTACACTCCCTTTTGTCGAAAATAAGGGAACAAGGGTCATTCCGCCCTCCTGGTGTTCCTCAATTGTTGTCCCCAAATTCAAGAAGGGCGATAAGTTGGATCCAGCAAATTATAGGCCTATCGCCCTCCTGGACGTATCGGGCAAGATATTTGGAGCCCTACTGCTGAAGGCAATTACATCTTGGAGCAGGCAGGGTTTGTCAAGGAAATAGGAACCGCCCTTAACTTCTTCTTAATTAACCTGCTTAAGTCAACAACAAGTCGGAAACCATAAGGCAAAATGAATCTTGCTCCAATAGACCTGGCTCAGGCATTCGACATTATAGAACGTCAACAACTCTGGGACAAACTAAAAAGATGGGACTGCCTGGAGGACCTAAGGGAGGTGTTGATGGCACTCAATTCAGACACTAATCTGCAGGTTAGGCTTGATAGAATAGACTCCCAGACAAGGCCTATCAAAACCTCAAAAGGGCTAAAGCAGGGCTGCCCTTTAGCGCCGACCACGTTAAAGTTGCTTATCTCAGACATGGAAGCTGCCTTTCAGGCTACTAGATGCTTTCTACCACGGATAGCAGGTGTCCCAGTGAGCCGACTGCTTTATGCAGACAATCTCATTCTGTTAGATCAAACAAAGGTCAGTCTCCAAAGACAATTGCTGGCGCTGGAGCCCTAATGGAGGAAAACGGGCTGAAGGTGAACGCGTCAAAATCCTGAATACTGACCCTGGGAGAAAAATCAGCACGGAACAACACGTATTGCCCCGTCTGGTTCCGGAAGGGAGAAAAATTAAGCAAAGTTTCATCGATTTTGTACCTGGGCATGAATATCAACAATAGTTCAGCAGACGCACACACAGAAGTTATTCTTAGAGGCAAGGCTTGTAACCTGGCCACTCATGCTTTTCATATATCTGGGAAATATTCCAAGTTCTTGGTAAAGCCCATTATGAAATGTTATCGTCTTAAGGCCGCTCCGATCCTTACATATGAAACAGAGGCTTCATTTACTCTCCCGGCTTCAATCTAGCCCAAATTGAGGGCTTTTTCTGGAGAAGGGTTTCACGCCTCCCTTAGGGGCTACCTATTCAAATAATAAGACGCAAACTGGGTTTTACATCCTTGTATGCTAAACGGTTTGGAAAACCTTGTCCTTCTTTCGTAAATGCCTTCTGCGAGAGCAAGAAGGAGGCTTTCAATTTTTGAAATACGCTCTCCAGTCCCTAACGAACTCCCCTCTCAACGACTGGAAATTGATCTGTGTAGCAATCCTGCATCATTTGGGCTTATTGCAAGAATCATTGAAATATCGTCCAGGAAAGGTGAAGCATAGGTTTAACGACCAAGATTGGATAGATACGTGTGAAACAAAGTCTACAAAGAAATTGTATGGTCATTGTGACTTGGAGTGTAGGTCAAGAGGAACAGTGCCCAAATACTTGGTAAGATTTCCTAGTCGACTACACAGATCACAGTTCATGAGATTCCGTATGAACCTCTTGCCAGGAAGCAAAATTATGGAAGCCAGGAAGAAAAATAAACGCCTTAGGAATTTTGAATGCAGACTCTGTAAGGCCCCCAGAGAAACCCTTCAGCACTTAACTTTAATCTGTCCAGCTCTTTGTGCACAAAGAAGCAGGTTGATGGGAAGGTTTCTGCTGCAATTTACTACGCTGTCTGTGGAAGACTCTTGGTGGGAGAACGGGTAACCATAACGCTTGCCCTGCTCGCATATTTGAAGGACGTCTTTGACAAGCTGGAAAAGGCGCCAGCTTCGTAAAAAGAGAAAGACTCCTTTTTTTCAGGCATTAGAACCAGTGATGATTTATATTGTCAGGCTCTTCTGATTGATACTATGTCAAGACCGGAGGCTCCGATTATGCTTTTTCTCTTTACTTAGAACTCAAGCAGCATATAACATTTATGACTCATATAAAAAAATGTCACAATAAAAAACTACATTTCCCAGCAAAGTCCTTTTTGTGTAGTGCATTTTATATATGTCCATGAAAAACCATGTGACACTTCCAACCAATCACATCACACTATACGTCTTATCTTCCTCCATATTCCTGTGTCCTTTCTCTTTCTTTGCTGCTTGGGCAGACAGATAAGTACTTTTGAGCTATATTTAATTTTAAGTGTAAAGAGGGATAAAAGTGTTTGGAAAGCGCGCGCATGCAACTTAGAGCTTGCTTGGCAGAGAATATACGCAATTCATTAGAGGGAAATTAACCATAAATAGAACCAGTGACTGGGCCTAAGGCTCCGGTGGACGCAGGGGCCTCCTCCTCGAGGGGGCACTGCCGTATTCAAACAACAATGAGCGCGACAGGACCGTTGATGTTCCGGCGCTCAGTAGTCATAATACAATTATGGAAGGAACAAGGTAACTACGCTCTGGGTGATGAACAAAATTATGCTGAAACTGAAGTTGGAACAGTTTTAGTGATAGCATCGGAAAAAAAAGCGTTGACAAACAAGCATCTAAGAAAAAGCATCGAAATCCAAAGCACCAACAATACATATGAAAAATACAAAAACGCCATTCCATCGAAACCAAAGCATCGACCATAGAGAATAAGTGAACACAAAGAAACATGAAAATGTTAATTTTGCTACAAATGTACATGGTTTGGGGGGGTCCTACCCCCAACACCCCAACGCTCAAAACCTCCTCTACGGACACACAAACACCTCTGAATATTTTGCTGCAAATTTACACGTTATGGGGGTCCCACCAACCCTCCAAACCCCCTCCATGTACACACGAACAACACAGAATATAAAAACCACATAATAATTGACATACTAAGCAACTAGGGGTTAAAACACAGTGAAAACAACACGAGTAAGGGAAAGCGAAGACAGCTACGAGGAAAATACTACTACCCTGAGGAAAGTGTGACAGGGAAAAAAAGGTAATAGAGGTAAATAATATGGAAAAGGAATAAGGAAAAAAAAATGTGAACTATAGGTAACGGAATTTAAAAATTCTATTTCGTTTCATATTTTAAGATACAAAATGTCTGACACGATTGAGTATGTTAAGTCACAAATGGGCAGAGACCAGTTCATCTATAACGGCTACACCTACAATCAGGAAATGGAACGAAAAGAAAAGAAATACTGGAAATGTACGGAATACTACAGTAAAAAATTTATGGGAAGAGCGATTACAGAGAGGGAGAAAATAATGACCAGCGGCGAACACAATCAAATGCCTGACCGAACTTCAACACTAATCAAAAAGATACTGAATGAAATAAAAAACAAAGCTGATGAAAACCCAACTGAACCAAGTGGATCAGTGATAGGACGTACATGTTGAAAAATCCTGCTACATGTGCAGCTCAAATTCCGGAGAAAAAGCTAATACAATGTCGCCTAAACAGAAATAAGCAACTAAAGGAAAACCTGCCCATGGTGCCGAGAATATATGATGAAATAGTAATTCCAGAGATTCTTAAAACAACTGAAAAAAGGAGTACAATTTCATTTCAGTACAATAGACATAAAAAAAGAAAACATTCTGATATATACAACACATGGGAACCTATTGCTTCTTGGAAGTTCCACAATGTGGCATGGAGACGCCACATTTAAAGCATGTCTTCACCCATTCGCACAATTTTACAGCGTACATGGCATGATAAACAAAACACTAATACCACTGGTATACACATTGATGCCTGAAAAAACAGAAGAAACATATGAAACTGCATTTGTTAAACTGAAAGAAGCAATCCCAGACAAATATCCTACAACCATGGTAATGGACTTCGAAAGCGCCCAAATAAAAGCATTCAAGACATTATACGCAGAAACAAAAATCCAAGGCTGTTTTTTCCACTTCAGCCATATTGAAAACAGTGACTACTAACATAACATAAAACAGTTGTTTGCATTGGCATTTGCTAAAGAACAAGTTGTTGAATATTATGAAAAATTGATTGATACAGACTATTACAAAGCTTATGAACAAGATTTTACTGCATTACTAGACTACATTGAAACCAACTGGATAGGACAACTAACGCGCAATGGATCACGAAGACGTGCAAGATATGCAATTTCATTATGGAACTGTTACTTAGCAGTAAAAGACAAGAGAGCACGAACAAACAACATGATGGAGGGGTGGCATAAACAATTCAATACAACAAATCCAAACCTATGGCATTTCTTAAAACAATTGAAGATCGAGCAGTCAGAACAAGAAGTGAAAATAGCACAAACTATTTCATTAGAACATACGTAAGCAAAAAAGAAAAAGCACATAGAATATGCAGAAAGTGTCCAAACCATAGTAAACCGGTTCGAAACAATGGATTCTGTGAGCTACCTACAAGCACTTGCCTATAACTTGAAATTTAAAAAAATAACCAAAAAATGTACTCACCAAAATGTGCGATTTCAGGCATATGAATCCGATGCAAACCAACTAAAACACCAGGAAATCGAACCAAACAAGCAGCCTCCAATCCAAAAAAAATGGTCGAAACTTGCCAAAAAAACAATAGAGTTCCAAAGAAGCAATTCAATCCAAGAATCCATAGTCCAAATCTGTAAACATAAAGAATCCAATCCAAGATACGGAATATGAAGTAAAAAAGGTCAGTCCATAAGTGAGAAATCCGAAAAAAATGAAGCAATCCAGAGAAACCGATCGAAAAAACCCAAGTCATCCAACAAAATCCAAGTTTACAAGAAAAAATCCAAGAAAACGAGTGAACTCCAGATGACAGAACCATCACGACACGAAGAACTAACAAAATGGCGTCTACGTATGTAACGTAAACGTACTACGTTGAACGTTACATTACCATACAGTTGAAGTAAAAAAAAAAAGGAAAAATGAATACAACAACGCCATTTAGCGTTCAAGAACAATATAACATTTAACAGAACATTAAAGTTAAAAAGTTGAACACTTACCTTAATAAATAAATAATTAAAATATTGTTAAAAAATGAAAAAAAAACTGCTTCTAATTAATTACATTACTAGTTACAAGTTTCTAAATAATAAAATTAATAAAGCTCATATATTTTAACAATACATATGCCTACATTTCTTTACTACAAAATGCATTTGGCTATTCTTTACAAAATGTATAATAATGCATTTAGATGTCCCCATCGAATATTTTTCAAGGGAATGACTATTCGAAAGAATAGCATTTCGATGGAAAATATTTGTTGGTTTGGTATTAGATGGTTTATGAATCTGCTCTTGGCTGATACGAAGGATCAAGAGACATTGATGCAGGCATGCCACCTGGTGGGCAATGAAAAAAGAAACAACAAGGAACAAGTAGGTGGAGAATTCCCTTACTATCATCCAAAAAGGCAGCAGCTGTCTTTATAGAGTGCTAAGCTATGTTATACGTGCACAGACCCAGGTTAAACTGGTACATTGATTTGCCCAGACCCACTTAGTTGCAACTGTGAGACGGGGAGCAGGCCCAAGATCCCTGCTAAGAACCCACCGGTATTACAATGCACAGCTCCAGTGAAGAATGCGAGGAGCCCCATACCAGCAGGTTTCGGGGGATTATCACAAAACAGGAGCTTGGTGGAAGACCTTATTACGTTCTCCCAGGGGATGGAGGCCCTAAGGGGTGAAGCCCCGTAGGGATACCGAGACGGACATTGGTGAAGAAAGAAGGCCCAAAATGTCTGCAGCAACCGAATCCCTCCTGGGCACACCACGCAAGAGAAAAGGTGGTAAGCTGAGAGTGAGGTCATGGGAGAGGAGAGACACAGGGTCCACAGATGATGAGTCCTACACACAGGATGTAGAGGATGAGGAATGGGACGAGGTGTCTGAAGAAAGCTTAATACGTCCTCCCCAAGCCCTCCTGACAAGTGTAAGGCTGCCAAGAAAAGAAAAAGACAGAGAGAGGAAGAGGAAATGGGTGAGGTATTCAAACCACACTCTCTCAAACATCCAAGGTCGGCAGAGTGGGAGCCCCCGCCAAGATTGCTAATTATATAAAAAAGAGAGTCTGTGACACCCTGTCTAAAGAAGTCAGGAGTGAATTAGGGGCGGAATGGCCCAGGCCCCAGGTGCCTGAGAACATGGCTCCATTCCTGTAC
The DNA here is from genome assembly GCF_040938575.1 of Ambystoma mexicanum. Taxonomy (NCBI): domain Eukaryota; kingdom Metazoa; phylum Chordata; class Amphibia; order Caudata; family Ambystomatidae; genus Ambystoma; species Ambystoma mexicanum. The sequence goes on from NC_090927.1 coordinate 149,112,326, forward strand.
TGCTAGCTTATGTATCCAAAATTGCTAGTGTAAAATAAAAAATGACTTGTAATCATCAGCTTACCTATTTGTTGTAACTTCTTGTTGTATTCAACCTTGCTCTGTATCAACCTTGCTTTTTGTAACCAGCCAATATTCTACATGTAACAGAGCTACGATGCCCACAGGCTGATTGTGCGCTTTAAAAAAATGTGAATAAATAAATAAATGGCGAAAATGCCGGAAATTGATGAAAAGATGCTGTCATTCATGGGGCGTTACGGTAGGGACATCAGAAAGGGGATAGATAGATCCTGGAGATCGTGCTAGGATACGCTCCTAGATGTCCTGGGCCAGTTGGCAAAAATGTGGCAGATGGCAGAGGAAGCGAGAAAACCGGAACAAAAAGTAGACGAGAAGTCTTAGCAGGCTGTGCGCAAAGAGCAATATGCCTGCTCTGCAATGCTAACAACGCCCTAACGGAGGGCCATCCTCGTCAAGATAGACCCCAAGATGAGCGAACTATCGACTGCAGAGTCAACATCCAGCAGTGTTCGGAGATGCATTTATTAAGGAAATGCCGAAGTTTGCAAATACGTATGAAGCAATAGATAAGGTGAAGGCATCACTGAATAGCGTCTTTGGCCACAAGGTTTTCGGTAGGGCTGGCAGAGGAAGGGGCCGCTTGGCCAGACGGTTCTCCTTTTACAGGCCCAACTTCAATACTAGAAATGACTGGAGAAACCAAGAAGAGCGCCAACCCAACCCCTTCTTCCAGTTGAGGGGAAGAGGTAGAGGCAGAGGCTGGAGAGGCAGCAACAGAGGTCAGCAGACAAACACAGGTGAGACAGAATACAAACTTACACAAACACCTGGTGATAACAGGGACTCCAGTGGTAGGGGGAGAACGGCACAGTTTTTAGAACGGTGGAGAGAGTTATCAGGAGACGCATGGGTCAAAGAAACAGTACAAGGTTTCCACCTAGAATTCTGGCAGGAACCAGTGCAAAAAGAAGGCCCAAGGCCCATAAGGTTCACACGAGAAGACGAAGGGTTGTTAGACAAGGAGATAGCGGAGCTAGAAAAGAAAGGGGCCATCGCTTGGGTGTCCGACTCCTTGAACGGGTTATTGAGAAATATTTTCTTAGTCAAGGGCAAAAAGAAACACAGACCAGTGATGAACTTGAGGAGTTTGAACAAATTCATAGTATACAGGCATTTCAAGATGGAGGGCATCCATATACTAAGGTCGTGTTACAGAGGGAAGACTGGTTAGTCAGGATAGACGATCCCAGTATCGGAGGGCGATCAGAAAGGGGAATTCACATGCCTCCCATTCGGTCATTCGGTCATAGTCATAGAACATGCAGAGAAGACAATCGAATTATTACAAGAACTAGGTTTTCAAAAAATTGGGAAACATCTGTGCTGGAACCGATGCAGGCAATAGAGTTCCTAGGCTTCATAATGGACACGAAAACAGCCATGCTCAGTCTACCGGTGGACAAAGTGAATGCGATCAGAAAGAGATCAGTTCAATAATAACGAAGGAAGAATTGTCACTCAGGGAGTTAGCCAGACTAGTGGGAAGACTAGCATCATCTATTCAGGCGATCTTCCAGGGCGGCTGCATTATAGGGTTCTTCAACGCCTGAAGATCCCACCCCTGAGAAAAGGGTTATCGTAATAACAAAGGGTGCCAATCTCCACCAAGGCGAGGTCGGAGCTATGGTGGTGGTTCAAACATGTGGAGGCCGGGAATGGGAGAGTGATATTTGGCTCATCCCCGGACCTGATCATAGAATCGGATGCCAGCCGCTGGGCATGGGGAGCCGGTTGCGGAGAGATGACAACAGGAGCAGGTGGTCAGGAAAGGAGCTAGAGCACCACATCAATGATCTGGAGCTACTGGCGGGGTCCTTCGTGGTGAGATGCTGGACCCAGGACAGGGTGAACTGTTGCGTACTACTATAGATGGACAACGTCTCAGCAGTACGGTATATAAACAGACTAAGTGGGATGAAGTCCAGGATATTATCCGAGATGGCGAAGACTGAAAATCAAGACACCTGAGAGATTCCAGCAACTGGCAACTGCACAGGATGGTGTTTGCGTCCTTCATGGAAATGAGAGGTCCATGCAGGACAGATCTGTTTGCATCCAGACTGGACACTCAGCTGGAGCGATCTTTCAGCTGGAGGCCCCATCCAGCAGCAGTGGCAACAGACACATTTTTACATGCGTGGGGGCGGGACACGGAATACGCGTTTTCCCCATTCGCAATGATTCTGTGGACGATAGCACAGGTCAGGAGAGAGCAGGTGACAGTAATTCTAATAACACCAGACTGGAGAAGTCAGGTATGGTTCCCGGACCTTCTAGAACTGTCAATCAACAATCCTTTGGTGTTACCACAGTTCAGGGAACTGATTCAGAATGCAGTGGGTGGGTGAGTATCACCCACTGAACTAGGAAGGGGAGTTCAGACTGATCGTGTGGGCGTTTTCCGGACAACCTGGCAGAAGCCAGGACTTTCAGGAGATGCTGCAAAATGTATCGAGGAAGCATGGGCACCAGGTACTAGAAAGACCCACAGATTGGCCTGGGCAAGGTGGACTAGCTGGTGTGTGGAACGGCATATACATAACAAAAGGGCAGATGTCTCGCAGATTGTAAACTTCTTGGCAGCTTTGGCAGCTCAAGGGAAGGCTTATAGAACAGTAAATACATGTAGATCTGCCATATCAGTCGGCCACCCGAAGATAGAGAACATGGCAGTGGGAGATCACCCACTCGTATGTAGACTCCTCAGAAGGGTAAGACTATTGAGACCACCGCTACCTAAATACACTCAACATGGGACGTGAAAATAGTCCTGAATATGTTTATCAACTGGCCGGACAACGACCACTTGACAAGGAAAGCAATATGGGCAAAGCTCACCACACTGCTCTGCCTCATATCCTGCAAGGGAGTATCAGACGTAAGAGCAATAGAAATAGATAAGAGGTTATTCAAGCCATCCGGGGTCACATTAGCAAGAGAACTAAGACAGGTATCAAAACAGTGTCTTACTCAGCTTTTCCGGACCAGCCTACCTAAGTTATACCCAGTCAGGTGCCTAAAAAAATATGAAGAAATGACGAGTACGCTTAGGCCCGCAGGAGTAACACAACTGTTCATAACACTGAGGAAACCGTTCAAGGAGGTTGCGAGGGAAACCCTAGCCAGATGGGTTAGATGGTGCATGTTACAGGCAGACATTGACATTGGCACGTACAGGGCACATTCCATTAGGGGAGTTATGGCGTCTAAGGCTTATAACACAGAAACTATGTTGGTGGACATCCTAAGGGTAGCTGACTGGTCTAAGGAGCCAACATTTAAGTCATTTTATTTCAGACCCATAGAGGAGATTCTGCATTGGTGGACAAAGTAGTAGGTAAGCTTTAAACAAGAATAATCTGAGTCTCCGGTCTTGACATAGAATACTGATTTTCCATACTAACATTATAGAAAGTCAAGATTCTATTAAAGACACAGAGGCAAAGAATTATCCCACCCGAATAATCATTATATGGAAAAGCAATGTTGTTTGGTATTGTTGTTGGGAAATTGTGGCAGAATTGTGACGCATATGATCAAAGAGATATTGCAGTGGGACAGTTTAATGGTGATTTAATGCTTACCCTCCCTAATACAGCTTGTTTTTTTGGATTGCCTTATAGGAACAGAGGTGAAGAATACAGGAACATGAGTAGGAACAGAAAGTTGAGAATCAAGACAGCGTTTACCGGTTGGGGTGCAAAAGTTATAGTTGGAGGCAGACAAAGAAAGAGGAAGGACACAGGAATATGGAGGAAGATAAGGTGCATAGTGTGACGTGATTGGTGGAAAGTGTCACATGGTTTTTCATGGACATATAAAAAATGAACTACACAAAAAGGACTTTACGTGGTTTTTTATTGTGATTTTTTTATATGAGTTGTAAATGTTATATGCTGCTCGAGTTCTAAGTAAAGAGAGAAAGCATAATCCTTTGCCTCCATGTCTTTGATAGAATCTTGACTTTCTATAGCAGTACTATGGAAAATCAGTATTCTTGCTCAAAAAGCTTTCTTTTTACAGTTAGGTACCCAACCAGAAAAGTAGAAGGTACTAAGCTCATTAAGTGCAACATTACGTCACAACATTCTCTATAGCTCATTTGACTCATTTAGCAGCCACTGGAGATCAACAAAAAGAGAATTTTTCGGTGGATCCAGCAAGAGTTTCTAAAGTGTGAGCTGTTTCCATTAATACCAACACTTCAATGATACCAGGCCAAGCTCATAGCAAAGCTTTGACGGATCAGATTGTTCATCGTGTGTTCCTTGAACACGTTTTACAATAAGTGTGAGATGCTAGAACCACAATTGTTCACAATTGTTTAGGTGAGGAGCATGCTGCTATGTGAAAGGTACTGTATTGAACGGCATGCAAGTCAGTTTTATTAGAGGGCTATCTCTAAAGGAAGATTAGTGACTCAGTTGTTGAACTAAGTTTACTTTCCCTAGTTATTCACCAAAAGTATAACTTTTAACATTATTGTATTTACAGAAAGCACTTGCTATTTGATCTGTCTGATGTGTCTTTGCCAATCCTGTTTCAGTGCAGAGTCCAAGTGATGGCATAAGATTGCGCAGTAGCATAATTACAGCACCTACTTTCAGTTTTAGCTCGGAGGAGGCATTCGTCCTACAGCGTTTCGCTCTTTAGAGACTGAAACATTGACACAGTAATTAACTAACACTGGAACCGCCGTGCCCTGTGTCAAGAGAAGTGGGGGTGGAAAGAAGTAACTTGAAACAATTCCGAATGTTTGCAATAGTGGAAGATGGATGGGACTGTGTAGAACCGTGCTCATTCTGTTTGTTAAAATGATAGTTGTTGTTGAAGTGGAAGGGCACACAGAGGTGGGCTTTGCCATTTGGACAGCAGAGGGCAACCAAACACTGATACATTGTTTATTAAAATAATATCTGTTGTTGAGGTGGAAGTGCACATAGAGGTGCACTTTGTAATTTGGACAACAGAGGCCAACCTAACACTGATAAATTGCATCAGCTGAGTACAGAAACATATCTAAGCATTTTATATATATGAATGATTGAGTCTATCTTAGCTGCCGGTGTGTCTGTCTTTGAGGCTTTGTGGTCTCTGTAGCAGGAGCTACATTGCGTACTGCACCGGGACTGCACTGATGACATCATGGAATAGAAACGAGTGCAGTGTTCAGAGTGAGGAAAATTCAGGTTACGTGCTGTCACAAGATGTTAGGTCCGAAAAAGAAATCATGGTGTGCAGTGGGCTGATCACGGGGAATGCAGGAAAACCGTTGAGAGGATTAAACGGTGTCCTTCTAAGAGAGAAACCGAGGGCTCATGGATGATGACTGTGTTCTGGCCACTATGCATGGCAAACACTTATAAAATACAGAAGAGTTAAAACAGTGTCCTGGGATTCTAGAACTGCCAGCACCGGAGAAGGCAGCTTGAAGGCTGTGCTCCTGTGCCCTGCTATATTATTATCTGCTTCTATAACTGACCCTGGTTCAGTTGAAGCATCTCAGCCTGCAAAGAGGCAGAAAGAAGAAGGAGATAATGAAAGCAGAGATGATAAGCTGCTTGACCTCCTAACTAAGGTGACTGTGGACATTGCTGAAATTAAAACAAAGCTGCTCAGCGCAGAGGAAAGATACATGGAGCTTATAACAAAAGTAACTACAGTGTGTAAAGAATATTTAATCCAGCACTACAGCCAAGTCAATGCCTGGTCAGGGATGCTGAATGAAAAACCCTTATTGATATATCTTGATGTCCAGGTTCATACTCTGGATGACAACCCTCATATAACACCCCTCTCTCAGAATCCCCCTGACCCCACTGAGCCAAGAAGTAGTTCTGTTTTGCAAGTTTAGAAGGTTTATTTGAGAAGTAAAGCAATATATCTCTATCACACTTTTATAGGAATTAATAATTAATATCACACTTAAAAATATGAGCAATAGTGAACAATGAATAATGTTCTAATAGTAAACTGATTTGGTTACTCAGGAATAGTATAACAGATAAGGTAGCAAACTTAGGAATAGGAACTGAAGAACAAGGTGGTAACGGATGCTTTATGTAAGCTCAGATGGGTGCAAGATTCAATGGAAATGCAGTACAGAAAATACTCAATATGGTTTCAACAAAACAATGTAACCCCTTTTCTCTGGCAATCCACTCCCCCTCCCTTTATGCAATGTAAGGAAATGGGAGGAAAAGCACACAGTTCAGGTATACAATCACAATGTAATTCAGTTCAGTTCCCCCCCAGCACTCTTAAAGAAAACAGATAGGAGTTTTGAAAACAAAACACAGGCCCAAATGCTTTAATATGGTATGCAAGGAAGAGAAAAGTAGGCTGAAAAAGGCTTTTAATTCCTTTTAGGAGTTCAGGTGAGTGGTATCTAGTTAATATTAGCTCAGGCTCACTCTAACAATGATTCAGGGATAGTTTTTATGAGGCAAACGATTTTTTTCAGAGGAAAGCAAAAGCAGCTATCTTTTTGCAAGTGGAGAAATTTTCAAATCGCGGCAAAATTCGCGAATGCGTGTTTCGGGAAAACTATAAAGAATAGGGTTTGTTTAAAAGCCGAGATTCTAAGCTTTCAGAAGAAAGTTACTGCATGTCTCTAGGACAAACGGTCGCGGAGATATGAGCGATTCTGTGAAGGTTGTTTTTCGGATTTGCAACCTTAAAAGTTACTCAATTTGACAAGTGAAGCTTTGAAAATGACATGTGTCAGTTGTGCAGCTGCAGAATTAACAAATGACAGGGGTGCAGCTTGCAAAGGACAGTTCTACTTAGATTAAAATAGCTTGGATTAGATTTATTTTAAAACTAAGAGATTTGGTTTCGCACAATCTGATCTAATTACTCACAAAATATTTTAGAAGATCTGGGTCGCGCCACGGACGGTCTCGGCACACAGCGTCTGGTCTCTGGAACTGCTCTCTGTCCTGGACACCGGTTTTCTGGCCACGGACAGTCTTTCTGGGTCAGCACTGCACTCCTGTCCTGGGTTCTGCTAGGCACAGATTCTCTGGGTCGGGTCCTGCCTTCTCTTTCGATATTTCTGTCACCGGGTTCTTGCAAAAGTTCTTGGCAAATTTCAGACGGCTCGCCCGGCTGTCTGAAGAGTTCAGTTGCAAAAAGATTTTGAGGCCTGCTGACAAATACTCTTCCTGGCAGTGGCCTTTTTGGTTAAGGTTCTGTAGTCTCTGTTTATCTTGGAGTCTAAGTGTTGGCTCTCTGAAGGTTGATGGAGGTAAGGTATGGAATTTTGGCAGAGCTTCCAGCTGCAAGTGGAAATTGAATGTCTATTTGGCTTGCACTATCTGTTTTTATCTGTTTAGAATGTGGGTGTGTGCTAGCATCACTGAGCTCAGCTTCTAATTGGTCAAATTTCTATTTCTCACTTGATTGGGAAACTGAAGTGTGTGTCAGCGTGATGTCATTTTACAGCCTGCAGAAAGTCCACTCCTCCTGTCAACTTGCACACAAATCTAGATTTGAACAAAATACATATTTGCACAAGTATGCAGTGGTTTAAAATGACATACACACATGAGGCATTACTGATGTTAGCCCCTGTTCTGACTCTGGCGTTTCTAGGAGCTTGCATCCAGAAATGACAACATTTTGCGCGTTTTAGGCTGGTTCCCACTATCGGATTTTCTTCCAACTTCATACAAATGTACATAGCCTGTCCATACTTATACCAATGAATTTTCATTTGTCTAGCTGAAACACAGTGTCTGTAATATTAATAATTAGCGGGGTTTTGTCCCAGAATATCCCACAATTTCGAGTTTGGGCTTGAATCAAAGGTACATTTTTTTAAATGAAGGCTCTCAAAGTTATACATTCCTGTCATTTGATTACAAAGAGTTATCAGAGTTTCTGTAAAATATATATTTTGCTTTCAATTCAGTTCTCAGAGTGTTGGAGTCCGCCTCCAAGACTTGGGTGGGTCAGTCACATGTGTCTTCTGGCAGCCAGGGCTTTGTTGACAGGAAACAGTCAAAATCAACATATTCCTTTCAGAGGAAAGGGGCCATTGTGTGGTCTCTGGGAAGCTGAGATCAGGAGGCCAGGGAGCCACTTTGCATTTAATTAACAGAACCCTGTGATTTCCTGGCTTCTTGTGTTGAGTTCTGAAGTGTCAAGAGTTCTCAGGACAGGCAACCCCTTTGAACTTTTAATTAAATAAGACCCCTTTCTTTGCACTAGACAGTTTTGCAAGACAGCTCTCCTGTCAGAGTTCAGACCGCTAGCGCCACCCTCAGGATTTTGTGGTTACTGCATCCATTCTTGGGATTTTTTTTTTGATTGATTCATTTCAGCAAGTGATATTACATGGAGTATATTGTCCATGTTCAGGACATGGCATTGGTGTGTTTCTGCAGTAAAGTAATTCTGTGCCCATGATTTTGCCATATTTGACATTCAAGAAAAATGAATTCCCAACAGTTATGGGTTTGCTTTTGGCAATCAGCATTGCCCCTCTGTGCTCACAACATAGGCAAAATGGGATTTTCCTGTGCATTTTCTGGGGAGCTCTGGCCATCATGATGTTTTCAATGCCAGTAATGCACAGTTTTTGTGGTGGGGCTTGGATGCATGGATAAAAACATCCCACAAGCCCCCCTTCTTGCGGTGGCCATCTGATCCTTCACTGCTGGGACCCGCAAGATCTGGGATGTAGTTCTCATCTTCTTCCGGTAGATGGCCCGTTCAGCATCTCTTCCTTCATCCGGTGGATCGATCGGTCATCCTCGCAGGTCCTGATGGCAATATTGGGCGGTACCCCGGGCCCATTGGATCTTCGTTCCCGGTCAATGGGTCATCCTCCTTGGTCATTCTCCATGGTTTCATCTCTCCTAGGATGATAAAGCAAAAGCGGCAATACCTACTCATAGACGTTTTTCCCCCACTGTTGAGATAGTGGGGCAGCATATGCATTTCATCATAACGAAACATTACATTCTTATTTAAAAAAAAAAAAAACGGTATAACTAAGAGACAATTTCATGCAAATCAAAATATTTTAGAGACTAGATGTGGTATGTTTTATGGTTGGAACTGAATTAGTCTGAGACAGTACCCGCTAGGATTCCAGAGGATTCCTCCAGTTGTTGCAGAGTGTGCCTAGGATGGCAACATTTCAACTGGTTTATGTGGACCCACTTGTCTTCCCCCGCTGCCAAAGGACCTTTGGGGATGTGGATTTTGTAGGCCACAGGGGAGATCTTGTCGATGATCTCAAAGGGTCCCTTCCATGTAGGCAAAAATTTGCGCTGCTTGGCCTGGTTCCTTTGGAAGTTGTATAGATAGACCCGGACTCCCACCTGATATTCCTTCCTGGAAGTTTTCAGGTCATAATCATAATGGGTCTTCATGCTATCAGCCGATCTTTCTAGATTCCGCTGAGCGTAAGCAAAAGCATGTTGGAGGTGTTTCCTTAAATTCTCCACATTCTCATGAGTAGTGGAGGCATTTATCAGTGTCTGCTCTTGGGTCCTATAGAGCAAATGCTGCGGAAGCACCATCTTGCGCCCAGTCATCAACTCAAATGGTGACATTTTGGTTGCAGATGAAGGGGTAGATCTGATGGCCATTAGGACCAGAGGTAATCGGATATCCCAACTTGGCCCAGAATCTGCCACAAACGTTTTTAAGATGCTCACAATTGTCCGGTTGTAGCGTTCCACTGCTCCAGAAGAAGCTGGCCTGTAAGCAATATGCAACTTCCTTTTGACCCCCAGTATCTCCCACATCTTTGTCATTACTTCACTGGTGAAGTGGCTACCTCTGTCTGACTCAATCCTTTGAGGTAGACCAAAACGGGAAAAGATGTGGTTAATCATCAAGGCAGCTGCCGTTTCTGCCTTGCAGTTTGGGGCTGGGAGACATTCCACCCACTTGGTAAACAAGCATGTCACAGTCAACATGTACTTGTTCCCCCTAGCAGAGCGAATCACAGGGCCTACAAAGTCGATTTGTAAATCTGACCATGGCAGTGTCATCCCTCTTTTGGAGAGGCGCACGGTGCGTGAGGGATGATGGCTGAAATTGTGCACACACAAGACACCCCTTCAAGTATTGGTCGAGGTCCTGCCCCATGTGTGGCCAGTATGCAACCTCTCTTAAGATTTCCAATGTTGTGTGAAACCCCCTATGACCGGCGGTGGCCGCATCATGGGCGTGACTTAACATCAGGCTTCGGAATGAGGTAGGAACCACCCACTGATCGTGGCCAGCTTTGGATTTCCTTACCAGCAAACCGTCTTGGATTCGGAACATTTTTGGACATTTCATCAACACTCTTAGGTCCTCTTTCCCAATGTAATCGGTATCCGTCAGGGGAAAGTTCTCAGGGTCCTCAAGGTGCTGGTAAAATTTACCAATTATTGGATCCCCCTTCTGAGCGGTAATCAAATCAGCATCAAGGGTCTCCTTACTCCATTGTGCAATTGAAAGGTCGTTGTGAGCATTTGTCTGGGACCTAGTGATAGCAGTGACCTGGATTTCCCCCAACAGGGACTCAATCTCAATTAGATCCCCTTGGATGGCCCCGGTTTTGGCCAGCTGATCAGCTAAGTCGTTTCCAGTTTTGTCTGGTCCCTCTACTTTGGAATGACCCTTGATCTTTTTCCAATAGATGGTCATCTCATTCGAGGTGACCAGATCATCAATGTTTTGGATCAACTTCCCATGTTTCAAGGGTTTGTTGTTAGCACATAACATGCCTCTGGTTTTCCAATTAACCAGGTGCTCCACGAACCCGTTCCGTACATAATCCGAATCTGTGATTATGACCAGTTCGTGGAGTTGATGCTGGACAGCAGTGAGGATGGCCTGATGCACAGCCATCAATTCTGCCACCTGACTACTTCGGGGACCAATTTTGTATCCAGCGGAGGGTTCTGGGGACTCATTCACCCATGCATTCCCTACGCCGGCCACCAGTTCTTTCTCCCCGTTGTTGTCAACATGGTAAGAGCATCCATCCACATAGACAGTGGGCATTCCTTCACACTTGTCCTCTGCAAAGACTTTGTGGGGGGAATTAAGGTATGCCTCCATGTTGTCCTTTATTTTTAGACTTTCGTCCTCGAGACAGTTTTCTCTGGCACAATCATGCAAGTCAGCCAGACCTTGCGCGAGGGGACTCTTCTTGTTTTGGCCATATCTGACCTCTACAGGAAAGCCTTGCATTGATAGAATCCAGGAAGTAATTCGGGAATTACTCACATTTCCGGCCCGGATTCTGTCACTTTGGAGATATTGCAGAGGGTGGTGTGGAGTCTCCACTATGATGTGTTCCCCCTGGATAAACGGGCGGTAATTATTCAATGCCCACACCGTTGCCAGGAGTGCCTTCTCACAATCGTTGAATTTTTCCTCCACAGAGGATAAAGTTTTGCTCGCATAGGAGATTACTTTATTGACCTTTTCATGCTTTTGGTATAATACTGCTGTTAAGCACGTACTAGAGAACCCCGTCTCCAGGAAGAACTCCTTGTTTCTGACAGGGTAATCTAGGCAAGGCGCTTGTGAGAGGCTTCTCTTGAGTTGTTTTACTGCCTCAGATTGTTCTGGACCCCATTCCCACTTGACCCCCCCCTTCAGGAGATGAATCAGGGGTCTGGTGATCTCTGCGTAGCCCTCAATGAACTTTCTGCTGTAATTAGTCAGTCCAAGGAGGCTCCTTAGTTCCCGCAGAGTTGTGGGGTCTTTCAGTTTCTGAAGTGCTTCCACTTTCTTTTCCTGGGGACAGAGACCCTGAGGAGTAATCTCATGCCCCAAGAAATTAACACGGGTTCTACACCACTGTGCTTTCTGAAAGGAAAGTTTTGCTCCGGCGGCCCTCAACTGTGTCAGAACATAACGGATCTCCGCTATGTGTTCCTCAACAGTTGAACTTTTGATGAGGACATCATCTACGTAAGCCAGGATACCCCTCGCACCCAGGTCGGGCATGGCCTTATGTAGGAAAATGTTGAACTCATTACCGGAGTTAAGGTATCCGAAGGGAGTCCGGGTCCATGTGTACTGCTGGCCCCCAAAGGTAAAAGCCAGCTTGTATTGGTCCTCCCTACTGACAGGCACAGTCCAGTATCCATTGGTCAGGTCTATTGCAGTGAATACCTGTGACCCCTGGATCTGGGCCAGCCCTTGGTCAATGTAGGGAAGAGGCCATCGGGAAGTATGGACCTGTTTGTTGAGCTCCCTAAGGTCAGCGCAGAGTCTCCACTGGCCGTTTGGCTTCAATATTCCCAGCACCGGATTATTTAAGGTGCTGTGGACTGGACGGATTATTCCCCGGGACTCAAGGTTCTTAATTATTTCAGTAAGGGACTCCAGTGATGCGAGAGGCAAGCGATATTGCTTCACAAACACAGGAGTCATGCCAGGGTCCGTGGGGATTGTTGTTGTGTGGATGTCAGTGCGACCACAGTCATATGAGTCTACCGCAAAGAGATCTTGGAAATCCAAGAAAACTTGTTTCAACTTTTGCTTTTGTTCCAGAGTCACACAGGCATCAGCTAGGTTGACTCTCTCTTCCACCATCTGCCTGAAGCCTGGAAAGACTTCTGGTTTGGCTATCTCAGCGGCCTCCTCCAGCTGGGTGGAGAAGTCCCTGGTCAGAGTGCTGATTTGGACTGGAGGCTTCAGGTGGGAAAGGCAGCCCTCATGGACCTGGAAAATCACCTCATCCCTCCTGAAGTCACAAGTCACATCTTCCTTACCATAAGGGCAAGAAGTGTACACCAGGAAGTTCCCCCCATGCCGGGTAAAAATCCTGTCTGGTGTTGTATTGTCATCACTGTCACTGTCAAAGCAGTCCTTGGGGATTGGCCCTAACAGTTCATTACCTAAATCTATGGAAAAATGTCGGTCATCAACCGCCATTCCAATAATGGTGCCTGCGGCTAGAGTAACCTCTATTGGAATGGTGTCATGTTCTATGTTGACTAATGGTGTTGGGTTTACCCCCAACCCTTGCTGTTGGAGAGAAGCGTTTAGATGTATGTAAGCATCAGGGTTTTGCAAATATTGTCCTCTTTTAACTTTCACTTCTAGGGAGAATTGTCGCGTCCTTTCTGGGATGGTGACTTCCTCTTTGATCTGAATTTCCACTGCATAAGGTAGCAATTGAGCTGACCTAAATGCTTTTTCTGGATCATCAAAGCCCATGGGATTATCCGCTAATCGGGACCAAGCTTTGAAGTTTATTAGGTCCGAACTAATGGCAAAGCGATTGAGAATGTCACTGCCTAAGTAAAAGGCGGCAGGGACGTCTCGCACGACCCAACAGTTATGGACTATGCTCTTGTTGCCAATGGAGATTTTGAGCATACACCTGCTTGGCAGGAGATGTTTGGAATTAGGCGCTTCCAGGTCCATTTCCCATTTGTCTATCAGTCTGAATGTGGGAATGGCTGGATCTTTTGGGAGTTGGCGGAACATGGCTTCGCTGATGAAGCTCTTACCGTTGTTCACACACACTCGAGCGAGAACAGAGTCCTTCCCATCATTTAATTGGACAGGGATGAACAACTGCTCTCCAATTTGCTGCATATCAGCCAGGCTCTGTGCTGATTTCACATCTTTCTGGACTAAAGGAGTGGGAGTTTCTGATTGTGGATTAGTATAGAATCTCAGAGTGTTTCCTTCCAGCGTGGAGTACCACTTTAGACTGGAAGGAATGTTGATTTTCAGAAATAGAGAGGACCCTCCATCACCAGTCTGTTGTCCTACTGCTATTACTGTCACGTCTGGAATTTGGCTATTCTGGAAGTGAAATTCTACTTGGTCAGATTTTTGTTCAACCATGTGGCAGGTGCCGTTTAAACTAACATGTTTGACACTCTGTTTTAATTTTATTGGTCGGCTAGTCTGGGTCCAGAGGACCTTGTTTACGCAATCTATTAAGGGTGACAACCTCCTCAGGAGGTCATTCCCCAGTAAACAAGGGGTGCCCTCTGGAGTCACTACTATGACCGGGTGTTTCACCTTGTGTCGCCCGATCTTAATGTCCAAGTCTGCAGTCCCCTCAACGGGAATTTCCTTCCCGTCAAAGTTCTGCAGCTGTCCAGGAAGAGAGGTGAGAGGAATTTGGTAATTCTCTCCCCTTCCTGCATTCAGTTTGTCAAAGGCCCTTCTGGACAGAAGGGTAGCTTGAGATCCAGTGTCCACCAGTGCCAAAATTGTACCCTGCCCCTGTACTTGTACCGGGGCATAGTATCTTCCCTCCTTCTCCTAAAGTGGGCACAGATAATGCACATTTTTGGACAACTGGTGGGCTCATTTTCTGGTTTTGGACATGGCGAGAGAAGAGATTTGGGCAGAATTCTGTGGAGAGTCTTGGGAATCTGAAAGAAAAAGTTGGCAACTGGAGATCAGAGCCATTGTGGGTTCCCCTGGTTCCAGTTCTGGGCCGCCCCCCCCTTTTTGGAGGCAGTCACCAGGATGGGTTTGAACCAGGGGATTTTCTTGCTGTTGGTTCTGGGATGAGATGGTGGGCGGCGGTAGCTCAGTCTCCACATCTCACAAGTCTGGATTTGCATCCCTAGGGACCCATTTTTCTTTGGGAGGAGTTCCCCCCTCTCTGAAGGAGAAGATCCTTTTCCCAGGATCCTCTGAGGATCCCTCTCCCTCAAATTGGAAGATCTGTACCTCCTCCTCAAACTGAGTCTGTTTGGGTCTTTTGTTTCTCCTACCACCCCTCTGCTCCTTAGGAGGCAGACTTTCAGGGGCAGGAGATTTTGTTTCCGGTTCCTGGGTTTCCAGGGGCTGTTTACAAGTGAGGAAGGAAGCTTCCTCCAAGGCTTTACACCCCCCTTCCCCTTGTGCCTCCTCCCTGGGAACCGGTGAGTTATCGGGGTGCTGCCCCCGTCATTGTTCTGGAGCACCCGGTCCAGAGTCGGGTGCGTTCTGCGCCGGCACGCCCATCTGAGGGTTCTGCTGAGCCCTCAGTATGTGACCCAGATCCCGCGCCATGTTTTGAACCTGGCGCTCTAACTGGGAAACCCGCTCAGGCTGATACGGGGCCCTGTTTTCTCCCCTGAGCTGATCCTGGGAAGGGTAGCTGTCCCTCCTCTGGTAATACCCCGGGTTGGGAGGATTTGGGTACCCCTCCACCCTTGGCCTCCCCTCTCCCGGATTCAGTGGTCTGGGCTCAGGGAATTGGGGAAAGAAGGATGGATGGTTTTGGGGCTGAAAGTCGGGTGGATATCTGGGGAAAAAGTTCTGCCCAAGGTTTGGTAAATTTCTGCCCTCCTGTGGGAAGTTTGGAGGGAGGTTCCCTGGGTTCGGTGCTCGGTTGGATCCCCCCCCTTGGGCTGGGGGAGTCCACACATAACCTAGGATTGGACTGTTACCTTTGTAGCGAGGACTTACATAGTCAGGAGAGCGAGGGACCCCATTGGGGGGACTACCTCTTTCACTCCCTGCCTGTGACTGTCCCGAGGGATTTCTGGGCTTAGGATTATTAGGTGCAGGTAGGTTTTTAGGCCCCCCCATCTCCAAATCCAAAACGGGGGTGACCTTTAACTCTGCCACCTTGGCAGCAGCAGGGGTGCTGTTGGCTTTGGGGTTTTTCTGGGCATTACTTTTGCTATCTACCGGTTTCTGCACCTCATAGATCCGGGTAGCCTGTTCAATGACCCAGTCTAAAGATCTTTTCTTGTGAAAATCCCTCACGAGCTGGGTCATTATGTATTTGGGCAAGGCATGAAAAAATGTATTCATGAATTCTCTACTGTCTGTGCGCACCCTTCTGGTGGTCTGCGCAAAAGCACGTTTCAGTTCTTGCACAAATTCTTGTGAGGCCTGATCCTCCCCACATTGCAAATTGTAGGCTGCCTTACGAGCCTCTTGAGGATTTCTGTGAACAGAAAAATGTTTCAAGATGGCCGCCTTATAGGTGGACCATCTTAAATGATTTTGGTCCTCCAGCCCCGCAAAGAAACTGGAGTATTCCGAGGAGAAAGTCCACTTTACATATTGAATACAGCTTTGGCTGTCCTTCAAATGGAAAGTCTCCATCATTTGCTCAAACAACTCTAAGTGCTCCCAAACAGAATACTTAGCGTTCTTATGGTAAGGCGTGATGACGCTCCTGATCGCCTTAATCTGCTTTAAGGGGTCCTTAAGCAAGGCCCTTTTTTGCCTTACTGGCCCTTTTGGTTCGGGTAACCCTGGTCCATTCATCTTCTGACTCAGAGGCACTGCTCCCAGAGGTTCCCGTCAGATCTTCCAGGTTTTCCCGGATTCTGCGAGCCTGGGAATGGCTGGCAGAATGTGGGGACCTGGTCTCTAACTGGGCAGAGGTTTTCAGAATGCCCTTAATGGGCCCACTCTCCTGGGGTTCCCCACTAAATTACACTGTGCTTGGGTGCCCATACCCGGATGCCCGCCCCTCCATACCTGGGTGGTACTGGCCTATGAGCCCCATACTTTTGTCTGGATAGTAGTCTGCCATCCCTGTGGCCCGGTGCTCATGTGCGCCGGGGAACATGGGGTGGCAGAGTCCAGGGACTGAGAGGTATGAGGGCCTCTGGTACTAGGGCTCCTGAGGTTATGATCCGGAGTTTCCCTTTCCCAGCGAACCTCAGCTCTATCCACCCCTGCTCCCTGTTGCAATGCAAGAGCCTGCATTTGTGCCTTCAGTTCCTCAGTTAAGGCCTTACTAGACTCTATCAGTCTCTCCTGCATCGCTACCTGTTGTTGGAGCCTATCATTGTGTTGACAGAGGGCCTCATTTTCCCTCTGTGCTTCCTGGTTGGTCCTGGAGAACTGGGCCAGTCTTTGCTGCAGGAGGTTTACCTCCTGAGTCCCATCCCTACTGGCCTGCTCCTTTCTTGCCAGAGCCTCTTCCACCCTTCTGGTGTGCTCTACCAAGTTCTGGTTTTCTTTTTGGAGGTCAGCCAGCCCCTGGAGGGCCAGGTGATTTTCTTCAATCTCCTTTTGTAAGTGGCAGACTTCCTGGCCTAAAGTGTCTCTTTCCTGACTGAGAGCCTGCATCTGTGCTGCCAGGTCGTCCCTCTGCCGTTGAAAGGCACCAGCTTTTTGGCGCTCCTGATCAAACTCTGCCTGGGTATCCAGGTCTTTCAGAATTAGTTTGTTACTCTCTGCCTTCCCTCTATCTAGGTGGCCTTGCAGGGTGACTACCTGCTCAGCACATACCCTGTTGATGTCCAGTTGTTGCTCCAGCTTTTTCTGGTTTTTGTAACGCTCACCTGATTCCCGTAGAGGCGCCGGTCTTGACTGGGCGTATAACGTATCTTCAAAGGTGATGTGTAAAACACGGCTGGCTGTTTGGGCTGGACCTCTGTGCACTGTATGTCTGACTCGAAGGGTAAGATGTCTTAGGTAAGTGAACGCCGTGCTCTCCATCTGCCTCGGGGCAGGGTGCTGTAACCAGTTTCTTCACTGGATAAGGGGAGCAGGCCTCTTGACTTCAGAGGACTGCTGTCCGTCGTTTACTGCACGAACGGTAAGTTTCGGGTAATTCTAATGTCTTTAAAAGTCTTTAGTAATGATGTCTCTTGTTTTGCAGGGTTCCGGCGATGGCGGATGACGGGCTGAAGTGAGTTGAAGACGGAGCCCGTGTGATGAATAGAAGCGCCTGGAAGCACGTAAGTAAGCGCTTGTTGCCTGCTTCACGATGCGCTCTAACTGTCTTTTTATTTTGCAGGTACAAGTTCGGAGCGGCTGCAGGGTGCCGGAATACCCACTGGGTTAGATGTGGAAAGGAGTAATGGCACGTGAGTATTAAAGTTCCCCAATGTCTTTAAACGCACCTTGTTTTGTCTTTCAGATGCGGGATGCAGCACCGAAGACCTCCGGAGCGTGCGAAGAGTTGATAAGCTTTTGTCTTTCAGATGCCGGAATGCAATGCGAAGACCTCCGGAGCGCACGAAGAGTAGGTAAGCCTTTGTCTTTCAGATGCCGGAATGCAGCGCGAGGCGTTGGTGACAGCCGATGGACCAGGTAAGTGAAGCGCTGTCACTGAAGACCGTAATGCTAACCTGTTCTTTCTTGTCTTTATAGGTGTTGCTGAAGACTGGATTCAGGATGGTAAGCCTTTTTCCTTAGGCCCAGGATCAGATGCAGAAGACACGATGAGCGTTCTGCTGCAGAGGATGCAGAATAACGCAAAGCAAGATTCATCCATCGGGTGTGGTTTAAATAGCCTCCTGTAGTGCTTAAGTGTCTCCTTCCACAGCCACGCCTAGGTAAGAAAAGAGTTCCTGCTTTCCAGAAGAGTTCCAGGGTTCTGAACCTAGGGAGTGGCTCCTGCCCCACCCAATAGGAAAAGTAGTTCCAAACAGAAGAGGATCAGAGGCTCAACTGGCAGGCAAGTAAGCAGCATGGTCTGCTGCAGGTAAGTCCACCCAAGCATTATGAGCCCGGCGCTTCCAGCGCTGGGACTGGGCATATTTATGAGCCTGGTGCCACTGGCGCCAGGACTGGGTCCAAAAGGTCCCAATTGGGACTGGTTGGCACTCGGAACCTGGGTTATGGATCTGCTTCCAAGGGAGTTGGGAAAACCCTGACCTTTTGGAAGCAGAGATCATGACAGTTTTGCAGTAGGGAGTCCAAACCTTCTTGGTATTCCTTCTGCAAGGCCAGAAATCTGGTATCCTGTTCTGCCTTTTCCTGTTGCAGGATGTCCATATCCTCTTTTATTTTAATGATGTACTGCCTACTATCATCTTCTGACTCCTGGCTCCTCTGCAGCCTCTGCTCAGAAGAGACCAGGTCAGATTGGACCTTCTCTAACGCCATCTGTTGCCTATTTGCCAGATTTTGGCTTTCAGCACATCTATCCTGCATGTCTCCCATATATAGGTACAGGTATGCCGCTATCCTAACAATCTTGTCGTGTTCATCTTTGGCCTTAGAGGCCATGTATAGTTCACTCAGGGCCACATGTAAGGGACCCTGATCTCTATATATATCTGACCCTGTTTCAGTGACCCGTTGTGTGATTGCCTGCAACCACGCATCCTGGCCCTGTTCGGTCCATTCACCTCTCACAAATAGCTTATGTAAGAGGTGCTCTCTGCTATTTTCATGTCCACGAGTGTCGTCATTCTGGAAATTTGATTTCCTTCCTGACTTACAAGAGTTAGTATTTTATTCTTGCAAAACAGACCGTTTCCTTGGAGCGTTCCTTTTGAGGAATGCTTCACAGCGTAATGCAGCGTGGTGATCTGACTGGATGTGTGTACCCCGTCAGTTAGCACACTGTATTAAGCTACACAAAGAGATTGATCTAACCCAGAAGTCCTCGGCTCGAGCCCCCAATTTGTAAAGAATATTTAATCCAGCACTACAGCCAAGTCAATGCCTGGTCAGGGATGCTGAATGAAAAACCCTTATTGATATATCTTGATGTCCAGGTTCATACTCTGGATGACAACCCTCATATAACACTCAGAATCCCCCTGACCCCACTGAGCCAAGAAGTAGTTCTGTTTTGCAAGTTTAGAAGGTTTATTTGAGAAGTAAAGCAATATATCTCTATCACACTTTTATAGGAATTAATAATTAATATCACACTTAAAAATATGAGCAGTAGTGAACAATGAATAATGTTCTAATAGTAAACTGATTTGGTTACTCAGGAATAGTATAACAGATAAGGTAGCAAAATTAGGAATAGGAACTGAAGAACAAGGTGGTAACGAATGCTTTATGTAAGCTCAGATGGGTGCAAGATTCAATGGAAATGCAGTACAGAAAATACTCAATATGGTTTCAACAAAACAATGTAACCCCTTTTCTCTGGCAATCCACTCCCCCTCCCTTTATGCAATGTAAGGAAATGGGAGGAAAAGCACACAGTTCAGGTATACAATCACAATGTAATTCAGTTCAGTTCCCCCCCAGCACTCTTAAAGAAAACAGATAGGAGTTTTGAAAACAAAACACAGGCCCAAATGCTTTAATATGGTATGCAAGGAAGAGAAAAGTAGGCTGAAAAGGGCTTTTAATTCCTTTTAGGAGTTCAGGTGAGTGGTATCTAGTTAATATTAGCTCAGGCTCACTCTAACAATGATTTAGGGATAGTTTTTATGAGGCAAACGATTTTTTCAGAGGAAAGCAAAAGCAGCTATCTTTTTGCAAGTGGAGAAATTTTCAAATCGCGGCAAAATTCGCGAATGCGTGTTTCGCGATTGCGGCAAAACTATAAAGAATAGGAATGCGGTTCTGGGTTCAAAGCTTTCAGAAGAAAGTTACTGCATGTCTCTAGGACAAACGGTCGCGGAGATATGGGCGATTTTGTGAAAGTTGTTTTTCGGATTTGCAACCTTAAAAGTTACTCAATTTGACAAGTGAAGCTTTAAAAATGACATGTGTCAGTTGTGCAGCTGCAGAATTAACAAATGACAGGGGTGCAGCTTGCAAAGGACAGTTCTACTTAGATTAAAATAGCTTGGATTAGATTTATTTTAAAACTAAGAGATTTGGTTTCGCACAATCTGATCTAATTACTCACAAAATATTTTAGAAGATCTGGGTCGCGCCACGGACGGTCTCGGCACACAGCGTCTGGTCTCTGGAACTGCTCTCTGTCCTGGACACCGGTTTTCTGGCCATGGACAGTCTTTCTGGGTCAGCACTGCACTCCTGTCCTGGGTTCTGCTAGGCACCGATTCCCTGGGTCGGGTCCTGCCTTCTCTTCGAATATTTCTGTCACCGGGTTCTTGCAAAAGTTCTTGGCAAATTTCAGACGGCTCGCCCGGCTGTCTGAAGAGTTCAGTTGCAAAAAGATTTTGAGGCCTGCTGACAAATACTCTTGCTGGCAGTGGCCTTTTTGGTTAAGGTTCTGTAGTCTCTGTTTATCTTGGAGTCTAAGTGTTGGCTCTCTGAAGGTTGATGGAGGTAAGGTATGGAATTTTGGCAGAGCTTCCAGCTGCAAGTGGAAATTGAATGTCTATTTGGCTTGCACTATCTGCTTTTATCTGTTTAGAATGTGGGTGTGTGCTAGCATCACTGAGCCAGCCTCTCTCTCAGCTTCTAATTGGTCAAATTTCCATTTCTCACTTGATTGGGAAACTGAAGTGTGTGTCAGCGTGATGTCATTTTACAGCCTGCAGAAAGTCCACTCCTCCTGTCAACTTGCACACAAATCTAGATTTGAACAAAATACATATTTGCACAAGTATGCAGTGGTTTAAAATGACATACACACATGAGGCATTACTGATGTTAGCCCCTGTTCTGACTCTGGCGTTTCTAGGAGCTTGCATCCAGAAATGACAACATTTTGCGCGTTTTAGGCTGGTTCCCACTATCGGATTTTCTTCCAACTTCATACAAATGTACACAGCCTGTCCATACTTATACCAATGAATTTTCATTTGTCTAGCTGAAACACAGTGTCTGTAATATTAATAATTAGCAGGGTTTTGTCCCAGAATATCCCACAATTTCGAGTTTGGGCTTGAATCGAAGGTACATTTTTTTAAATGAAGGCTCTCAAAGTTATACATTCCTGTCATTTGATTACAAAGAGTTATCAGTGTTTCTGTAAAATATATATTTTGCTTTCAATTCAGTTCTCAGAGTGTTGGAGTCCGCCTCCAAGACTTGGGTGGGTCAGTCACATGTGTCTTCTGGCAGGCAGGGCTTTGTTGACAGGAAACAGTCAAAATCAACATATTCCTTTCAGAGGAAAGGGGCCATTGTGTGGTCTCTGGGAAGCTGAGATCAGGAGGCCAGGGAGCCACTTTGCATTTAATTAACAGAACCCTGTGATTTCCTGGCTTCTTGTGTTGAGTTCTGAAGTGTCAAGAGTTCTCAGGACAGGCAACCCCTTTGAACTTTTAATTAAATAAGACCCCTTTCTTTGCACTAGACAGTTTTGCAAGACAGCTCTCCTGTCAGAGTTTAGACTGCTAGCGCCACCCTCAGGATTTTGTGGTTACTGCATCCATCCTTGGGATTCATTTCAGAAAGTGATATATTACATGGAGTATATTGTCCATGTTCAGGACATGGCATTGGTGTGTTTCTGCAGTAAAGTAATTCTGTGCCCATGATTTTGCCATATTTGACATTCAAGAAAAATGAATTCCCAACAGTTATGGGTTTGCTTTTGGCAATCAGCATTGCCCCTCTGTGCTCACAACATAGGCAAAATGGGATTTTCCTGTGCATTTTCTGGGGAGCTCTGGCCATCATGATGTTTTCAATGCCAATAATGCACCGTTTTTGTGGTGGGGCTTGGATGCATGGATAAAAACATCCCACAAGTGGAGGATCATCTTAACACTGTAGATGAAAACACTTTGAGATTGGATGATCAAGTAAGGAACTTGGAAATTCAAAATTCAAAATTGACCTTTAAACTTTCTGAGCAAGATAGTTTTTCCAGAAGGAACAACATTAGAATTGCTGGATTTCCATAGAATGTGGAGTGTGCTAATCCTATGGCCTTTTTGGAAAAGGCATTTATTTATTTCATTCAATGCTGAACTTGGACCCGAAAATAGCTCTGGAAATGGAAAGAGCTCACGGGTCAGAAACCTGCATTAGGCCAACGTCCTAGGCATTTTATTGTAACATTTCTGAGGTTTCCTATCAAGGAGATGATTCACACACAAGAAATCACATGAAGTTGCTGATTTATTGTGGGGAGGCAACAAAATCCTGATTTTTAGTGATCTGAGCAAGGATGTGCTGGAGAAAAGGAAAACCTTTAACATGGCAAAGGAATAAGCAAGAAGCAAAAGGCTGAAATACTACATGGAGTATCCAGCTATATTTCGGGTTACTTTGGAAGCTCGTATACTGATGCATTTTTATCTGATTTGGATACTGAGCCAATGGAGGCAGGGACTGCCTCTCTAAAGAGTGTGACTGCAAAGAAGAAGAGATCTTTTTTTTACTTTGAACAACCTTTTTTACTTTTCCTCTTTTTACTCAATTTTTTCTATCATATTAATCTTCTTTTTTTAACTTTGCTCTTTGTTATTATTATTATTATTTTTTGATGGTTGAACATGTGATAGCCGTAAGCATGGACAGTTACAAATGTGTTTATTTTTGATTGCCATTTATTGTGCGGCACGCACAAGCCTTTGGATTTGATTAAGGCACCCAAACCTGCTGTGTGTGGCTAGGTAAGCATACGTGCCATGCTATGCGTCAGGCATCATAGCTGAGCGCGTCTCATTACCCAAATGGGTTTTTGTAGGCCATAAGACTGCGAAGGGCAGAGCGTTGTCCTTGTCAGAGACCAGAGGAAGAATAGAGTCACAGCGCCCGACAGTACTCAAAGGGATTGGAGGACAAATGCGGTAACGGGAAAAGCCCGGAAACATGGGAATGGTGTATTGTGTGCATATTATAGATATGCTGCATTTCAACCAATACCAGCAATGGTTTTAGCGTTTTGGGTTGTGAGGGCTGCTGCATATAGATTGCATGTGTTGTGAGCTTTTGATTCCTATAAAACAGGAACGGCGAGAGCTGGACATGCGGGGGTCATGCAAATTCACTCTTTAATTGCTACCAGGCAATATTGGTCGTGTTGTAGAGAAGTGTATTCAAACAGGATATATAAGTTATGACTAGTAGGTGTAAATGTGCATGTAGTCAGAGGAATGGAAAGACATTGGGCCTCATTAGGAGTGTTGCGGTAAGGCAACAATGGCGCTGATAGTGGTACCGGCACCGTTGTTACCTCGCCACAACATTCCGAGTTTGCTCTCGGGTGACGCTCTGGATGCCTGGTCAGACCAGGCAAAAACAAAAGGAAGTAGAACTGCTACCATCCAGGTTCATACCCAATATTTGACAATAAATGAAACAAAAAAAGGAAATAGGAGTTGGGGAGCCTGGCATAGTTGTACTAATGGATTAAATCCCTAAGTAACCCATGAATTTGTCCAGAAAGAAAAAGGTAGAGAAAGGAGGAAACTCACACGTGTCAAAGGTTGTGAACATCAATAGTTTGTATTGAAGCAAAAAACGTCAAAAAAACACATTTTTTTTATCAACATACACAAGACAAATTTCAATAATACATAAGATAAATTTCAATAATCTAGACAGCAATAACTTGGTGAAGTAAATAAATAAAAGAAATACCCATTCAGGCTTTTAGTGCTTGCTGAATGGGGAATATTAAATGTGACCCGAGAGGGAAAGATACACAAATGATTCCAAGTTTAAAACATGCTCCATGTATAATACATGTGGGAGTTGTGGGAGTTTATTGGACCTGTAACTATCTAGGTCCTAGAGTTGCTTCTATTCAAGAGAGCAACTGATCTTGCAGGTGCCAACGTGACATGGGAATCTTGGTCAGCTTGTTGATGACAAGTGCTGGCCTAAAGGTGTTTGTTTAATAAGTCCTAATCGGACTTTGTGATTAATGCAGCCTCCTTGCACATAGTACACGTTTCGGCGGAAGATTTATCCCACTTGAAAATGCTTCTGAGGGATAGATGTAGTTCTACATGAACCGCCTTCATCAGGGCAAGTGGGTGGCCCTGTAGCAAGAAAACCAAAATAAAGAAAGAAAAAAATAAGAAAAGAAAATCAGTATCAAGTCCTTATTTATCAGAACCTAAATTCTTTCTGGACATAACTGGGTTAAATTAGTAGCGAGAAATGAATTGTGCAACAAGCCGAGTGAACGGTTACATAAAAAAGCCTTAATTTGTGGGAGGGCAAGACAGTGAAAAAATTGCGAAAATGGAGATGAAAGCAACTGTAATGTATCTGTGGTGGTTGGAAATCATGCCTAACTCACCACGGAAACCTTGAGGAGAATCTCACTGTGAGGCAGGCACTCTGTGTGGGCCGGACCAGTCAAACCGCACTATTTGTTGCTTGGTTCAAAAGTGTGTGGCTGAGCTCAGTCCACTGAAGTAGGTAGTGCAGGAACCAACCTTCTCTGCAAAGAAGGCAAAGAACAAAATGATGTAATTGCACTATATAGTATGTGTGCAGAGGTGGCGTGCAGTGAAGGCACAGTGGGTTCTGCGGAGTGTATAAAATAAAATTGGCCCCCCTGGGTTGAATAAGGAACTAGTGGAGGGTGACGGAGGTGCCTGTGTGTCCCGTGCACAAAACGTCCCACATAAGGGCGTAGGCGGTACCTGGACTGGAGGTGGCTGGCTCCCTAGGTTTATCGGTGTCGCTCATGTGGCTGGGCGAGGCCGGACTTCACTACTGCAGACCAGGCATGCAGAGCGGTATCCGCGAGCAGACTAGGATGGTACCATCCTCCCTATTCCCATTGAGCCCTATGGGGGCTCAAATGGGAATGGGGACGTACCAGGTCCGGGTCCAGCGAATGGGAATTACCGGACCCTCCAAGGTCGGAATGGCCTGGTAAGTCCCCTTTTGCGGGAGCTGGACCCGAGTTTGGGGGTAGCCATGCCCTTACTACTACCTCCAAACTCGTAATGAGGCCGATAGACATACAATGTTTGCCTGGATGAAAGGATGAGCCACAAACTAACATGTATGTGAGTGAATTGCAAATAATAACGTGGCACGATGAGGAGGATGATTTAAAACTAAATCTGAGCAATGAACTGTCCTTTCAATTTAAGTACAACAATTCTGGCTGCCTTCATGTTAACTGATGCGTAATGAGGCTGTATTTTGGTGTGCTGATTAGCAGCGCTTATGCACAATATGTGTATAGCAGCATTGGTGGAATTACTATAGGGAAAAGACCAACCATCAGACTAATAATGCTGTGTTTGTTCCTTTGTGATCTCTATTTTGCTGCTTTTCCGTTAGCACCTTGTTCTGCATTTTTAATGCTTCAGTTGTTTTGAAATGTGAATCATTGGTTAGTAGGGAGTGAGGGTGAGGACAGAGAACAGAGTTTCTGAGCATAATGGTTGTTATCTTGATCACAGTAGCTTTGATGGATTTATGCAATGGGTAGGACTAATGTGCAAGGAACCCAAAATTAGGTTCCCATTGGATTAACATTGGTGGATTTTGAATCACACATTACATGTGGTGCTATCCGTGGATGGTGTAAGGTTAATGTAAGGGATTAGGTGAGGGAAGGGGGTGTACTGTCATATTAGTGGGGACTAGGGAGGTACTCATTTGCAAAACTCTTTTCATTGGAGGTGAATGAAGATAGGGATAGAAATCAAAAGAATTATTGGGCATGGGATTCTGGGGGTATAGTCTGGAATAGGACATTGGGCCTCATTCCGAGTACGGCGCTAACCAATGGCGCTATTAACGCCTTGGTTGACGCCGTAACCGGACCGGCAGCGCCTTGGTGGTTGGCGGAATTACCGCCCCATTCCAAGGTTGGCGGGGAGGTAATTCCCCAATCCCCATTTACCCTTCCCCATTCCCATTCTTGCCCCATAGGGCATAATGGGAGTGGGGAAGGCGTCAATTACGCCACCGTAAATTACGGTGGCGTAATTAACATCAGGGTCCCTTAGCGCCATGGTATTTAACGCCTGCTAAAAGCAGGTGTTAAAAGCACCATGGCGCTAAGGGAACTCGGAGTATGGCGGTAAGGGATTACCGCCACCGCTCTCATTAGCGGTGGCCGCTATCCCTTACCGCCATACTCGGAATGAGGCCCATTGTATGTAAATAATTGTATTTTTAATTAGTCTAATGGTATTAAGAATATTTACACTCGAAATGTATATGTGTTTTTATGTTGTTGTGTTTACGTGTTTCGTTTGTGTTTACGATGCGCAAATGGAACATGCTCTAATTTTATTATGGATGAAAGTAAGAGTAAAATATATGAAGGTATCAAGGTTGAATGAGATACATGGAAACAGTGGCTTATCCCGAGCAATTGCTAAGTGTAATAATATGAATCTAGGTGAACGATGTGGCATTCTAATGGAAACAGCTTTTGAGTAAGCAATTTGTAAGTAGGTTTTTTTTTACATTAGCCAGTTGGAACGTTAAAGGATTGAATTGTCCAAAGAAAAGAAAGAAGATATTTACTAGACTATGGAGGGAGAAGACGGATGTAGCATTTCTGCGGGAAACACATTTGTTGGCTCAATCAGAGTATGTTAAGCAATTCCAGATATACTAAAGTTTTACTGAATTGTCATTTGTCTAGGTCAAGGGGAGTGGGGATTATAGTTAGTTTGTAAAGGACTAGGTATGATTATAGAGAAGGTGGCAATGGATGATGAGGGTCGTATTATTTTACTTGATGTAAGATATGAGGGTAGACTTATAACACTGAACTCTGTGTATGAACCTTGTCCAGGAGGGGGCTCTTTCTTTAAGATGATAATTCATCTTTTGCGAGACATGGGTGGTGACTGTAGCATTCTGGGGGGAGACTTTAATTGTGTGCTAGATCACAGGTTAGATAGATCATCTACATGCAGATTTACAAGTCAAAGATCTAGCAAAGAGTTTAGAGATGTTGCTGACTCCTTTGACTTGATTGATATCTGGAGGTTCACACATTTGTGGGAAAGATGCTATTCCTTTTTTTCCCCCTTGCTCCTCCACTAGGATTGATTATGTGTTAATATCAGTCAGATTAGTTGAGCAAGTGGTGGAAGCTAATATCAGTGAACGCAGTTTATCTGATCATTGTATGGTAAGGCTAAAACTTAATCTTGGGGAATGTCGGTCTAACTTTTGCAGATGGAGACTAAAAACATTTATACTAAATGATGAAAAAGCATCTAAGGCATTAGACAGCTTCATCTCTAACTACTTTAGGGAAAATAAGGGGACAGCGGATTTGTTTAAGGCTTCGATTTGTTGTGAGTTAATCAACTGGACCTCGAGAGTTAGGAGAATGGGGGAGGAGACATTAAAGGAAATTGAACTAGGTGACCTGCAAAGAAAATAGCCCTTGTCAAAGAATAGAGAGGATACAATAAAGATGGATAGAGTTAAAGAGGAGCTGAAATGCGAAATGGATCGGCAAACTGAAAAAGTTTTGTTTTTTATGAAAACAAAGATACTGGGAGGAAGAGATGGAGTGCGCTGCTTTTAGCAAATGAACTTAAAATTCTGTCTGAGAGACTGTATATCCAAAGGATAGATAACGAGTCAGGAGGAATGACAATTAAAAAAAAGGAACTATGTGAGTGCTTTCGTTCTTTCTATGCCTCCCTCTATTCAGAGGAGATTCATCTGCTGGCATCAGACTTAGTTGATTTATTAAATAAAATGTATATCCCTTGTTTATGTGAAGAAGGCAGGCATTGTTGGGATGCTCAGATTGCGATACCAGAAATTTTAAGCACAATAGGTCAACTTAACATTGGGAAGTCACCTGGTATGGATGAACTGCCAGCGGAATTTTATAGCTCATACAGTTCTAAATTGGCCCAGGAGCTCTGTGAATTATATAATCGTTTTGTAATCGATGGGACTCTATTTATGTCCCTCTATGAAGGAAGCAATCATTAGCTTAATGCCTAAGCCAGGGAGCGACACCACCAAATGTAGCAATTATTGTCCAATTTCGCTTCTCAAAGTTGATGTGAAAATATTTACTAAGATTCTAGCTTCTCGTTTGGATAAATATATGGGGGAATTAATCGATCAATCGCAAGTGGGTTTCATGAGGATGAGATATGGGTATGATAACATTACATTGTTGTTAGATGTTATGAGTTTGCGAGAAGCCGATATAGATAACATTTTATTTATATTTTTAGATGCGGAAAAAAAAGGCTTTTGATCGAGTCTTGAAATATACCCTACTTGAAATGGGGTTTGGGACATTATTTTTAAATGCTGCTGGTGCATTACAATTTGATATTAATGCAAGAATGTGGGTCAATGATGAGTTATCAACGTCCTTCAAGTTTTTTAGAGGTACGAGGCAATGTTGCCCGTTGTCCCATTTTCTTTTAAATTTTGCATCAGAACTATTGTTGACTTATAATAGACACATCTTCGGGGTCTAAGTGTGGGCAATAGGGAGGTTATAGTGCTTGCCTATGCAGATGACATCACTATAATTTTAGCGATTCCAGTAGAGGGAGGTACAATTTTGAAACATATGATTGAGGAAGTAGGATTAATGTCAGGGCATAAAATTAATTTGGGGAAAACAGTTGTTTTCCCGGTTAAGGAAACTCTGTAATGTAATGAATTGGCTAATTGAAATTATCAGTGAGCAAAACGGAGTGTAAAGTATTTGTAGATCTCTTCTAGTTATGAAGAAAAAAGTGAAGTATAATTGCAATACATTAATAGAGGTGCTTCTAAGAGATAGTCGTAAATGAGAACGTATTAGTTTGAATGTTTGGGTAAAGGTAAACACAATCAAAATGATGTTGTTACCTAAAGTGTTATATGTCCTACAGTATCTGCCCTTGAAACTTTCAAAAAAAGAACTTAAGTGTATTGACAGAGTATTTCAGGAATTTGTGTAGGTTACGGGGAAGAAGCTAAAAATTCCACGGTTTATTATGACGTGTAATGTGCGGGAAGGAGGGTTTGGTTATCCCATTATTGAAAATTATCATAGGGGGGTTTTGTTAAAAAATTCTGTCAATTATTTTAAGGAGCAGAGGGAATCAGAGCCATTGTGGGTTTTGTTAGAGAGGAACAGTGTACAGACTTACCATTTAGGTGGCCTGTATTCTTTTGGGAAAATGCCGAAATTGACAACAATGCATACTATAGTTAGCACAAAGTCTGCATTGACATTGTGGATTTTGGGGTGTAGAGAGAATCTGATTTTGTATAGTAGAGGAATCTATCTGGTATAATATGGGGTTACTAATGGACAATAAAATGTTGAATTGGCGCAGCGTTAACAAAGGTATATTAAAAATTGGGGACGTTTGGGAAAGTGATATCATTTTTGGGGTTAATAGAGAAACATGGTATGGGGAAGAGAGAGCATGGAAGGTATAGGGTGTTGGGAGAATTATTATCTGAAAGACAACAGATACTAAATAGGTCAATGACGGAAAAGCCAAAGATGTGTGACATTTTTGATAACCCGCCAGACATGGTGTCGACCTTTCTAAAATCAATGCCTGTGGAGGGCCCATTTCGGGATTCATGGGAGGAGTTTATTTAGCAAAGTCACCAGTAGATTGTTACAATTAATAAATGGAACATATTCCTGTAGTGACGTTGGGTCAGAAGGATAAGAGTACACTAAGGTCATATGATTGAAGATTTTTTACTTTTCCTCTTTTTACTCAATTTTTTCAATTTTTATTTAGCAAAGTCACCAGTAGATTGTTACAATTAATAAATGGAACATATTCCTGTAGTGACGTTGGGTCAGAAGGAAAAGAGTACACTAAGGTCATATGATTGAAGATTCTAGTTAGTTAAAAGCATTGGAACAACTATCTGCTACTTTTCTACAGCAACAGACTTTTTACTTTTCAAGTTCTCCACCCACCTATCGCACTGTGGTGTCTACAGAGGATAGCTGGGTTAGTACTTATGACGTAGCAATGTTAGTATTCAGTACACTATGTTGCTATGAGCATGCCACCATATTTACAGAGCTGAGAATATTCATGCATTGTTGTGGTAGGTGTTGTGTGTTCTATCTTAAAGGGTGGAATGTAGAATGTGAGCGGTTGCCAGACAAGGAATGGGAGAGTTAAAGTTGGTGAAGTGGGCGCTAAGGCAGAGTTTCCCGTTAGAAGTACTGCCGGGCTGTTGAACATTAATCTTAATAATTAGTTACCACCTGCCCGTGTGCTTAAGTGGTTACTTGACATTGGCGATGCGGATGGATATAGAACATGAGGGAATGACAGCAAAAATAATGGAAAAAGTTGCATGCACTAGAGCCTGAAGGACAGAGGAAATTAAGAGAACTCCCCAATTTGTAAGTAGCAGAGGCAGGGGACGTGAATGTGTACAAGACTGCTTTGGAACAATTGGATACTTATTATGCACCGAGAACCAACGTAGCAATAAACAGGTTCAATTTGTATCCGCGGAAGAAAAGACAAGGAGAGACTGCAAAGGAATATATCACAGCCTTGCAGTGCTCGCCACTGTCCTACATGATAGTAAATAGTGTCTAATCGGAAGAAATCATCATACATACAAATATATATATATTTGTTTTATTGTTTAAAAATGCAGACTTAGCTCGAGAACAGCCGAGCGCTGTACAGAGTCTGCGTAGCCAGAATTTAGACTGTAATCTTATAACAGTAGCGCAGTACTGTGAGGTCTGTGCGCAGGTATGTGCATTCATTGGAATTAGTCCTTGGTCAGGTGTTGTTGAAAATGGCATGTTTTGAGAGATTTGCAAAATTGGAGAATTGTGGGGGCAATGCAAGCCGACACCGGGATCTAGTTCCAGAGAGCGGGTGCATGACAAGAGAAGATTACGGGTCTTGTCTGTGCAGACGAGTTGTAATTCAAGCCGGTTATACCGTTTGCTGTGTGAGGAGTGTGTGCCACAAAATATGCAGAGCTTAGTCGCCAGGCACATTGGTGTGCTTCGTGTGACTGCTTTGTAGATGATACATGCAGTTTTGAAAAGTATCCTGGCTTGGAGTGGAAGTCAATGTAGTTTGTGTAGGATGCGGATGATTCAGTCAAATTTCCAAGCTCTTGTAATAAGACATGCTGCCTGCAGGACTGCTTTTAGGGGAGCCTTGTGAACAGCTCGGAGCTCTGTTAGGAGATCATTTCCCCCATCGATGTGTGAGATCACCAGGATCTGCACTATTGTCCGGATGTCTTGCCGCGGGATGAAGGGTTTGATTTTTCGAGGGGTAGAGATTCTGAGCCAGGCTATTTTGTCATTCTTGCCTATGTGTTTTTGGAAGGACAGTCAGCTGTCAATGGTGAAGCCTGAGGATTTTGCTGAGTCTGAGAGTTGTGGATCAAATCCTTCTAGGCGCATATCATTGAGCCATTGTTGGACAGGTTGTTTTTTAGTGGGCGGGCCGATGAGGACAAATTGAGTCTTGGGTGGGTTTAGTTTTAGGAAAGCAGTCGACATCCAGGTCTGGTTAATGGCTAAGTAATCGCAGAGACAAATGATGTCCTGCATGCTATTTACTCGTATGTGCAACTAAGTATTGTCCGCGTATTGGTGGATGGCTATATTGGGGTCTATGAGAAGAGTGCCCAGAGGCTCCATGCAAAGGTTAAACAGGATTGTTGAGAGGATGGCGCCTTGGAGGACTCCACAGGGGACCTGGATTCAGTTAGAACGCAACAGGTTCAACTGGACAGCCTGGTGTGTGCCTGAGAGGTAGGAGGTAAACCAATTCAGGACTGTGCCAGAGAATCTCATCTTGAGAGACCGATGCAGTGGCCGATTGTGTTGAATGCAGCTGAGATGTCAAGGAGGACTAGGAGGCATGAGTCATCCTTATACATGCTTTTGGAGGGCATCATCCACCATCTGGAGTTTGTCAATTCTGGCGAGTAGTTGTGAAGCAATTACTTTTTCGAGATGTTGCCAATAAACTGAATGTTTGTAATGGGCCTGTATTTGGCCTGTAGTTGGCCAGGTCATCTTGAACTAGGGTTTTCTTTTCCAAAAGAGATCATATGAGACAAGTCTTGAGGGTTCAGTGATCCAAAAATGCTGTGTTCCAAGAACGTTTATGGATGTGAGGAGATTCCACTTTGGAGGAAACACTGGTGATTGCAATGAACGTTGAACACACAGAATTATGTGCATAAGTAGTCAAGGAGGAAAAGGAAGAGGTGAGAGGAGGGGATATGATGGGTTAACTCAAACCAAAAGAAGTCTCTCCGCAAGTAAATTTAGTGGGGAGGAAACAGAAGAGTGAAGAAGATAGAAGAAAGGAAGGGAGGAGATCTAAACCGCAGGTAACATCAAATGCAGGAAAAGTAAAATAAAGCGTGCAAGTGGAACAGGACAGGGGAAGATGTTACAGATGTCGGAGATTCTGGCATTATGCATCCTCGAAAAACAGCGTAGAAGTTTTCAAACTGCGACATGAAAGGACATTTTACAATAGTGTGCTGAAAGAAAGATCACATGCATGCAGAAAGAAGACGGATCAGACTACGGGAGAGTGATGATGGCAGTGAAATGCAGTACCCCAGCTGCGTTGTAGGAATGGAGGGTATTCAAGTCACCATGTTGGTGTCAACCTCACTGGGTGTGTTGCCAAAATCAGATAAGATGTTCTCTTCCTCACCGGAACCACTGGAGCTTGTGCAAGATTCCTTCCTTCTTCCCCTTTTTCAAAAGTCTTTTTTTTTGTAGAGGTAGGGTCTACCTCGGAAGGAAGTCACTATGCCGGCCTAAATAACTAGCGAGCTAGTGGCTTCTTCCCCGAAGCAGCCACAAAGGGGAAAAAGCCATGTAGGGCAGAAAAAAAACCTTAGGTGATACCATGGGCTGAGTAGGTCCGTAGTCTTCTTGGGTGGTACACTCGCTGGTACGCGCGTTATAAAAGAGCAATTATAATTATAGAAGAAAATGCTAGTGACCTTATTGAAAATGAAGGTCCCAATAATGCTACTTCTTCAGAGGTAACGTTAACAGGGCGAGTTTCGTCTGCTGTCCAAGTCGACTTATTACAGATAGACGATGGCCCTCAGGCTAATATGTGTACTATATCCAAAGTAGCGATTAGGGCTAATAATGTTCCTACTCAGTCTTGCAGTGAAGGGTCTACTACTATTCAAAATATGGAGAATGTTGATTCGCAGGAATATACTGTGACTTCTGCTAGACACACTGATTCTGGGTACACTGTGAACTGTGACTTATTAGTTTTGTTGCTTAATGTTCCCAAATCCCTACATGGTTGAAGAGAATGTAGCACTGACACAGCTATACAAATGGATTTTGGGCTCACACTGAATCATGGCCAAGTCGATCTACGGCCGAATGCTCATCTACCTAGGGGTAATGATTTACCACAATGCCCAATTATAAGTTCTGTGTCGGGCAACTTATTGCAATGTATGGATAGGCCTCCTGTCCTGTGGAGGAGAGTACAAATTACTAAACGGTGCCTCATGCCCTGAACCAGAAAATTAACAGTATGCAGTGGGATAAAACCAATATGTATGAGCCCAATAATTGCGCATTTCGCAATGGTAACACAAAAGGCTTAAATAATAAACAGAAGGCAAAAGAAACTAATAGGCCCTTTAGTATCTTGAGACATGCGAGTAGCATTGACCGAATAAATGGGGTGGTGGACAAGCAGTCATTATCAATATCTACCAAACGCTTCTTCCGAGGAGGTAATCCCCTAAATAATAGAACAAAGGGGAATACGTTGGTATTTATTAGCATCTATGGTGTCGGTTGTACTGTATGTTTGTTTGAATACATGTTTTAATGATTTTTGCTGAAATTCCTTCTTTAAGGCCATTGGGCTTCATTACGAGTTTGCCGGTCTGGAAACAAAGGTGCCAGTAAACTCACCGGCACACTTGTTTCCAGATCGGCAAACTTCTAGTCTGCCTGCCGTGGGCGCTGTGCCCGACAGATCTGACCCTGCCCGGCACTGCGGCCACGGTAGGCAGAATGTTCACGGACGCACTGGCACCACTGCTAACGGTGCCGGTGCTTCCGTGTCCCCACTCCCATAGGACTCGATGGGAATGGTGACTGACAATTTGCTGGCACCTGACTTCCCGGGCCGCCAGATTTGTAATGAGCCGGTGGCACCGGGAAGTCAGTTGCTGGTAAAATATTACGGGTCCGGCGACAACCCGCCGGTAGCACCGGCAGGGTTACCCCCTGACCCGCAATGAGGTCCATTGTCTTCGGTTGATCTGGAGAGAGTTGAGTTCCCAGACAGATTGACGATGAAAAGATGTATCCTACATTTTGGCTCTAAATTGGTACAGGAATTGGTTTATTTTGAATACCAAAAACTAAATATCCTTGTTTTTTCTGTTGATTATCTAGAAGTGCAGTGGAAACAATGGAAGCAGGCAGCAGAGTACGGATTCTGTTAGATAAAGAAAACACCAAATCTACTTTGGACTTTCTCAGGCATTTTACTACAGAGCGCCGTGAGCAGCAGACCCGCCTACAGGAGGACAAATACTGTCACCCCACGCAAAGTGGTGACTAACTGGAGGCAGCCTGCAGTCTGCGGGAATGTGGGCAGTGGCGCACCCCTCTACTGAAGCTGAATGTGTGCTGTAAGAGCCGTCAGGTCTAGCAGATGACCAGTGTTGATTCATAGGGTTGCAGGGTGTTAGGGGGTTTCTATTCCCTTTCCTTCATCATTACAGCAAGTGTATGTTTCCCAGGCTAAGATGGTGGAGTAGAGGGCTGGTCTGATTGGTTGGGAGAACAATAGACCAAATGCCCTGGTATGAGCTCAGAGTTCTATAACTGCCTTTCATCCCTAGTAATTTTATGGCAGGTTGTGTTTAACTTAAGCTCCTTAACTAAGGCCTTACTCAGAGTCCACCAGTTGAAGTCATTCTAGGAATAAGAGTGCAGCAATTTGAGAGACAATGGGGCTCATTACAACGTTGCCAGGCCAGAAACAACGGTGCCGGTAAGCATACCAACACCGTTGTTTCCGGACCAGTAAAGTACAAGGTCCCCTCCCGACGGGCAGGACTGACTTGCCGGGCGGACCAGCACAAGCCCACAGACTTTCACGGAAGCACTGGCATGTTTTTATCGGCGCCAGTGTTTCCGTGGTCCCCATTCCCATAGAGTCCTAGGAGAGAATGGGGAAGAACATATTACTGGCACCTAGCTCCCGGTCCGTCGGGGTTTGTAATGTCCCAATGTTACCGGGAAGCTAGGTGCCGGTAACTGTTCACAAGTCCGGCGGCAACCTGCTGGTTTTACCGGCACGGTTACCGCCAGACTTGTAATGAGGCCCAATGTTGTGTATTTCTTAAAAACATAAGACTGAAGTTTTAAATTGCAGTTAACAGCAGCGTATAGTGGAAGTTTAAATATGTTTTTCACTTAAAATAGAATTGCAGCAGCAGATTGTGAAGCAAAGATTACCAGAAATACTGTGTAATGCAATCAGAAGTCTTCGATCGTGAAGCTTTATGAAGCGACGAGCGCGCAAACATTCAGAGCGTGGGGTGGTGTCGGTGCATTTCCCTAAAAAGTGAACAGAGCAAGGAGAGCTGAGGTAATCCTGTTGCCGTGCGCACAGGTTTCGGATCGGACCACGGCCCCAGCAGTGTTCCAAGTTGTGCAGAGTGAGACACTGGATAGCCGGAGCACTAGTCAGAGCGACAGGGCTTCAAAGGACCAAAGCAAACTGACGTGCAGCAGAGGCATTGTGTCCGTGTACGCACAAGGACATAGAAACAGGACTCCTCCTCAATTAAGTTTACCAAAGGAAACAATCACTCAGGCACGCGTGCGCAGTACAGTTTAGCAACAGTCAACAGACCGAAACCCACAGGCAATTACAACAAACACAGTGCAAACTAAGGAATTCAGAGGTAATAGGAAACCTCCTTTGAATGAATCCACAGTAAACTGAGAAGAGAAGCGTTAACACTATAGGCATAAGAAAAAGGAAGAACTCTAAAACGGAAATTACTAGTAAAATAGGTTCAATAAGAGAATAGTTTATTTACGGATAGTTATCTTAGATTTTCAACTCTCACGTGAAGAAGATAATTTTCTCAAGGAAGAGCGCAGGAACATTTTAAAAGATCCTAGAGGGCGCATCTTTCTTTTCAACACCTCTTGGCAAGTAGCAGAGGCTGGACAGGTAACCTGAAAATACATTTTATAAAAGGTGATATTTTATTTGATCACAGAACAGTATACAAATAATCAAGTGTTGTTCACTTTTACTGCAGATACCAGAACCGGGTCAAGAGGCCAGGAGTGTCTGAAGTTTGTTATTTTATCCACTACCCCTTTCCTGTCCCTGATGTTCCTGTCTCAGCCGTAAATCTGGGGTTGAGCAGGGAACGTCCAGAGAGAGTCTGTGGGATCAGTATCAGCTTCTGCAGATTCCAGCAAGCCTGCCATGACAGGTGTTGGCTTGTGGTGGCTGACAGCAGAAAGTGCGGAAGTGTGCGCAAGTGGTGTGCGGTGTCCGCAGCGGATTGCTTGGGAGCCGAAGCAATACTTTTCCAGTGCCTGGAGCTTCATTTCTTGAATTTAGTTGTCTTCCCTGTGAACCAAGCAACTAAACCGGCATTGTTAAAACTGCAATTTCAGGATCCATCCTGGCGAGGAGATTCCTATTTTAAGCATATTGGAAGACAGCTGCAATACCAGTGACTACCTAGCGAGAAGTTTCCCCAGGGTGTTTAATGAGTCAATTGGGTTACTAAAAGGTTTCGAACACAAGATCATTTTGAAAAAAGGCGCTAAACCTGTGGCACATAAAGTGAGTAGTATTGCCATTGGAATGAGAGACGCCTTACAAAAGGAACGCACCAAGCTATGTGAACAGGACATAATTGAACCCATCGAGAGTTCAGAGTGGCTTTCCCCATTTGTGTTAGTAAGAAAACCTGACGGTGCCATTAGGATGTGTGTCGACCTCAGGGAACTCAATGTGAACATCTGGATAGATAGGCATCCCTTGCCCAACATTGGGGAACTACTCACGATGATGATCCCAGCAAGGTACTTCACAACTCTTGACTTATAAATAATAATACGCCGAGGATTCCCATGGTGATTTTAATTCGGAGAAAATCATTGCGACAGTAAATCCCTGCATACTGAAAGAGTACTGGATCAAAGAGACGACTGAGGATCTGGAACAGAATTGTCTCAGACGAGCCATCCATAGCGAATGGAAGAAGACTGACCAGAGCATAAGTATATACTCCCAAGTAAGAGATGAAATATCAATGGACTGGATGTGTGTGTGTCCAGAGGCCACCGTATTATTCTTCCATTGAAATTAAGACAAAGAATAATACATTTGGCACATGAAGGCCATGTGGCACGGAGTATCACAAAAAGGAGGTTGAGAGGAAAATAGTGGTGGCCCGGCATGTGGAAGGAGATGGAAGAGGCTGTTAAGGACTGCTCAGCATGTGCCGCCAGCGACAAGGGAAAGAGTGTGAGGAAGACACCTTTGCAGCCGGTGGAAATTCCGGGACAAGTATGGTCCAAAGTGGCAATAGATATTACAGGACCATATGAGAACCTGGATACACAGAACATCTACATTATTGTCCTTTTAAATTATACTTCGAAATGGGTGGAGTGGGGCATTTTCGAAGGTACAGTTACAGCAAGGACGAAGACATTATTAATAGAGAAGGGGCCTTGTATCTATGACGGCATTGATGTTGAAAAAGCTGGGAATATTCTATCTACGTGCCGTGCTTGGACCACTGTGTCCTATTCTCAATACATTGGGTACAAATTTGGCTGGTAATGTGAGAGATAACCACAGGGTGACAGTGGAGAAACTGTCTGTAGCAATTGACTGCCAACCGGATTAGAGCGAGAATCCATCAGAACGTATAAAGAAGTTCACATAGAAATTGGAAATGTGGGAATGGACTCGTAACCACGCACTTTAGCCTCCCTAAAACAATATAAAAACTACATGTTTGTGATGTATACACACAAGATACCCCGACCATGTCTCATGCAGTGTCAGTCTCCCACAGTACGTAGATTTTGTATCCTATTACGCATAGATCAATTGCTGGTTTTAGCGAATGTTGGCCTCCCAACTCAAAATTCCAGAGACTAAGAGGTACTGTAGATTATGCAAACTGGAAAATATGATGGAAACAGCACATCATGTACTTGGCTAGGGAGATTTGCCCAGGACTACGATTCAATAAAAAGTATGCATTTCTGGAAGCGCTGCATCAAAACAAGAAATAGGTCATTGAATCTGGCTCTATATAACATGTGGATGGAGCATTTCATTTTAGTACAAATTAATATGAAGTATACTGATTTTATGTAATATCTTTTAATGAATGAACAAGAATTAAGGTTTTTAGGATCAACCTGAATTTTAGTTTTGTATATGTGATCTTATCAAATGATTTGTATATGTGAATATTAGTTAATAAGGTCTATCTATACGTCATTTATGAAATTTATGTGACAAGTTTGTATTAACTAATCACATTATATATAAATAAATACATGTAAACCAGCTGAGAACAATCTTGCTCATCCCCATGTGGCAATATAGATTGTCGGTGAGTGTCTGGCTGTCTACTCCGTCAAATGCTGCTGAGCATTCAAGGATAACCAAGAGGCGAGGATGGCCATCATCAAGGATTTTAAAAGGCATCGCCCTTCACTTTTATGGTAGCTGTTTCTGTGCTGCATCTGGGTATAAAGCCCGATTGGTAGGACTGAAGGAGGTTGTTGGCTTCGATGTGTCAGAGGAGTTGTGTGGCTACTGTTTTCGCAAGGATCTTACCTATTAAAGGAAGATGGGTGATTGGGCGGTAGTTGCTGAGGTCAGCAGATGTCAGTGTTGGTTTCTTGAGAACCGGGAGGATTTGCCCGGTCTTGAGAGTCTAGGGGAAGATGCGTTGAGGTAGGGAGCTGTTGATGATTGTCAGGTAAGGCTAATCGTATTGATGAAGAAAGAGTTGATGGCAATGGCTTTTTCGATGGAGTGTGGTCTGGGCGGGGGTCGGGCAGAGGGTTGCTTTAGTATTTAATGGCTTTGAAGAGAGTTCTGCTTTCATTGTTGGACTTGGCTATGGTGCTTTGGTAATACTTGGCCTTGCCAGTGGTGATCAGTTGTCTCTGTGTAGCACACACACTGCTCATGTGTTTTTTATTTAGTGCACAAACAAATAGTTTTTTTATTTAAGAAAAAAGGTATTGTATGGGAATGAATGACATGTATGAATGAATTATGAAGTTGTTAAACAATTGTTTTTGATGTATATTTCTAAATAATGTTTGTATTGTATAATGAGTTTGTTAGGAAAGGATATCTCCTTTCCTCTTTGATTACACTCAGTTCATTTATCTGTAACCTGTGCCTCCTGGATGACATAGCTGTGTGTGACATCACACATCCTGGCTCAGTGCTCTTAGAACATCCACCCCTGGTTACTGTCTCCATGTAAACCTGTTATTGTTATGGTTCAGGGTTGAGAGTGTGAATGAGGTTGAGAAGCTCCAGCTATAGGGTGATGCCAGAAGCCACCTGAGGCTGGGGGTTGTCTTGAAGATGATTCTGAATAAACTTCCTTTGGCAACGTTCACCAGGTGTGGTTCCTTTCACTATCAGATGATGTCTGTGACCACACATAACAGAGTTATTATGAGATATTGTCACACAAGCACTTTATTAGAACATGAATTAATGCAGTATGAGCACTTTACATACATTGCATTATGGATGAAATCTGGTAACAATATGGGTAGTAAGAATAATTGAATACAAAGTATTATATGAAGCCAGTCCCCATTGTAGAGGTGAATGAATAGGTCTCGTTGGCATACAATTGTAATGCTGTCCAACAGACTAGAACAGCATGTATTGGGATATACATATATGAAGCACCTGAAACTCACTAAATATGCATCATTTGGCTTTGTACTAATCAGGTTGTAAGCACACCTTCCCTTAAAAAAGAGCTTATATTTGTGTATATAATAATTTATATTGTGAGATTTGTGCTGCTTGGGCTTTGTCTGAAGTCAATTGGGCTCCTTTCCTGCATGTCTCTACTGCCGCGCAATGTACCTAATTAAACCTTCCTCTTTGACCTGTGATAATATGCACTCCATGAGACAGCGAAAGCAACACAGATCTGGCCACTATGTCCTGGGGCTATTAACTTACAGCACAGTGCTCACTGTAATTCTGAAAGCGCTGCTGAAATCACTGCCATGGCTGGCGGGCACACCACCAGTATTGGTGCTGACAGATGCGACCCAGGAATTTGACTCCACCCCCACTTCGATGCCTGCCTGGGCCATACCGGAAGAAGCACTCCGGGGCTCAATGTAGAGGCAACCTGGGGTACGAAGTGACATCCAAGCAGGGACCCACACACTTTTAGCAACATCTTTTGCTCCACCATTACAAAGGGTCCAGAAATTCAAACAGACAGCACTGCAGACATCCCTGGTCAGGAATCCTGTTCAATGAACACCCTCTTTTTCAAAAGAATTCTTAATTTAAAGTGCACACTTCATATCTTTTTGTATATATATTTGAAGATTTTTCCGTACAACTTTTTGGATAAGGATAATTGTTTTCATATATATTAGCTGGTCAGATAGCAGAGTTAGCTAAGTGCTCGCCCCTGATATCTGTGCATTTCCTTCTCTGGCAGGTTCGAATCCCGGCAAGGTCAACTGAGACTTTCATCCTACCGAGGTCAATAATTTGAGTACCACTATGTGGGATAATAATGTCTTCTGTTATTTTCAGTGCTCAAAGACATATGGTGTGTAGAGCTATATAAGAAATACATTATTATTATTATTATATCCAGATAGTTAGGCTTGGTAAAACATCGCTACATACTTGTGTGTAGAACCATTTTTGAATAAAAATTATTAAAAAATAGTGTACTGGAAATAGGCTTGGACCTTTCCATTCCAGCTAAAGGCTGTACAGAAAAAGGATTTTTAAGTAGAACATTACCAGATGGCAAGGTGGCCAGAGAGTTATTTGTGTTGCTTGGGAATATTATAGGAATTCGGCATTACCCAAGAGGAAGTGATTGGGGCTATTGAACAGAACACTGTGTCTAGATGGAATCACATGGGCCTTTTACAAAAGATGCACGGCTGTATTGGCCTGTGTAATTACTAAATGCTTTAATTCATTTAAACACTCTGACACTTCCTCAGATTCAATGCTAGACTCTAATACCTCCATTATCGCTAAACAAGGAAAGAAGCCACTGCTTCATAGCTGACCCATAGACCTATTCAACATCGACGCTAAGATCGTTACTGAACTCTTGGCACTATGAGCGAAGTCCATGTTATCAGACTTAATTGAAAATGATCAGACAAGATTCATCACAGGGTGACAAACCATCAATATTATTCAAAGAGTCCCTCACATGTTAGAATAATACCAAGCTGCATTGGTTTCCTGAGAGGCAGGAGAAGCATTCGGGTGGGTAAATTGCTCTTTTCATTTGCAACATTAACCATGCTGATATGATATGATAGTTTATTCATATAGCCAAATGTCAAACGTATCAATGTTGGGAGTAAGAGTGAGACAAGGAAACAGTTAGTAGGTTTTAACAAAACAACTTTTATTAACACAAACTCTTGCTTTCATTTCTCTTTTAGATAAAAAGGATCCATGTTGCTGGAGCTTCTACAGGATCTTATAGAGTGGATCCCTTTGTCACGGTAAGTGTTCTCGTGATTTTTCTTCTTTGTCTTAAACTTCTTTTCTGTCTATTTCCTTCTTTATCTATAGTCTATAAATGTTGCAATACAAAGTCTCTC
Source organism: Ambystoma mexicanum (assembly GCF_040938575.1). Taxonomy (NCBI): domain Eukaryota; kingdom Metazoa; phylum Chordata; class Amphibia; order Caudata; family Ambystomatidae; genus Ambystoma; species Ambystoma mexicanum. Next base: position 149,154,735 of record NC_090927.1, read on the forward strand.
TTCTGCCTTGAAACACTCAATCATACGATAGCGGCCTTGTCTGTTTTCTTCTGACTGTCTCTTTTCTTATCGTTCTTCCCTTTATAGATAGGTTCTACATCAGCTGTTTCTCTCATTAGATTAACATGCGTGCTCTCGTGCGTAGTTTCATATATACTCTGGGTGGTGAGATTTATGCAATCATGTCATCTGTATCAAGCCTTCTTCATTCTCATTTAGGCTTTACATAGAATCCACCTGTACTTTGATTGAAACGGATGAGTGAGAGACATCTGGAGACGAACCTAAATATAATTAGAGCTCTCCTTAAACAGTTTCTTTTAGGGTTGTACGTTGAGTATACGCTTCAGGTTTAGTTCATAACGCCATTAGCTGCTCATGCGTAACAGACATCTATCTTGACTTATGAGGTCAACTTCGTACCTTTAAATAGTTCCTTGTCTGTGAACTATACTTCGCTTTGCTGTCGGAGATAGAGTCTTCCTCCGATTGGGCGCCTGGTCACAGATGACTCCCAGCTGACGATCTTAGCTCCGCCTGCACCGGCAAGAGACACACCCCGACATGCTCGCTGGCTCTCAGCTGACAAACGTATAGATTAGTTTGTCAGCGGAGCACGGCAGCTGCTCTATGCCGTCTCGTACTCGGACGCAGTACGAGACGTGAAGAATTTCAATGTCTTCCCACCAATCTTGTTACTTCCAGAGCGATAACTTCACAACGGCGTTTGTCAACTTAAAAAGCTCAACGGTGCAACTTCTTAAGCAATAAGCTATATCTTTCTTCTTCTTTGTGCCGTTTCAATAGACCCACTCATAACAGCCACTTTCAGCTTCTTCCTCCTCCATTTCCTAGCAACATAATACACAACAGAAAACACTGATGTGATTAAAAGAAAGGACTCGCTTCTCCAGAGCGCTTCCCTTATTGGAAGAAAGGACTGTCATCAATCACTCTCCTATTGCCTTCTCATCCTTAACCCTTTGCACTGCTGCAGAGCCTGGTATTGACAGAGTCTGTGTTGGACTGCCATGATGGGTTTTCTAACCAGGATTGCCACAAGCGCCTATACACAATGTGTTTCAAAGCGCTTCACGGCAAGGGAGGGAACAAGGGAAAATACAATTACATTCTTACAGGCCATGAAAGGTAAGGATGTGAAATTAACTATCATACTTGGCCTGACGAAATATCAGATAGTGTAAGAGCTAAGACAAAGATAAGGAAGGGAGGGGGAGAGTGGGAAGGAAATGGAAACAGATAAGCGACTACCGTACTAGGCCTGACAACATTTCTGGTACAGCCGGAGAAAAACAAAAGGTGAGGGAGAGGGGTGTAATTGTTATATTGGCCTTTATTGAGTTGTTATTATTTAGTTGTTATGATGTGCTTATGTTGTCGTGTTTTGTCGTGTTGACTATCCATGCAAGTTGTAAAATGTTGATGTCTGTGATGAGTGACAGCTCAGGAGATTGTTTGTGTTGGTGAATGTTCTGAGAGTAGCATTTGGTGCATGAGCTGTGGGTGTGAGGATGGCCGGTGGGTGTGGTCTGTGGGGTCTGTCGTACTCCCTGTCCAATGCACACACAAAAGAGTAACTGGAACTGGAACCTTGTATATATGTAAATACAGTAATATCTGGTTTTTACAAGTGGCTCCACAGCTGGCCTGTGTCAAGACAATCCTGCAACACCATATTACAACATTAGTGTAGAGTATTTATAAAATCAGGCTAATCTTACCTCTCAAATGGGTTGCTGTTTACATTCTATTTGTGCAGGGACCCTGGAAATGCCAGGCTGTTGCCATTTTTACCATTGACTATATGTTCTGTGCTCTAGATTCTACTGCCGTGTATATGTCCCTGCCCTGTGAGTTCCAGTTGAACTGTGCACTTAGTTGGAACTGGAAGTAGGGCCTTTTCCCACTATACGTCTCCCATTTGGCACTTTTTAATGCTTAAGAGAAAAAGCTCCAGCAAACAAGCTTTTTTAGAAGAAGTAAAAAGACTGGGTGATTGATTAATACCCCAAAGCGATCCTACACGCCTGGTGCAAAGATCATCGAAAAGAGCAAAGTACAGTGACAGAAGTACTTAATTGGAACATAAAACCAAGGATAAACACCCTGATGACATTGTTTTTGTTAGAACCTGTTCTAATGTATCTACTAATATTGGAAAAGTGATCCTGAAGAACTGGAGAATATTAGAGGGTGGCAAGACATCTCCGAAAAAAAAGAGTTTCCATTCAAAAGGAGCAATAATCTGAAAGTGTTACGAACCGTTCCCAACGGTGGTCTTTTCTGCGCCGGTGGCGCTTCATGCCATCTATTCACGCCGTCACTCCCAAGATGGCGTCGCGGAATCGAATGGACGGTCTAGAACCTATTCCATCCATTGAGGAAACTCCGCCCGGTGATTTGATCACGTTACTTAAACTGCCGGAATGGAAGACTCAGCGCGTTGCTACTGTTGTTAGTGGTCACGCTCCGCTGACCGCGACCAATCACTGTCACTTCATAGCGTTCAAGAGCTCGTTACCGGTGAAGTCGCCTTCAGACCTGCTCACAGTCCGAATCTCCGAACTACATCTCCCATCGTTCATCCCGGGAATCTCCATTCACATCCCCCTTCGTACTCAGACTGGTTCCCGCCGGTCCCGAACCTCTCAACAAACCCACCTCCAAGAATCAGCATAGCAATCGGCGAACTATCGGAGAACCTTCGGGAGAAACCTGCACGCTGAAACATTTCCACCTCGAGGCTGCAGCAGAAGTCTTGTCAAATCCCATTAACTCAACGCTCTCAAGCGGCACAGGGTTTTTTCCCCTTTACAAAGGGTTTCCCTGCCGCATCTTTCATTTGCCGAGTTAGAGGCGAAGGGAGAGTGTAACAGGTGAACTCCTGATAGCCTCATCTCACTATTGAAGACAAGGTAGGAAATCTCCAGTTGTTGTGTGGTGTTGGGGGGAAACTGGGTGAGCCATTACGTTCCCACAGTTACAACTAACTCTAAAGTTAACAGAAAGATCAGTTCATGAGACATGATATCAGCATTCAAAAAGGAAACCTACTTAAGTTATCTGAGATGTGGGGCACAAATAAAGATATGGAGCATGACCCTTGAGTTCACTGCAATTGTTGCAAACAGACAACACAAAGTGTAGAAGTGGATATAGGTCTGACTAAAGCAAATCTGCTTCACAATCTATAAGTTAAGTTTGGTCGTCTATGCCATCTGGTGCCCATGTGGCCTAACATATATAAGCAAGACGGAAAGAAACGTGGGGAGAAGAATAATGGAGGACAAAAGATATATCAGAAATAGAATAATGACAGCCCCTCTTGTGCAACATTATGTAGCAAAACAGCATAAACCAGAAGAATTAAGGTGGACAGTGCTTTATAGCGTGAAAAAGGGAAAAGATGATACAGCGGACAAACATGCTTGCTTAGGAAAGAACTGGAGGTAATAGTCCACATTAAAAGAAATGTGATAGAGATTAATTAATCTATCGAATGGTACATACTACAGTAGCTTTTATTTAACATTTATTGAATAAGATCTTCAAACTCCAGGTATAATATGTACATTGGGATAATTATGATCATTATCACACATTGTGCACCGATTGGATAAGGAGACTTGGAATAGAGAATAGGGCTCAAGTGATTCTAAATACAACAAGTATCTCATTAGAGGAAGTGACCATAGAACGTGATCAACCTGTAATGCTTGCAGAAGAACGACACGACCAGCGCAGCAATAGAGAGAGACAGTACCAGTCGCCCAATGTAGTGCTCGATGCCGGGCGAGCCACAGACTTCAAAGACGTCGGAAGTAAAAAGTGAGAGCCACATCAGCTCTACGCAGGAATGGACAGTTGCAGCGTTCAGTTCATTATGAAAGACGATTTTGGAAGACAGAATTAAGCGACTCATGATTGAAAGGTGTTGAAATGTTGTGGCATGCTGGAAGAGGGTATGCACGTTATGCAGTGACTGGAGGATTTATTGCGTCATTGCAGCAGCCATAAAGAGCGTTTCTCCTGGAAGAGATATGCCATAATGTAGTACTCATGTGAGTGCACTATATAGTTTTGGTTTGGGGGGCATTGATATGGGCATTTACTGTTAATTACAATACAACTAGTAATGTGTTGTTTGTATACACTCTGCAGTTGGAGTGCTGATTTATAATTGATGGGAAGATCCCTGTGCATAAGAAGAATATTGTGACATAGAAGCCATGTGGACTGCCAATCAAAAAATGGCTTAGAGTTGGGAGATCCCCATGCATGGAAGAAAAAAAGATGAAAGATAGGGGCATGTTATGCAGCAGTATCTAATTGGGGAACAGGCGACAATTGGAAATGTACAATGTATGTGTGTATAAGCTGTGTGAAAATCATGAAGGTAATGGTGTATAACCTCCCATTATATGACTACTCATGACGTTCCATTAGTAAGAGTTTGTTCAGGAATGAAACATGTTGGGTTTCTGGAAAGATATTTACATATTGTATTAGGTGGTTAAGATTCATTCTAAAGCTTCCAGCCATCATCTCTTTGTTTTTGCTTTGTCACCCCGAGTGGGAAGGGCATGCCCAGACGTGGGTCCCGTGCCTGCTGGGACTAGAGACGCAAGATACTCCTCACTGATGAGGCCCAACAAGGCCGAAACATGTTTGAGGATGCTTGTGTTCTCGTGCAGAAAGGATGTGGCCTAGCAGTTCGGGCTGGACTGCTGCTTTGAGAAGGGACCATGCCTGATTTGCATATGGTCTTTCCCCTTCTATAATGGCTTGGCAGGTGAAGAACGACGGTCTGGAGGGTTACCCAGAGCAATGCCAGTGATTAAGATTCCTTCTAAACCTTCCCGCCATCACCTCTTTGTTTTTGCTTTGTCAGCCCGAGTGGGATGGGTATGCCCAGACGTGGGTCCTGTGCCTGCTCGGCCTAGAGACCCAAGCTACTCCTCACTGATGAGGCCCAACAAGGCCGAAACATGTTTGGGGATGCTTGTGGTCTTGTGCAGAAGGGATGTGACCTAGCAGTTCGGGATGGACTGTCCCTTTGAGGTGGGCCTAAACCTGATTTGCATATGGTGTTTCCCCTTCTTTAATGGCTTGGCAGGTGAAGATCGATGGTCTGGAGGGTTGCCCTGAGCAATGCCAGTGGTTAAGGTTCATTCTAAACCTTCCAGCCATCACCTCTTTATTTTTGCTTCATATTGTATTAGAAACAATAATTTGGTTGGATACAGCAACAAAGTTGTCTAATCCAAAACTATGTGGTTCTACACTAGTATTATTTATATCATTTTTATTTTTATTATTATTATTAGAGTATTTATTGATCACAGCCCTAGCTTCGTGAAGCAAAGGAGCGATTTACAATCGTAGGAGGAAGAATACGTACTGCAAAGTAACGTGTTGCAGTAGTTGAAGTTTGAGCAAAACGGAGAAAGACAGAGCATTTCTTTTTCCAAGTTGGTGCCGGTTTCTGTCATTTTGCAGCAAGTGGTGCAGGCTTACATGGATTGCGTGCTGTCATCATCATTGTGCTTTGGACTGCTGAATGTGGGTGGCGTGTGTTCAAGCCAATTCATAAAAGTGCGTACATGGCGCAAAGCAATGCAAAGTACAGTCTTGCAGTAGTTGATGTGTGAGAAAGACGGAGCGCTTCTTTTTCCAGGTTGGTGCTGGTTTTTGTAATTTTGCAGCAAGCACTGCAGACTTACTTGGATTGCCTGTCATCATCATTGTGCCTTGGACTGCTGAATGTGTGCGGCGTGTGTTCAAGGGGACCCTTACAAGCGCTTAAGTGGTGCAAAGCATCGCACAGCACTGAAAAGTACAATCTTGCTGTCTGGCAGTTTGGCAACAAGACGAGTGACGGGACCAAAATAGGGTGTTCGGAAGAAAAACGTTTTACTGAAGTAAGTCATCTGAGGGTTCAACTATCAGCATCATTTAAACAAGTTTTGGCAGGGGAGGCATACCAGGAAATTCCAGCTTATCCTGTTCCCGTGTCTAGGACTCGTGACAGGGACTACGCACAGCTGAGTGTTCTCTGTTTGAATTAAGCTTGCATGTATGATCTACACAGCAGCAGAGGAAAGTCTGTGAAGATGGATCAAGTCTCCTCTTCTGCTATGCTGTTGGCCATACATTTGCCATCGCCATTTTCACCTGTCGAGGGCCCAACTGGGGCTGTAAACGTACTGGCAGTGGCCACGTTGCCTGTGGCAACTTATAGGGGTGAGAAACAAAAAAACAACTGCTGTAAGAAAACGTGGTGGCAGTCCCAAACAATTGACAGACTTTGACTCAAGTGACCAACTTATCCCCCATTGCTACCCAAAGATCTATCGCCTCAGTCGCTGGTATGTTGAGCGTTCCGGACTAAATTGCCAGCAAGCAGCGCGGGAAAAGGGAAGCCTGGATGCTTCTCCTGATTTAATAGAGCTGTCTATGCATGACTCTGACTCTTCAATCTCATCCTATGTTTCTACACCTGCTCCTGTGGCGTCCAGGTGTCAACGAGCAAAGGGCAGGAGCCTTTACTGCTTGAAATAAATGAGGTGTTATATGCATTATAGTGGCCCTTTATGAAAAATCTACTGTAGTCCTGCTTATTTAAATGTAATGACATCGGAGTGCACAATAAGTTGAAAGATATGATATGCTATGATATGGCATGGCATTTGTAACGCGCCTATACACAAGTGTTTCAAGGCGCGACGAGGCAGGGAGGGGGGAAAACAAGGGGAATACAGACAACGATCCTAATAGGCCAGGTGTCATTCAGATCGCGCAAGTGCAGGGGTAGGGGGAAGGGAAAAGTGCAAGGGGAAGGGGAGGGGGGAAGTGCAGTACAAGTAAGTAGAATAAAATAAATAAATAAATAGGGCCAGCTGGTGGCAAGTGCAAAGTAAGTGCAGACAAGTGCTGGGAAGGGGGGGCTGTAGGGATACAGAGACAGTCCCGCAGTGCAGAGGGTGCCAGGGAGGCAGTGCAAGTAGAGAGTGGCTGTGCCCAGGACCGAGGTCAGTGAGAGTGGCCCAGTTGCAGATTCAGTGCAGTTTCAGTGAAGGATTTAGCAGGGGAGAGGGAGAGAGAAAGCAGAGGCAAAGAGGAAGGTTTTGCGGTGCTTCCGGAACCAGAGATGGTTCTCCTCAAGTTTCAGGGAGGCAGGAAGGCTGTTCCAGTGGGAGGCCCCTGCCGCAGAGAGAGATCTACCCCCAGCTTGTTGCTTCGAGAAGCGGCTAACCCTGAGGGAGTTGGAGACGGATGAGCGAAGGGCTTGGGAAGGAAGATATTTAGGAAGAGAGTGTTGAAGGTATTTAGGCCCCAGGCCCCAGAAGGCCTTGTGGACAATGCAGAGGGTTTTGAACTTAATCCTCGCAGTCACTGGGAGCCAGTGTAGAGATTTCAGTCCTGGTGAGATACGGTCCCTGGGCTTGAGGCCAAGGACACGTCTCGCAGTTCTGTTCTGGATGAGTTGCAGAGGGCGGAGAGTGGAAGCAGACAGATTAAGATAGAGGCTGTTACAGTAGTCCAGCTTCGAGAGAACCAGGGCTCGGGAGACAGTGAGCTTCTGGGGGAAGGAGAGGAAGGGAAGAATACCTCTGAGGAGGTGCAGCTGGTAGTGTGACTTCTTAGAGACGTCAGATATATGAGGAGAGAAGGAGAGTGTGGAGTCGAAGATGACCCCGAGGCTTTTTGCCTTGCAGGTAGGAGCAGGAAGAGGGCCAAGAGAGGCTGGCCAGAGAGCTGCAGGGAAGGATGGAGTGGGTGTGCCGATGAGTAGAATCTCAGTGTTACTGGCATTAAGGCAGAGGTCATTGGCGGCACACCATTCCCGGATAGCAGACTGACAGTCAGAGATGAGGGAAGGAGAGGAGGAGGCCGAGGGTAGCCTGAAAATGAGCTGGATATCGTCCGCATAGCACTGAAAGTTGGGGCAGAGAGCAGCGATGCGGTGGGCAAGGAGTGCCAGATACTGGTTGAACAGCCAGGGAGAGAGATTAGATCCCTGGGGGACACCACAGGTGGAGAAAAAGATGTCAGAGAGGAAGGACACCAGTTGGACCTGGGAGGGTCGATTGGAAAGGGAGCAATGAATCGTCCCTTGCATGTTTAAAAACTAATCAGCACGGTCAGACTGAACATGCATGTCCAAACAAGACCCCTTGTGTGACCTTGAGTTTGGGCTCAGTGATGGCTGCTCCTGACCTTGGATCTAAGTGATCCAACCGCGGCTGAAATTCCTGCGACTGAAAAGACTGCATACAAAAGGTACGCATTACCAAAAGTTTGCATGTTTACACATAGGTAAAATAAATGTTATGTTATGTTATGTTATTTTGCATTTATATAGCGCCTTATATACCATTGGTATGGTCTGAAGGCGCTGGTAGGTTGAACGCCCTTGGGAACGGAAGTTCAGATCAGTAGAGAGAGTAGAGGGAGTCAAAAGGTGCGTGTGAGCACCGGGTATGTGTGCAGCTCGTGCAGTATTCGTGTAATAGCTGCTTCTTAGCGGTAGGTGTGGTGGTTGAGAGATCAGGAGTATGTGTTAGTTCTGGCAGGATTTATCCAGACCGGATGTGGCTGCATTAGGCCTGAGGAGAACGCCTGGCTGGGGGGTGTGTAACCAGCAGTGTTTACTTAGAATGATGTGGAGTGAGCGGCAGATGTTGGTATGAGAACAGTTATACCGAATGGTGTCATAGTATCTCTGTGTTCTAGTTGAGTGGTGATGTAAAGGAGAGAGTACGCGTGGTGGTGTTATATGATGGGTTATATATGCTCTTTCAAACATTCTGTGCATTCCAAACCATACTATATACGTCACGCAATTCTATGCGCTCCAGTCCGTTCCATGCACTCCTATCCACTCCATGCACCCCAGTCTGCTCCATACACTGCGGTTCCCTCCACGCACTCATGCATTCCAGCCCACCCCGCACGCTCCAGTCCGCCCTGCATACTCCAGTCTGCCCCACGCATGCATTCTTGTCTGCTCCACGCATGTACTCTTGTCTGCCCCACGCATGCACTCTTGTCTGCCCCACGTATGCACTCTCATTCTTAAAAGAAGGACACTACGGTTTAGAAAAAGACTTCCTCATACGAACAAGTCGATGCAGCAATATGATTGGGAAGCAAACAACGCGAGACCAGTAAGTTAGGAAGAAAAAACATCATCAGGGCAGTTACGACGGTTTAACTGTCACTTGAGGTTACTGTGAGAGAAAGGACAGAGAGTTACACGAGCGGCACGTATTTGACTAACTAAGCGTTTCATCAAGAAAACGATTTTATTCACAGTAAGATAAAAATAACAACATTTATAAACGAAAACAGATGAATTCTAATGATACATTACGTTAAAAAAAAGAAAGAAAACTAATAGTATTTATTTCGATGCCGTAGGTTATGTGTGCAATGGAAAAGGCAACATATTTATTTCCGAATAAAGGGAATAAACAGCTACACAATGCCGGATATTTATATACGGTTGAAAGGAAAAGAGGCAAAAAAAAACATGGTGGAAGTGCACAGAATACAAAAATTATAATTGTAGAGGCTGAGCATGTACAAAAAATGACTTAATAGAGTACGTGAGAGAACACAACCATGCTCCTAACAAAAGCAAAATAGAAGTGAAAGAGAGACAAATAGATTTAAAAAGAAAGGCAAACACCGACGTAGGAAGCAGTGGGGATATTGTCCGACAGGTACTAAGCGAAGTTCCACAACATTTGGGCAATGAGATGCCAAATGCAAAACTATTGAAAAGACATGTTATATATCAGCGGACACCGAAGGAAAATAGACATCCGCTACCCAAGGATATAAAAGAAGGCCAACAATTCTTGTATGAACATGGCAATGATACAGAAAAATACATAATATTCGCAACAGAAGACAATGTTCAACGTCTTAAAATGAGCAAAACCTGGATTATGGACAGCACGTTAAAGTGCTGTCCTAAACCGTTTTCACAGTTGTACAGTATTCACAGTAAAATATGCAATGATTATTTCCCACTGATTTACATGCTGATGAGTAAAAAAAATGAAAAAAATGAATAGAGAGGTGTTTAATTATATAAGAGATCAAATTGGCAGCACAGAATCATACCCGCAAAAATGTATAATGGATTTTGAATTAACAGCAATGAAGGCCATTAAATTAAGTTTCAAAGACATAGAAATACAGGGGTGCTATTTCCACTTCAATCAGGCAATATGGAGGAATTTACAGAAATATGGACTACAACACAATTATGTTAATGACAGTGAATTTCAGTATTTCATAAAGAAATGATGTACACTGACTTTTGTACCGTTAAATCATGTAGTCTCAGCTTGTGAAAAAACAATAAACAAACAATATTATCAGAATCATGAGGATGAATTAAAAGATTTTTAAATTATTTCGAAGAGATTGGTCAGAGGGAAAACAAGGTATGGGAGAAAACAACCAAAAATAAAAATTGGCTACTGGAATTGCTACAAATCAATATTAAACAGCACCCCAAAAACAAGTAACAAATTGGAAGGGTGGCATCATGCTATGAACGTGGCAGTGGGCCACAACAAGTCCACAATTTTGATATTTGTCACCACCTTACAAAATGAACCAAAAACTCAATAAACAAGCTATACAACAACCAGCTAGTGGGAAATTACAACACAACAAAACGTACAAAAGCTTACAAACATTTCAATGCTAAGGGAAAGAGCTGAAAATTACAGCAGCTTAGTGCTAAAACACTACCTGAACAGGCTGGCGTTTAATATAAACTTCATTGTGTTTTAGACATTATCAAGTAAACACACAAAGTCCGAAAACATACATGTAAATATAATTCGTCGCATAACACACCAAAATTGTACATAAACAAACAAAATATTAACAGTAAATTGTTGCAAAAAAATCTTACAAACATTAAGTAATGAATAAAAACTATCACTTAGGTTTCCGTTCGTTGATGTTGAATTCAAAGTTGAGTGAAAACCGAAGTTCAAATCCAAATTAGAAGACCATCCATTCCAGAAAAAAACAATCCCAAAATAAATCCAAGTGAAAAACCGATCCAACGATAGAAAACAAATAAAAAACAAGGATAAAAAGTTAAAAAAACAAAAACAAAACTCAAAATCCAGGACCGCGAAAGAGGGAGCTGCGCCCGATACAAAAACCGATGCATAAATGTGAAAAAAAAACTTCGAAACAAAAAGGATCAAAATAATAAAAAAAGGACTAAAAAAAGACGAGGGTGCCATCTACTGAGACAAATAGCACTCTGGAGTAAAGGGCTATATACATTCAATAAAATACAAATACAAATATTACATTAGTGGTTTCAAAAAGTTGAACAGTTATAAAAATGTGTTAAAAAGAATGACTATGTTGCCATCTAGTGGCCAAAACTGCATAATAACATATGAATAAAAAAAATATCAAAGCTATTGTAATTTATTGTACTACTTAATGATTACTACTTATATGTATAACAGATTAAACAATTAAAAAAGAAGAAAAATGCATGGAAAAAGAGAACGATAAATCAGAGGGAAAAACAAAGAAAAAAAGGTAAGTGGAAGAGAAAGAAAGCAAAAAACAGGGAGGTTGAACTTTTAGTAATTAGATAATTTGGTACCCATGTTTTTAGAACTTTTTGTACATGCAAACTTTTAGATACGGTAAAAACACAATACCCCTGACCTTGGGCCTAATGTGAACTCGCATGATACTTTGCAATCTAGTGATCCGGACGGTCAATTTAGTGGCTCTTTGACGAATAACCTGAATGTGGTCAGGTACTTAGTGCCAGTGCGAGGCCTGAAGACGAGCTGGATAATAGTAGGGACCTCTATGATGGTGTGTCCGTATTTAATGTGTTTGAAGATGACTCTATGGTGGAGCTTATGGCGCCAGTGTTCACTACTGACAATATGACGGTGAGGGCAGGTCGACTGCCCAAAGGGTCCAAAGAGAAAGTCAAATCTCAAGAATGAGGGTTGAAGAAATCCAACAAAAATCTATGCGGAATTTCAATAATCATCTTGCAAATTAATGCATACCTTAATGAGGCTTCCTAGCATCATTGCAGCTTTGCGTAATGCCCCACAAAATGAAGGTCTGAAGACAAATAAGTGTATTAATAGTACTAGTAAGGCGGATAAATCATCTGGGGAACCCACTTCACTTGCAACTAGTGAATAGCTCTGAAGCTATCACAACAGAAACGCATGCTTTACAAAGTGACGCTTTACTTTGGGCCATTTCTACAGGGATGTCTTTAGAGGAGGATGCTTCTAAGACTCCATTGGGGAATGGAGAGGCAGCTAGGGTTCTGGGTCCTATATGTTTGACCAAGTGCAATTGTTTAATCAGCCCCAAAGTGAATTGTGTCTAAGATCAGCACCCAAGCAATCGATTAGCATATTGAAGGTGTCGAAGGGCAGTGACTTGATTCAGGGTGGCAAAGGTTCACGTCAGGACCAACATTTAAGGTTGTCTGAAAGTCTCGATGTGACCAAGGTCAAGAGAGATATCCTCAGCTCTCCAAACCTGTGCATACAATTCTGGTTGAAAGCCTGTTACCAAAAAACAGGGATGTTTTGTTACATAGATTTAACATTTTGCGATTGTTGGGAGTAGTCCCTAGGCTGCGACCACTATCGGCGAAGGATATTGACAAAGACAGTCTTATAGATTAGCACAGAACAGATCAAAGAGTATTATACGTCAGTTCCAAAATAGTTTTTAAGGTAATCCTGGGGAGGGTCAATCTCTGCGACAATTGGATTTTGATATGTCAATTTATAATGGTATTGGGCCTAATATGAGGCATAAAGTAAAGGAACTATTTGGGAAGTTGACACCCTTGCTGTGTGAAATTCTGGTGTCAACGGGTCTTGGTGGAACACAGGGCAGATATGTCATCTTTGCCAAAGCGAGGCCAGGAATTTACAGCTATGCACAAGACTGGTCATGAGTGTCAAATGCCCTGGGTCAGCCGAGGCATGATTGACATTTGTGATCATAGTAGTCCTCTGGGACTAGTATCACAGTTAACGTTTTTGTTGTGGAACACCAGAGGTCATCAGACCATTTTTCCTAATATAGAATTGGATACAACTGTGAAAACACATCAGTTGGTCTTTTTACAAGAGACATGCTTAATGGAAAACATCTTTTGCAGATGCTCATCAGACATTCAGTAAACTTGTAAAGGTTTGATGGGTCATCCATCTTGAGGTTTTTTAACATTGACCAAATCGTGTATTGTCATAAAATGTGGTATCAATGACTGATGTTTGTAGTTTTTTTTTAGCCTCACATTTTTTGTTGAAAGAAGCTTGGCAGGCATTACATTTGTTATGTGTCAAGGTCCATTGGCATACCGGGGACATCGATTTGAAAAAAGCCTTGGCTTGTCTATCCTCGTTTGTGAATGATTGGTGTGGCAGCGTTCATTATGGCCACAATGATGTAGTGGGCGGCCTTAATGCAAATTTTGTGGACACTTATTTTGGGGTTAATTCTGGGGACGAGTAAAACCAAATGGAAGGGCAACTGGGGGGGGCAGTTGTGGTTAAATGTCCTGCAGGATCTGGGACTACAGATGTTAAATGGGGCGATATTCCAGGTGAGATGTTGTGTAAACCTACGTGAAGCAATTGCAAATCTTGCGCCATAATAGATGATATTTTTGTTGGAAATTGGCTTCACTATATATGCCATAAGCTTACTATTAGTAAGACAGATTGTAGGGATCATGGCATCTTAATGGCAACATTCCATCTGGGGAGTTCTCAAAGTGACTTCATTGGCCCAAGGGACCTCCATGTGAATGCAGAAGGGAACAGGATCACCTGGAATGGCCATAAAATCAAAGGAGTTAATGAATCACTGCAGGTTTGCATCAATGGGACGTTGCCAATGTTGAAATGAAACACATTTACGGTAGATCACTTTGAATTTTTTGTTTATGAACTTTTAAATAAATCTTTGGGTAACTTAGCTAAACAAAATTAGCCAAATCGTTCCATTTGCATCTTTATAATTAGCTAGTTGCAGAAAAGAATCGTCAATTAAGAGCACATTTCGAATTTGTAAAATGTGGGAGACTTAGTAACCTAACAACCAGGGACGTCATTCAGGGGTCGCCTGGCATTTCCACTAATCGGAGGCGAGGGGGGCGTGGCCACAGCTACCAAGCAGTGCCGCATGCTTGGTTCCTCCATATTGTCAGCAGCAAGCAGCATGTGTGGTTTCTCTGGCACACAGTGCTCCTGTCCTCTGCTGTCCAAGGCCAACTTTCAAGCCTGAAAGACACGGTAAGTGAGTCTGATTGTTGGGGGTTTGCAAGTCTGACTGAAGTCGGGAGTGTGTGTGCTGCTGGGTTGGGGTTGCCAATGCTTAAGTTGCCAGTCCGCAGTGCCCAACTTGCCTGGGCCACGGAGGCGCCGCAGGCCCAGGCTGAGGTCAGGTGTGTGCTTCCCCAACTCGCGTGCGGCCGCGGCACCACCCCAGGCCTAGGCTGAGGTCGGCTGTGCGCTTCCCCAACTCGCCTGCGTCTGCGGTGCTGCCGCAGGCCCAAGCTGAGGTTGGGTGTATGCTTCCTGAACTCGTCTGTGGCCGCAGCGCCTCCTCAGGCCCAGGCTGACTTATGTGCTTCACTTCACCAACTGAGCCCGGGCTGACTTGTGTGACTCAGCCTGGGTAAGGCGTGACCCTGGCGACTGATTTCTGATGGAGCCCTTTGACCTGCTCCTTCTAAAATGAGTAAGTGCAACGCCCTTTTGTGGCTGTTTGCGTTTGTCCCAAGCTTTTAGTAAATAGTAGCTTGCACAAACAGTCCATTCAGGCGTAAAATCATTTTAAGTATGACAGACGGAGTTTTCCATTGCTGTCACGTCAGCCACAACATACTGCAAAGGGCCAGGCTTAAGCTGCTCTTCTCTTGCCTGTATTGATTTCAGATGTTTTGCATAGCTCCAATTATATCAACGCACAGCCACTTTAGTGTCCTTCTGTGTATAAAGAGTACATTCGCAGCCTACAGCAACCTTCTTGGCGTGAAAAGTGTCCTGCTGGTCACTAGTGTAATACGAAAGCAGGCTTAATAATGGCTGTTTGGCTCCTGAGAAGGGGTGCAGTAGACAGCCATGGGTGATTGTAGCAAAGGACAGAAAGCGAGGAGAAGGTAAGAACTTTATTACGTGTGTATGACACAGGTATATGAGTTACATGACAAGTAGGGAAGACACACTGGTGCCCACCACCATGCCAGAGCCCAACTGTCACCAGTGCAGCCTGCATCAGTAGCATTCCAATAGAAGAGCAAGTGTTCCATTGGTGACGTTATGTGCATGCCATCAGATGCAGGACACCTATACACAGGCTTGTAGGGCGAGGTGGGCAGAAACATATGACCTTTTCCAAGCCATCACTTGCCTCCCACTTTTGCAGTCAAGGATAAGGTGGTTCCGCTGACCCGGCATCGACAAGTAACACATAGGGACTCATTACAAATCGACCAGTATGGAAAGAACGGTGGCGGTAAACCCGCCGCCACCGTTGTTTCCATGCCGGGCGATCACAACTCCTGCAGGCGGGAGGTGATGTTCCCGCCAGGTCTGACCTGGCGGGTTTAACACCGCCCGCCTACAGACGGACGAGGAAACACCGGCAGCATTACGAGATGCTGCCGGTGTTTCCATGATCCCCATTCCCATTGAGTCCCAGAAGACTCAATGGGGATGGGGATTAACACCATTCCGCCTCCGTGATTCCCGGAAAACCGGGGTTGTAATGCCCCGATAATTCCGGGAATCACGGAGGTGGAATGGTAATACGAGTCTGGCGGTAACCAGGCGGTTTTACCGCGGCGGTTACTGCCGGACTCGTAATGAGGCCCACACACTCTGGAGCAATGGACCACCGCACCTGACAGTGTGACAAGTGGTTCAGAATCACACAACCTACTTTCTTTCACTATCGAGAAAGAGGAATACCCAACATGTTACTGAAGTGGCATCTACATATAGGAAAGGTTGGAAAGAGTCACAGATGTCACCATGGAAATGCAAGGGATTGAAAACCCATGTTGACTATGGTGTAATCAACCGTGAGCACAACATCCACAAAGTCAAATCACTGAGTCCATGCATCTGTTCCTTGCATTGATTTTCTGTTAAAAACAAGTTTTGGCAAAGCCAACAGCCTTGACACCCGTATAGGCATTTGGCAGGCACTGCCTTAATGTGCCCAGGTACTAACACCCTTTGCCAGCTATTGTCATCTTTTGACCACATCGAAGCCTTAAGGTTGTGCCTGGGAAATGGCTACTTCATGCCTACACAAAAGCCAAAGTTGTTGGCTTTATCATGATTATTAGTGGTGTGTATATAGCATTTCACGGCAGACTCCTCCAGCTTTTAAGCAAACCCATGTCTTGCTCCAGCGCCATGTTCTCAAGGCATGCACAATGGCTCTGACCTATACTCCTGACCTTTACATTGCTTGTTTGTTTTGCTGTGATGTTGGCCTTCAGATAGGTGTTTGCCTAGCTCAGCTGTCTAAGTGGTTTACCAGCACAGAGAGGACACTTGAGTTGGCGAAACCAACAAATCATACTTGTTTTGCAAGTGTGAGAGTTTGATGGTAGTAACATATAGAAACAAGAACTTGAAATGTGTTCTCGAGTTATGCAAGCACTTTGAAGAGATACAGGAAGATGATCAGGTAGCAGTATTTGCCAATGCACTAATCAAAACCATTTTAAACTTAGCTCTAGGTTCTGAAGGAGATGAAAATCGGAGACGTCTGGATGTTTTGTGCAGGAGTAATGAAGTCCATGAAACAACTGCAAACAGTACAACAATGAGGTACAGATTGATGTTGAATACATTTAACACCTGTGGAATATGAGTAAGGATGTTAGTATGATATGATCAGCTATTTATAGCGTGCCTGTACACTAGTGTTTCTGGGCGCGACAAGACAAGGGAGTAAAGACAGAGGGAGGACAATACAAGCGATCTTACTAGGCCTTGTGCCATTCAGATTGTGCAAGTGCTACAGCGGCAAGATACCGGGGGGAGGGAGAGGGAGGTGAAGTGCAATCAGGTCTGCAATGCTCTGAGCATATGCAACCAGGTGGGTGCTGTTTTTCTACAGGAGATATGTGCCCCTTATATTCCAACGCAACAGAGCTTCATTCCAGTAATGGGGGTGTACAGATTTTGCCTCAAGAGGGTAGGGCGGCTTGCCTTTCAAGTAAGTGCTGGAAGGATCTCCCTACTTGTCTGAGACATACTGAGAATCTTCTGCAATTTCGCTGTCAGCTTAAAACTCTGCTATTCTAACAATACTGCCTGGCCCAGCTTTCCTGTTGTGTTTACTCACGCCAAGATGCCTTTAAGGTGAGGGTGCGTGTTGTAAATAAATATAACATAAAATAACACCAAGGGCAGCACGGCTCTAAGTGCAGGGAGGCAGGGGACTCTAGACATTACAGTTACAGCCCCTAAGTGCGCTGTGGCCTGTAGGCAGTGCAGGAGAGACTAATCATGGAGGATCCTGGTACCCATTATGCTCAAAGGGTAGCCAGGCAACCAGTCTGTGTGGCAGACAGGTAGGTCAGCAGTGGAGGGAGAGAGAGAAAGCAGAGGAGAATAGAAAGGTCTTGAGCTGTTTCCGTAACTTCAGGAAGTCTGGCTCAAGTTTGAGAGTGATAGGGAGGCCATTCCAGAGGCACGTACCTGCAGAAGTGAGTGATCTACTGCCCACTCTCTTGCCTAGAGAAGCGTCTGACCCTCAGAGAGTTGGAGGTAGTTGAGCCAAGGGCTAGAGAAGGAAGGTATTTTGGAAGAAAACGTCAGATGTAGTGCGGGCCCACGCCCCACAAAGCCTTGTGGACGTTGCAGAGGGTCTTGAACTTGATCCTTGCAGCCACCAGGAGCCAGTGAAGAGATTTCAGTGCTGGAGAGATACGATCCCTGGGTTTGTGGCCAAGGATAATTCTCATAGTCCTGTTCTAGGTTAGTTGCAGGCAGAGTGCAGAGAGTAGACAAAGGCAGATTTAGAAAGAGGCTGTTGCAGAAGTCCAGCCTACAGAGAACGAGGGCTCTGGAGACAGTGAGCTTCTGGGGGAAAGCGAGAAAAGGAAGACTATCTCTGAGGAGGTGCAGCTGGTAGTGGAACATTTTGGCGAGATCCGAGATGTGAGGAGCAAAGGAGAGACTAGAGTCGAAGATGACACCAATGTTTTTTGCCTCACAGGAAAGCGAAGGAAGAAGGCCCAAGGAGGCCAGCCAGAGTGAGACGGGAAAAGCGGGACCAGGGGTTGCAATGAGAAGGATCTCTGTCTTACTGGTGGAGGCGCACCAATCCTGAATTGCGGATAGACAGACAGGAATGAGCGAGAGAGAAGAGGAGGCTGAGGGGTGTAAGAGGATTCAATTCAACACTACAGCTAAGTCAACGCCTAGTCTATAATACTGAATGAAAACCCTTATTGATATATCTTTATGTCCAGTTCATGCGTTCTGGATGACTACCCCTATATAACACCCCTCTCTTGGAATCCTCCTGACCCCACTGAGCCAAGAAGTAGTTCTGTTTTGCAAGTTAAAAGGTTTAATTGATAGTTTAAACAATAGATATATATATCACACTTTAGAATAATTAATAATTGAATAGCACACTTAATCTGATATGATAAAGATTAACAACGGAGAATCTGGCACTAGCACCCTTCTTTATAATCAATGATGAGTGGTTATAGGATGGATAAGATAGCAACAATACTTTTATGGTTTCCAATGGATGCAATGTGGAATGAAATGCAGTACAGAAAATAACTTGATAGGATTTCAGCAAAAGACAATGTAATCACTTTCTTGGACAATTCACCCCCCCCTTTTATGCAATGCAAGGAAATGGAAGGAAGGCACACAGTTCTCAGAAATGCAATTAAATGTGATTCAGTTCACCCCAGCAAGCTTACACTACAGAAGTTTAAAACACAGGCAAAATGCTTCTATATGTGCTGGCAATGGAGTGAAAAATATATGCTAAAAATGCTTTTAATTCCCTCTAGAGGTTTAGGGTGAGTGGTATCTAGTTAATATTAGTCCAGGCTCACACTAGCAATGATTCAGGGATAGTTTTTATGAGGCAAACGATTTTTTTCAGAGGAAAGCAAAAGCAGCTATCTTTTTGCAAGTGGAGAAATGTTCAAATCGCGGTAAAATTCGCGAGTGCGTTTTTCACGATTGCGGCAAAACTATAGGGGATAGGTTCGTAGAAAAGCCACGATTCTCAGCTTTCAGGGGAAAGTTACTGCAAGTCTCTAGCACAAACGGTCACGGAGATATGAGCGATTAAATAAAGGTCGTTTTTCAGATTTTAAATTTTAAAGTTCAAAAAAGACAAGTGCAGCTTGCAACTAGAAAATGACAAGTGACAGCTTTACAAATGACAGGTGACAGTTAGGAGGCAATTCTACTTAGATTAAAATAGCTTGGATTATATTATTTTAACTAAGAGATTGGTTCTGCACAGTTTTCTAGGTACTCACACTATATTCTTGAGTTAAATGGCCTCGCCACGGATCTGGTCAGGTTTTAGACTGGACTCTGGTCTCTGCACTTCACAGTGATCTGGGTCAGCTCTCTCTGGTTCTGCTAACAGTGGTCTGGATCAGCTCTGCTCTGCTGGTCTGGGTTTCTGGTTCTGGATAGATTTGAAGTCTCTATGTCTGCTCTCTGAAGGTTGAGGGAGGTAAAGTATGGATTTTCCCGGCAGAGCTTCCAGCTGCAAATGGATTTGAAGGTCCCTATCTGTCCTGTCTGTCTGCTTTTATGTGTTTTCAAAATGGGTGTGTGTGCAGCATCACTAGACCCTACCCCTCTCCACTTATCATTGGCCAAGCTTTCATTTCTCCCCTGATTGGGGGAGCTAAGTTGTGTCAGAGTGATGTCATTTTACAGCCTGCAGAAAGTCCACTCCTCCTGTCAACTTGCACACAAATCTAGATTTGAACCAAATACATATTTGCAGAGGTACATATTGTTTAAAATTACATGCACCCATCATGCATTACAGGAGGTATACCCTGTTCAAACTCTGCTCTTCCTGAGAGCTTGCATTCAGAAATGGCAATATTTTGCACTTTTTAACTGGTTTGCAATACCGGACATTACCCCAAATTTACACACATGTGCGCAAGGAGTATGGACATTAATTGCTGAAGTGTCAGATTTTTCACATGCACACATTTTGAGTAATATCCTCTTTTCCGCTAAAACCCCCCTGAACATGCCACCGGTTCTAAAAACCTCTTAAAATGTGGGCAGAAAAATCACAAGAATTATGGTGTCATTTAAATAATTTTCACAAGTCCGTACTACGAGTTATTCATCTTTTTATAGTTATGTTCTGGCCCCAAAGGGGTGTGGTTTTCCCCAGCACAAGGTTGAATTTCTGGTTTTTCCAGTTCTGCCAAGCCAGCTTGCTCTCACAGGCAGTGCTCCTCCCCTTTGCTTCAGGAGGAAGCTACTTTTACAGCCCCCGTAATAAAACCTTTGCCTGAGTCAGGACAGGGCTTTGTTCAGAGCTCCTGTATTCTGTGGGGCTCCCCTTAATTCAATTATCAGAGAGATGGCATATCCTTAGTGTGGCCAGCAAAAGGCAGATAGGCCTGGGAACACAGCTGTGACTCAAGTTTCACTCCTGATGGGGGGTAGTTGCCAGGCAGAATTCAGTTCCTTAAGCCAGGTTTCAGATAAAATGTCACTTTTTGTTACCCAGTTTAAGTCAAGACAATGTTTACATATGCAGCTAAAATGCTGATTCTAAGTTTAAAACTATGACATTTAAACAATTGCAACCTATGTAACACTCAAAGTAGGTCACTCAGTCAATTTAAACACTTAGATTTTTAGTGTCTTTCAGTCCAAATTTACTTAAACTGCTGAAATCCACAGCTCAGTCAGTCTTGTTATAAACCTTCAAGTCACTTCAGAATATAACTTTACATTGGATCCACCTCTCAGTAAGTCTTTCTTTGGCATGCTCTGGGTTCATTTATTCAGTTTTACAAAAAGTAAAATCTGGTGTTGTTTTAAAATGCCGGCTTTTGGATAGTGGTGAGTACTGGTACTGCACCCTTTTTGGGATTTAAGAAAATTAATTCCCAACAGTTATGGGTTTGCTTTTGGCAATCAGCATTGCCATTCCCAATGGTTTCAGACTACTGTGTGGGTAGTCCAATGGTGGTTTTAGGCAGTGTCCTTCTGTGCCCATAACATCGGCAAAAATGAGTGGCAGCCTATTCTTCATGCATTTCCCTGTGCATTTTCTGGGAAGCTCTGGCCATCATGATGTTTTCAATGCCAGTAATGCACAGTTTTGGTGGTAGGGCTTGGATGCATGGATAAAAACATCCCACAGGGGAGTCTGAAAGAGAGCTGGGTGTCATCCACGTAACACTGAAAGTTAGAGGAGAAAGTAGAGATCAGATGGGCCAACGGGGCCAAGTAGATATTAAATAGCCAGGGAGATAGGTTAGAGCCCTGGGGGACACCACATGTGGAGATGAAGGTGGTGGAGAGAAAGACCAAATGTGGACCTGGGAGGGCCGGTCCGAGAGGAAAGAGGTCAACCAATCCAAGGCCTGATCCGTGATGCCCAGGTTCTCTCTGAGTCGATTGATCAGGATGTAGTCCACATATGATGTTGCCTTGAGGGATGCTAGAATGGCAGTTATGTCTTCCATACTGAGTGTCTAGGAAAGTTGCCCATGTGGATGTGGTATGTGTAGTGTGTTGTTGGTTGCAGTGTTGGTGTCTATGTGTTGGTGGATCATGCTGATCCTATTGACGAAGAAAGAGTTGATGGCAGTGGCATTCTCGATGAAGTGCAGTATGGATGGGATGCAGTGAGGGTTGATGCAGTGCTTGGTGGCTTTGAAGAGGACTCTGCTTTCATTATTGGTCTTGGCTATGGTGTTGTGTTAATAGTTTGCCTTCACAGTGGTGATCAGTTGTCTCTGTGCAGCACATGCACTCTGAGTGACTTTCAATCAGGGACCTAGCCAGTAACACCATTGCCAAGAGTCAAGAAATGTAAAGGGACAGCACCACAGGCATCCCTGGCTGGGCTGTCTGCGCAATGAGCACCCTCCTTTTTAAAAAAAATGCTTTAAAATGCTTTTTTTAAACTGTGTACTTATCTTTTTATATATTTCTAAAGATTTGTCTGTGTGGCTAGGGATAATTGTTATTATATATATCGCTCAGGCCCGACCCCGTCTATGCCTCTGTATATCGGGATAGTTAGGCCTGATAAGACCTTGCTATACTTGTGGGTAAAACCCATAATTAAAATCTGGTGTAGTACAAGTAGGCTTTGACATCCAAGGCAAAGCCAGAGACCATCCAGAAAAAGGATATTAGAACGGTGACAAACAATCAATATTATTCGAAAATTCTCTCACATGTTAGAAAAATACTCCCCTACATGGGTTTCCTTAGGGCCACAAGAAACGTTCGCTGGGTAAATTGGTGCTATTCATTTGCAACTTTAACCATGCTGGGATTTCATATTAACTCACTTCAAATAATATGTGCAACTAAAAGTCTCATTATGGCAGCGTCCCAGTGAAAGAGATGTAGACTCATTAAAGGGAAGAAGCAGGGATTCCACTCTCATTTGTGTTACATTAAGAAACTCTTGCACGTCCAATTACAGCAAATTCCCAAGTAAAAGGAATTCAATTTGGATGTGCCCAATACAAAATGATCATGTTCACTGATATCTGCGTGTCCCTTACAGACCTACAAACCTCCTTGCCAAACTTACTGCATTAGCTGGAGGAGAGGACCTGATTTAAGATGAATCTAAATAAATATGAAGTCTTCAATTTAAAAATAATTACAGGAAAGAAACACAGATCATAACAGACGACCAACATCAAACAAGGTGGGCAACTGAAAAGGGAAGAAACTATGAAGAATTCCAGCGCAGGTGACAAGACTCTAAAAGCAAACATGGAATATGGAGACAACTTGACGAGTCAAGCTCAACTGACCAAGAGAGCATGAACCAACAAAGCTCACAATCAAAGAATGAGAGGTTCTCTATGCTCTCATTGTGCTCATGGAACACGCGCAGACATAACCACTTATTCAGAGACCTAGAAGGTAACAATCTGCTAATCTCTGATATAGTATGCATACAGGAATCCTGGCTGGTCGAACAACCGATAAGCGACGGATATGTGGTACTGATGAACCCAGCGATCCAAAAGAAAAAAGGCCGACCATCAGCAGGGCTTCTGACCTTGGTAACACATAATAGAGTCGCAAAACATCCTACCATGGATACAAACCACTATAATCAAAATCAAACCAACAAAGATAAACAACGGCGCAAGGAAAGTACTAACCTGGTGCATAATCAATGTATACTGGAATCCGACGGCCGTAACAGAAGAAACCTTTATAGACTATGTGTTCTCAGCAATAGACCAGGCCAAAGTGAAATACGAAGATTTAGAAACAATTATTTGTGGAGATTTCAATATTCACTTATGTAATAGCGATGGAGCGGAAAAAGCAGAAGCCACACTAGAAATACTTGCCAAATACAAATACTTGCCAAAAAATGGAACAGCGAAATATCAAACAGACAAATGACCAGATCAGACTGTCATGATAGAGTAAGTGGCCACATGACGGAAACCTGGGAAAATGGCAAGACAACGGCTATAACTGATTACATCTACATGCCCAAAGGTATTAACAAAAAGACCAGTTATGCTACCAATCGGAAAAGCACAAACAGCGACCATTATATTTTGTCAAGAACAATACATTTCGCACCCAAGAAGAAGGAAATCAAGCACCTACGATGCCTGGGAGTAAACAATGGAATGAACAGACTCATGATCAACCAGAATAAGATCAAAACTCTCCCAAGCGTAATATTAAAATCCAAACTTGACGACAATCAGAAAATGAACTATGGATGGCTCTTAAGCCCTTATAGAAAAGAGACAAAAAACAACCAGCAAGCATCACAGACCCACAGTCATGCGTATAACCCTAGAGTTGTACAAAAGAAGAAGGAACTGAGACAGATAATTAAATCAATAATGCAGGAGACCTAAAAAAACCTGAAATGGGCAAAACAACAACACAGGAATTGGATGAAAAACAACAAAGCCATGATACTACAGGAAGATGCAGAAAGAATGTTACAAGCCATGAAAAACAGGAACACAAGACAACTATGGCCATTATTGAACAAGCAGACACAAAACCAAGAAGTTATGACCACAAATGTCCCGGAAGCGAGTTGGACAAATACTATTCCAACCTATATGGAGAAAAACATCAGAGCGACGAAAATGAAAACCAACGAATGAACAACTCATGGCACCTCATATGGGACCTGGACGACATAAAGGAGGCAATAAACAAACTGAACACATCGAGAGCACCTGGACCCGACGGTCTATCCAACATGATAATAAAACAGAACCCGGAGCCATGGAGCTCAATATGCAACACCTTATTCACACTAATATCGAAGACCAAAAGGATACCTGAAACATGGCAGCAAGCCACGATAATCCCTATATTTAAAAAGGGAAAAACTGAGGAACCAAATAACTATCGCCCTTTGGCCTTACTGGATCCATTAGGGAAAATATTTGCCAAGATCTTGCTGAGATGTTTGAACAACTGGGCCACCGCGGAAAGAAAATATGCCAAGAGACAAGCAGGATTCGTCACACTTTAGGAACTAACATCAACGTATTCATCTTGAACCTGTTAAAACACGAAGCCATACAATCCAAAACTCAAATCTATGCAGCATTTATAGATTTAAAACTTGCCTTTGACTCCGTAAACAGAAAACAACTATGGAAGAAACTGAGCACATTGGAATGCCCAAGTAACATATTGGAACCGATCAAGCTATTATACAAGAACACTACCGTAAGGATCAGAATGTCTAAGGAAGGAGCACTCTCAAAGAAGATAAAGACCACTAAGGGCTTAAAGCAAGGCTGCCCATTGGCAGCCACATTGTTTCATCTTTACATGGCGGATCTCAAAACAAGCATTTACACACAACAGATCAACCCACCGCAGCTGAACGGTACAACCATAACTTGCATCATGTACGCTGATGACATTGTTGTACTAGCAAAAACTCCAAGAGGTCTGCAAATTGACCTGCAAAATTTTGAAACGTACATGGCTGAAAATCAGATGGAAATAACGTGAAAAAAACAAAGATCATGACTTCGATGAAGCGCAACAGAAAGAAGGGCCCAGAGACTGCCATATATATCGGAAACGAAAAAATCGAAGAGGTGAAACGGGTAAAATACCCTGGAGTATGGATAAATCAATTACCAACAGACATGATACTGCTCCTCAAGGCCAAAGCACTTTCTTTAGCTCGACAAGCTAAGATGATACATCTGAAATATGGAAAATTCTCACTGATTCCTGTAATAACATTCTACAGACAAAAAGTGATGGCCATTCTCACTTATGGCACGGAAGGAATGATCAACATTGACAACAAGATCTGGCCACAAGTGGAAGGACAGTTCTGGAGGAAGGTCCTAAACTTGCCAGCCTCATTTCCTATACCGCGCATCCGAGCGGAATTAGCTTTACAATCACTACAATCTGTCGTTGTATGGAAGCAAATAGACTTGTAGAGGAAGATAACAAGTGAGACATATGCCTCACCGATAGAAATCCTGCGTACAAAGAAAACAGGCAAATCCGAGAAACCACTAGGAATATGGAAAGACACTATGTGAAGCTGAGGGAATATACAGAGACATGCTCACCAACAGACCCCAAAAGGCGAAAAGGAGATGGATAGAAAATTACTGGATGAAGACGATTGAGATCAAGTCTAACTACGCACTGGATATCCCCTGCAAACTGGATATCAGACCGATTAACAAAATGCCTGAGTACCTAAAAGCATTTCCATCATCGAAAATCAAAGACACATACATGAGAATGAGACTGAACATCCTACCGACACAGGAAATAATGGCAGCCAGGAGAATAATCTCAGATAAAGAAAAATTCTGCAGGTTCTGTGGAGACGGGGAAAAAGTAGAAAGCCTCCATCACATCATGATGATATGTCCTGCATTAAGTGAGAAAAGAAACTTATCAAGAGGATGGTTCATGCAGAACCGGATGTCGCTCTCACCTGAAGACCACTGGGCATTAATCCTAGCTGGAAACGATAAAAAACTGATCTACACGGTGATCTCTTTCTGGAACAACAACATGGAGAACACACAGATGGGATAAAACTTCAGGAAAATACAAAGCCACAGAGTTGCTTTAAAAATGAAAAGAACAATAATAACTAAATACAGAAAAAATGCTCAAGGAAAATTCAGACAAAGATGAAAGGTTTGCTATGCAAGCCAAAGCATTTAATAATAATAATAATAACATTAATAATAATAATAATAATAATAATTGGATAATTTAAAAATTGTACCACATGGGTAGATACAAGCATGAACCCTTTAGGTGTACAAATTACAAAAGCTATGAAACACATATATCAAGCAAACTATGCATGCCTAATTCAGCAAATTAAGATTGAGTTAAGAAAATTGAACTACTTAACAAATCCAGAGCTAGATAGGGTCAAGGTGGTTAATATGGCAATTCTCCCAAGATTATTATATTATTTTCAGGCACTATCAATCTTTACCACTAAGCAGTTCTTTATTTTTTTATAATTTGTTTGTGCATTGCTTATTACAAACCTAACACATCACTGATACAACAAACAGTGGCCATCATTACAACTCTGGCGGTAGCCGTGCTGTTAAAAATGGCACGGCTGCCACCAGAGTTGCATTTTTTCCAGCACCCGTGAATGGGCAAGAACTGGGTCATGCCGAGTTAGGCGGACCCGGTAATTGCCCATTTTCGGGTGCCGGAATCAAGGGCCTCCTCATCCCCATTCTGCCCCATAGGGCTGAATGGGGATGGGGACGTCCGATGCACCGGCACAACTCTGCATGTGCCGGTGCATCCGACGTGCTGTGCTCGCGGGTGCCATTACACCCACCAGGAAAAACCTGATGGGTGAAACGGTTCCCGCAAGCAGAACCCGTAGTATGGCAGTCCAGGAAGTGCGGTACCGGCATGCTTACCAGTACCGTACTTCCCAGACTGCCATGCTCTTAATGAGGGCCAGTAATTAAAATGCATACAACTACATTTTCCCCATTTTTAGAAACTATTTAAAACTTGTAAACAAAATATTAGATAAATGTACTTAAGAATAAAAACCCTAACTTGCATATCTCTTAGCATTCCACTTAAGTTATCAATTCATCCACATTTCAAGATTAAAACAATCATATCAGTAGATCGTAAGAAATTCATAACTGCAATTGTTTGTGCATTTTAGTTCCACTAAACACGTTAATCCACACATCTTTCTTTAAGATATCTGTTCTCACAGCCATCAAGTTGATACAAATTCCTATTCTTAATTGATTCAACCCTGGAAAAAACATAATGACATTTTTAAGACTTTCTACAATATCTATTTGATTACAGAAGCGGCAGGACCGAGATGACAAAGGTAGTCCATTCCTTATGCCTAGAATTACACGGGGAGGTAAAGGTAAATCTGATTCACAAAATAAATATTGCAGTACTTAGGATCGGCAAAGGTTCCTACATACTTGGGTTATACTCCCAATGGTTTATTCTCCTCAGCCAACTCTTTGTACAGATAATATTTTGAATTTGCATCACATGCATCACATGTCATGCCAGTTCCACGATGTAACACAGAAAATCAACACAATATTAGATTGTTATCAAGAATTTGAGATTTTCTCACAAATAAAGTTGTTGACATGATTCCTAGTCCTTCTTAGCCCCATTCACTGAAATCCACATTTTACACCTGCTCTTCATGGGGGATGTTCTGGGAAATGGTGGGATGGTGGCTATCGCTATCTAACTGATCTGTTGGGCAAGGGTTAATACATTTCTGCAGTCCAAAGTGAGTTCTCTTTTGCTGAGAGATAATCTTGTAAGTAACTAGGTTCTAATAGACTGGCAGCTTGTCCTCCCTTTACTGGTTTTGAGAACATATGGAAATCAAAAGGGCTGTGTGAGAGAAATGGGATACCCTACTAAATTGCAACTTTGAGGAAGCATATTGGGGCTGACTGTGAGAATATATAACTAATATCTATATTAGTATACAAATGAAATATATTAATAATAAAGTTATATATATATGGGTTATCACACCCATGAAAAATCACAGAAAGGTTTTCATGCGACTGCAGATGAATGTTTGAGGGCTTGTGGTCAGAAGGATGCTGAGCGGCACGTATGTTGAAATTACTGAGCCTTACACTATTCTGAAAAGAGGTTTAGAAAGCAGAGAAATACATGTTTGAATTTCCAATGCCCAGAGGTTCAGTGCTCTTGGTTTAGGTATGCTGCCTACTAATAGGAATAAAATCACCTAGAATTACCCACCAACAGGAATTAGACAGAATCTACTTCTCTATGATTTGAATGTCGGTTACAAAAAATGTGGAACTCAATAGCATTATCTAAGGGTGTGGAAGGAAGAGACTTACACACATGTGACATGGTTTTGGGCAAATACTTTTATTCTCAAAGAAATCAAGAGGAAAACCTATCTTTCCTTAACTCTAAGAGGGGTGTTCCTGCCTCAACTAAATACTAAGGAAAATGTCAGAATGTCGAAAAATAAAGAGTCTACCGTCAAGCGTCAAATCCAAATTATATACCTTACACTCGAAAGAAAACTGGTTTGCTGTATGTACTCCGGGTCCAGAAGAATGACTCCCTTCTTCTCGACAGGCACAGTACCGTATAACCTTCCCCTGGTCATTCGTGGGCTTTATTTGACAGTGCAACAAAGGTGGGGAATGGCTCCCTTCCCCTGTCCTTTCTCAGAATGATCTCTGCAGTTCAACAAAGGTGTGGGACTGTCTCCCTTCCACTGGCATTTCTCAGGCGTTTCTTGACAGTTCAACAAAGGTGGGGGAATGCCTCCCTTTCCCTGGCCTGTGGTACACTCTCTGCTTGGTTTGATCCTCTTCAATGGCTTGGTGGGCAACTCTGGTATACTCCCCTGCCAGGTATTGCTTTGGATCCCAGACACCTGCAACTTGGTTACAGTTATTTGGGTATCTGACACCTTCAATATGGTTTCTTTCCCTTGGGTCCCAGACCCCTTCAATATGGTTTCTCTTGGTGGAAACAGACCCCTCAATATGGTTTCTCTTGCTTGGGTGCCAGACCCCCTTCTATCTGGTTTCTCTTGTTTGGGTCGCATAGCCCTTTATGGACCAGGAAGCCCCCATACCTTCTGATCGAGTGCCTGGCTGTGGCATCAGCCTCGGGCTTCCCTGAGTCTCCCGACAGCTTTTCTCCCTTCCCTTCTATGTTTGCAGTGCCTTTCAGCAGCTCTACCATACTTCCTCGGAGCCGGGTTTGCTCCCGCGCCTGCACTTCTCCTGCTTACCCCAGTCTGCTGGTCCTTGGCAGAGCAGGTAGGGACTTCAGGTTACCACCGTCCACGTCCCAGTCAGCATCTTCTCTCACAGCCTTGCTGTCTGCGGTATTGAAACTTCACTCGCGGTGCCTCCGGGTAGGGACTGATAATTCTTTTAGTTCTTCCATCTTTAAGATGCTTGAGGCCAGACGACTAAAATGTTCAATCGATCTCTCAGAGCGTATGTTAAGGGCTCTGTGCCTCTTCCTCGCCACTGTATCTTGACACAGATATTCAGTATAGTCAACCATGTTCTTCCTCGTCCCAGTACTATAGGTATTAAAGGATTGACATAAGTACATAGGGAAGTTGGAAGGAGTAGAGGAAGGAAAGGGAAAGAGCTGGATGAGTGGTGAGAATACCGTGTTGGCCCTGATGTCCTTCCTGTATACCATGGTGCAAATCCCTCCCAAGGAGATCCTCCCACTGAGTACCACCTCCATAGGACTATAGGGTACCGTCCTCACCTCACTGGCCTCATGGAAATGGTCTCCCCCTCAGGGAGAAGGGGCGACATGATAGGATTCATCACAATTAGAAAAACATACTCTTGCTCTCAGGTCTGACGAGTAATTTCTAGAGTTCCAATATGTTACAGAGGATTTCAGTGTGATGTATTGTCCACCTAAGGTTTAAGGAGCTGCACCCTTTGGGTAGATTGCTGCATGCCTCACAAATCAGCAAACTGAAGCTGTGTTGTTTTTTAGAATATATTGAGACCTGTGATTGCAATGATGATCCAGTTAACAAATACATGACTATTAATGGAGTGGGACAGGAAAGGGAGAGCGGGAGGGAGGACAGTCAATGTTAATAAGGCAACTAAGAGTTAATGATGGCTTCCCAAAGTAACGTTTTTAAATACTGAGCGCAATTGCTGTATTTCAGTAGAGGGGAGCATTAACACTTGATGGCTAAAAATCAACTAGCCAACTTCTGCCTCGTAGTTTCCTTAATTGGCACCTCCTCTTGTTGAAGCAGATCTTGTCTATTTTGTGAATTAAGGAACAGACACTGTTACAGGGGAGAACTGATCAACAGGCAGATCAGGAGTGAAACAGGAAGGAGTGTAACAGACCTGAAAATCTATGGGAGAAGGGGCACATAGCGCTTTACTTACTTCTATACACATGCAAAATAACAAGACATTTCTTCACTCCAAGATTCAAATTGCACAGTATGTCACCATCCTTGTATAAATATATTTTAACTTGTTTTTAAATGGAGAGTCTTATACAAGCATGCAAAAGAGGACAGGTTATTTAAAAAGAAACAACCTGCAAATACAGAATTGTGGCTGATTTGACTATGTATGCATTTTAAATAATGGAAGCAATTAATTTAAATTGGGCAACCAAAACAATGGACATGAGTAATGGTCTGGACTGCTAGACAGCCCCCTGCACACCTTTACATGTGTCAACATTTTCAACCAAAAAATAACACGTCAGCATTGTGGGATTGCTGGAGATGGGGGCTGGGGGGTCAAGGAAGATTGTGCTATCTGTAATGGCGAAAATGGCAAATCCCACGAGAATGTTGCATCCAGAAATGTCAGTTGGATGAAATCAAGATGGCCATTAATAAGATCTACAGGCAAACATTTGAAAAGATCATGTTTCTAAGTTAAGTAGAGAAATTAGAAAAAGATGAGAAATGCACCATTTTATTCTTTAATCAGATCAAGAATCAAAACAGTAATATGATACAGGCATGCTTTGATGAATGTAATCAGGTCAGATCGGACATACCCTATTTACTTAAAATTGCTGAATCTTTTTATGAGAAACACTATCAAGATAAATCTTTGGATGAGGTCAAGCTGCAACAATTATGTAATTGCTTATCAGATGATTTATCAAGTGACCAGAAAAAGCGCCTAGAAAGACCTCTGGATGGCAAAGAGGTAGAGCTAGCATTAACTGAGAGAAAAAGCCAAAAATCTCTGAGCCTAGATGGCCTGCAATATGAGTTTTATAAAACACTTTGTCAAACAATTGGTGTAGATATGGTGGAATTGTATATTGAATGTAATCACGTCCTGTTATTACCTGAATCTTTCAATCAAGGTCTAATCACATTGATTATCAAAAAAGGAGATAGGAAGGACATTAGGAATTGGCAACCAATCACATTGTTAAATTGTGATTATAAGCTTTAATCGAAGTGCCTTGCTAACCGTCTGAATAAATGTATCAAACATATAATGTCAAAATCGTAATTGTGTGCTATTCCAGGGAGGAACATTGCAGAGGGGTTAATCATGACTAGGGATTTAATTGAGTACATGAGTACATGAAAACCAGAGATTAACCATTATTAATTATGAACCTTGATTATGAGAAAACCTACGATAATGTTGCACATATGATGATTACAAAGGCCTTGATTGCATTTATCCAATGGGTGGTGAGCATGTACAAGAATGCGCAAAGCAAAATCATGGCAAATGGACATTTGTCTAGAAACATTCTGATGCAAAGTGGAGTGAGTCAGGTGTGTCCCTTGTCTCCCTTAATTTTTATATCTGCTATTGAAGTTCGTATTTTATTAGTTAATCATGATCAATCTATTGTGGGCTTACATGTTCCAGGTGGTGGAGGGTAAGTGTTGGAAATCATGTTGTACATGGATGATGTTACTCTGTTTGTAAGAGATGAGCTTTCTGCTAATAAGGCCATGGACAGAGTGTTTAGCTTCTGTCAGGTAGTGGGAGCAGTTCTACATTTCAATAAAAGCAAATGCTTAATGTTTGGATCATGGAATAGTCGGCCTTGTGCCTATCTATCCCATGTGGAGGAGGTGGATATTTTGGGCGTCCCTTTCGCAAGGGATGGCAATATAGTAAGAATGTGGAAGGACACATCTTGCAATGTCAATAAGGTACTAGCCTTATGGATTCAGAGGGACCAAGTGGGTTTACTGCTAACACCTGTAGTCCTAAATCTTTTGCAGTGTTCCCTAAGGGAACTGCACAGGTTTCTGCCTAACACACATATTCACAGCCTGGACAGTAGATCTTATATTTCTGGCCGGGAACAATGGTTTCAGAAAGCGTTTCCTTGCATTCCGATACAAGCGACAAATGAATAGAATATGGATTAAACATTCTCTCTGTAAGGGTGGCAAAAGGGTTTGTGGCTACTATTCCACTTGTTACACAGAGCTGCCAATGGTATAATACCAAATCACAACTTAATAAAAACTGCTCTCATTGGGCCTCATTACGAGTTGGGAAGTGTGCATCATTACGAGTTGGGAAGTGTTCAGGCAGTAAATATGCTGGAATGCCACCTAACTGAATTACTGTTACCGCCACTTGGTCCGGTGGAATTACCGCTAGATTACAAGTGCTGGTGGTGGTGTAAATCCAGCGTTTTTATAAGTCCATAGGACTCTATGGGGCTTTTCTGGCAGAATTATCGTGACAGTAATTCCGCTGTGGAAATTCAGCAGATTTTGTCGATTTTCGAGCAGAGAGTTGGAGGATTTACCTCCAGCATAATGCAGGAGGTAATTCTTCCACTCCAGGGCCATACTCATAGTATGGAGGAGCGGGAATATTGGCAGTAATGCTGTTACCGCCAATGTATTCCTACTCTGCCATAATTTTAATGAGGCCCATAGTTTCTGCATCATACCATCTAAATATTCTTCGAAGCCAAAATGTTGCTTGCCCGCCCTGTAAGTACTGAGAGTGGATGAGTCGTTAACCTTGCTCAACATGTCCGACTCAGCCTTCCTCAAGTAAGCTTTCTTAACCAGTGATTTAATGCCACTACCCATTAGTCTAGACATATCCCAACATATAATCTGGCCAGGATCTTTAAACTTCTCTTCTAAATGAACAAAGCATGGAAGGGAAGAACCACCATTCTGGTGCAGGACATCCTCAATAGCTTCTCTATATTTTGGCAACTTATTCATGGACCAAATCCTGATCCAGAAAAAAGAAGGTCTTGACTTACACATGGTTTCAATCCTGGACATGTTTGTTTCTATGCAGACGGGCATGCTTGGAGCACAGTGTGGTAAGCCTAAGATGTTCTTTAGGAGCTTGTTTTCCAAAACTGCCAATTTTAAACAATTACCAACACCCCAGGGCTCAGCCACGTAAAGGGCAGCCTGTCCTGCCTGCAGATTGTAGGCTCCCAGGATGACGCTACATGCCCGCTTCCTACAGTCCTTTGCAAACCTTCCCAATGCACCACTATGTCTCGCTAAAGTTACACCTGCCTTGGCAATTTGAGAAGTTCACTTGCAGACATCTGTGTGCTAAGGCCAAGGTAATCGTATATAACCACTTGCTTGATAACCTGGACATCCAGAGCCAGGTTCACTCCCATTCTTCTTTTTGTCCTGAGATCCCTAAACACCATTGTCTTTAGTGGTAAGCCATTGTTAGTACAGAATTGCTCAAAGATTTAAAAAAGCTGTGTAAGCTCAACAGGTGTAAGGGATGGCAATACGGCCTCATCAGCAAAAAGCATGAATGGATAGCTATGACTGGCTAGCTAGGATGTGTCAGTGGGAGTACTTCACAAATCATGAATGACCCTGTTAATAAATAAACAAAAGGACGTGGGGCAAAAAATGCACCCCTGACGCACGCCCCTCTATTGTCTTCGTAGTTGACCCGCCTAGAACGACTGCTTTGTTCTTGTCATACAGCATTTGGATTGCCCCAAGAAAGCCCTTGGGATGTTAGGATCTGCCAGAACCCTCCATAACCTGGAACTGGTGACCCTATTGAAGGCTGTCCGTAAATCAATGAAGGCTGCATAAACATACATCTTCCTTAGCACAACACATTTATCAAGCATCAGTTTAAGGCGTACGCACACATTGCTCTACTGTGCTTATTGAACTTTGGAAGCCTGCCTGAAGATGATGGATGACATGATTTTCTTCTATCCAAGCCTTCAGATGACCCATCACAGGCCTTGCACAGATGTCCCTCTCCGTGTCAAGCAGAGAGATAGGGTGCTAGTTGCGTGGGTCATCCCTAGAGCCCTTTTCATATATGGGAACAATCTCTGCTCTTGTCCACGATAAAGGCACCCTTTTCAATTCCAATGAAACACTTTACTGAGAAAGGGTACCCATACTTCAGGCTCATTTAGAAAAAAGTCTACTGGTACTCTATCAGGGCCAGGGGCTTTGCCAGCTTTCTGGCTTAGCAGGTCTTGATTAATCTCGACCTCAATACATTTCAGTGGATTTACAGGATCTACGTGATTTATCCGCGGCTGTTTTTCCCACGACGGAAATGACGGCATGCTAAAGATCTGTACTACCAAAAAGTTCAAATGTGTGCAAATAGAGAAAGAGACCCCCCAAAAAAGTAACAAATCGCTTCAAAAAGCCATAGAATGGACGGTATCCGTTTAAAAAATAATGTAAGAGCTAGCAGAACGGACACTACATTTGATAAAAACACATCCCCATACGAAAGAATAGTAAGGAAATGTGATTGGACAACAGCCAATGGAAGAAAACAGTACCAGGAAGGGAATACACAAGAAAGGCAAAAAAGACAGTTTAACAGTAATCTGACGGGTGTGTGAGAGATATGAAAGAAAGTTAAACCGGCTGCACATATTTGATAAACTGAGCTTAACAACTGCTAATCCTTTTTAAACAAGGTAAGTTATAGAAATGAAAATAAGCAATCGACGTAGTGAATATTTGACAGAAGCTATGAATATAATAACATTAAAAGGAAATCTAACTGTGTTTATTTGAATGCCGTAGGGGAAATCACAAATGGAAAAAGCTAACTATTTAGTACCCATTAAAGGGAACAAGCAACTTCACAAATCTGGATATATGTACAATATTGAACAAAAAAAGGGGGACAGAACATGGCGGAAGTGTACCAAGTATACAAATTATAACTGTAGAGGACGAGTATGCACTAAAGAGGATATAATTCAATACGTGAGAGAACATAACCCTGCACCAAATGTAAGCAAAATTGAGGTCAAACAAAGGCTTATAGATTTAAAAAGAAAAGCTACCACATACGTGGGTAGCAGCAGCAATATTGTCAGACAATTGCTGAACGAGATACCGCAACATTTGTCTAGTGAAATGCAGAGTGCTAAACTATTAAAACGACAAGTTATTTATGAACGTGCGCCTAAGGAAAATACACAACCGATTCCAAGGCATGTGAATGAAGTTATAATAACAGAAAGTATGTGCTTAACAATCCACTGTCAAGAGCACTTTTAATTCACTGGAATCTGAGAGCACGGAAGATACTCTGTCTGCACATTAAGCAACACTGAAGACAGAATTCACAAACAATATTGGTTAGGTCCACCAGAGAATGGGACATGGTAATGTACCTAACCGCCTTCCTGTTGTCCATCATCACCACACCACACAGCAAAGCACAACCAGCAAAGCATTCCCAAACAATCTATGTGTAAATTAACTGCACAAATCAGCACCCGTGGCAACTTTACTGCACACCTGCCCCCATCCCTTCAGACGGGTGTTGGAATATTATTGTAGATTAAGAAAGTGAACAGAGTTCTTCCATTCCATTCCTCCACCTGAGTTATTATTCTTCTTCTTCTGTGGAAAGTGGGAGACAGCTTGAATGAGCTCAACCTCTTTGTAGAGCCTAAATTGTGTATCTCTGATGGGCACTTTAATGGGGAGGATTTGAGTAGCGCCTGAAAGGAGTCCAACCGAAGGCCTGTCTTATTGGCCAAGTGTCTGACATATAGGGCACCCACCTGATGGAAATCAACTTGCTTCCGGGTAGGCTAAGGAAGGCTGGCCTGCAGTATACCAGAAACCACAGAAGCTTCATGTTTTGAGATGAAATCAGACCAGATTTCTGCCATTTTATGACAAAACCCAGGAACTGCACCACCCTGATCATTAATTAAGCATGAACCTTAGAGATCTGCGCCAAATCGCTCATTATCAGGTCTTCCTCCGGGAATACCTACGGTCTTATGACCCTTGGCCTTACAAAAAACTGCCACTTGTCTCTTGGTAAAGTACCAAGGAGCACATGAAAGACCTGAATGACCATATAGAAATGTAATACCCCCAGATGGATTACTGGGTGATAACTTATGCCCCTTTTCACCAAGCACCTGTTCCTACCAGGACACCAGATGATGGGTTTCCCTGAAGAAGAAACAGTGACTGGAAAATTAAAAGCAGTTAATGCAGCAGTGTGAACGGTGCCGTGGTGTAGCCCTTGCAATTCCCTGAAGCAGACATCTGCACATGAATTACCCAGAAGCACAGTTATAAAAGGAGAGTGGTGCGCAAAGCGAAAGCATTTAATGCAGCTGTCTGAACGGTGTCCTGATGCAGCCATTTTTAATTCCCTTTAGCAGATGCCTGCGCGTGACTTACCCAGAAGTGTAGTATAGCGATCCAACAATCACCCACGTAAAGTGACCATCAAAGTGAAAACAGTTAATGCAGTTGATGCGACTGGGTGGAAGTGACAATGGTGCAGTGGTGAGTAAAATATATTTGATTTCAATATTTTATCTTCTATCCACCTGAGTAATGACTGAGTAAACAGAGCCCGATGGAGGGTGGACGGTTAATGAATGTTGCTCTCTTCATCAACCAATAGTTTTATCGAGCACTTCACAATTGGGGTCACACTGCACCTCTTAGGACAACCTTTCAAATTAGAGCAGCAACGTTTTGCCCACGCAGTCACATGCGCTAAATACACTTGGATATGCACATCTTCTGTTTTCTGCCCATTCGCTGTTTTTAGCCTCACTCTGGTCCATTTGGCAAATCGTCAGATACCCAAGATCAAGCATTATACTGATGGCTATAGTTTAAGAAGCACAAGATATCACACCCAGGCCGGAAAACTCATCTAACATGACAACGATCATAAATGCTGATAAAACCTTAGTTAAAAGCCCAATTAATAGAGGTATACAGCAAATGATGTAGAGGGGAATTTCAGCGAGAATATAACACATAGGAACCTCCATGTATTGGAAACTGTATGAATGACAGATAGGAGGGGTGCTGGCAATAAAACAAAAGTCTTCAATGGCATACTGAACAACTCCATGAACTGAATAGAGAGAATCATCACATCAATCTCTAAATTGGACAAAGAAAGCCTTCGGCACGCTTCCTCAAGGCGAATATACATTTCTTTGTGCTATGCCACGAAATGGTGCGAGCACATTAGACAAATCTGCCGCAACCACACTGCGGGCCCTACACTTGCTGCTAAGATCATTAGTGAGGCTCTACGACAAGTTCTGACCTGAAAACACAGATGCCTTACACAAAAGATCTGTGACCAGACGGACTTGCTCAAATTCTGTTTAGAGCTCTCAAACAGGGAAATTACAAAGAGAGGAAAGCCTGCCTTGTGGCTGAGAGAAGGGTTATGATATCCGATCAATTTCTTATCTCAATATACCAAAAATGTACCTCTAACTGGTCATGCCTGCCTGTCCTCGCTTACCTTTTTCCACAATATTCTCCCCCAGGATGGTGGCGTTGCCTTCCCACACTGCCAATAGAACAGCCAGACCGTTCTACACCCGGTGGAGGCTGTTCTGATACCTGCCTGGGAGGCTATCTTGTTTAAAGTCACGTGTGTAATCTCACGTGATACGCAAGCAGTCTTGTGGTCTGTACGCGTATAAAGCAGTGCATCTGCAAATGCTTGCTGCTTCTGATTGTCTCTTTTTCCTGGCGTTCCGGAGCTACCTACGCTTCTTAATTCTCTGCAATTTCCTTGCCGTGTAGGCATCTGACCGCAGAGTTCCTCCATAGCGGTACGTTAATTCTTCAACTTCGTCCCGATCGTAGTCCAGTTCTTTTCTTTCCTCGATCTTTGGTGTACTATTACAGTACATTCAGATTTATGGCATAGATAGAAGTTATCTAAATAAAGCTCCTATTCTATCAATGCAGTCTACATCCATTGAAAAAATGTATAGTTCCACCTCAAGACAGCATGGATGCATGAGTTATCAATCAAGATCCAGTGTTAGATGTAGACTATTCAGGGCTCACTAAAAGCACCAAACCAAAAATTGTACTTGAAGTTAGTGTGATCAAAGAAAATGAAATTGATTCCTTTGGAACTCAGTGGCTCGTGATGAAATAAAAACAAGAGTGATAGGCTGTAAAAATTCTAAGCAAGATCTGGAAAATAGGAAACACCATACCAATAAATTTCAAAATAGTAACTCTCGGCAGCACGGAAGATGAAGCTTAGGGAAACACAAAAGTTGATTTATCACCTAAACTTTGCTTGTAAGGTGATAGCACCAGAGGAAGACTTTTTGCAGGAACATTGCACAGCCAAGGTCTGGGGCCAAGATGCCGCACCACAAAGGTAAGCTGTCATGAGCAGTAAAGGAAGATTCTAAGATCTGGTTGCCATTTTTAGAAGGGTACAATGGAGTGTCCATGTGGCTTCCAGAGGACCCTGAGTGCTTGGAAGTGAAATTATTCTAAGATGCATCAGGAGAGTGAGGTTTTGGATTGTATTAGTGGGGAAGCTGTGCAGAGAGGTTGCCAGAGCTGAGGAAGGATGAAGGGCTCAGCATAGCGTTTTTTTGTTTCTTCACATTAGCTGTGGGTCTGTCCCTCTGTGGGGACATAGATATAAGTCAAGAATGTGAATTTCAACATAGAAAATAAAGGAGTTGTTGAGGTGGTATACAGGTAGTCAGCAAGGGATGAGAGGGTGGCTTGGCTTTTACAAGGTTTTGTTCTGGAGTGTTTGCACAAGATTTATGTTTTAGAGCAAGGCATGTGCCTAGAAAAGATAATGGTATATTGGATGCCTTGTCTTGTTTCCAGTGGCAAAGGTTCTGTGAGTTAGCTCCGGAGGCGGATCAGGAGGGTTTGCAGATTCTGGAATGTGAATGGCAGCTGGGAGATTGAGGGTACTGGAGCTGGTGGAGAAGTGGCTGCCAGCACGTTCATGGTTGGCATGTCAGAGACCTTGGTTGGACTTTGTAAGAGGGGGGAAGAGGAACTGGCAGGTAGGGAGGATGCAAAAGAAAGGAGGAGAGATGATGTGCTAGCATACTTTCTAAGGTTCATGGATAAGAATATTTCGAGGGTAACAATTGTGGGTTTGTTGGTTGGTATTTAGTTTGCAGCAATTGGCTCTCGAGCATTGCACCAAGTGGGGGAGAACTGTTGAGGAGAATGTTGACTTGGTGGGCTAGGGACAGGGGGCAGAAGGTGTCACTGAGAAAAGTGGTGTCAGCTGAATGAAGTTGCTGTGAGCATTTGAAAGAGGTTGTTGGAGCACTTGGGATGTGGTAATGTTTAGGGAATGCTTCACATGGTTGTTATTTGTGGCTTCCAGGGTTGGATTTGACAAAGGGGAGCAAAGGTTTGAATTGGGAATATTTGAGGTTCACAGAAGCACTAGACATATTGGTAAGGAGGTCGAAGGGAGTCTAGCAGGCAAAAGGGGAGTGGGTTTTATTGGAAAGAATGGTGGTGGATATATGTCCCGTCAAAGTGGGCAAGGCATGGAGAGAATTATGTGGGTAGGACATAGGATTGGTTTTCAGGCATTAAGGGGGAGGAGGAGTGACAGCAGGTAAGGTTGTAGGCGTGTTACGTAAAGCATTGAAGGAATTAGCGGATGTGGAGGCTAGCTTTCAGACACATTCCTTTAGAATAGGAGTGGCATCGGAGGGCAGGAGGTTGGGGAAAGGAGAACAGTAGATAAAGCAACCGGGATGGTGGCAGTCTAACAGGCATAAAGGTTTTGCAGAGGAAGATTAGTGGCTATGGGGATAACATAAAGGAGGCAGGGGGGGGTCTCACTGTTTTTTGTTTTACTCTCAGGTATTTTGCAAAGACAAGGTGGAGCGCAGGAAGCATGGATTTGTGGACATTCCTTGGTAAAATAGGTGGGCCAGTAAGCAGGGAGGAGAGTGTTTGGCGTCCAACTGAGGTATAGTTTTAAAGATATGGGCCCTCATTATAACCTTGCCGGTCCGTAAACAACGGTGCTGGTAAGCTTACCGGCACCGTTGTTTCCGGAACAGCAAAGTACTAGTCTGAAGGGCGGGTGCCCTCCCGCCGGCATGTCTGACTTGCCGGATTGACCGGCACCCGCCAACAGACTATCACGGAAGCACCGGCACCGTTATTAATGGTGTCCCAGGTTTTGGGACATTCAAAGCTTTCACCATGGATTAAACGGATCCAGGGTGAACACCTAAAATTGAATACTGACAAAAGGAAAAAAACGTTTTCGTATTGTTTTTTTTAGCAGACCCTCTGAGTCAGGAGACTTGTGAGAAGCGAAAAGACTTGGACCCAAAAGGTAGTGGACTGTGTAAATGGAACTGTAACCTCGTGCCCCAGAAGCCAGCTTGTGTGCTTTGCCCGAGTGAACTGCCTTGTCCCGTGCTCAAAACGTGGGGAATTGTGGCCAACGGCCCGAACATCCTGACTCATCATTTTGTGAACACTTCTTTCTTTTTTATTAACACCCCCCACATTAATTGTACCTTAGTAGTCAGGTTTGGCAATAGTTTGTTTTTAGTATAGGCCCTTTTTATTTGACAAGACTCCACTAGGGCTGCATTATTATTATTTGATGGTCGTAGCTTGCTCCCATCTGTAGATTTAGATTTAGCTAGGCGTTTATCTCAGCCTTGTGAAAGTTCAATAATCACCCTTGAACTGTGGTCACTTGTGTCTGTTTTACTGTTGATACCATGCCTTCCTTACATATGGTGTCAGAGTGGGATGATTCAATTGATACAAATTGAGAATCCATGCTGATAATTGTCGTACCACCAGAAGGGGAAAATAGAATCGTTGAACTCCTTGACTCTGATCGTGTATCCACTCTTAAACAGGTTTTGCGCTCTCAACTACATATTCCAACTAGTCAACAAGACCTGTTCTTTAAAACTCAAGTGCTGGTAGATACCCTCCCACTCTCTCATTATAATATCCAACAGTGGGATCGAATACTATTGAAAATCCGACCAGCCTATACCTTCATTAGACCTAGTGCCCTAAATCCTCCCGCTCCCAAACCTTTTTTTTTCATGGTACCCAATTAACATCTGACGCAGGGCAATCCGGGTTAAGGACCAACCTATCTAAGCCACTCCCTTTGGCGGAATCAGACTCAGAAGGATCAGACGACTTTGAAACTTCATCCGATGGAGTCGAAACCTGTTTTTGTTTCTGATTCAGAAAAGACCACTGAGGGAACCCTTACCTCACCGGAAGAAATGGCGACTTAAAAGCTGTTATAGCCCAATTGGCTGGCCTATAAATGCAGGCCGATACTAGGCTCCAAGAAAACTTGACGAAATTCGTCAAGTTGCAAGCCAGACCCCTACTGCCACAGGGAATACTTCAACCACACCTCATCCAGGTGATCCTCCCCCACTGGTCCACCCCCAGGAACTGGATCCAAAGGTGATGCCGTGTCCTGACCACCTGGATGACAGATCCCCAGGGACTAGTGGGTGAGACACCTTCTGGTTTCTCACAGGAGTCAGTTGAGAGAAAGATTGAACTGACTAACGCTCGCCTGGGTGGTGGTGCCAGTGTTCTCTACTTGTAACTACTATCTGCCTGTAAGAGATATGTCTCATTGAATAAAGAGACTTACCGTCAACCTCTGGAGTCTTTTATCTTCATTGCTACCCACAACAGGGTGCTCGGCCAGTTAACTGAATGGTTGAGGTAATGCTTGGGGTTATTATATTGTTAAGGAACATGGTTTGTGCTGTTCAGACAGGCTGGCTTGATGGTACAGTAGGGAAGAGAGGATCTAGTAGAAGAACAATGGTGCGGGGGCTCAGAAAATATAGCCAGAAAACTACAAACCTGTTAGGGACTAAAAGGGCGAGGGCATGTCTTAAAGGAGAGGGGAGGATGTTGGATGGCTATCTATGGTCAATGAGTTGGTTAGTCTATAAGTAAGAGGAGCAAGGTTACAGAATGTTTGGAAACTTGGGCCTGTCAAATTAAAGTAACCGTGTCCATTTAATGAGTGTCTTGGGTTCTTTTGTGGAGTATAGCTCAAGGTGGAATGAGGGACGAGTTTCAGCCCAGGTGTATTTAGGCAATGAACACAGCCAGCGAATTACATTCAATTGGGGGCCAAAGTGCCCACTGGGCTATTTAATAGGGGGCGGCAAAGGTTCCGGAAAAGTCAGCAGTTGAATCTGTGTCACTTTGACTGTACAGCCGCCCACCCAT
The DNA here is from genome assembly GCF_040938575.1 of Ambystoma mexicanum. NCBI lineage: Eukaryota > Metazoa > Chordata > Amphibia > Caudata > Ambystomatidae > Ambystoma > Ambystoma mexicanum. Next base: position 149,197,626 of record NC_090927.1, read on the forward strand.
ATTGGTCTAGTTTGGGGGTAGGTAAACCTACTGCAGGGCTGGCTGTAACGGAAGTATTATAGAACTTAACTGGTGGTTTAGTTGTGACAGGTTGAACTATTACAGTGTTTCTGTCTGTATTGTAGTGTTACATTTTGCTGGTGTGGCAGGCCAGCCTATTTGCTTATTTAAATTTATAAAGTGCACAGCGGCCCTGGGGCATTGTGGCGCTGTTACAGGATATTCACTTAGATACAACTTAAAAACAGACTCATCAGAAAGCGTTAAGGAGGTTAACAACAATAATGCAGTAGGAATGTTTCATGGTTACAGGGGAACACTTTCAGGTACAGTCTAGTTGAATAACTTGGATTTTAGCGCCTTTCTGAAAGCCATGAGAGAGTTTTCCTTTCTGAGTTTGAGTGGTAGGGTGTTCCAGGCTTTTGGTGGCAACATTTCGAAGCTAGTCATGCCGGCTTTGGCTCTATTGAAAGCAGGGACTGAGAGTTGGTGCGAGTATTGGTCTCGTTTTGGTCTGTGATAGGGCACGTGATGTATTTGTTCCACTAGATAAGACGGGGCAGACTGAGAAAGGCATCTATATGTGATGGTGAGGGCCTTGAACAGTATGCGCGCTTTGATCGGGAGCCAGTGGGTGTCTCATCTAGCCTGAGACATATGCTCCCTCCTAGGGATACTTAGAGCCGCTCTAAGAGCATTATTTTGCGTGATTTGCAATGTGTTAAGGTCACCACAGTAATCCAACTTCGTGCCAATGGTGGCTCTCGCAAATGTTGAGGCATTTTTTGTCGATACATGAGGTTTTAGTGCATTCATAATTTTCGTCATGAGAGCTGCTGATGATGCAATGGGGGTGACTTGTCTTTCCATTGACAAGGTGGAATCCAGGTGGAATCCAGGTATATGCCCTGGGTTTTTACTGCAGCAGAGACAGTGATTACTGTATTCTCAATGCTGAAGGAGCTGTATTTGATGTCTAGTTTATTCAGGGTCTCTTTAGGGCCTACCAATAGGATTTCTGTTTTTTCCCCGTTGAGACACAGGCCATTAGCCGCCATCCAAGCCTGGAGGAGTGCATATGTCTTCTGGAGAGTGTTGAGATCTTGCGCATAGCCACCCAATAGCGGGACGAGAATTAGTGTATCATCGGCATAGTTGGTAAATGCTATGCCGAACTCTTCTAAGTCATTAAACAGGGGTATAGTGAAGAGATTATAGAGAGTAGGGGATGTGCAAGACCCTTGTGGGACTCCACAACCTATGGGGGATGGAGTGGCTGATGCCTGATCACAGAAGACCCTCATGGCTCGACCCTCCAAGAAGGACGTTTTCCAGGTGGTGGCTTCTTGGGAAAAGTGAGCGGTATTTGCACAGGATCTTGTGGTTGACCAGGTCGAAGGCGGCCGACAGATCGAGGAGTAGGAGAAGCAAGGACTTGCCCTTGTCCATGGTTTCAGGTAGCTGATTCTTAAAGTCTAGCAGAGCTGACTATGTTCTGTGACGAGGACGAAAGCCAGATTGCCTTTTCCCGAGGATATTGTGCATTTCCAGGTAGGACTGGATCTGCAAATACGCAGCCTTGTCCAAACTTTTCAACAAGAACCGGACGGTGGTGATTGGTCTGTAGTTGTTGGGAGAGTCTGGATCAAGGGTGGGTTTCTTTAGCAGCGGCCAAACCCAGGCTTCCTTGAGGGAAGGCAGGACGATACCCGAAGCAAAGGAAGCAGTACTAAAGGCTGTGACGAAAGGAGCCAGTGCTCCCACACAGTCTTTAACTAAGCTGTCTGGGCAGATGTGACCCTTACAGAGCGATGGTTTGATATGCTTCATAATCAGTATTCAAAGGTTTTTTTTGTTTTGTGCCATGTGAGCCACCTGAAGCTGGCCCAGTGGCAATGCCCTTTGAGTAGGGGAGCCTAGTTTTGAGGTGGCTAGGGAGATGGTTGGTGAGGGTACATTGTACGGGGGAGGTACCGATGCTTGAAGGGCATGAAAGCGTCAGATGCTCAGCCAGTTAACTGATTGGTTGTGTTAAGCTTTGAGGTTATTATATTGTTAAGGAAGGTGGTTTAGTGCTGTTCAGAAGGACAAGCTAGCCCAGGGTTACAGGAGGAGGGGGGCTAGTGGAAGGTAGGACGGTGCAGCAGCTGGGAGAGAAATAATAGCTGAAACATAATGAACGTGGTGGGCATTAAAAAGGGGAGGGTACTTTGAGCAAGAACGGGGGATGTTGGCCGGCTATTGGTTAGTCTGTGAAACTGAGGAGTCAGGTTAGCTTGGTGTTTGTAAGCTTGGGTCTGTTGCATAGAAGCAACCTTTTCCACATAACGCAGGTCTTGGGTGCTTTTTTGCAGTCTAGCCTAAAATATCGAATTATGAAAGTATAATTAAAAAGGAGCAGACATACTACCTACAACTCCCAACATTAGTTGTAGAAAATGTATTACAAACAGATTGTGCACCACAAAATCACATTACTCAACAAGCATCAATATCACATCAAAGCCCATGCTACATCATGCTCCGTAAGCTACCATCAGAAGAGTAAACAAGCCTCCAGAATGTATACTGGGTAAGGGAAAAAAGTGCTTGATTGAAATTAAATAGCCGCAAAATAAAATAGCACCAATAAACATGAAAAAGAAGTTAACTCTATATACTATTTACAAAACGTGAACAAGTTTGAGGATTCATTTTGGAGCAAGGACCTTAAAAGAATAATTTGAAGTGAAAGGAATGCGTTCAGTTAGATTAACTATTACAATATAAAAACAAAAGAAACAGATTTATATTATATGTGCACAAAAAGTGTGGGCATCATGGATTACAATAGAAAAATACACCAAAGTCCAAACACCACACCAACAGTCACTCAGGGCCCGATTCTCATCATGGCGCAGTGAACGTGCTAAATAGCTTGATTCACTGCGCCATTTCTTGACGCCCAAGCACCACTGCTATTCTGAAGTCATCGAAATGCACAACAGTGCTTTCGTTGATATTCGCCTGTTTCCATTGGAAATCCATTGGAAACAGGCAGATGAAGATTCTCAGCAGAACTTTCGTTAAATAACGAGGAAATCATTGTTTAACGAAACTGCTGCCGAGATCAAAACTAAAGCACATGCTGCCTGGAGCCCTGCAAGTCGAGTGACGGTTGTGGCAGCCTGCCGGTTTTACTTCTTTCTAATGCATTTTTGTGGCAATTGGTGCATACTATGTGGACAGCAGTGCACATGAGTGCAAATTGAGAAGGTGTGGGCCTTTTGGGAAAGTTGTTGGTGAAAGAAAGTTTTACCCATGTTCATGAGCTGTAGGTGCAGCATTGGCAATTTGAACACCAAAATCAGTGCACTGGAGTGCAAACTGTGGTGTTCTTGGCAAAACAAAAAATCTTTCTGTGCATTTTGATGACTTTTGTGTAAATCATTGGGGCATTTGGGCTGCAATTGGACATTGGACATTGCACAGGAGTGCAACAGTAAGGTGTCGGTGTGTGTGCAATTTTGCTATTTTTTGTGGAATTTTGTAAGATTTTTGTGATTTGGCCAAAGATTACAGACAGCAGGCTACCATGGCTGATGGGAAAAATGCTGATGCTCAAAGTGGAGGGCGCAAAAGAAAGGCAAAGTTCAGTGAGGTGGCACTGGGCATCCTTGTGGATGAGGTACTAAGGCACAAAGTGCTGTTATTTGGTGCAATGTCCCACAGAACCCCTTTGTCAGAGAAAAACCGCCTGTGGGATAGCATTGCTCTGAAAGATAACGCAGTATCAAACACCTTACGCACAGTAGATGAAATGAAAAAGCGCTGGTATGATGTTCGCTGCAGGGTTCGTGAAATATTTCTTGAAAGCAAAGAGCACTGCAAGGGCACTGGCGGTGGTTCTCCATATGAGTCAAATTACACATCTGCAGAACTGAAGGTGCTTGCAGCAATGGACCCAGGGAGCCTGGAGGGTGTTTGAAGCATGGATACGCATTGCAGTGGTAAGTGGAAGAACATGTGCTTTATTGTATTGTATTGTATCGTTTTTGGTCATTTATATAATGCTCTTTCCCCATTTGTGTGGCCTCAGTGCGCTTTTTCCTTGGTTGAATGCCCTTGGCGACCATAGTCAATGTGGTTGAAAAATTGTAGGGGGGCAGTTTATGGAATGTGAGTGTGCGTGGGTGGCTGACAAGGCTCAAGAAACCCAGGTCAGACACATGGGTGGGTGATGTTGGGGGTTAAAGGTCGATTTGAGAGTCCTGTATAGTGGGGGAAAGGCCTAAACCTGACAATGCAATTGGTTTGTAGACAGAGCACTTTGTGTGAGGTCAATAGCTTCACTTTTGTGCATGTAAACCCCAGTAAAGCGAGGCAGTTTCAGTGCTTTGGGTATGCCATGGTGTTAATATACAATTGTGTTGGTAATGGACTTTCTGTTCTTGCAAGCACTACTGCATGTGAAGGATTGGTCACAGTTATCATTAATTGTGAATGACCATTATCGGAATGTGGTTGATGCATCAGCAGTCTAAATTCTACATTCTTGTCTTGCTTTGTGTACTCTTTAGGAGGTGATGTGACAGTGCAGTCCACTGCAGAGGCAGTGACTGCAATACCTCCTGAAAATACAGATGTCGCGGAGTCAGAAGATGTACAAGAGGATACAGAGATAATGCTCTATGAGTACAGTGAGCACAGTGTCGCGGAAGGATCTAACGCCGCGGTCCGTGGAGGAGCGCGCGGGCGGAGCTGAGGTAACGGAGCGAGTGGCGCTGCACCAATTGCCGTGGAGGCCCAGCGCGACGTTTAGCCGGAAGAGAGCGGGCAGAGAGGACTTGACCCCTGGGAGAGAAGAATCAAAGGGACAGTGCTAATTTTGAGTGCTGGCTGCAGCGTGAGCCCTCCAGCACTCGGGTACACCTGTACCATATACCTGCCTGGGAGCCTGGAGCTTGGAGGAGCCTGCGTAAGAGTTTGCCTTCCCACACGTTGGTCAGGACGAAGAAAACATAATGCACAGGAATAATCAAAGAATGCAGGATCCAACCAAACAAATATATGTAGCTCAACAAAGGAGAGCAATGAAAGCTGCAGCGGGTAATTCACTGGATGACAAATTACACAGTTAAGAGGCTATCCAGAGAAGACAGCAGTGGAGAATTTCGTATACAATGTAACAGAGACTGTCATTTCACCGGGTTGTACATATCAGATGATGAAGCAACAAGCAAGTCAATAACTGTCCCCTTTTAGACTGTGTTGTGCCTTATGGTCAATAACTGTCCACATTCAGATTGTGTTGTGCCTTATGGTCCCTAGCAGACCACATTCAGACTGTGTTGTGCCTTATGGTCAATAACTGTCCACATTTAGAATGTGTTGTGCCTTATGGTCACTGCCTTAGTCACTGCAGCTGCCCAACCACTATGACAATTGTACTCAGAACTAATCCTCCGCACACACTGCTCACAACTGCACACCTCTCTCAAACCATACTGTGATGCAATGCAGACATACACAGAGCACCAGAACTGAGTTGTGCCCTATGGTCGCTAACAGACCCTCTGATATATGCATTTTAATCAATGTCAGGAATTGTCACATCTAGGTGCCCTGTTGTATGCTCCAACCTTACAACTAGTTGTATCCAACCTAGATACTATAGTGCACAGCCTGTACCTGACCGATTCTACCCGATTCCAACCAGCCACCATCTATCTTAGTCTGACCTGCTCCCCTCCAGCGCCACCAGACTCCATCGCTTTCCACAGACCATGTTCTTCTGGCTCGCCCTAACCATGTTCCCTTTCTGCTTAATACAGGACAATGTACCTTGCAGCAACAATAGCTACATAGCCCTTCAGGACGGCCTGGCTAAACTAGGGTGCCCCAGACACCACCCCATCCCCTGCCCCACTCCGTTCCTACCCTCCACACCCCCTTTCCCCTCCACTTACCACCACCCCCTCACCTCCACATCCATCGCCACCCATGGCCTACCCACCAACAGCCACCACAGTCCCACTGCTAAGTCTAACAAAACCAAATCTATCACCAAACCTCTCACCCGCTTTAAGCCGCCCGGACCAACTCCCCTCTCCCTTATTCCCAACATCACAACCCGCAACGAAAGATTAGGCTCCAGGCTCCCCACCACAAACTCTAAACCTTACTCCAGACCTTACACCAAAACTAATACAAAGCACATTGCACCAAGCAATCCCACTCCTCCCCCACTAAAAGGCGCCCTTCTCGACGTCAGATCCCTGGCTGCCCACCCCACAGAAATTGCAGACATCATCCTTACCAATGACCTTGACTTCTTAGCCCTAACAGAAACTTGGCTTCATGAGGCGTCCGGACCTTATTTATCGCTAGCCATCCCAGACAAATACACTATCCTCAGAGCGGACAGACCTAACGCCAGAGGTGGAGGCGTAGCAATCATTTCCAAATCCGCTCTAGGCCTCAGACTAACCGACACAGTCGCATTCACCTCCTGCGAGCTACTCACAACCAAACTACAAACCTCCCCCACAGCCACGATAACTATCCACCTCATATACAGACCCCCAGGTCCCCCTGGGACCTTCGAAGAAGACATCAAATCCCTCATCACCAAAATCTCCAAACCAACAGCACGATTCATGATCCTCGGAGACTTCAACCTCGGCTACCAAGACCCAAACGACGCACCCGCTGCTTCCCTGGCCAATGCCCTAACCGATCACGGTCTCACTCAACTCATTGTACTCCCTACCCACCAAAAAGGCAGAACCCTTGATTGGGTTGCAACCCACAATTGCAACATTACCTGCAAAGACCCCCAACCTCTGGCATGGACCGATCACCACATGATTCCCCTTGAGGTTAACACCAATCAGGTACTGCCCAATAAGCACCCCATGGCACCAGCATACCCCAGCAGGAACAAACGCAACATCACTGCTGAAGCCCTACTACCACTGGTCTTACCTACCCTCAATGCCCTCCCAGCTAACGCTGACTTAAACCTGCTGATTGACACCTTCAATGACTCCACGGCCAAAGCAATGGACACCGTTGCCCCCTTGAAAATACGCAAAGCTAAACCCAAAGCTCATCTGAACTCATGGTACACCCCTGAGCTCAAACTACTTAGAAAAAAGAAAGCTAAGGCTCACCTCACCTGGAAGACTAACCCCACTGCAGTAAACAAATCCAACCTCACTAACTTATCCTCACTTTACAAAAGCGAGATAATCCAGACCAAAAAAGATAATTACAACACCAGGATCACTCAGGCAGGATCCTCCACTAAAGAATTATTCAAAATTCTGAAGGAACTAGAAAACCCTACTTCGCCCCCGGAAACCTGCCCGAAAGACAAACCCTGGTGCACCAACATCCAGAACGCCCTCATCAATAAAATTTTAGGACTCCAAACTAAAATCGAAAACAAACGGCAACAACTCAACAACAATGTCACCAACCTTAGCCTACCCTCTCCTGTCTACACTAGCGCAGGCTTCTCGTTCAAAAAAGTCACCATACCGGAAGTTCAAAAAATCATCACATCCCTGAAACCCTCTAACTGTAAAGGAGACAGCTGCCCGGCTCAAATCATAAAAGATGCAGCCAGAGAGCTCTCCCCCTTCATCACCAAACTCATTAACCTATCCTTCACCAGTAGCTCCATCCCCAGCAACTTAAAACAATCATGGGTTCTCCCCCTCCTGAAAAAACAATCCCTCGACCCGGCCACACCCACAAACTACAGGCCCATCACCACAGTCCCCTTCCTACTGAAAATCCTGGACAGAGTCGCCTACATCCAAATTCAGGAATACCTAGAATCCAACCAACTGCTAGGAATACGTCAATCTGGCTTCAGACCTCAACACGGAACTGAAACCGCCCTTGTTGATCTCAAAAGCCAGATTGATGAAATTAAAGACAAAGGCAATGCCGCTATCCTACTCCTCCTAGACCTCTCAGCGGCCTTTGACCTGGTCAGCCATGAGGTCCTCTGTAATCACCTTGCCACCGCAGCCCACTTCTCCTCCCCTGCCATCACATGGATACAATCCTTCCTGGCTAACAGAACCATACGAGTCTTTTCCACCACAGCTGCAGCAGACCCCACCCCCATCACATGCGGGGTCCCACAAGGTTCCTGTGTATCACCCACTTTGTATAACATATTTACAAAGCCTCTATTTGACCAACTGGATCATCTGGGTGTCACCTACACTAACTACGCAGATGACACCCAGATACTCCTCACTATCTCTGGTAATTACCAAGAAGACTCCGCCCGGATCAACAAAATATTCTCCATCATTCAGGCATGGATGGCCTCCCATGGTCTCTGCCTGAATGATGAGAAAACAGAGCTCCTAATTGTCGGCTCCCCCAACACTCTAACTAAACTTGACCCTTGCTATAATAACATCACCATCGATGGTCATCCCATTCCCATAGCCAAAAGCGTAAAAACCCTGGGTTTCTATCTAGATGCCAACTCCAACCTCAGCAAACACACCAATATGATCGCCTCAGCCGCTGCCTATACCGGCAAGCTCATTAGGGCCAGCAGACCCTTCCTATCACCCAACAGCTGCCTCACCCTTGCCAGGGCCCTAATACAATCCAAACTGGATTACTGTAACAGCCTGTACCTAGGTGCTAATCCATCCGTACTCAATAAATTGCAGGTAATATAAAATAACGCCTTACGCGCAGCCCTCAACATTCCCAGACAAGAGCATATCTCTGCCACTAGGAAAGCCTGCAATTGGCTCTTCATACGCCAAAAAATTGATCTAAAAATCATCTGCCTCACGTACAAAGCCCTCAATCACCTAGCACCACCTTATCTAGCTAATAAACTCACCCTGAAACCTGCCACCAGACTCACCAGATCCTCCAACACTCTTTGCCTACTAGTGCCCAGGTTCCACTTAAAAAGAGCGGGAGGGGTAAGCTTCACAGTGCTGGCCCCCCAACTCTGGAACTCCCTACCGCTTAACATCAAAACTGTCGAATCCTTCCAGATCTTTAGGAAGCAGGTAATCAGATGGCTGCTAAACAAAGAATAACACCACTAACTCTAGCCCCGTGCGGATACTGGCTTAAACACTGTATTTATTCTGAAAATTGTATATTGTACGCACTGCATATGTTCTGTTTATTAACCACTGTATATATATGTATATATTATAAACCTGTACGAAGTATGCACACTGTAACCATATTCTTAAGCCCCCTTGTACCTCTGGGTTTGGAGCGCCATACAAATAAATAAACAAACAAACAAACTATGCAGATGACAACAATGAGGTCCATTATGTAGAGGAAGCAACCATTCCGCAATCAATCCCTTTTGACATCCTGCCCACCCAAACACAAGCAGAGGAGTCCACTGATACAAGAAGTGGTGAAGGTGTACAGAATGACGATCCTTTGCTTCACTTCTCAGAAAAGAAGACCTTAGCTTTGGATCAAATTCGTGGCCACTTGAAGAGTGAACTGATTGCATTTAGGAAAGCCAATTCGGTAGCTCATGCCGACATGATGGGTGTGGCTTGGGCCTTGATGGACATGAAGGGTGATATGGGAAAAGTGTGGACATTGGTTGATCGTGTGGCCAGTGCAGTGAGCAGGAGTGCAGAAATGCAGAGTGAATTAATGAGGGAAAATGCTCAAATTATGAATGCATTGAAGGAGGCGGTAACTGCTGCAAAGGTGAATGCATTGTGCCTTCAGAAGCTGACTAACTTACTGGCGGTGCAGGAAAGGGAGTACACACTACTAACAGCAAGCATGGCTGTCCCTGTATCCCAAGAGGAGACTGCTATGGGGGAATCATGCGATGCACCCACTACCTCGAATGTTGGCAAGGATGAAGTCGTGCTGCCTAGAAGACCTCTGCGACAGAGTAAGAGGAAACTAAATAAAAAATGACAGAAAAAAACATACATTGTGTGAAGTCAGAAGCATCCCATTTGGTTGTTGGTAGATTGTGGTAAGTTGTCGAAGTTAAGAAACACTGGTTGTCCCTGGCAGTTCATGGGTTAATGGTCATCTGTTTTTTAATTATGGTGAAGTGGTGTGCTTCACACACACACATGTTGTGAATGTATGTCACATGCACTTGTTTATTGCAGTTGCACTCATTGTTTTTGCACACATTTGCACATAATGTACATTGTTAAATAGTTGTGGTTATGCCATTGCATGTAAAGTTGTGTTTTCAAAATGTTCTCCTTTCCGCATGTGGGTCAATAAAAGTTATTTATCAATGCAAATGGAAAGTCACATATGTCATTTTATTGCAAAAGTCATTGTGGAATGATTTGTAAATGTACATGCTTTCAGATATTGCTTTTACGAGAAATATATTTCAATAACATTACGACGCACATCTCCACCTTCCATCGCACGATCCACATTGAGTTTGGGGTCCTCCAACTCCTCCTCCAATATCCCATCTGGTGGTTCTGGTACTCTGCAGCGAATTGCTAATTTGTGCAGCATGCAGCACAACATAATAATTTTACAAACTTTCTCAGGTGCGTACATAAGGTCCCCTGTAGACACATGTAAACAGCTAAAACGACTTTTCAAAACTCCAAAAGTACGTTCTATTGTGTTCCTTGTTTTGATATGTGCGGCATTGTATTTCTGTTCTGCTGCACTGCGTCATTGTATTTCTGTTCTGCTGCACTGCGTGGATACAAAATTGGGGTCATGATCCATGACTTAAGAGGGTAAGCTCCATCCCCAGCAGCCAGCTGTTGTCTGAACGCATACTAGACATCACCACAGGGAGGTTGCTGCTGCGTAAAATGTATGCATCATGTGCAGACCCAGGGAAATTGGCGTAGCAATGTGTGATTTGCAAGTCAGCACTGCAGGTCATCTGAATGTTCAGAGAGTAGTGCATTTTCCTGTTTCTGAACATTTGCTCCCTTGCACGCGGCAGTACTATGTGGACATGTGTGCAATCAATTGCTCCAACAACGTTAGGAAAGCCAGTAATTGAGAAGAATACACATTTAACAGAGGCCAACTCTGCTGCTGTTTGTGGAAAGTGAATGAATTTCGACATGTGCTGCAGAAGGGCTTGTAGCACCACATTAAATATTTTGCAAAAAGCTGGTTGCGACAGCTCTGATGACATGCCTACAGTACCCTGATACAACCCAGTTGGGCATAAATGTAGAACCGCAAGCACTTTCACTAGAGGTGTAATGGCAGTAGTCTTTTTGGAGGTACCTTCCACATCAGCCTTTATCAGGTCAACCAAGTATAAAATTGCTTCAGTGTCCAGCCTATACAGGCTGATAATTTGTTCGGGTGACATGTGAAACAAATGTACTCGTGTTCGAAATATGCGTTCCTTAATTCGCCGTCTCCTTCCTTGCCTGGCCCGCTGCACCTCCGGTGGAATGATGGGTACAACTGGACCAACTGCTTGGTGGCCTTCGTTGTTGGCATTCCGACGACGAATTGAAAAATATACGCTGCCACTACACCGGCCATCGTTCCACACCACCAACTGCACTGCACTCACTGCAATGCTGCCCTCTGCATACTATCTTCACACTTCCAGGCAATCTTCTTTTTGTTCCTACACATAACACAGAAACATAGGTCAACATGCACTTGTGCGTAGGCTTTTAGAACCACAACAGAACAAGAATCCGGACAGCAAAAACTGTATACAGGCTGAATGCCAAACCAGTTCCATGGAAATATTTGTGACAAGTGAATCAATCCCCTACCCGGCTCCTCCGAACTGTTTCACCTACTTGATAATGATGTTTTATTTATGTGACAATGAAGTGTTATTTGTGTACTGCTTACGTCTAAGCGCTTCAGAGAGAGCATACATCCATCACCCCAAAAAAGTTGATATTTCCACTACACCCACACCATACCAGTAGCCTTGCATCATTGTATATTATATGTCCCATACATACATACACTACTCATGAATTTTCTTATGTGTGCAATTTATAAAACTTAAAAAAACTACTAACTACGTGTCCATTGATGCACCTGCTACTTACATCAGGGCATGACCTAACCATCAAGTCCCACCTCTTGTGTCTGCAGGGGGCAATTATGGAGGGGTCCTGTACAGGGTACCAGCCACAGGCAGCACAAATCACTTCCAGGGCATCCCCTTACATTGTACAGCATTGCTCATGTCATATTTGCTGTTAAACACCTACATATCACCATCTATTAATAAAAAAACAAATGTAGCACATACTTGCCACTCCTACAGTAGGGTACTGATTTTTACAGGGGCAGCAAATTCACGTGACTCCACTTGAGACCGACCCAGGACAAAGCATGTGACACATTAGTGTGTTTGTGCGGTGGGCGGGTAAGTGATTCTTTTGGGCTCAGACCAATTCAGCCACCTGACAGCTACATGACTCTGCCCTGCACTCTTGCCTGGACAGGCCTTAGGTGAAGCACCAGTGAATGCAAGTGGCAGAGCGTACCACCATCACACATCATCTGCATATCAGACTGGTGAGGGTATCAGTCTCCATGTCATTCAGTTATTCATCTTGCACTGCAGGAATAAATATGTATTGCCCGGGCTGCTGCTATAGAGCAGTGGCAAACGTTGCCTACCAGCTCTGTGTGATTTCCTGAAGTTAGGTAAATGAGTTTTGTCAGAATTATACATCTTAAAAATGTCAACTTCTTGCTGTTTGATTGTGCAAGATTTCTCAAGTGGTGCCAACAATTGTATGTTTTGTGTTTACCTGATGTAATAGTTATGCAAAGTATTATTTTTGAACCTTGTAAAAGCATACATCTTTTTGGTCACACATGTTGGCAAGTATGGTAGCATACACAAATAATATCTCACCCACCTGACAAACAAAAACAACTGCTTCTTGTGGCACTCTTCCGAACTGCACCAATTGTGTACCGTAGTTCAGCGCCAATTTCAAGCACTTGCGAAATTGGAGGAGTGTCACAAGAATAACCATGCAAAGGTATAGTTAACGAGAGTGCCGGTTGCTAGGTCGGTTTCCAGCCCTTCCTAGCAACCGGCACCCATATTCCTAAAGTTGCGCAATCATTCCGACTTCGGAATATTGCGCCACCTTTAGAATAGGGTGTAATTACCGAAAATGTTGTTAGCCCTTTTTACGACATTTTCGGCAGTTACCACCCACTTGAGAATCGGGCCCTCAGTGTGGTTAAGTGGGACGACTTGGTCCTGTCTCACCAGCTCGGCAGGATCTCATCTACAGTACTTCCGCTGGAATCAATACCAGAATACAATGTATAACACTACTAAGGTACTATTGGATCACATCCAGACATGTGAAAGGTAGTCAAACTGCGAAAACTAGAGAACATAGGCCCAATATGTAGATTTAGCCCCAACACACGTTTTGACAAACATCTGGAAGACACAAGGGTATGTCATAACAGTCAGTGCAATGCTAGCACCCATCGTAGCCAATTTTTATGTAGAGCTACTAGAGGAAACCACAATCTATGCTGCTAATAATCCTTACAGAAGTAACATTAGACTATGGAGACAATATATTAATATTGTGCTGGTAATATGGAATGGAAATGAGAATGAAGCAAGATCCTTTGTGACATGGCTGAACAATCAAGAATCGGTTTCTGCAATTCACTGCAAACTTCAGTAATAAGGAAATAAATGTCCTAGATATATCAATTAATTTAGAAGAATATAAGAATCTGCAACTGGTAAACCCTGCCATAAACCAGCAGATAAGAACTAACTTCAAATGCATTGTGTCCTCCCACGTATTTCTTATCTTTGATATATTACTATCCAGCGTCAGCTGCTTCAGAATTATTTTCAAAGGAGAGGGCGCTGTGCGTCCTGGACCTCGTGTCCCTCGGCGGCCTCCATCCACACTTGTAACGTGAGATCGCTACAAATAGCACGCACAAATCCCGTTGCCTCAGTTATGTTTTTCCGCACAGCGTTTCAAACGGTTCATTATCTTATTGCATTTTCAAATTTTTTGTTGAAAAATGTCTACTCCTAAGACCGGTTTTAAAAGGTGTGCCATTTGCAGATCAAAAATGTCTATTACCGACCTGCATCGGATATGCCTTTGGTGAATTGGATCTGGCCACAAGGTTGACGATTGCAGCTCTTGTCAATCGATGACCATTAAGGCCTTGAAAGAGAGGAAGGGGAAACTCGCCCTGGGTAGGTCCACATCCAATTCTCCATTGACCACTCTTTCCAAGAGGAGGTCGTCGGACGAAAGAAGTTATTTGGTGCAATGTCCCACAGAACCCCTTTGTCAGAGAAAAACCGCCTGTGGGATAGCATTGCTCTGAAAGATAACGCAGTATCAAACACCTTCCGCACAGTAGATGAAATGAAAAAGCGCTGGTATGATGTTCGCTGCAGGGTTCGTGAAATATTTCTTGAAAGCAAAGAGCACTGCAAGGGCACTGGCGGTGGTTCTCCATATGAGTCAAATTACACATCTGCAGAACTGAAGGTGCTTGCAGCAATGGACCCAGGGAGCCTGGAGGGTGTTGGAAGCATGGATATGCATTGCAGTGGTAAGTGGAAGAACATGTGCTTTATTGTATTGTATTGTATCGTTTTTGGTCATTTATATAACGCTCTTTCCCCATTTGTGTGGCCTCAGTGCGCTTTTTCCTTGGTTGAATGCCCTTGGCGACCATAGTCAATGTGGTTGAAAAATTGTAGGGGGGCAGCTTATGGAATGTGAGTGTGCGTGGGTGGCTGACAAGGCTCAAGAAACCCAGGTCAGACACATGGGTGGGTGATGTTGGGGGTTAAAGGTCGATTTGAGAGTCCTGTATAGTGGGGGAAAGGCCTAAACCTGACAATGCAATTGGTTTGTAGACAGAGCACTTTGTGTGAGGTCAATAGCTTCACTTTTGTGCATGTAAACCCTAGTAAAGCGAGGCAGTTTCAGTGCTTTGGGTATGCCATGGTGTTAATATACAATTGTGTTGGTAAAGGACTTTCTGTTCTTGCAAGCACTACTGCATGTGAAGGATTGGTCACAGTTATCATTAATTGTGAATGACCATTATCGGAATGTGGTTGATGCATCAGCAGTCTAAAGTCTACATTCTTGTCTTGCTTTGTGTAGGTTCCTCTTTAGGAGGTGATGTGACAGTGCAGTCCATTGCAGAGGCAGTGACTGCAATACCTCCTGAAAATACAGATGTCGCGGAGTCAGAAGATGTACAAGAGGATACAGAGATAATGCTCTATGAGTACAGTGAGCACAGTGTCGCGGAAGGATCTAACGCCGCGGTTCGTGGAGGAGCGCGCGGGCGGAGCTGAGGTAACGGAGCGAGTGGCGCTGCACCAATTGCCGCGGGGGCCCAGCGCAACGTTTAGCCGGAAGAGAGCGGGCAGAGAGGACTTGACCCCTGGGAGAGAAGAATCAAAGGGACAGTGCTAATTTTGAGTGCTGGCTGCAGCGTGAGCCCTCCAGCACTCGGGTACACCTGTACCATATACCTGCCTGGGAGCCTGGAGCTTGGAGGAGCCTGCGTAAGAGTTTGCCTTCCCACACGTTGGTCAGGACGAAGAAAACATAATGCACAGGAATAATCAAAGAATGCAGGATCCAACCCAACAAATATATGTAGCTCAACAAAGGAGAGCAATGAAAGCTGCAGCGGGTAATTCACTGGATGACAAATTACACAGTTAAGAGGCGATCCAGAGAAGACAGCAGTGGAGAATTTCGTATACAATGTAACAGAGACTGTCATTTCACCGGGTTGTACATATCAGATGATGAAGCAACAAGCAAGTCAATAACTGTCCACTTTTAGACTGTGTTGTGCCTTATGGTCAATAACTGTCCACATTCAGATTGTGTTGTGCCTTATGGTCCCTAGCAGACCACATTCAGACTGTGTTGTGCCTTATGGTCAATAACTGTCCACATTTAGAATGTGTTGTGCCTTATGGTCACTGCCTTAGTCACTGCAGCTGCCCAACCACTATGACAATTGTACTCAGAACTAATCCTCCGCACACACTGCTCACAACTGCACACCTCTCTCAAACCATAACTGTGATGCAATGCAGACATACACAGACCACCAGAACTGAGTTGTGCCCTATGGTCGCTAACAGACCCTCTGATATATGCATTTTAATCAATGTCAGGAATTGTCACATCTAGGTGCCCTGTTGTATGCTCCAACCTTGCAACTAGTTGTATCCAACCTAGATACTATAGTGCACAGCCTGTACCTGACCGATTCTACCCGATTCCAACCAGCCACCATCTATCTTAGTCTGACCTGCTCCCCTCCAGCGCCACCAGACTACATCGCTTTCCACAGACCATGTTCTTCTGGCTCGCCCTAACCATGTTCCCTTTCTGCTTAATACAGGACAATGTACCTTGCAGCAACAATAGCTACATAGCCCTTCAGGACGGCCTGGCTAAACTAGGGTGCCCCAGACACCACCCCATCCCCTGCCCCACTCCGTTCCTACCCTCCACACCCCCTTTCCCCTCCACTTACCACCACCCCCTCACCTCCACATCCATCGCCACCCATGGCCTACCCACCAACAGCCACCACAGTCCCACTGCTAAGCCTAACAAAACCAAATCGATCACCAAACCTCTCACCCGCTTTAAGCCGCCCGGACCAACTCCCCTCTCCCTTATTCCCAACATCACAACCCGCAACAAAAGATTAGGCTCCAGGCTCCCCACCACACTCTAAACCTTACTCCAGACCTTACACCAAAACTAATACAAAGCACATTGCACCAAGCAATCCCACTCCTCCCCCACTAAAAGGCACCCTTCTCAACGTCAGATCCCTGGCTGCCCACCCCACAGAAATTGCAGACATCATCCTTACCAATGACCTTGACTTCTTAGCCCTAACAGAAACTTGGCTTCATGAGGCGTCCGGACCTTATTTATCGCTAGCCATCCCAGACAAATACACTATCCTCAGAGCGGACAGACCTAACGCCAGAGGTGGAGGCATAGCAATCATTTCCAAATCCGCTCTAGGCCTCAGACTAACCGACACAGTCGCATTCACCTCCTGCGAGCTACTCACAACCAAACTACAAACCTCCCCCACAGCCACGATAACTATCCACCTCATATACAGACCCCCAGGTCCCCCTGGGACCTTCTGTCATGATCTCTGCTTCCAAAAGGTCAGGGTTTTCCCAACTCCCTTGGAAGCAGATCCATAACCCAGGTTCCGAGTGCCAACCAGTCCCAATTGGGACCTTTTGGACCCAGTCCTGGCGCCAGTGGCACCAGGCTCATAAATATGCCCAGTCCCAGCGCTGGAAGCGCCGGGCTCATAATGCTTGGGTGGACTTACCTTCAGCAGACCATGCTGCTTACTTGCCTGCCAGTTGAGCCTCTGATCCTCTTCTGTTTGGAACTACTTTTCCTGTTGGGTGGGGCTGGAGCCACTCCCTAGATTCAGAACACTGGAACTCTTCTGGAAGGCAGGAACTCTTTTCTTACCAGGAACTCTTTTCTTACTTAGGCGTGGCTGTGGAAGGAGACACCTAAGCACTACAGGAGGCTATTTAAACCACACCCGGTGGATGAATCTTGCTTTGCGTTATTCTGCAACCTCTGCAGCAGAACGCTCATCGTGTCTTCTGCATCCGGTCCTGGGCCTGAGGAAAAAGGCTTACCATCCTGAATCCAGTCTTCAGCAACACCTATAAAGACAAGAAAGAACAGGTTAGCATTCCGGCATCTGAAAGGCAAAGGCTTACCATCCTGAATCCAGTCTTCAGCAACACCTATAAAGACAAGAAAGAACAGGTTAGCATTCCGGCATCTGAAAGGCAAAATCTTACCAACTCTTCGCATGCTCCGGAGGCCTTCGGCGCTGCATCCCGCATCTGAAAGACAAAACAAGGTGCGTTTAAAGACATTGGGGAACTTTAATACTCACGTGCCATTACTCCTTTCCACATCTAATCCAGTGGGTATTCCGGCACCCTGCAGCCGCTCCGAACTCGTACCTGCAAAATAAAAAGACAGTTAGAGCGCATCGTGAAGCAGGCAACAAGCGCTTACTTACGTGCTTCCAGGCGCTTCTATTCATCACACGGGCTCCATCTTCAACTCACTTCAGCCTGTCATCCGCCATCGCCGGAACCCTGCAAAACAAGAGACATCATTACTAAAGACTTTAAAGACATTTGAATGACTCGAAACTTACCGTTCGTGCAGTAAACGATCGACAGCAGTCCTCTGAAGTCAAGAGGCCTGCGCTACCTATCCAGTGAAGAAACTGGTTACAGCACCCTGCCCCGAGGCAGATGGAGAGCTCGGCATTCACTTACCTAAGACATCTTACTCTACACGTCAGGCATACAGTGCACAGAGGTCCAGCCCAAAGAGCCAACCGGGTGCTACACATCACCTTTGAAGATACGGTAGTCGCCCAGTCAAGACCGGCGCCTCTGCGAGAATCAGGTGAGCGTTACAGAACGCAAAGCCTACCGCAAAACTCTCGCCCAGGCGCTATGGAAACCTCGGATACTGACCCCCTAGCCCGGTTACTTGGGGAATTAAGGGCAGAAGTGCATGCAGCTCGTCAGGAAACGAATGCTCTAAGAAGGGAACTAATTATTTCCAAGGAGAGAACAGACAATCTTGCTAGACAAGTGCTACAGTCACAAGCCGGACAGACCCCGTTACCCGCATCAGGGGCAAATCTTCCTTCAACATCCTCTATGAATCCAGTGCAGATCAACCTACCTGGGAATGTACCTCTGGCTCCGCCCGAACGATTTTCTGGTGACCCAAAGAGGTTTGCAGTATTTATCAATCAGTGCCGGTTGCACTTCTTATGCCGGCCAGCAGCCTTTCCAACTGATCAAGCAAAAGTAGCTTTTGTACTTTCGTACCTTAGTGGCAATGCGGCAGACTGGTCGATCCCTCTAGTTAATCAAGATGATCCGGTTCTCCATGATTTTCAAGCCTTTCAGCTTAGTATGGAAAAACTGTTCGCAAGACATTCACAGGGGCAGGCCTTGGACAATGAGCTTCTTTCATTGCGACAGGGTAATCAAGACCTTTTGGCTTATATTGCATCTTTCATTAGACTAATAGTGGAAACTCAATGGCCTGAGGACAAAAGGATTACGCTGTTTTATAGAGGTCTACGTGGAGAGCTCAAAGACGTTTTAGCCCAAGTAGTGAATCCCCCACAAGACTGTTCGGATTATATAGACTTGGTCGTTCAAATAGATCACAGGCTGCAGAACAGGAAGGCCGATCGTTCCAAGTTTGATGCTCGAGTATTTTCCAAACCGCCAACTCCTTCCAAAGGAGTAGACTCCGGGAAACCCATGCAAATAGGGGGTCTGAAAGGTCCTCTAACACAAAGGGAGCGGGAAAGGAGGAAACAGTTGCAATTATGCCTATATTGCGGAAACTCAGGGCACTTTTTTCGAGACTGTCCGGTGAAACCTGTCAAGAAGGCAGTAGGAGCTGCAGTTACCAAAGTTACAAACTCTGAGCAGGGAAACGACCTCGCCCGACAAGAATAGAGGTCCTCTTGCCGAGCGTGAAAACCAGTTCCGTGACCTCGCATTTCGTGATACCTATGGTCCTCATTAGCCCTGATAATCCGGATCGATTACATGCAATTGAAGCTTACGTCGACAGCGGTGCCATCGGCAATTATGTGGATCATGAAATGGTTTTGACGATGAATCTAACTCTTTGTCCCAAGGCTGTAAAGGACGTCATTACTACGGTGGATGGTACGGAGATAGCCTCCGGGCCAGTAACGCATACCACTCAAGAGGTGACGCTAGTAAGTCAAGATGGACACCATGAGAAGATCGTGTTCGATGTGATCAAGGCCCCTCAGTTTCAGATTATTCTAGGAATACCTTGGTTAGAGAAACACAATCCTCTGATCGATTGGCGAGCAAGAACGGTCCAGTTTCTAGAATGTGTCTCTACTTGTCACCCTCCACCTGGTGTTGCACTGGCCGCAATTTCTTCAGAGACTCCCCAGTTACCTCCCGAATACCTAGAATACCAAGATGTTTTCCGGAAGGATCAGGCTAACTCTCTACCTCCTCATAGGTCTTATGACTGCCAGATAGACCTGATACCTGGATCTACTCCTCCTTGTAGTAGAATTTATGCCCTCACCGAGCCTGAGAACCTTCACCTTCGACAATACCTGGATCAATACCTGGCAAATGGGTTTATTCGTCCTTCCAAGTCCCCTGCTTCTTCAGCTTTGTTCTTCGTTCCAAAAAAGGAAGGAGACCTTAGAACTTGTATCGATTATCGCTCCCTGAACCAGATCACCGTTAAGAATAGATATCCGTTACCTTTGATCCCTGAACTCCTGGACCAAGTCAGAAAAGCATGCATATATACAAAGCTGGATCTTAGAGGAGCTTACCACTTGGTACGAGTAAAAGAGGGCGATGAATGGAAGACGGCCTTCCGCACCAAGTATGGGCTATTTGAATATCAGGTCATGCCCTTCGGACTTTGCAATGCCCCTGCCGCCTTTCAATATTTTATGAACGATGTCCTCAGAGAGCTCATAGATGTATGTGTTGTTGTTTACATCGACGACATCCTTGTTTATTCTTCATCGGAATCTGAACATCGGAAACACGTGAAAATGGTCCTCGAAAGATTGCGTCAACACAAACTTTTCGCTAAGTTGGAAAAATGTGTTTTCAACGTGACTGAAGTTGAATTCTTGGGATTCATATTATCACCTGGCGGAGTGCGCAGGTTTATCCCCGAATTCTCTCGAATAGTCCAGCCCATCACTGCCTTGTTAAAGAAAAACAAACGTTTTGAATGGTCTACCGAGGCGGAACAAGCTTTCCAGGATTTGAAGACTAAATTTATCTCTGCACCAATCTTAAAACACCCTCGCCCCGAACTCCCCTACATCGTGGAAACTGATGCTTCAAGCCTTGCCATGGGGGCAGTTCTATCACAAAAGGACCCGGTAACCAGTCAGTTGCATCCCGTGGCATTTTGGTCCCGCAAATTCTCGCCTCCTGAAATCAATTACACGATTACTGACAAGGAACTTCTGGCTATCAAGTCTGCCTTTAAGGCTTGGCGGCATTATCTGCTGGGGGCCCGACACACCGTTACTGTGATTACGGATCACCGAAACCTGCAATATTTGAAGACCGCAAAAGCCCAATCCTCTAGACAACTCCGTTGGGCATTATTCTTTGCCGAGTTTGACTTCATAATTACCTATCGACCTGGTACAAAGAACGGTAAAGCCGATGCCCTTTCTCGGATGGGAGTGGAAGAACACTTGGTCAACCCTAAACCTGTACCAATCATTCCCGAACAAAGAATTCTGGGTGTAATCGCCACAGAATCCATAGAGGAAGTTAAGGATAAAGCCAGGAAACTTGTAACTCCAGCAGACATACAGAATTGGCATCTGCAGGGAAAGGACTTTGCAGTAAAGGACAACTTATTGTATTTCCAAGAACGATTATACCTACCCAGCACAGATTTACAGAAAAAAGTAATCTCTTGTTATCACGACTCTTTAATGGAAGGTCATCCCGGTATAGCCAAGACCTCAGAAAAGATCAAGCGCTACTTCTGGTGGCCGTCTTGGAAAAAAGATATCAGAGACTTTATAATGTCCTGTGGAGTATGCGCCCAAAACAAGAGTCAAAAGGAAAGACCAGCAGGCCTCTTACGCCCTATTGACATCCCACCTCGCCCTTGGCATACGCTTTCTATGGACTTCATCACCGATCTACCTCCATGCTCCGGATACAATACGATTCTAGTAATCGTGGACTTATTCTCCAAGATGGCGCATTTCATTCCGCTCAAAGGCTTGCCAACAGCAGCAACTCTGGCCCGAGAATTTCTCAAAAACATCGTCCGACTGCACGGTTTTCCTTCGGTTCTAATTTCGGATCGAGGTAGTCAATTTATTTCTCATTTTTGGCGAAGTTGCTGTCGGTCGGCTCAAATTGATGTGAGACTATCGACCAGTCACCACCCTCAGACCGACGGACAAACCGAGAGGACCAATCAAACTCTGGAACAGTATTTACGCTGCATGCTGCAACAAACTGAAAAAACTTGGAAAGATATCCTTTGGATAGCCGAGTATGCCTACAATAACTCTGTCCATTCGGGAACTGGGAAAACCCCGTTTTTTCTTTTGTACGGCAGTCACCCTCGAACCTCGGAGTTGGATCCCCTCCAAGATCTTGAAACACCAGCAGTAGACTACCTGCATTCTACAATCACCCAAGCCTTTAAGGAAGCTGTTTCTCACCTTCAAAGGGCTAAAGAACAATACAAGAAAGGAGCAGATCAACATCGGAAGGAAGCCCCTCACTATCAAGTAGGGGATCAAGTCTGGTTATCCACCAAATATCTATCTCTAAAAGGGCCACGCACATTCAACCCAAGATACCTTGGTCCCTATTCCATCACTACCATAGTAAACCCAGTAGCGGTCAAGTTGGACTTGCCCCCCCACATGAAGATACATCCGGTCTTCCACGTCTCTCTATTAAAACCCGTGCAACCTCAAACCCGACTAACCAAATCTCCAAAACCTATCCTAGTGGATGGAGAACTCGAGTTTGAAGTCAAAAGCATTCTGGACTCCAAGATCTCCAAATCTAAACTATTCTACCTAATTGACTGGAAAGGCTACGGCCCCCAAGAGAGATCCTGGGAACCTGCTGAATATGTCCACGCTCCTCGCCTAATCAAAAGATTTCACCGAACATTTCCTGACAAGCCAAAACCCCCGGAGAAGCCCGGTTTGGGAGGGGCCTTGAGGGGGGGGTACTGTCATGATCTCTGCTTCCAAAAGGTCAGGGTTTTCCCAACTCCCTTGGAAGCAGATCCATAACCCAGGTTCCTAGTGCCAACCAGTCCCAATTGGGACCTTTTGGACCCAGTCCTGGCGCCAGTGGCACCAGGCTCATAAATATGCCCAGTCCCAGCGCTGGAAGCGCCGGGCTCATAATGCTTGGGTGGACTTACCTTCAGCAGACCATGCTGCTTACTTGCCTGCCAGTTGAGCCTCTGATCCTCTTCTGTTTGGAACTACTTTTCCTGTTGGGTGGGGCTGGAGCCACTCCCTAGATTCAGAACACTGGAACTCTTCTGGAAGGCAGGAACTCTTTTCTTACCAGGAACTCTTTTCTTACTTAGGCGTGGCTGTGGAAGGAGACACCTAAGCACTACAGGAGGCTATTTAAACCACACCCGGTGGATGAATCTTGCTTTGCGTTATTCTGCAACCTCTGCAGCAGAACGCTCATCGTGTCTTCTGCATCCGGTCCTGGGCCTGAGGAAAAAGGCTTACCATCCTGAATCCAGTCTTCAGCAACACCTATAAAGACAAGAAAGAACAGGTTAGCATTCCGGCATCTGAAAGGCAAAGGCTTACCATCCTGAATCCAGTCTTCAGCAACACCTATAAAGACAAGAAAGAACAGGTTAGCATTCCGGCATCTGAAAGGCAAAATCTTACCAACTCTTCGCACGCTCCGGAGGCCTTCGGCGCTGCATCCCGCATCTGAAAGACAAAACAAGGTGCGTTTAAAGACATTGGGGAACTTTAATACTCACGTGCCATTACTCCTTTCCACATCTAATCCAGTGGGTATTCCGGCACCCTGCAGCCGCTCCGAACTCGTACCTGAAAAATAAAAAGACAGTTAGAGCGCATCGTGAAGCAGGCAACAAGCGCTTACTTACGTGCTTCCAGGCGCTTCTATTCATCACACGGGCTCCATCTTCAACTCACTTCAGCCTGTCATCCGCCATCGCCGGAACCCTGCAAAACAAGAGACATCATTACTAAAGACTTTAAAGACATTTGAATGACTCGAAACTTACCGTTCGTGCAGTAAACGATCGACAGCAGTCCTCTGAAGTCAAGAGGCCTGCGCTACCTATCCAGTGAAGAAACTGGTTACAGCACCCTGCCCCGAGGCAGATGGAGAGCTCGGCATTCACTTACCTAAGACATCTTACTCTACACGTCAGGCATACAGTGCACAGAGGTCCAGCCCAAAGAGCCAACCGGGTGCTACACATCACCTTTGAAGATACGGTAGTCGCCCAGTCAAGACCGGCGCCTCTGCGAGAATCAGGTGAGCGTTACACCTTCGAAGAAGACATCACATCCCTCATCACCAAAATCTTCAAACCAACAGCACAATTCATGATCCTCGGAGACTTCAACCTCGGCTACCAAGACCCAAACGACGGACCTGCTGCTTCCCTGGCCAATGCCCTAACCGATCACGGTCTCACTCAACTCATTGTACTCCCTACCCACCAAAAAGGCAGAACCCTTGATTGGGTTGCAACCCACAATTGCAACACTACCTGCAAAGACCCCCAACCTCTGGCATGGACCGATCACCACATGATTCCCCTTGAGGTTAACACCAATCAGGTACTGCCCAATAAGCACCCCATGGCACCAGCATACCCCACCAGGAACAAACGCAACATCACTGCTGAAGCCCTACTACCACTGGTCTTACCTACCCTCAATGCCCTCCCAGCTAACGCTGACTTAAACCTGCTGATTGACACCTTCAATGACTCCATGGCCAAAGCAATGGACACCGTTGCCCCCTTGAAAATACGCAAAGCTAAACCCAAAGCTCATCTGAACTCATGGTACACCCCTGAGCTCAAACTACTTAGAAAAAAGAAAGCTAAGGCTCACCTCACCTGGAAGACTAACCCCACTGCAGTAAACAAATCCAACCTCACTAACTTATCCTCACTTTACAAAAGCGAGATAATCCAGACCAAAAAAGATAATTACAACACCAGGATCACTCAGGCAGGATCCTCCACTAAAGAATTATTCAAAATTCTGAAGGAACTAGAAAACCCTACTTCGCCCCCGGAAACCTGCCCGAAAGACAAACCCTGGTGCACCAACATCCAGAACGCCCTCATCAATAAAATTTTAGGACTCCAAACTAAAATCGAAAACAAACGGCAACAACTCAACAACAATGTCACCAACCTTAGCCTACCCTCACCTGTCTACACTAGCGCAGGCTTCTCGTTCAAAAAAGTCACCATACCGGAAGTTCAAAAAATCATCACATCCCTGAAACCCTCTAACTGTAAAGGAGACAGCTGCCCGGCTCAAATCATAAAAGATGCAGCCAGAGAGCTCTCCCCCTTCATCACCAAACTCATTAACCTATCCTTCACCAGTAGCTCCATCCCCAGCAACTTAAAACAATCATGGGTTCTCCCCCTCCTGAAAAAACAATCCCTCGACCCGGCCACACCCACAAACTACAGGCCCATCACCACAGTCCCCTTCCTACTGAAAATCCTGGACAGAGTCGCCTACATCCAAATTCAGGAATACCTAGAATCCAACCAACTGCTAGGAATACGTCAATCTGGCTTCAGACCTCAACACGGAACTGAAACCGCCCTTGTTGATCTCAAAAGCCAGATTGATGAAATTAAAGACAAAGGCAATGCCGCTTTCCTACTCCTCCTAGACCTCTCAGCGGCCTTTGACCTGGTCAGCCATGAGGTCCTCTGTAATCACCTTGCCACCGCAGCCAACTTCTCCTCCCCTGCCATCACATGGATACAATCCTTCCTGGCTAACAGAACCATACGAGTCTTTTCCACCACAGCTGCAGCAGACCCCACCCCCATCACATGCGGGGTCCCACAAGGTTCCTGTGTATCCCCCACTTTGTATAACATATTTACAAAGCCTCTATTTGACCAACTGGATCATCTGGGTGTCACCTACACTAACTACGCAGATGACACCCAGATACTCCTCACTATCTCTGGTAAATACCAAGAAGACTCCGCCCGGATCAACAAAATATTCTCCATCATTCAGGCATGGATGGCCTCCCATGGTCTCTGCCTGAATGATGAGAAAACAGAGCTCCTAATTGTCGGCTCCCCCAACACTCTAACTAAACTTGACCCTTGCTATAATAAGATCACCATCGATGGTCATCCCATTCCCATAGCCAAAAGCGTAAAAACCCTGGGTTTCTATCTAGATGCCAACTCCAACCTCAGCAAACACACCAATATGATCGCCTCAGCCGCTGCCTATACCGGCAAGCTCATTAGGGCCAGCAGACCCTTCCTATCACCCAACAGCTGCCTCACCCTTGCCAGGGCCCTAATACAATCCAAACTGGATTACTGTAACAGCCTGTACCTAGGTGCTAATCAATCCGTACTCAATAAATTGCAGGTAATACAAAATAACGCCTTACGCGCAGCCCTCAACATTCCCAGACAAGAGCATATCTCTGCCACTAGGAAAGCCTGCAATTGGCTCTCCATACGCCAAAAAATTGATCTAAAAATCATCTGCCTCACGTACAAAGCCCTCAATCACCTAGCACCACCTTATCTAGCTAATAAACTCACCCTGAAACCTGCCACCAGACTCACCAGATCCTCCAACACTCTTTGCCTACTAGTGCCCAGGTTCCACTTAAAAAGAGCGGGAGGGGTAAGCTTCACAGTGCTGGCCCCCCAACTCTGGAACTCCCTACCGCTTAACATCAAAACTGTCGAATTGTTCCAGATCTTTAGGAAGCAGGTAATCAGATGGCTGCTAAACAAAGAATAACACCACTAACTCTAGCCCCGTGCGGATACTGGCTTAAACACTGTATTTATTCTGAAAATTGTATATTGTACGCACTGCATATGTTCTGTTTATTAACCACTGTATATATATGTATATATGATAAACCTGTACGAAGTATGCACACTGTAACCATATTCTTAAGCGCCCTTCTACCTCCGGGTTTGGAGCGCCATACAAATAAATAAACAAACAAACAAACTATGCAGATGACAACAATGAGGTCCATTATGTAGAGGAAGCAACCATTCCGCAATCAATCCCTTTTGACATCCTGCCCACCCAAACACAAGCAGAGGAGTCCACTGATACAAGAAGTGGTGAAGGTGTACAGAATGACGATCCTTTGCTTCACTTCTCAGAAAAGAAGACCTTAGCTTTGGATCAAATTCGTGGCCACTTGAAGAGTAAACTGATTGCATTTAGGAAAGCCAATTCGGTAGCTCATGCCGACATGATGGGTGTGGCTTGGGCCTTGATGGACATGAAGGGTGATATGGGAAAAGTGTGGACATTGGTTGATCGTGTGGCCAGTGCAGTGAGCAGGAGTGCAGAAATGCAGAGTGAATTAATGAGGGAAAATGCTCAAATTATGAATGCATTGAAGGAGGCGGTAACTGCTGCAAAGGTGAATGCATTGTGCCTTCAGAAACTGACTAACTTACTGGCGGTGCAGGAAAGGGAGTACACACGGCTGTCCCTGTATCCCAAGAGGAGACTGCTATGGGGGAATCATGCGATGCACCCACTACCTCGAATGTTGGCAAGGATGAAGTTGTGCTGCCTAGAAGACCTCTGCGACAGAGTAAGAGGAAACTAAATAAAAAATGACAGAAAAAAACATACATTGTGTGAAGTCAGAAGCATCCCATTTGGTTGTTGGTAGATTGTGGTAAGTTGTCGAAGTTAAGAAACACTGGTTGTCCCTGGCAGTTCATGGGTTAATGGTCATCTGTTTTTTAATTATGGTGAAGTGGTGTGCTTGACACACACACATGTTGTGAATGTATGTCACATGCACTTGTTTATTGCAGTTGCACTCATTGTTTTTGCACACATTTGCACATAATGTACATTGTTAAATAGTTGTGATTATGCCATTGCATGTAAAGTTGTGTTTTCAAAATGTTCTCCTTTCCGCATGTGGGTCAATAAAAGTTATTTATCAATGCAAATGGAAAGTTACATATGTCATTTTATTGCAAAAGTCATTGTGGAATGATTTGTAAATGTACATGCTTTCAGATATTGCTTTTACGAGAAATATATTTCAATAACATTACGACGCACATCTCCACCTTCCATCGCACGATCCACATTGAGTTTGGGGTCCTCCACCTCCTCCTCCAATATCCCATCTGGTGGTTCTGGTACTCCGCAACAAATTGCTAAATTGTGTAGCATGCAGCACAACACAATAATTTTACAAACTTTCTCAGGTGCGTACATAAGGTCCCCTGTAGACACATGTAAACAGCTAAAACGACTTTTCAAAACTCCAAAAGTACGTTCTATTGTGTTCCTTGTTTTGATATGTGCGGCATTGTATTTCTGTTCTGCTGCACTGCGTCATTGTATTTCTGTTCTGCTGCACTGCGTGGATACAAAATTGGGGTCATGATCCATGACTTAAGAGGGTAAGCTCCATCCCCAGCAGCCAGCTGTTGTCTGAACGCATATTAGACATCACCACAGGGAGGTTGCTGCTGCGTAAAATGTATGCATCATGTGCAGACCCAGGGAAATTGGCGTAGCAATGTGTGATTTGCAAGTCAGCACTGCAGGTCATCTGAATGTTCAGAGAGTAGTGCATTTTCCTGTTTCTGAACATTTGCTCCCTTGCACGCGGCAGTACTATGCGGACATGTGTGCAATCAATTGCTCCAACAACGTTAGGAAAGCCAGTAATTGAGAAGAATACACATTTAACAGAGGCCAACTCTGCTGCTGTTTGTGGAAAGTGAATGAATTTCGACATGTGCTGCAGAAGGGCTTGTAGCACCACAATAAATATTTTGCAAAAAGCTGGTTGCGACAGCCCTGCTGACATGCCTACAGTACCCTGATACAACCCAGTTGGGCATAAATGTAGAACCGCAAGCACTTTCACTAGAGGTGTAATGGCAGTAGTCTTTTTGGAGGTACCTTCCACATCAGCCTTTATCAGGTCAACCAAGTATAAAATTGGTTCAGTGTCCAGCCTATACAGGCTGATAATTTGTTCGGGTGACATGTGAAACAAATGTACTCGTGTTCGAAATATGCGTTCCTTAATTCGCCGTCTCCTTCCTTGCCTGGCCCGCTGCACCTCCGGTGGAATGATGGGTACAACTGGACCAACTGCTTGGTGGCCTTCGTTGTTGGCATTCCGACGACGAATTGAAAAATACGCTGCCACTACACCGGCCATCGTTCCACACCACCAACTGCACTGCAATCACTGCAATGCTGCCCTCTGCATACTATCTTCACACTTCCAGGCAATCTTCTTTTTGTTCCTACACATAACACAGAAACATAGGTCAACATGCACTTGTGCGTAGGCTTTTAGAACCACAACAGAACAAGAATCCGGACAGCAAAAACTGTATACAGGCTGAATGCCAAACCAGTTCCATGGAAATATTTGTGACAAGTGAATCAATCCCCTACCCGGCTCCTCCGAACTGTTTCACCTACTTGATAATGATGTTTTATTTATGTGACAATGAAGTGTTATTTGTGTACTGCTTACGTCTAAGCGCTTCAGAGAGAGCATACATCCATCACCCCAAAAAAGTTGATATTTCCACTACACCCACACCATACCAGTAGCCTTGCATCATTGTATATTATATGTCCCATACATACATACACTACTCATGAATTTTCTTATGTGTGCAATTTATAAAACTTAAAAAAAACTACTAACTACGTGTCCATTGATGCACCTGCTACTTACATCAGGGCATGACCTAACCATCAAGTCCCACCTCTTGTGTCTGCAGGGGGCAATTATGGAGGGGTCCTGTACAGGGTACCAGCCACAGGCAGCACAAATCACTTCCAGGGCATCCCCTTACATTGTACAGCATTGCTCATGTCATATTTGCTGTTAAACACCTACATATCACCATCTATTAATAAAAAAACAAATGTAGCACATACTTGCCACTCCTACAGTAGGGTACTGATTTTTACAGGGGCAGCAAATTCATGTGACTCCACTTGAGACCGACCCAGGACAAAACATGTGACACATTAGTGTGTTTGTGCGGTGGGCGGGATTCTTTTGGGCTCAGACCAATTCAGCCACCTGACAGCTACATGACTCTGCCCTGCACTCTTGCCTGGACAGGCCTTAGGTGAAGCACCAGTGAATGCAAGTGGCAGAGCGTACCACCATCACACATCATCTGCATATCAGACTGGTGAGGCTATCAGTCTCCATGTCATTCAGTTATTCATCTTGCACTGCAGGAATAAATATGTATTGCCCGGGCTGCTGCTATAGAGCAGTGGCAAACGTTGCCTACCAGCTCTGTGTGATTTCCTGAAGTTAGGTAAATGAGTTTTGTCAGAATTATACATCTTAAAAATGTCAACTTCTTGCTGTTTGATTGTGCAAGATTTCTCAAGTGGTGCCAACAATTGTATGTTTTGTGTTTACCTGATGTAATAGTTATGCAAAGTATTATTTTTGAACCTTGTAAAAGCATACATCTTTTTGGTCACACATGTTGGCAAGTATGGTAGCATACACAAATAATATCTCACCCACCTGACACACAAAAACAACTGCTTCTTGTGGCACTCTTCCGAACTGCACCAATTGTGTACCGTAGTTCAGCGCCAATTTCAAGCACTTGCGAAATTGGAGGAGTGTCACAAGAATAACCATGCAAAGGTATAGTTAACGAGAGTGCCGGTTGCTAGGTCGGTTTCCAGCCCTTCCTAGCAACCGGCACCCATATTCCTAAAGTTGCGCAATCATTCCGACTTCGGAATATTGCGCCACCTTTAGAATAGGGTGTAATTACCGAAAATGTTGTTAGCCCTTTTTACGACATTTTCGGCAGTTACCACCCACTTGAGAATCGGGCCCTCAGTGTGGTTAAGTGGGACGACTTGGTCCTGTCTCACCAGCTCGGCAGGTTCTCATCTACAGTACTTCCGCTGGAATCAATACCAGAATACAATGTATAACACTACTAAGGTACTATTGGATCACATCCAGACATGTGAAAGGTAGTCAAACTGCGAAAACTAGAGAACATAGGCCCAATATGTAGATTTAGCCCCAACACACGTTTTGACAAACATCTGGAAGACACAAGGGTATGTCATAACAGTCAGTGCAATGCTAGCACCCATCGTAGCCAATTTTTATGTAGAGCTACTAGAGGAAACCACAATCTATGCTGCTAATAATCCTTACAGAAGTAACATTAGACTATGGAGACAATATATTAATATTGTGCTGGTAATATGGAATGGAAATGAGAATGAAGCAAGATCCTTTGTGACATGGCTGAACAATCAAGAATCGGTTTCTGCAATTCACTGCAAACTTCAGTAATAAGGAAATAAATGTCCTAGATATATCAATTAATTTAGAAGAATATAAGAATCTGCAACTGGTAAACCCTGCCATAAACCAGCAGATAAGAACTAACTTCAAATGCATTGTGTCCTCCCACGTATTTCTTATCTTTGATATATTACTATCCAGCGTCAGCTGCTTCAGAATTATTTTCAAAGGAGAGGGCGCTGTGCGTCCTGGACCTCGTGTCCCTCGGCGGCCTCCATCCACACTTGTAACGTGAGATCGCTACAAATAGCACGCACAAATCCCGTTGCCTCAGTTATGTTTTTCCGCACAGCGTTTCAAACGGTTCATTATCTTATTGCATTTTCAAATTTTTTGTTGAAAAATGTCTACTCCTAAGACCGGTTTTAAAAGGTGTGCCATTTGCAGATCAAAAATGTCTATTACCGACCTGCATCGGATATGCCTTTGGTGAATTGGATCTGGCCACAAGGTTGACGATTGCAGCTCTTGTCAATCGATGACCATTAAGGCCTTGAAAGAGAGGAAGGGGAAACTCGCCCTGGGTAGGTCCACATCCAATTCTCCATTGACCACTCTTTCCAAGAGGAGGTCGTCGGACGAAAGAAGTTATTTGGTGCAATGTCCCACAGAACCCCTTTGTCAGAGAAAAACCGCCTGTGGGATAGCATTGCTCTGAAAGATAACGCAGTATCAAACACCTTCCGCACAGTAGATGAAATGAAAAAGCGCTGGTATGATGTTCGCTGCAGGGTTCGTGAAATATTTCTTGAAAGCAAAGAGCACTGCAAGGGCACTGGCGGTGGTTCTCCATATGAGTCAAATTACACATCTGCAGAACTGAAGGTGCTTGCAGCAATGGACCCAGGGAGCCTGGAGGGTGTTGGAAGCATGGATATGCATTGCAGTGGTAAGTGGAAGAACATGTGCTTTATTGTATTGTATTGTATCGTTTTTGGTCATTTATATAACGCTCTTTCCCCATTTGTGTGGCCTCAGTGCGCTGTTTCCTTGGTTGAATGCCCTTGGCGACCATAGTCAATGTGGTTGAAAAATTGTAGGGGGGCAGCTTATGGAATGTGAGTGTGCGTGGGTGGCTGACAAGGCTCAAGAAACCCAGGTCAGACACATGGGTGGGTGATGTTGGGGGTTAAAGGTCGATTTGAGAGTCCTGTATAGTGGGGGAAAGGCCTAAACCTGACAATGCAATTGGTTTGTAGACAGAGCACTTTGTGTGAGGTCAATAGCTTCACTTTTGTGCATGTAAACCCTAGTAAAGCGAGGCAGTTTCAGTGCTTTGGGTATGCCATGGTGTTAATATACAATTGTGTTGGTAAAGGACTTTCTGTTCTTGCAAGCACTACTGCATGTGAAGGATTGGTCACAGTTATCATTAATTGTGAATGACCATTATCGGAATGTGGTTGATGCATCAGCAGTCTAAAGTCTACATTCTTGTCTTGCTTTGTGTAGGTTCCTCTTTAGGAGGTGATGTGACAGTGCAGTCCATTGCAGAGGCAGTGACTGCAATACCTCCTGAAAATACAGATGTCGCGGAGTCAGAAGATGTACAAGAGGATACAGAGATAATGCTCTATGAGTACAGTGAGCACAGTGTCGCGGAAGGATCTAACGCCGCGGTTCGTGGAGGAGCGCGCGGGCGGAGCTGAGGTAACGGAGCGAGTGGCGCTGCACCAATTGCCGCGGGGGCCCAGCGCAACGTTTAGCCGGAAGAGAGCGGGCAGAGAGGACTTGACCCCTGGGAGAGAAGAATCAAAGGGACAGTGCTAATTTTGAGTGCTGGCTGCAGCGTGAGCCCTCCAGCACTCGGGTACACCTGTACCATATACCTGCCTGGGAGCCTGGAGCTTGGAGGAGCCTGCGTAAGAGTTTGCCTTCCCACACGTTGGTCAGGACGAAGAAAACATAATGCACAGGAATAATCAAAGAATGCAGGATCCAACCCAACAAATATATGTAGCTCAACAAAGGAGAGCAATGAAAGCTGCAGCGGGTAATTCACTGGATGACAAATTACACAGTTAAGAGGCGATCCAGAGAAGACAGCAGTGGAGAATTTCGTATACAATGTAACAGAGACTGTCATTTCACCGGGTTGTACATATCAGATGATGAAGCAACAAGCAAGTCAATAACTGTCCACTTTTAGACTGTGTTGTGCCTTATGGTCAATAACTGTCCACATTCAGATTGTGTTGTGCCTTATGGTCCCTAGCAGACCACATTCAGACTGTGTTGTGCCTTATGGTCAATAACTGTCCACATTTAGAATGTGTTGTGCCTTATGGTCACTGCCTTAGTCACTGCAGCTGCCCAACCACTATGACAATTGTACTCAGAACTAATCCTCCGCACACACTGCTCACAACTGCACACCTCTCTCAAACCATAACTGTGATGCAATGCAGACATACACAGACCACCAGAACTGAGTTGTGCCCTATGGTCGCTAACAGACCCTCTGATATATGCATTTTAATCAATGTCAGGAATTGTCACATCTAGGTGCCCTGTTGTATGCTCCAACCTTGCAACTAGTTGTATCCAACCTAGATACTATAGTGCACAGCCTGTACCTGACCGATTCTACCCGATTCCAACCAGCCACCATCTATCTTAGTCTGACCTGCTCCCCTCCAGCGCCACCAGACTCCATCGCTTTCCACAGACCATGTTCTTCTGGCTCGCCCTAACCATGTTCCCTTTCTGCTTAATACAGGACAATGTACCTTGCAGCAACAATAGCTACATAGCCCTTCAGGACGGCCTGGCTAAACTAGGGTGCCCCAGACACCACCCCATCCCCTGCCCCACTCCGTTCCTACCCTCCACACCCCCTTTCCCCTCCACTTACCACCACCCCCTCACCTCCACATCCATCGCCACCCATGGCCTACCCACCAACAGCCACCACAGTCCCACTGCTAAGCCTAACAAAACCAAATCGATCACCAAACCTCTCACCCGCTTTAAGCCGCCCGGACCAACTCCCCTCTCCCTTATTCCCAACATCACAACCCGCAACAAAAGATTAGGCTCCAGGCTCCCCACCACACTCTAAACCTTACTCCAGACCTTACACCAAAACTAATACAAAGCACATTGCACCAAGCAATCCCACTCCTCCCCCACTAAAAGGCACCCTTCTCAACGTCAGATCCCTGGCTGCCCACCCCACAGAAATTGCAGACATCATCCTTACCAATGACCTTGACTTCTTAGCCCTAACAGAAACTTGGCTTCATGAGGCGTCCGGACCTTATTTATCGCTAGCCATCCCAGACAAATACACTATCCTCAGAGCGGACAGACCTAACGCCAGAGGTGGAGGCATAGCAATCATTTCCAAATCAGCTCTAGGCCTCAGACTAACCGACACAGTCGCATTCACCTCCTGCGAGCTACTCACAACCAAACTACAAACCTCCCCCACAGCCACGATAACTATCCACCTCATATACAGACCCCCAGGTCCCCCTGGGACCTTCTGTCATGATCTCTGCTTCCAAAAGGTCAGGGTTTTCCCAACTCCCTTGGAAGCAGATCCATAACCCAGGTTCCGAGTGCCAACCAGTCCCAATTGGGACCTTTTGGACCCAGTCCTGGC
Organism: Ambystoma mexicanum; assembly: GCF_040938575.1. Classification (NCBI taxonomy): domain Eukaryota; kingdom Metazoa; phylum Chordata; class Amphibia; order Caudata; family Ambystomatidae; genus Ambystoma; species Ambystoma mexicanum. The sequence continues at coordinate 149,232,488 of NC_090927.1, forward strand.
GCCAGTGGCACCAGGCTCATAAATATGCCCAGTCCCAGCGCTGGAAGCGCCGGGCTCATAATGCTTGGGTGGACTTACCTTCAGCAGACCATGCTGCTTACTTGCCTGCCAGTTGAGCCTCTGATCCTCTTCTGTTTGGAACTACTTTTCCTGTTGGGTGGGGCTGGAGCCACTCCCTAGATTCAGAACACTGGAACTCTTCTGGAAGGCAGGAACTCTTTTCTTACCAGGAACTCTTTTCTTACTTAGGCGTGGCTGTGGAAGGAGACACCTAAGCACTACAGGAGGCTATTTAAACCACACCCGGTGGATGAATCTTGCTTTGCGTTATTCTGCAACCTCTGCAGCAGAACGCTCATCGTGTCTTCTGCATCCGGTCCTGGGCCTGAGGAAAAAGGCTTACCATCCTGAATTCAGTCTTCAGCAACACCTATAAAGACAAGAAAGAACAGGTTAGCATTCCGGCATCTGAAAGGCAAAGGCTTACCATCCTGAATCCAGTCTTCAGCAACACCTATAAAGACAAGAAAGAACAGGTTAGCATTCCGGCATCTGAAAGGCAAAATCTTACCAACTCTTCGCATGCTCCGGAGGCCTTCGGCGCTGCATCCCGCATCTGAAAGACAAAACAAGGTGCGTTTAAAGACATTGGGGAACTTTAATACTCACGTGCCATTACTCCTTTCCACATCTAATCCAGTGGGTATTCCGGCACCCTGCAGCCGCTCCGAACTCGTACCTGCAAAATAAAAAGACAGTTAGAGCGCATCGTGAAGCAGGCAACAAGCGCTTACTTACGTGCTTCCAGGCGCTTCTATTCATCACACGGGCTCCATCTTCAACTCACTTCAGCCATCGCCGGAACCCTGCAAAACAAGAGACATCATTACTAAAGACTTTAAAGACATTTGAATGACTCGAAACTTACCGTTCGTGCAGTAAACGATCGACAGCAGTCCTCTGAAGTCAAGAGGCCTGCGCTACCTATCCAGTGAAGAAACTGGTTACAGCACCCTGCCCCGAGGCAGATGGAGAGCTCGGCATTCACTTACCTAAGACATCTTACTCTACACGTCAGGCATACAGTGCACAGAGGTCCAGCCCAAAGAGCCAACCGGGTGCTACACATCACCTTTGAAGATACGGTAGTCGCCCAGTCAAGACCGGCGCCTCTGCGAGAATCAGGTGAGCGTTACAGAACGCAAAGCCTACCGCAAAACTCTCGCCCAGGCGCTATGGAAACCTCGGATACTGACCCCCTAGCCCGGTTACTTGGGGAATTAAGGGCAGAAGTGCATGCAGCTCGTCAGGAAACGAATGCTCTAAGAAGGGAACTAATTATTTCCAAGGAGAGAACAGACAATCTTGCTAGACAAGTGCTACAGTCACAAGCCGGACAGACCCCGTTACCCGCATCAGGGGCAAATCTTCCTTCAACATCCTCTATGAATCCAGTGCAGATCAACCTACCTGGGAATGTACCTCTGGCTCCGCCCGAACGATTTTCTGGTGACCCAAAGAGGTTTGCAGTATTTATCAATCAGTGCCGGTTGCACTTCTTATGCCGGCCAGCAGCCTTTCCAACTGATCAAGCAAAAGTAGCTTTTGTACTTTCGTACCTTAGTGGCAATGCGGCAGACTGGTCGATCCCTCTAGTTAATCAAGATGATCCGGTTCGCCATGATTTTCAAGCCTTTCAGCTTAGTATGGAAAAACTGTTCGCAAGACATTCACAGGGGCAGGCCTTGGACAATGAGCTTCTTTCATTGCGACAGGGTAATCAAGACCTTTTGGCTTATATTGCATCTTTCATTAGACTAATAGTGGAAACTCAATGGCCTGAGGACAAAAGGATTACGCTGTTTTATAGAGGTCTACGTGGAGAGCTCAAAGACGTTTTAGCCCAAGTAGTGAATCCCCCACAAGACTGTTCGGATTATATAGACTTGGTCGTTCAAATAGATCACAGGCTGCAGAACAGGAAGGCCGATCGTTCCAAGTTTGATGCTCGAGTATTTTCCAAACCGCCAACTCCTTCCAAAGGAGTAGACTCCGGGAAACCCATGCAAATAGGGGGTCTGAAAGGTCCTCTAACACAAAGGGAGCGGGAAAGGAGGAAACAGTTGCAATTATGCCTATATTGCGGAAACTCAGGGCACTTTTTTCGAGACTGTCCGGTGAAACCTGTCAAGAAGGCAGTAGGAGCTGCAGTTACCAAAGTTACAAACTCTGAGCAGGGAAACGACCTCGCCCGACAAGAATAGAGGTCCTCTTGCCGAGCGTGAAAACCAGTTCCGTGACCTCGCATTTCGTGATACCTATGGTCCTCATTAGCCCTGATAATCCGGATCGATTACATGCAATTGAAGCTTACGTCGACAGCGGTGCCATCGGCAATTATGTGGATCATGAAATGGTTTTGACGATGAATCTAACTCTTTGTCCCAAGGCTGTAAAGGACGTCATTACTACGGTGGATGGTACGGAGATAGCCTCCGGGCCAGTAACGCATACCACTCAAGAGGTGACGCTAGTAAGTCAAGATGGACACCATGAGAAGATCGTGTTCGATGTGATCAAGGCCCCTCAGTTTCAGATTATTCTAGGAATACCTTGGTTAGAGAAACACAATCCTCTGATCGATTGGCGAGCAAGAACGGTCCAGTTTCTAGAATGTGTCTCTACTTGTCACCCTCCACCTGGTGTTGCACTGGCCGCAATTTCTTCAGAGACTCCCCAGTTACCTCCCGAATACCTAGAATACCAAGATGTTTTCCGGAAGGATCAGGCTAACTCTCTACCTCCTCATAGGTCTTATGACTGCCAGATAGACCTGATACCTGGATCTACTCCTCCTTGTAGTAGAATTTATGCCCTCACCGAGCCTGAGAACCTTCACCTTCGACAATACCTGGATCAATACCTGGCAAATGGGTTTATTCGTCCTTCCAAGTCCCCTGCTTCTTCAGCTTTGTTCTTCGTTCCAAAAAAGGAAGGAGACCTTAGAACTTGTATCGATTATCGCTCCCTGAACCAGATCACCGTTAAGAATAGATATCCGTTACCTTTGATCCCTGAACTCCTGGACCAAGTCAGAAAAGCATGCATATATACAAAGCTGGATCTTAGAGGAGCTTACCACTTGGTACGAGTAAAAGAGGGCGATGAATGGAAGACGGCCTTCCGCACCAAGTATGGGCTATTTGAATATCAGGTCATGCCCTTCGGACTTTGCAATGCCCCTGCCGCCTTTCAATATTTTATGAGAGAGCTCATAGATGTATGTGTTGTTGTTTACATCGACGACATCCTTGTTTATTCTTCATCGGAATCTGAACATCGGAAACACGTGAAAATGGTCCTCGAAAGATTGCGTCAACACAAACTTTTCGCTAAGTTGGAAAAATGTGTTTTCAACGTGACTGAAGTTGAATTCTTGGAATTCATATTATCACCTGGCGGAGTGCGCAGGTTTATCCCCGAATTCTCTCGAATAGTCCAGCCCATCACTGCCTTGTTAAAGAAAAACAAACGTTTTGAATGGTCTACCGAGGCGGAACAAGCTTTCCAGGATTTGAAGACTAAATTTATCTCTGCACCAATCTTAAAACACCCTCGCCCCGAACTCCCCTACATCGTGGAAACTGATGCTTCAAGCCTTGCCATGGGGGCAGTTCTATCACAAAAGGACCCGGTAACCAGTCAGTTGCATCCCGTGGCATTTTGGTCCCGCAAATTCTCGCCTCCTGAAATCAATTACACGATTACTGACAAGGAACTTCTGGCTATCAAGTCTGCCTTTAAGGCTTGGCGGCATTATCTGCTGGGGGCCCGACACACCGTTACTGTGATTACGGATCACCGAAACCTGCAATATTTGAAGACCGCAAAAGCCCAATCCTCTAGACAACTCCGTTGGGCATTATTCTTTGCCGAGTTTGACTTCATAATTACCTATCGACCTGGTACAAAGAACGGTAAAGCCGATGCCCTTTCTCGGATGGGAGTGGAAGAACACTTGGTCAACCCTAAACCTGTACCAATCATTCCCGAACAAAGAATTCTGGGTGTAATCGCCACAGAATCCATAGAGGAAGTTAAGGATAAAGCCAGGAAACTTGTAACTCCAGCAGACATACAGAATTGGCATCTGCAGGGAAAGGACTTTGCAGTAAAGGACAACTTATTGTATTTCCAAGAACGATTATACCTACCCAGCACAGATTTACAGAAAAAAGTAATCTCTTGTTATCACGACTCTTTAATGGAAGGTCATCCCGGTATAGCCAAGACCTCAGAAAAGATCAAGCGCTACTTCTGGTGGCCGTCTTGGAAAAAAGATATCAGAGACTTTATAATGTCCTGTGGAGTATGCGCCCAAAACAAGAGTCAAAAGGAAAGACCAGCAGGCCTCTTACGCCCTATTGACATCCCACCTCGCCCTTGGCATACGCTTTCTATGGACTTCATCACCGATCTACCTCCATGCTCCGGATACAATACGATTCTAGTAATCGTGGACTTATTCTCCAAGATGGCGCATTTCATTCCGCTCAAAGGCTTGCCAACAGCAGCAACTCTGGCCCGAGAATTTCTCAAAAACATCGTCCGACTGCACGGTTTTCCTTCGGTTCTAATTTCGGATCGAGGTAGTCAATTTATTTCTCATTTTTGGCGAAGTTGCTGTCGGTCGGCTCAAATTGATGTGAGACTATCGACCAGTCACCACCCTCAGACCGACGGACAAACCGAGAGGACCAATCAAACTCTGGAACAGTATTTACGCTGCATGCTGCAACAAACTGAAAAAACTTGGAAAGATATCCTTTGGATAGCCGAGTATGCCTACAATAACTCTGTCCATTCGGGAACTGGGAAAACCCCGTTTTTTCTTTTGTACGGCAGTCACCCTCGAACCTCGGAGTTGGATCCCCTCCAAGATCTTGAAACACCAGCAGTAGACTACCTGCATTCTACAATCACCCAAGCCTTTAAGGAAGCTGTTTCTCACCTTCAAAGGGCTAAAGAACAATACAAGAAAGGAGCAGATCAACATCGGAAGGAAGCCCCTCACTATCAAGTAGGGGATCAAGTCTGGTTATCCACCAAATATCTATCTCTAAAAGGGCCACGCACATTCAACCCAAGATACCTTGGTCCCTATTCCATCACTACCATAGTAAACCCAGTAGCGGTCAAGTTGGACTTGCCCCCGCACATGAAGATACATCCGGTCTTCCACGTCTCTCTATTAAAACCCGTGCAACCTCAAACCCGACTAACCAAATCTCCACAACCTATCCTAGTGGATGGAGAACTCGAGTTTGAAGTCAAAAGCATTCTGGACTCCAAGATCTCCAAATCTAAACTATTCTACCTAATTGACTGGAAAGGCTACGGCCCCCAAGAGAGATCCTGGGAACCTGCTGAATATGTCCACGCTCCTCGCCTAATCAAAAGATTTCACCGAACATTTCCTGACAAGCCAAAACCCCCGGAGAAGCCCGGTTTGGGAGGGGCCTTGAGGGGGGGTACTGTCATGATCTCTGCTTCCAAAAGGTCAGGGTTTTCCCAACTCCCTTGGAAGCAGATCCATAACCCAGGTTCCTAGTGCCAACCAGTCCCAATTGGGACCTTTTGGACCCAGTCCTGGCGCCAGTGGCACCAGGCTCATAAATATGCCCAGTCCCAGCGCTGGAAGCGCCGGGCTCATAATGCTTGGGTGGACTTACCTTCAGCAGACCATGCTGCTTACTTGCCTGCCAGTTGAGCCTCTGATCCTCTTCTGTTTGGAACTACTTTTCCTGTTGGGTGGGGCTGGAGCCACTCCCTAGATTCAGAACACTGGAACTCTTCTGGAAGGCAGGAACTCTTTTCTTACCAGGAACTCTTTTCTTACTTAGGCGTGGCTGTGGAAGGAGACACCTAAGCACTACAGGAGGCTATTTAAACCACACCCGGTGGATGAATCTTGCTTTGCGTTATTCTGCAACCTCTGCAGCAGAACGCTCATCGTGTCTTCTGCATCCGGTCCTGGGCCTGAGGAAAAAGGCTTACCATCCTGAATCCAGTCTTCAGCAACACCTATAAAGACAAGAAAGAACAGGTTAGCATTCCGGCATCTGAAAGGCAAAGGCTTACCATCCTGAATCCAGTCTTCAGCAACACCTATAAAGACAAGAAAGAACAGGTTAGCATTCCGGCATCTGAAAGGCAAAATCTTACCAACTCTTCGCACGCTCCGGAGGCCTTCGGCGCTGCATCCCGCATCTGAAAGACAAAACAAGGTGCGTTTAAAGACATTGGGGAACTTTAATACTCACGTGCCATTACTCCTTTCCACATCTAATCCAGTGGGTATTCCGGCACCCTGCAGCCGCTCCGAACTCGTACCTGAAAAATAAAAAGACAGTTAGAGCGCATCGTGAAGCAGGCAACAAGCGCTTACTTACGTGCTTCCAGGCGCTTCTATTCATCACACGGGCTCCATCTTCAACTCACTTCAGCCTGTCATCCGCCATCGCCGGAACCCTGCAAAACAAGAGACATCATTACTAAAGACTTTAAAGACATTTGAATGACTCGAAACTTACCGTTCGTGCAGTAAACGATCGACAGCAGTCCTCTGAAGTCAAGAGGCCTGCGCTACCTATCCAGTGAAGAAACTGGTTACAGCACCCTGCCCCGAGGCAGATGGAGAGCTCGGCATTCACTTACCTAAGACATCTTACTCTACACGTCAGGCATACAGTGCACAGAGGTCCAGCCCAAAGAGCCAACCGGGTGCTACACATCACCTTTGAAGATACGGTAGTCGCCCAGTCAAGACCGGCGCCTCTGCGAGAATCAGGTGAGCGTTACACCTTCGAAGAAGACATCACATCCCTCATCACCAAAATCTTCAAACCAACAGCACAATTCATGATCCTCGGAGACTTCAACCTCGGCTACCAAGACCCAAACGACGGACCTGCTGCTTCCCTGGCCAATGCCCTAACCGATCACGGTCTCACTCAACTCATTGTACTCCCTACCCACCAAAAAGGCAGAACCCTTGATTGGGTTGCAACCCACAATTGCAACACTACCTGCAAAGACCCCCAACCTCTGGCATGGACCGATCACCACATGATTCCCCTTGAGGTTAACACCAATCAGGTACTGCCCAATAAGCACCCCATGGCACCAGCATACCCCACCAGGAACAAACGCAACATCACTGCTGAAGCCCTACTACCACTGGTCTTACCTACCCTCAATGCCCTCCCAGCTAACGCTGACTTAAACCTGCTGATTGACACCTTCAATGACTCCATGGCCAAAGCAATGGACACCGTTGCCCCCTTGAAAATACGCAAAGCTAAACCCAAAGCTCATCTGAACTCATGGTACACCCCTGAGCTCAAACTACTTAGAAAAAAGAAAGCTAAGGCTCACCTCACCTGGAAGACTAACCCCACTGCAGTAAACAAATCCAACCTCACTAACTTATCCTCACTTTACAAAAGCGAGATAATCCAGACCAAAAAAGATAATTACAACACCAGGATCACTCAGGCAGGATCCTCCACTAAAGAATTATTCAAAATTCTGAAGGAACTAGAAAACCCTACTTCGCCCCCGGAAACCTGCCCGAAAGACAAACCCTGGTGCACCAACATCCAGAACGCCCTCATCAATAAAATTTTAGGACTCCAAACTAAAATCGAAAACAAACGGCAACAACTCAACAACAATGTCACCAACCTTAGCCTACCCTCACCTGTCTACACTAGCGCAGGCTTCTCGTTCAAAAAAGTCACCATACCGGAAGTTCAAAAAATCATCACATCCCTGAAACCCTCTAACTGTAAAGGAGACAGCTGCCCGGCTCAAATCATAAAAGATGCAGCCAGAGAGCTCTCCCCCTTCATCACCAAACTCATTAACCTATCCTTCACCAGTAGCTCCATCCCCAGCAACTTAAAACAATCATGGGTTCTCCCCCTCCTGAAAAAACAATCCCTCGACCCGGCCACACCCACAAACTACAGGCCCATCACCACAGTCCCCTTCCTACTGAAAATCCTGGACAGAGTCGCCTACATCCAAATTCAGGAATACCTAGAATCCAACCAACTGCTAGGAATACGTCAATCTGGCTTCAGACCTCAACACGGAACTGAAACCGCCCTTGTTGATCTCAAAAGCCAGATTGATGAAATTAAAGACAAAGGCAATGCCGCTTTCCTACTCCTCCTAGACCTCTCAGCGGCCTTTGACCTGGTCAGCCATGAGGTCCTCTGTAATCACCTTGCCACCGCAGCCAACTTCTCCTCCCCTGCCATCACATGGATACAATCCTTCCTGGCTAACAGAACCATACGAGTCTTTTCCACCACAGCTGCAGCAGACCCCACCCCCATCACATGCGGGGTCCCACAAGGTTCCTGTGTATCCCCCACTTTGTATAACATATTTACAAAGCCTCTATTTGACCAACTGGATCATCTGGGTGTCACCTACACTAACTACGCAGATGACACCCAGATACTCCTCACTATCTCTGGTAAATACCAAGAAGACTCCGCCCGGATCAACAAAATATTCTCCATCATTCAGGCATGGATGGCCTCCCATGGTCTCTGCCTGAATGATGAGAAAACAGAGCTCCTAATTGTCGGCTCCCCCAACACTCTAACTAAACTTGACCCTTGCTATAATAACATCACCATCGATGGTCATCCCATTCCCATAGCCAAAAGCGTAAAAACCCTGGGTTTCTATCTAGATGCCAACTCCAACCTCAGCAAACACACCAATATGATCGCCTCAGCCGCTGCCTATACCGGCAAGCTCATTAGGGCCAGCAGACCCTTCCTATCACCCAACAGCTGCCTCACCCTTGCCAGGGCCCTAATACAATCCAAACTGGATTACTGTAACAGCCTGTACCTAGGTGCTAATCAATCCGTACTCAATAAATTGCAGGTAATACAAAATAACGCCTTACGCGCAGCCCTCAACATTCCCAGACAAGAGCATATCTCTGCCACTAGGAAAGCCTGCAATTGGCTCTCCATACGCCAAAAAATTGATCTAAAAATCATCTGCCTCACGTACAAAGCCCTCAATCACCTAGCACCACCTTATCTAGCTAATAAACTCACCCTGAAACCTGCCACCAGACTCACCAGATCCTCCAACACTCTTTGCCTACTAGTGCCCAGGTTCCACTTAAAAAGAGCGGGAGGGGTAAGCTTCACAGTGCTGGCCCCCCAACTCTGGAACTCCCTACCGCTTAACATCAAAACTGTCGAATCCTTCCAGATCTTTAGGAAGCAGGTAATCAGATGGCTGCTAAACAAAGAATAACACCACTAACTCTAGCCCCGTGCGGATACTGGCTTAAACACTGTATTTATTCTGAAAATTGTATATTGTACGCACTGCATATGTTCTGTTTATTAACCACTGTATATATATGTATATATTATAAACCTGTACGAAGTATGCACACTGTAACCATATTCTTAAGCGCCCTTCTACCTCCGGGTTTGGAGCGCCATACAAATAAATAAACAAACAAACAAACTATGCAGATGACAACAATGAGGTCCATTATGTAGAGGAAGCAACCATTCCGCAATCAATCCCTTTTGACATCCTGCCCACCCAAACACAAGCAGAGGAGTCCACTGATACAAGAAGTGGTGAAGGTGTACAGAATGACGATCCTTTGCTTCACTTCTCAGAAAAGAAGACCTTAGCTTTGGATCAAATTCGTGGCCACTTGAAGAGTAAACTGATTGCATTTAGGAAAGCCAATTCGGTAGCTCATGCCGACATGATGGGTGTGGCTTGGGCCTTGATGGACATGAAGGGTGATATGGGAAAAGTGTGGACATTGGTTGATCGTGTGGCCAGTGCAGTGAGCAGGAGTGCAGAAATGCAGAGTGAATTAATGAGGGAAAATGCTCAAATTATGAATGCATTGAAGGAGGCGGTAACTGCTGCAAAGGTGAATGCATTGTGCCTTCAGAAACTGACTAACTTACTGGCGGTGCAGGAAAGGGAGTACACACGGCTGTCCCTGTATCCCAAGAGGAGACTGCTATGGGGGAATCATGCGATGCACCCACTACCTCGAATGTTGGCAAGGATGAAGTCGTGCTGCCTAGAAGACCTCTGCGACAGAGTAAGAGGAAACTAAATAAAAAATGACAGAAAAAAACATACATTGTGTGAAGTCAGAAGCATCCCATTTGGTTGTTGGTAGATTGTGGTAAGTTGTCGAAGTTAAGAAACACTGGTTGTCCCTGGCAGTTCATGGGTTAATGGTCATCTGTTTTTTAATTATGGTGAAGTGGTGTGCTTGACACACACACATGTTGTGAATGTATGTCACATGCACTTGTTTATTGCAGTTGCACTCATTGTTTTTGCACACATTTGCACATAATGTACATTGTTAAATAGTTGTGATTATGCCATTGCATGTAAAGTTGTGTTTTCAAAATGTTCTCCTTTCCGCATGTGGGTCAATAAAAGTTATTTATCAATGCAAATGGAAAGTTACATATGTCATTTTATTGCAAAAGTCATTGTGGAATGATTTGTAAATGTACATGCTTTCAGATATTGCTTTTACGAGAAATATATTTCAATAACATTACGACGCACATCTCCACCTTCCATCGCACGATCCACATTGAGTTTGGGGTCCTCCACCTCCTCCTCCAATATCCCATCTGGTGGTTCTGGTACTCCGCAGCAAATTGCTAAATTGTGTAGCATGCAGCACAACACAATAATTTTACAAACTTTCTCAGGTGCGTACATAAGGTCCCCTGTAGACACATGTAAACAGCTAAAACGACTTTTCAAAACTCCAAAAGTACGTTCTATTGTGTTCCTTGGTTTGATATGTGCGGCATTGTATTTCTGTTCTGCTGCACTGCGTCATTGTATTTCTGTTCTGCTGCACTGCGTGGATACAAAATTGGGGTCATGATCCATGACTTAAGAGGGTAAGCTCCATCCCCAGCAGCCAGCTGTTGTCTGAACGCATATTAGACATCACCACAGAGAGGTTGCTGCTGCGTAAAATGTATGCATCATGTGCAGACCCAGGGAAATTGGCGTAGCAATGTGTGATTTGCAAGTCAGCACTGCAGGTCATCTGAATGTTCAGAGAGTAGTGCATTTTCCTGTTTCTGAACATTTGCTCCCTTGCACGCGGCAGTACTATGCGGACATGTGTGCAATCAATTGCTCCAACAACGTTAGGAAAGCCAGTAATTGAGAAGAATACACATTTAACAGAGGCCAACTCTGCTGCTGTTTGTGGAAAGTGAATGAATTTCGACATGTGCTGCAGAAGGGCTTGTAGCACCACAATAAATATTTTGCAAAAAGCTGGTTGCGACAGCCCTGCTGACATGCCTACAGTACCCTGATACAACCCAGTTGGGCATAAATGTAGAACCGCAAGCACTTTCACTAGAGGTGTAATGGCAGTAGTCTTTTTGGAGGTACCTTCCACATCAGCCTTTATCAGGTCAACCAAGTATAAAATTGGTTCAGTGTCCAGCCTATACAGGCTGATAATTTGTTCGGGTGACATGTGAAACAAATGTACTCGTGTTCGAAATATGCGTTCCTTAATTCGCCGTCTCCTTCCTTGCCTGGCCCGCTGCACCTCCGGTGGAATGATGGGTACAACTGGACCAACTGCTTGGTGGCCTTCGTTGTTGGCATTCCGACGACGAATTGAAAAATACGCTGCCACTACACCGGCCATCGTTCCACACCACCAACTGCACTGCAATCACTGCAATGCTGCCCTCTGCATACTATCTTCACACTTCCAGGCAATCTTCTTTTTGTTCCTACACATAACACAGAAACATAGGTCAACATGCACTTGTGCGTAGGCTTTTAGAACCACAACAGAACAAGAATCCGGACAGCAAAAACTGTATACAGGCTGAATGCCAAACCAGTTCCATGGAAATATTTGTGACAAGTGAATCAATCCCCTACCCGGCTCCTCCGAACTGTTTCACCTACTTGATAATGATGTTTTATTTATGTGACAATGAAGTGTTATTTGTGTACTGCTTACGTCTAAGCGCTTCAGAGAGAGCATACATCCATCACCCCAAAAAAGTTGATATTTCCACTACACCCACACCATACCAGTAGCCTTGCATCATTGTATATTATATGTCCCATACATACATACACTACTCATGAATTTTCTTATGTGTGCAATTTATAAAACTTAAAAAAAACTACTAACTACGTGTCCATTGATGCACCTGCTACTTACATCAGGGCATGACCTAACCATCAAGTCCCACCTCTTGTGTCTGCAGGGGGCAATTATGGAGGGGTCCTGTACAGGGTACCAGCCACAGGCAGCACAAATCACTTCCAGGGCATCCCCTTACATTGTACAGCATTGCTCATGTCATATTTGCTGTTAAACACCTACATATCACCATCTATTAATAAAAAAACAAATGTAGCACATACTTGCCACTCCTACAGTAGGGTACTGATTTTTACAGGGGCAGCAAATTCATGTGACTCCACTTGAGACCGACCCAGGACAAAACATGTGACACATTAGTGTGTTTGTGCGGTGGGCGGGATTCTTTTGGGCTCAGACCAATTCAGCCACCTGACAGCTACATGACTCTGCCCTGCACTCTTGCCTGGACAGGCCTTAGGTGAAGCACCAGTGAATGCAAGTGGCAGAGCGTACCACCATCACACATCATCTGCATATCAGACTGGTGAGGCTATCAGTCTCCATGTCATTCAGTTATTCATCTTGCACTGCAGGAATAAATATGTATTGCCCGGGCTGCTGCTATAGAGCAGTGGCAAACGTTGCCTACCAGCTCTGTGTGATTTCCTGAAGTTAGGTAAATGAGTTTTGTCAGAATTATACATCTTAAAAATGTCAACGTCTTGCTGTTTGATTGTGCAAGATTTCTCAAGTGGTGCCAACAATTGTATGTTTTGTGTTTACCTGATGTAATAGTTATGCAAAGTATTATTTTTGAACCTTGTAAAAGCATACATCTTTTTGGTCACACATGTTGGCAAGTATGGTAGCATACACAAATAATATCTCACCCACCTGACACACAAAAACAACTGCTTCTTGTGGCACTCTTCCGAACTGCACCAATTGTGTACCGTAGTTCAGCGCCAATTTCAAGCACTTGCGAAATTGGAGGAGTGTCACAAGAATAACCATGCAAAGGTATAGTTAACGAGAGTGCCGGTTGCTAGGTCGGTTTCCAGCCCTTCCTAGCAACCGGCACCCATATTCCTAAAGTTGCGCAATCATTCCGACTTCGGAATATTGCGCCACCTTTAGAATAGGGTGTAATTACCGAAAATGTTGTTAGCCCTTTTTACGACATTTTCGGCAGTTACCACCCACTTGAGAATCGGGCCCTCAGTGTGGTTAAGTGGGACGACTTGGTCCTGTCTCACCAGCTCGGCAGGTTCTCATCTACAGTACTTCCGCTGGAATCAATACCAGAATACAATGTATAACACTACTAAGGTACTATTGGATCACATCCAGACATGTGAAAGGTAGTCAAACTGCGAAAACTAGAGAACATAGGCCCAATATGTAGATTTAGCCCCAACACACGTTTTGACAAACATCTGGAAGACACAAGGGTATGTCATAACAGTCAGTGCAATGCTAGCACCCATCGTAGCCAATTTTTATGTAGAGCTACTAGAGGAAACCACAATCTATGCTGCTAATAATCCTTACAGAAGTAACATTAGACTATGGAGACAATATATTAATATTGTGCTGGTAATATGGAATGGAAATGAGAATGAAGCAAGATCCTTTGTGACATGGCTGAACAATCAAGAATCGGTTTCTGCAATTCACTGCAAACTTCAGTAATAAGGAAATAAATGTCCTAGATATATCAATTAATTTAGAAGAATATAAGAATCTGCAACTGGTAAACCCTGCCATAAACCAGCAGATAAGAACTAACTTCAAATGCATTGTGTCCTCCCACGTATTTCTTATCTTTGATATATTACTATCCAGCGTCAGCTGCTTCAGAATTATTTTCAAAGGAGAGGGCGCTGTGCGTCCTGGACCTCGTGTCCCTCGGCGGCCTCCATCCACACTTGTAACGTGAGATCGCTACAAATAGCACGCACAAATCCCGTTGCCTCAGTTATGTTTTTCCGCACAGCGTTTCAAACGGTTCATTATCTTATTGCATTTTCAAATTTTTTGTTGAAAAATGTCTACTCCTAAGACCGGTTTTAAAAGGTGTGCCATTTGCAGATCAAAAATGTCTATTACCGACCTGCATCGGATATGCCTTTGGTGAATTGGATCTGGCCACAAGGTTGACGATTGCAGCTCTTGTCAATCGATGACCATTAAGGCCTTGAAAGAGAGGAAGGGGAAACTCGCCCTGGGTAGGTCCACATCCAATTCTCCATTGACCACTCTTTCCAAGAGGAGGTCGTCGGACGAAAGAAGTTATTTGGTGCAATGTCCCACAGAACCCCTTTGTCAGAGAAAAACCGCCTGTGGGATAGCATTGCTCTGAAAGATAACGCAGTATCAAACACCTTCCGCACAGTAGATGAAATGAAAAAGCGCTGGTATGATGTTCGCTGCAGGGTTCGTGAAATATTTCTTGAAAGCAAAGAGCACTGCAAGGGCACTGGCGGTGGTTCTCCATATGAGTCAAATTACACATCTGCAGAACTGAAGGTGCTTGCAGCAATGGACCCAGGGAGCCTGGAGGGTGTTGGAAGCATGGATATGCATTGCAGTGGTAAGTGGAAGAACATGTGCTTTATTGTATTGTATTGTATCGTTTTTGGTCATTTATATAACGCTCTTTCCCCATTTGTGTGGCCTCAGTGCGCTGTTTCCTTGGTTGAATGCCCTTGGCGACCATAGTCAATGTGGTTGAAAAATTGTAGGGGGGCAGCTTATGGAATGTGAGTGTGCGTGGGTGGCTGACAAGGCTCAAGAAACCCAGGTCAGACACATGGGTGGGTGATGTTGGGGGTTAAAGGTCGATTTGAGAGTCCTGTATAGTGGGGGAAAGGCCTAAACCTGACAATGCAATTGGTTTGTAGACAGAGCACTTTGTGTGAGGTCAATAGCTTCACTTTTGTGCATGTAAACCCTAGTAAAGCGAGGCAGTTTCAGTGCTTTGGGTATGCCATGGTGTTAATATACAATTGTGTTGGTAAAGGACTTTCTGTTCTTGCAAGCACTACTGCATGTGAAGGATTGGTCACAGTTATCATTAATTGTGAATGACCATTATCGGAATGTGGTTGATGCATCAGCAGTCTAAAGTCTACATTCTTGTCTTGCTTTGTGTAGGTTCCTCTTTAGGAGGTGATGTGACAGTGCAGTCCATTGCAGAGGCAGTGACTGCAATACCTCCTGAAAATACAGATGTCGCGGAGTCAGAAGATGTACAAGAGGATACAGAGATAATGCTCTATGAGTACAGTGAGCACAGTGTCGCGGAAGGATCTAACGCCGCGGTTCGTGGAGGAGCGCGCGGGCGGAGCTGAGGTAACGGAGCGAGTGGCGCTGCACCAATTGCCGCGGGGGCCCAGCGCAACGTTTAGCCGGAAGAGAGCGGGCAGAGAGGACTTGACCCCTGGGAGAGAAGAATCAAAGAGACAGTGCTAATTTTGAGTGCTGGCTGCAGCGTGAGCCCTCCAGCACTCGGGTACACCTGTACCATATACCTGCCTGGGAGCCTGGAGCTTGGAGGAGCCTGCGTAAGAGTTTGCCTTCCCACACGTTGGTCAGGACGAAGAAAACATAATGCACAGGAATAATCAAAGAATGCAGGATCCAACCCAACAAATATATGTAGCTCAACAAAGGAGAGTAATGAAAGCTGCAGCGGGTAATTCACTGGATGACAAATTACACAGTTAAGAGGCGATCCAGAGAAGACAGCAGTGGAGAATTTCGTATACAATGTAACAGAGACTGTCATTTCACCGGGTTGTACATATCAGATGATGAAGCAACAAGCAAGTCAATAACTGTCCACTTTTAGACTGTGTTGTGCCTTATGGTCAATAACTGTCCACATTCAGATTGTGTTGTGCCTTATGGTCCCTAGCAGACCACATTCAGACTGTGTTGTGCCTTATGGTCAATAACTGTCCACATTTAGAATGTGTTGTGCCTTATGGTCACTGCCTTAGTCACTGCAGCTGCCCAACCACTATGACAATTGTACTCAGAACTAATCCTCCGCACACACTGCTCACAACTGCACACCTCTCTCAAACCATAACTGTGATGCAATGCAGACATACACAGACCACCAGAACTGAGTTGTGCCCTATGGTCGCTAACAGACCCTCTGATATATGCATTTTAATCAATGTCAGGAATTGTCACATCTAGGTGCCCTGTTGTATGCTCCAACCTTGCAACTAGTTGTATCCAACCTAGATACTATAGTGCACAGCCTGTACCTGACCGATTCTACCCGATTCCAACCAGCCACCATCTATCTTAGTCTGACCTGCTCCCCTCCAGCGCCACCAGACTCCATCGCTTTCCACAGACCATGTTCTTCTGGCTCGCCCTAACCATGTTCCCTTTCTGCTTAATACAGGACAATGTACCTTGCAGCAACAATAGCTACATAGCCCTTCAGGACGGCCTGGCTAAACTAGGGTGCCCCAGACACCACCCCATCCCCTGCCCCACTCCGTTCCTACCCTCCACACCCCCTTTCCCCTCCACTTACCACCACCCCCTCACCTCCACATCCATCGCCACCCATGGCCTACCCACCAACAGCCACCACAGTCCCACTGCTAAGCCTAACAAAACCAAATCGATCACCAAACCTCTCACCCGCTTTAAGCCGCCCGGACCAACTCCCCTCTCCCTTATTCCCAACATCACAACCCGCAACAAAAGATTAGGCTCCAGGCTCCCCACCACACTCTAAACCTTACTCCAGACCTTACACCAAAACTAATACAAAGCACATTGCACCAAGCAATCCCACTCCTCCCCCACTAAAAGGCACCCTTCTCAACGTCAGATCCCTGGCTGCCCACCCCACAGAAATTGCAGACATCATCCTTACCAATGACCTTGACTTCTTAGCCCTAACAGAAACTTGGCTTCATGAGGCGTCCGGACCTTATTTATCGCTAGCCATCCCAGACAAATACACTATCCTCAGAGCGGACAGACCTAACGCCAGAGGTGGAGGCATAGCAATCATTTCCAAATCCGCTCTAGGCCTCAGACTAACCGACACAGTCGCATTCACCTCCTGCGAGCTACTCACAACCAAACTACAAACCTCCCCCACAGCCACGATAACTATCCACCTCATATACAGACCCCCAGGTCCCCCTGGGACCTTCTGTCATGATCTCTGCTTCCAAAAGGTCAGGGTTTTCCCAACTCCCTTGGAAGCAGATCCATAACCCAGGTTCCGAGTGCCAACCAGTCCCAATTGGGACCTTTTGGACCCAGTCCTGGCGCCAGTGGCACCAGGCTCATAAATATGCCCAGTCCCAGCGCTGGAAGCGCCGGGCTCATAATGCTTGGGTGGACTTACCTTCAGCAGACCATGCTGCTTACTTGCCTGCCAGTTGAGCCTCTGATCCTCTTCTGTTTGGAACTACTTTTCCTGTTGGGTGGGGCTGGAGCCACTCCCTAGATTCAGAACACTGGAACTCTTCTGGAAGGCAGGAACTCTTTTCTTACCAGGAACTCTTTTCTTACTTAGGCGTGGCTGTGGAAGGAGACACCTAAGCACTACAGGAGGCTATTTAAACCACACCCGGTGGATGAATCTTGCTTTGCGTTATTCTGCAACCTCTGCAG
Source organism: Ambystoma mexicanum (assembly GCF_040938575.1). Taxonomy (NCBI): domain Eukaryota; kingdom Metazoa; phylum Chordata; class Amphibia; order Caudata; family Ambystomatidae; genus Ambystoma; species Ambystoma mexicanum. Next base: position 149,250,384 of record NC_090927.1, read on the forward strand.
CAGAACGCTCATCGTGTCTTCTGCATCCGGTCCTGGGCCTGAGGAAAAAGGCTTACCATCCTGAATCCAGTCTTCAGCAACACCTATAAAGACAAGAAAGAACAGGTTAGCATTCCGGCATCTGAAAGGCAAAGGCTTACCATCCTGAATCCAGTCTTCAGCAACACCTATAAAGACAAGAAAGAACAGGTTAGCATTCCGGCATCTGAAAGGCAAAATCTTACCAACTCTTCGCATGCTCCGGAGGCCTTCGGCGCTGCATCCCGCATCTGAAAGACAAAACAAGGTGCGTTTAAAGACATTGGGGAACTTTAATACTCACGTGCCATTACTCCTTTCCACATCTAATCCAGTGGGTATTCCGGCACCCTGCAGCCGCTCCGAACTCGTACCTGCAAAATAAAAAGACAGTTAGAGCGCATCGTGAAGCAGGCAACAAGCGCTTACTTACGTGCTTCCAGGCGCTTCTATTCATCACACGGGCTCCATCTTCAACTCACTTCAGCCTGTCATCCGCCATCGCCGGAACCCTGCAAAACAAGAGACATCATTACTAAAGACTTTAAAGACATTTGAATGACTCGAAACTTACCGTTCGTGCAGTAAACGATCGACAGCAGTCCTCTGAAGTCAAGAGGCCTGCGCTACCTATCCAGTGAAGAAACTGGTTACAGCACCCTGCCCCGAGGCAGATGGAGTGCTCGGCATTCACTTACCTAAGACATCTTACTCTACACGTCAGGCATACAGTGCACAGAGGTCCAGCCCAAAGAGCCAACCGGGTGCTACACATCACCTTTGAAGATACGGTAGTCGCCCAGTCAAGACCGGCGCCTCTGCGAGAATCAGGTGAGCGTTACAGAACGCAAAGCCTACCGCAAAACTCTCGCCCAGGCGCTATGGAAACCTCGGATATCGACCCCCTAGCCCGGTTACTTGGGGAATTAAGGGCAGAAGTGCATGCAGCTCGTCAGGAAACGAATGCTCTAAGAAGGGAACTAATTATTTCCAAGGAGAGAACAGACAATCTTGCTAGACAAGTGCTACAGTCACAAGCCGGACAGACCCCGTTACCCGCATCAGGGGCAAATCTTCCTTCAACATCCTCTATGAATCCAGTGCAGATCAACCTACCTGGGAATGTACCTCTGGCTCCGCCCGAACGATTTTCTGGTGACCCAAAGAGGTTTGCAGTATTTATCAATCAGTGCCGGTTGCACTTCTTATGCCGGCCAGCAGCCTTTCCAACTGATCAAGCAAAAGTAGCTTTTGTACTTTCGTACCTTAGTGGCAATGCGGCAGACTGGTCGATCCCTCTAGTTAATCAAGATGATCCGGTTCTCCATGATTTTCAAGCCTTTCAGCTTAGTATGGAAAAACTGTTCGCAAGACATTCACAGGGGCAGGCCTTGGACAATGAGCTTCTTTCATTGCGACAGGGTAATCAAGACCTTTTGGCTTATATTGCATCTTTCATTAGACTAATAGTGGAAACTCAATGGCCTGAGGACAAAAGGATTACGCTGTTTTATAGAGGTCTACGTGGAGAGCTCAAAGACGTTTTAGCCCAAGTAGTGAATCCCCCACAAGACTGTTCGGATTATATAGACTTGGTCGTTCAAATAGATCACAGGCTGCAGAACAGGAAGGCCGATCGTTCCAAGTTTGATGCTCGAGTATTTTCCAAACCGCCAACTCCTTCCAAAGGAGTAGACTCCGGGAAACCCATGCAAATAGGGGGTCTGAAAGGTCCTCTAACACAAAGGGAGCGGGAAAGGAGGAAACAGTTGCAATTATGCCTATATTGCGGAAACTCAGGGCACTTTTTTCGAGACTGTCCGGTGAAACCTGTCAAGAAGGCAGTAGGAGCTGCAGTTACCAAAGTTACAAACTCTGAGCAGGGAAACGACCTCGCCCGACAAGAATAGAGGTCCTCTTGCCGAGCGTGAAAACCAGTTCCGTGACCTCGCATTTCGTGATACCTATGGTCCTCATTAGCCCTGATAATCCGGATCGATTACATGCAATTGAAGCTTACGTCGACAGCGGTGCCATCGGCAATTATGTGGATCATGAAATGGTTTTGACGATGAATCTAACTCTTTGTCCCAAGGCTGTAAAGGACGTCATTACTACGGTGGATGGTACGGAGATAGCCTCCGGGCCAGTAACGCATACCACTCAAGAGGTGACGCTAGTAAGTCAAGATGGACACCATGAGAAGATCGTGTTCGATGTGATCAAGGCCCCTCAGTTTCAGATTATTCTAGGAATACCTTGGTTAGAGAAACACAATCCTCTGATCGATTGGCGAGCAAGAACGGTCCAGTTTCTAGAATGTGTCTCTACTTGTCACCCTCCACCTGGTGTTGCACTGGCCGCAATTTCTTCAGAGACTCCCCAGTTACCTCCCGAATACCTAGAATACCAAGATGTTTTCCGGAAGGATCAGGCTAACTCTCTACCTCCTCATAGGTCTTATGACTGCCAGATAGACCTGATACCTGGATCTACTCCTCCTTGTAGTAGAATTTATGCCCTCACCGAGCCTGAGAACCTTCACCTTCGACAATACCTGGATCAATACCTGGCAAATGGGTTTATTCGTCCTTCCAAGTCCCCTGCTTCTTCAGCTTTGTTCTTCGTTCCAAAAAAGGAAGGAGACCTTAGAACTTGTATCGATTATCGCTCCCTGAACCAGATCACCGTTAAGAATAGATATCCGTTACCTTTGATCCCTGAACTCCTGGACCAAGTCAGAAAAGCATGCATATATACAAAGCTGGATCTTAGAGGAGCTTACCACTTGGTACGAGTAAAAGAGGGCGATGAATGGAAGACGGCCTTCCGCACCAAGTATGGGCTATTTGAATATCAGGTCATGCCCTTCGGACTTTGCAATGCCCCTGCCGCCTTTCAATATTTTATGAACGATGTCCTCAGAGAGCTCATAGATGTATGTGTTGTTGTTTACATCGACGACATCCTTGTTTATTCTTCATCGGAATCTGAACATCGGAAACACGTGAAAATGGTCCTCGAAAGATTGCGTCAACACAAACTTTTCGCTAAGTTGGAAAAATGTGTTTTCAACGTGACTGAAGTTGAATTCTTGGGATTCATATTATCACCTGGCGGAGTGCGCAGGTTTATCCCCGAATTCTCTCGAATAGTCCAGCCCATCACTGCCTTGTTAAAGAAAAACAAACGTTTTGAATGGTCTACCGAGGCGGAACAAGCTTTCCAGGATTTGAAGACTAAATTTATCTCTGCACCAATCTTAAAACACCCTCGCCCCGAACTCCCCTACATCGTGGAAACTGATGCTTCAAGCCTTGCCATGGGGGCAGTTCTATCACAAAAGGACCCGGTAACCAGTCAGTTGCATCCCGTGGCATTTTGGTCCCGCAAATTCTCGCCTCCTGAAATCAATTACACGATTACTGACAAGGAACTTCTGGCTATCAAGTCTGCCTTTAAGGCTTGGCGGCATTATCTGCTGGGGGCCCGACACACCGTTACTGTGATTACGGATCACCGAAACCTGCAATATTTGAAGACCGCAAAAGCCCAATCCTCTAGACAACTCCATTGGGCATTATTCTTTGCCGAGTTTGACTTCATAATTACCTATCGACCTGGTACAAAGAACGGTAAAGCCGATGCCCTTTCTCGGATGGGAGTGGAAGAACACTTGGTCAACCCTAAACCTGTACCAATCATTCCCGAACAAAGAATTCTGGGTGTAATCGCCACAGAATCCATAGAGGAAGTTAAGGATAAAGCCAGGAAACTTGTAACTCCAGCAGACATACAGAATTGGCATCTGCAGGGAAAGGACTTTGCAGTAAAGGACAACTTATTATATTTCCAAGAACGATTATACCTACCCAGCACAGATTTACAGAAAAAAGTAATCTCTTGTTATCACGACTCTTTAATGGAAGGTCATCCCGGTATAGCCAAGACCTCAGAAAAGATCAAGCGCTACTTCTGGTGGCCGTCTTGGAAAAAAGATATCAGAGACTTTATAATGTCCTGTGGAGTATGCGCCCAAAACAAGAGTCAAAAGGAAAGACCAGCAGGCCTCTTACGCCCTATTGACATCCCACCTCGCCCTTGGCATACGCTTTCTATGGACTTCATCACCGATCTACCTCCATGCTCCGGATACAATACGATTCTAGTAATCGTGGACTTATTCTCCAAGATGGCGCATTTCATTCCGCTCAAAGGCTTGCCAACAGCAGCAACTCTGGCCCGAGAATTTCTCAAAAACATCGTCGGACTGCACGGTTTTCCTTCGGTTCTAATTTCGGATCGAGGTAGTCAATTTATTTCTCATTTTTGGCGAAGTTGCTGTCGGTCGGCTCAAATTGATGTGAGACTATCGACCAGTCACCACCCTCAGACCGACGGACAAACCGAGAGGACCAATCAAACTCTGGAACAGTATTTACGCTGCATGCTGCAACAAACTGAAAAAACTTGGAAAGATATCCTTTGGATAGCCGAGTATGCCTACAATAACTCTGTCCATTCGGGAACTGGGAAAACCCCGTTTTTTCTTTTGTACGGCAGTCACCCTCGAACCTCGGAGTTGGATCCCCTCCAAGATCTTGAAACACCAGCAGTAGACTACCTGCATTCTACAATCACCCAAGCCTTTAAGGAAGCTGTTTCTCACCTTCAAAGGGCTAAAGAACAATACAAGAAAGGAGCAGATCAACATCGGAAGGAAGCCCCTCACTATCAAGTAGGGGATCAAGTCTGGTTATCCACCAAATATCTATCTCTAAAAGGGCCACGCACATTCAACCCAAGATACCTTGGTCCCTATTCCATCACTACCATAGTAAACCCAGTAGCGGTCAAGTTGGACTTGCCCCCGCACATGAAGATACATCCGGTCTTCCACGTCTCTCTATTAAAACCCGTGCAACCTCAAACCCGACTAACCAAATCTCCAAAACCTATCCTAGTGGATGGAGAACTCGAGTTTGAAGTCAAAAGCATTCTGGACTCCAAGATCTCCAAATCTAAACTATTCTACCTAATTGACTGGAAAGGCTACGGCCCCCAAGAGAGATCCTGGGAACCTGCTGAATATGTCCACGCTCCTCGCCTAATCAAAAGATTTCACCGAACATTTCCTGACAAGCCAAAACCCCCGGAGAAGCCCGGTTTGGGAGGGGCCTTGAGGGGGGGTACTGTCATGATCTCTGCTTCCAAAAGGTCAGGGTTTTCCCAACTCCCTTGGAAGCAGATCCATAACCCAGGTTCCTAGTGCCAACCAGTCCCAATTGGGACCTTTTGGACCCAGTCCTGGCGCCAGTGGCACCAGGCTCATAAATATGCCCAGTCCCAGCGCTGGAAGCGCCGGGCTCATAATGCTTGGGTGGACTTACCTTCAGCAGACCATGCTGCTTACTTGCCTGCCAGTTGAGCCTCTGATCCTCTTCTGTTTGGAACTACTTTTCCTGTTGGGTGGGGCTGGAGCCACTCCCTAGATTCAGAACACTGGAACTCTTCTGGAAGGCAGGAACTCTTTTCTTACCAGGAACTCTTTTCTTACTTAGGCGTGGCTGTGGAAGGAGACACCTAAGCACTACAGGAGGCTATTTAAACCACACCCGGTGGATGAATCTTGCTTTGCGTTATTCTGCAACCTCTGCAGCAGAACGCTCATCGTGTCTTCTGCATCCGGTCCTGGGCCTGAGGAAAAAGGCTTACCATCCTGAATCCAGTCTTCAGCAACACCTATAAAGACAAGAAAGAACAGGTTAGCATTCCGGCATCTGAAAGGCAAAGGCTTACCATCCTGAATCCAGTCTTCAGCAACACCTATAAAGACAAGAAAGAACAGGTTAGCATTCCGGCATCTGAAAGGCAAAATCTTACCAACTCTTCGCACGCTCCGGAGGCCTTCGGCGCTGCATCCCGCATCTGAAAGACAAAACAAGGTGCGTTTAAAGACATTGGGGAACTTTAATACTCACGTGCCATTACTCCTTTCCACATCTAATCCAGTGGGTATTCCGGCACCCTGCAGCCGCTCCGAACTCGTACCTGAAAAATAAAAAGACAGTTAGAGCGCATCGTGAAGCAGGCAACAAGCGCTTACTTACGTGCTTCCAGGCGCTTCTATTCATCACACGGGCTCCATCTTCAACTCACTTCAGCCTGTCATCCGCCATCGCCGGAACCCTGCAAAACAAGAGACATCATTACTAAAGACTTTAAAGACATTTGAATGACTCGAAACTTACCGTTCGTGCAGTAAACGATCGACAGCAGTCCTCTGAAGTCAAGAGGCCTGCGCTACCTATCCAGTGAAGAAACTGGTTACAGCACCCTGCCCCGAGGCAGATGGAGAGCTCGGCATTCACTTACCTAAGACATCTTACTCTACACGTCAGGCATACAGTGCACAGAGGTCCAGCCCAAAGAGCCAACCGGGTGCTACACATCACCTTTGAAGATACGGTAGTCGCCCAGTCAAGACCGGCGCCTCTGCGAGAATCAGGTGAGCGTTACACCTTCGAAGAAGACATCACATCCCTCATCACCAAAATCTTCAAACCAACAGCACAATTCATGATCCTCGGAGACTTCAACCTCGGCTACCAAGACCCAAACGACGGACCTGCTGCTTCCCTGGCCAATGCCCTAACCGATCACGGTCTCACTCAACTCATTGTACTCCCTACCCACCAAAAAGGCAGAACCCTTGATTGGGTTGCAACCCACAATTGCAACACTACCTGCAAAGACCCCCAACCTCTGGCATGGACCGATCACCACATGATTCCCCTTGAGGTTAACACCAATCAGGTACTGCCCAATAAGCACCCCATGGCACCAGCATACCCCACCAGGAACAAACGCAACATCACTGCTGAAGCCCTACTACCACTGGTCTTACCTACCCTCAATGCCCTCCCAGCTAACGCTGACTTAAACCTGCTGATTGACACCTTCAATGACTCCATGGCCAAAGCAATGGACACCGTTGCCCCCTTGAAAATACGCAAAGCTAAACCCAAAGCTCATCTGAACTCATGGTACACCCCTGAGCTCAAACTACTTAGAAAAAAGAAAGCTAAGGCTCACCTCACCTGGAAGACTAACCCCACTGCAGTAAACAAATCCAACCTCACTAACTTATCCTCACTTTACAAAAGCGAGATAATCCAGACCAAAAAAGATAATTACAACACCAGGATCACTCAGGCAGGATCCTCCACTAAAGAATTATTCAAAATTCTGAAGGAACTAGAAAACCCTACTTCGCCCCCGGAAACCTGCCCGAAAGACAAACCCTGGTGCACCAACATCCAGAACGCCCTCATCAATAAAATTTTAGGACTCCAAACTAAAATCGAAAACAAACGGCAACAACTCAACAACAATGTCACCAACCTTAGCCTACCCTCACCTGTCTACACTAGCGCAGGCTTCTCGTTCAAAAAAGTCACCATACCGGAAGTTCAAAAAATCATCACATCCCTGAAACCCTCTAACTGTAAAGGAGACAGCTGCCCGGCTCAAATCATAAAAGATGCAGCCAGAGAGCTCTCCCCCTTCATCACCAAACTCATTAACCTATCCTTCACCAGTAGCTCCATCCCCAGCAACTTAAAACAATCATGGGTTCTCCCCCTCCTGAAAAAACAATCCCTCGACCCGGCCACACCCACAAACTACAGGCCCATCACCACAGTCCCCTTCCTACTGAAAATCCTGGACAGAGTCGCCTACATCCAAATTCAGGAATACCTAGAATCCAACCAACTGCTAGGAATACGTCAATCTGGCTTCAGACCTCAACACGGAACTGAAACCGCCCTTGTTGATCTCAAAAGCCAGATTGATGAAATTAAAGACAAAGGCAATGCCGCTTTCCTACTCCTCCTAGACCTCTCAGCGGCCTTTGACCTGGTCAGCCATGAGGTCCTCTGTAATCACCTTGCCACCGCAGCCAACTTCTCCTCCCCTGCCATCACATGGATACAATCCTTCCTGGCTAACAGAACCATACGAGTCTTTTCCACCACAGCTGCAGCAGACCCCACCCCCATCACATGCGGGGTCCCACAAGGTTCCTGTGTATCCCCCACTTTGTATAACATATTTACAAAGCCTCTATTTGACCAACTGGATCATCTGGGTGTCACCTACACTAACTACGCAGATGACACCCAGATACTCCTCACTATCTCTGGTAAATACCAAGAAGACTCCGCCCGGATCAACAAAATATTCTCCATCATTCAGGCATGGATGGCCTCCCATGGTCTCTGCCTGAATGATGAGAAAACAGAGCTCCTAATTGTCGGCTCCCCCAACACTCTAACTAAACTTGACCCTTGCTATAATAACATCACCATCGATGGTCATCCCATTCCCATAGCCAAAAGCGTAAAAACCCTGGGTTTCTATCTAGATGCCAACTCCAACCTCAGCAAACACACCAATATGATCGCCTCAGCCGCTGCCTATACCGGCAAGCTCATTAGGGCCAGCAGACCCTTCCTATCACCCAACAGCTGCCTCACCCTTGCCAGGGCCCTAATACAATCCAAACTGGATTACTGTAACAGCCTGTACCTAGGTGCTAATCAATCCGTACTCAATAAATTGCAGGTAATACAAAATAACGCCTTACGCGCAGCCCTCAACATTCCCAGACAAGAGCATATCTCTGCCACTAGGAAAGCCTGCAATTGGCTCTCAATACGCCAAAAAATTGATCTAAAAATCATCTGCCTCACGTACAAAGCCCTCAATCACCTAGCACCACCTTATCTAGCTAATAAACTCACCCTGAAACCTGCCACCAGACTCACCAGATCCTCCAACACTCTTTGCCTACTAGTGCCCAGGTTCCACTTAAAAAGAGCGGGAGGGGTAAGCTTCACAGTGCTGGCCCCCCAACTCTGGAACTCCCTACCGCTTAACATCAAAACTGTCGAATCCTTCCAGATCTTTAGGAAGCAGGTAATCAGATGGCTGCTAAACAAAGAATAACACCACTAACTCTAGCCCCGTGCGGATACTGGCTTAAACACTGTATTTATTCTGAAAATTGTATATTGTACGCACTGCATATGTTCTGTTTATTAACCACTGTATATATATGTATATATTATAAACCTGTACGAAGTATGCACACTGTAACCATATTCTTAAGCGCCCTTCTACCTCCGGGTTTGGAGCGCCATACAAATAAATAAACAAACAAACAAACTATGCAGATGACAACAATGAGGTCCATTATGTAGAGGAAGCAACCATTCCGCAATCAATCCCTTTTGACATCCTGCCCACCCAAACACAAGCAGAGGAGTCCACTGATACAAGAAGTGGTGAAGGTGTACAGAATGACGATCCTTTGCTTCACTTCTCAGAAAAGAAGACCTTAGCTTTGGATCAAATTCGTGGCCACTTGAAGAGTAAACTGATTGCATTTAGGAAAGCCAATTCGGTAGCTCATGCCGACATGATGGGTGTGGCTTGGGCCTTGATGGACATGAAGGGTGATATGGGAAAAGTGTGGACATTGGTTGATCGTGTGGCCAGTGCAGTGAGCAGGAGTGCAGAAATGCAGAGTGAATTAATGAGGGAAAATGCTCAAATTATGAATGCATTGAAGGAGGCGGTAACTGCTGCAAAGGTGAATGCATTGTGCCTTCAGAAACTGACTAACTTACTGGCGGTGCAGGAAAGGGAGTACACACGGCTGTCCCTGTATCCCAAGAGGAGACTGCTATGGGGGAATCATGCGATGCACCCACTACCTCGAATGTTGGCAAGGATGAAGTTGTGCTGCCTAGAAGACCTCTGCGACAGAGTAAGAGGAAACTAAATAAAAAATGACAGAAAAAAACATACATTGTGTGAAGTCAGAAGCATCCCATTTGGTTGTTGGTAGATTGTGGTAAGTTGTCGAAGTTAAGAAACACTGGTTGTCCCTGGCAGTTCATGGGTTAATGGTCATCTGTTTTTTAATTATGGTGAAGTGGTGTGCTTGACACACACACATGTTGTGAATGTATGTCACATGCACTTGTTTATTGCAGTTGCACTCATTGTTTTTGCACACATTTGCACATAATGTACATTGTTAAATAGTTGTGATTATGCCATTGCATGTAAAGTTGTGTTTTCAAAATGTTCTCCTTTCCGCATGTGGGTCAATAAAAGTTATTTATCAATGCAAATGGAAAGTTACATATGTCATTTTATTGCAAAAGTCATTGTGGAATGATTTGTAAATGTACATGCTTTCAGATATTGCTTTTACGAGAAATATATTTCAATAACATTACGACGCACATCTCCACCTTCCATCGCACGATCCACATTGAGTTTGGGGTCCTCCACCTCCTCCTCCAATATCCCATCTGGTGGTTCTGGTACTCTGCAGCAAATTGCTAAATTGTGTAGCATGCAGCACAACACAATAATTTTACAAACTTTCTCAGGTGCGTACATAAGGTCCCCTGTAGACACATGTAAACAGCTAAAACGACTTTTCAAAACTCCAAAAGTACGTTCTATTGTGTTCCTTGTTTTGATATGTGCGGCATTGTATTTCTGTTCTGCTGCACTGCGTCATTGTATTTCTGTTCTGCTGCACTGCGTGGATACAAAATTGGGGTCATGATCCATGACTTAAGAGGGTAAGCTCCATCCCCAGCAGCCAGCTGTTGTCTGAACGCATATTAGACATCACCACAGGGAGGTTGCTGCTGCGTAAAATGTATGCATCATGTGCAGACCCAGGGAAATTGGCGTAGCAATGTGTGATTTGCAAGTCAGCACTGCAGGTCATCTGAATGTTCAGAGAGTAGTGCATTTTCCTGTTTCTGAACATTTGCTCCCTTGCACGCGGCAGTACTATGCGGACATGTGTGCAATCAATTGCTCCAACAACGTTAGGAAAGCCAGTAATTGAGAAGAATACACATTTAACAGAGGCCAACTCTGCTGCTGTTTGTGGAAAGTGAATGAATTTCGACATGTGCTGCAGAAGGGCTTGTAGCACCACAATAAATATTTTTCAAAAAGCTGGTTGCGACAGCCCTGCTGACATGCCTACAGTACCCTGATACAACCCAGTTGGGCATAAATGTAGAACCGCAAGCACTTTCACTAGAGGTGTAATGGCAGTAGTCTTTTTGGAGGTACCTTCCACATCAGCCTTTATCAGGTCAACCAAGTATAAAATTGGTTCAGTGTCCAGCCTATACAGGCTGATAATTTGTTCGGGTGACATGTGAAACAAATGTACTCGTGTTCGAAATATGCGTTCCTTAATTCGCCGTCTCCTTCCTTGCCTGGCCCGCTGCACCTCCGGTGGAACGATGGGTACAACTGGACCAACTGCTTGGTGGCCTTCGTTGTTGGCATTCCGACGACGAATTGAAAAATATGCTGCCACTACACCGGCCATCGTTCCACACCACCAACTGCACTGCAATCACTGCAATGCTGCCCTCTGCATACTATCTTCACACTTCCAGGCAATCTTCTTTTTGTTCCTACACATAACACAGAAACATAGGTCAACATGCACTTGTGCGTAGGCTTTTAGAACCACAACAGAACAAGAATCCGGACAGCAAAAACTGTATACAGGCTGAATGCCAAACCAGTTCCATGGAAATATTTGTGACAAGTGAATCAATCCCCTACCCGGCTCCTCCGAACTGTTTCACCTACTTGATAATGATGTTTTATTTATGTGACAATGAAGTGTTATTTGTGTACTGCTTACGTCTAAGCGCTTCAGAGAGAGCATACATCCATCACCCCAAAAAAGTTGATATTTCCACTACACCCACACCATACCAGTAGCCTTGCATCATTGTATATTATATGTCCCATACATACATACACTACTCATGAATTTTCTTATGTGTGCAATTTATAAAACTTAAAAAAAACTACTAACTACGTGTCCATTGATGCACCTGCTACTTACATCAGGGCATGACCTAACCATCAAGTCCCACCTCTTGTGTCTGCAGGGGGCAATTATGGAGGGGTCCTGTACAGGGTACCAGCCACAGGCAGCACAAATCACTTCCAGGGCATCCCCTTACATTGTACAGCATTGCTCATGTCATATTTGCTGTTAAACACCTACATATCACCATCTATTAATAAAAAAACAAATGTAGCACATACTTGCCACTCCTACAGTAGGGTACTGATTTTTACAGGGGCAGCAAATTCATGTGACTCCACTTGAGACCGACCCAGGACAAAACATGTGACACATTAGTGTGTTTGTGCGGTGGGCGGGATTCTTTTGGGCTCAGACCAATTCAGCCACCTGACAGCTACATGACTCTGCCCTGCACTCTTGCCTGGACAGGCCTTAGGTGAAGCACCAGTGAATGCAAGTGGCAGAGCGTACCACCATCACACATCATCTGCATATCAGACAGTCTCCATGTCATTCAGTTATTCATCTTGCACTGCAGGAATAAATATGTATTGCCCGGGCTGCTGCTATAGAGCAGTGGCAAACGTTGCCTACCAGCTCTGTGTGATTTCCTGAAGTTAGGTAAATGAGTTTTGTCAGAATTATACATCTTAAAAATGTCAACTTCTTGCTGTTTGATTGTGCAAGATTTCTCAAGTGGTGCCAACAATTGTATGTTTTGTGTTTACCTGATGTAATAGTTATGCAAAGTATTATTTTTGAACCTTGTAAAAGCATACATCTTTTTGGTCACACATGTTGGCAAGTATGGTAGCATACACAAATAATATCTCACCCACCTGACACACAAAAACAACTGCTTCTTGTGGCACTCTTCCGAACTGCACCAATTGTGTACCGTAGTTCAGCGCCAATTTCAAGCACTTGCGAAATTGGAGGAGTGTCACAAGAATAACCATGCAAAGGTATAGTTAACGAGAGTGCCGGTTGCTAGGTCGGTTTCCAGCCCTTCCTAGCAACCGGCACCCATATTCCTAAAGTTGCGCAATCATTCCGACTTCGGAATATTGCGCCACCTTTAGAATAGGGTGTAATTACCGAAAATGTTGTTAGCCCTTTTTACGACATTTTCGGCAATTACCACCCACTTGAGAATCGTGCCCTGAGTGTGGTTAAGTGGGACGACTTGGTCCTGTCTCACCAGCTCGGCAGGATCTCATCTACAGTACTTCCGCTGGAATCAATACCAGAATACAATGTATAACACTACTAAGGTACTATTGGATCACATTCAGACATGTGAAAGGTAGTCAAACTGTGAAAACTAGAGAACATAGGCCCAATATGTAGATTTAGCCCCAACACACGTTTTGACAAACATCTGGAAGACACAAGGGTATGTCATAACAGTCAGTGCAATGCTAGCACCCATCGTAGCCAATTTATATGTAGAGCTACTAGAGGAAACCACAATCTATGCTGCTAATAATCCTTACAGAAGTAACATTAGACTATGGAGACAATATATTAATATTGTGCTGGTAATATGGAATGGAAAAGAGAATGAAGCAAGATCCTTTGTGACATGGCTGAACAATCAAGAATTGGTTTCTGCAATTCACTGCAAACTTCAGTAATAAGGAAATAAATGTCCTAGATATATCAATTAATTTAGAAGAATATAAGAATCTGCAACTGGTAAACCCTGCCATAAACCAGCAGATAAGAACTAACTTCAAATGCATTGTGTCCTCCCACGTATTTCTTATCTTTGATATATTACTATCCAGCGTCAGCTGCTTCAGGATTATTTTCAAAGGAGAGGGCGCTGTGCGTCCTGGACCTCGTGTCCCTCGGCGGCCTCCATCCACGCTTGTAACGTGAGATCGCTACAAATAGCACGCACAAATCCCGTTGCCTCAGTTATGTTTTTCCGCACAGCGTTTCAAACGGTTCATTATCTTATTGCATTTTCAAATTTTTTGTTGAAAAATGTCTACTCCTAAGACCGGTTTTAAAAGGTGTGCCATTTGCAGATCAAAAATGTCTATTACCGACCTGCATCGGATATGCCTTTGGTGAATTGGATCTGGCCACAAGGTTGGCGATTGCAGCTCTTGTCAATCGATGACCATTAAGGCCTTGAAAGAGAGGAAGGGGAAACTTGCCCTGGGTAGGTCCACATCCAATTCTCCATTGACCACTCTTTCCAAGAGGAGGTCGTCGGACGAAAGAAGTTCGAGCAACGTGTCCCCTTAGCAGAAGCACTCAAAGCCTAATCCTCGACCCTCCACTCTTTCGACAAGTTTGCGTCGAGTCCCTGGATGTCGATGCCGTCGGGTTCGAAACCTTTGACGTCTTCGACGTATGTGTCGAAGGTCTTCAAGCCTTTAGCCAACAAGGACTTTTTAAAATCTATTCCTGAGGAGGATGAGACTGATCGGGACACTTCTGCATTTGGTCTGGAGTATGGGATTCCTAATGTGCCTGAGGAGCTGATATGGGTAAAGTGGTGAATATCAAAGCTTTCGTCTGCTTTGGAGCCAAATAAGCCATCAAAAGGCAAATTCAGTAGTCTTGCTTGAACATCTGGTATGAAACGAGATCTGCGTAACCAATAAAACCTTCTAGAGACAGGGGTTGCCACCATTGCACGACTGACACTATCAGCTGAGTCCAGAAGTGTAGACGTGAATATAGGTCTGACTACAGCATGGAAACACATCTGCTTCAAAACCTGTAACTCAAGTATGGTTGTCTATGCCATCTGGGGACATGTGGTCTAATATATACAAGCAAGATGTAAAGAAAAGTGAGGATACGAATGACAGAGAACAAAAGTTGTATCAGAAATAGAATAATGGCAGCCCCTCTTGTAGGGAAACATCATAAACTGGAAGAATTAAGGTGGACAGTGCTGTGTAGCATGAAAAAAGGAAAAAACGATGCGGCAGACAAAAAACGCTTGCTTAGGAAAGAACAGGGGGTAATATTCTGCACTGAAAGAAATGTGATAGGGCTAAATGAATGTATCCAATGGTAAAAACTACAAACATTTTTTTATTTTATTGTGTTATAGTCAAAAGACTTTTTACAAATACAAGGAATACATATACAATTATTTCTTGGCAATTAAAATACATAAAACATTTTTAGGGAATGAAGAATCAAAAAAGGCAAAAAGAAAAGGAGAAAAGACCAATAGCCAACAAAAGACTCCATCTTCCCTAAATTGAACAATTGACTTAATTCATCATAGAAAAATAACATTTGTTTTATCATTTGATACAACCTAGAGTATTTAAAAATCTGAGTACCTCCAGAACCACACTCAATTCATGCCCGATGTTAATCTCTCCCAAAAAGGGTGGGATGTAAGCCATTCCTCATTCAGACCAAAGCGAGAGAAGTGCTTTATGCGGCTACTTTGGACCGCACTACATTCTATGAGGATATGTTTCAGAATTTGATCTTGTGGGCAACTGCACAGGCTAAACCGTAGGGACATCTGATCCCCTCATGATCTTGCGCAAATCTCCCTGATCTCCCCGGTTGGTAACAGACTCATCCTCAATATTAAGAATTCTCTTCTCCACCTTGAGTTAGGGAGACGGGAGGGATAGCCCGGCCTAGTCCCTCTGGGCTTATCCTTTATAGAATGAGAAGCGGCAATGCCGAGGAACGCATTGTATCTACTGTACACATCCAATCACTGTCCATTATTGCCTTCTTTACACCCAGTGGATTTACCTTAACAGTTTCCAATGATCTATTATTATTGCTCAGTATCTTATCCAATATTTCCCTCAGTCGGGACATCACTGAGGAGGCTCCCATCTATGAGTGGAGTGCTAGATCTTGATACAGTGTATCCCTCTCCGGAAGTAATATATGTCTGTAGTGTAGAATTAATCTGCTATCCAGGTGGGACGCCAAAGATGATAAACCCAACTCGTATCGCAGATTAGCCATTGGAAGTGAAAGTGGGAGAAACAGTGCTATCTTCCAAATACACCCCTCCAAACCTTACCCAGTCTACAGACCAGGAACGCAGGTCTATTTCCATAACAGAGAGCAGTTTCGGAACAACTTTACTGCTGTAAAATCATATCAAAGGGAGCATGGAAAACCTGCAGTAATGTGCATTTAGTCTCTTCATTTGGGAGCAGAGTTCATCCGCCCCCCCCCCCCGATTCAATCTATTCACTAAAGGTACCATAGACGGACTGGAAGTGAGCAAAAATCCTAAGTATTTGTCCTCTGGCACCACTGAGACAGATGTTCAATTTAGTTGCCAGGCAAATCTAGGGACACGTTTCGTCCTCTGGTGGAATCTGACTAAATACGATTTGGTGGGATTTATAGTCAGTTCATTTACCTCCGCAAACTACAATAGCTTTTATTTGACATTTATTGAATAAGATCTCCAGCCTTCAGGTATGAGATGAACGTTGGGATAACTATGATAAATGTTGCCTGCCCCCCCATTTGATATTGCTGCATGTTATGCCCATATCTGTCATCTTCATTTCTTCTGTGTTTGGGGATCTCCCATCTCACTTTTGATTGGCAGTCCACATGGATTCTGTATCACAACATTTATCTTATGCACAGGGATCTCCCATCAATTTAAAATCAGCACTCCACCTGTAGAGTGTATACAAAACACACATTAATAGTTGTGTTGTAATTACCAATAAATGCCCATATCAATGCCTCATGCTGAAAGTATATTGTGCACTCACATGACTACATCGGGCATATCTCTTCCAGTAGAAAAACACTTTCTGGCTGTTGCAATGACACAATAAAGCATCCAATCACTACCTGACTCACATACCCTCTTTCAGCATGCCACAGCCTTATGTACAGCTTCCAATATCTTACTTCTTTTCTCCAATTCGTCAAATAAGTTGTCTAACCTGACACCATGGCCATCGACATTATTATTATTAGTAGTAGCAGTAGGGTATTTATTCAGCGCAGACCTTGCTTCGGGAAGCAACAGAGTGCTTTACAATCATAGGGGAAGAATAAGGTTAGGGAGCATAGAAACAAGGGAGTGGGGGATCTAACAACAGGCAAGGGAGGGCAATAGTCATCAAGTAACCACGGGAGGAAACAGTGGGGATCAGATCACCCAGTCTCAGGTAAGGTGGGGAGTGGACAGTGTGTGGACTTAGGTGCTAGAAAGGAGCCATTCCTTGAAGGAGGCATTGCGCTTTTTCCTGAATTGCAGAAGCGAGGGGGCAAATTGGATTTTGATGGCGAGGACGTTCCAGAGTCTTGGGGTATAGACAGAGAAGGCCTTTCTTCTATTTATTTCCTTCCTGCACCAGTGGAGTTCAAGTCTGCACATATGTTTACTTTTGGTGGATCGTAGGGCTCTGGAGATGCAGAGATTTTCAGTTTGGTAGTTTGGATATTTCAGGGTGACAGACTTGTATATGATGCAGCAGTATCTGAAAACGATATGGGCTTGCAGCAGGAGCCAGTGCAGTTTGATGAGGGTCGGGGTGATGTGGTCAAATTTGCAGAGTCCTTTGATGAGGCGTGTTACAGCAATAAGGATACACCTCAGGGGAGCAGGGTAATTGACAGAAGCCCTTCCAAAAGGGCATTGCCACCATCCATGTGAGAGACCACCAAGGTTTGGACAGCAGATCTGATGTTGTTTTCTGAGATGAAGGGCATATTTTTCACAGGAGAGAAAGTTGGTACCAAACCGTTTGTCTCTTCCTTGCTATGTGCTTTTTGAAAGAGAGGTGTCTGTTGATGTTCAACCCAAGGGACTTGCCGAAGGTGGCCAGCTGGGGTGTGAATCGCTTGAGGTGCATAGCAGAGAGCCAGGTCTGAATGTCCGGGTGTTCGTTGTTGTTGGTAAGCAGTAGGAATTCCGTCCTGGAGAGATTGAGCTTCAGGTAAGAAAGGGACTGTTAGGCAGAAACCTGTGCAGTTCCCTCTGGGACCACTGCAAAATATTTAGGACTACAGGTGTTTGGCAGTAAATCCACTTGGTAGCCGTCTGTACCACACAGATTCACTTGGTAGCTGTGGCTGAGCAGTCAGACTTCCCTCAAGAAGAGTTAGGCAGTATACAGAGTATTCACAATAGGTCAAAAGAACACAATAGAACAAGTAAACACTGACCAGGGCTTGGTGTAAAAGAGATATAATTATTTATTTAAAACCACATCTAGAAAAACACACAGGCACTAATAGTAAGCAATCCAAAAACACGGTCACTAAAAGATATACACTCCCTTCAAAGAATATTAGACAAGTCTTAAGTAAAGCCCCACTTATTTTCAGACAGCGGTGAGCGCTTAATGTAGATGGCACTCTAATAATTTGTTTAAAAAAAGGGAGAGAAAAGCAGAGAATAAATTGGAACAGATCCCAACACTTTTTCATGAACACAACAAGGGAGGAAGGCAAATAACACTGTGAGTTTGGAGTCAGTAGGCCGGATCCACTTTAAGAGGATCAAACAAATTGTGTCCAAGGTCACACAGTTGCAGTGCACAAGAGTCCAAGAGTCTTGTAAAGGTTCAAAAAGGAGTTGGACCAAAGAAAGGGACCAGTTAGAAGGTCAAGGCGGCCAGCCCAGTCCAGAAGGTTAAGGGGTTATTATTACCTTGTAGCAATCTTTAGAAAGGGAGGCCTGGCGGACACAGTACCTTAAAGTGGTGAGAATACTCCAGCGGGGGCAGTTGTTCCTGGCAGCGGATGCAAGTCGGTGCTTCATCCGGGGGAAGAGAGGATCTCGTCGAGGAGGAAGACAGGAGTCCGTTGCACTGCCAGGGAAGAAACCAGCCGCAGAGTTTCTCAGGTGAAAGGAGCGGTCCTTTAGTTCGCGGTCCAGTGGTAAGTGGCTATCCGGTTGCCTGGGTGCTTGACACGGGCAATTCGACCACTTAGCCGGTCGGGGGTGCGAAGAGAAGAAGGTAAACTGGTTGTGCCCACCAGTCAGGGGAAGAAGCCTCTCCAGCCAGGAGATCTTCTCTGTCGTCGGGAAGTGGTGAGTCGGTTCCGCAGGGCTCTACCGGTGGTGTCGTCGTGGTAGGTCGGCTCAGCTTCTCCCTCGTCGGATTCTCAGTATCCTGTGGCGACTTCTGAAGTTCCAGTCCCCAAAGCCTGCTTTTATGCAGCATACCCCCATTCACTCAGCCTAGCTGTCAATCAAACATGCTAAGTGGTGAGCCGGCCGGCTCACCACTTGGGCCAATCACACAAGAGTGCGACTTGAGTTGCCAAGGCAACTCAGTCCAGGGTACCTAAACCCCCTCCCCCACCCCCTGTGGTACCCAGACAGAGTGGCACCACTTTTGGAGGCTTCTGTGGAGAAGGCCGCCAAAAAGTGGAACAAAGGGCTCGACCTGGGTTGGAGTCACAGAAGAGAACACAAACGCCATTTTAGAATCGAGTCCTGGCAAAAACTACCAACCGGCGAATTAATATTCATTAAATAAACCTGCGGTATGTTTGAGGCTATGAGAATTAAATTATTAAAGTTGGTAGCCTCGAACAATGGGAAAATCCCATAGGAATATATTCGAGGTCGAATATAAAAAGTAGTATCCACTGCCACCAGCCAAAACTCGATCAGGGGGGGACAGAGACGTGCCCCCTCGACTAACAGACCCCGGGGCAATGGAATTGCCCCGACCAGTATGTCCACAATATGATGGTTTGTACTGGTGTCTGTTAATAATTTGGGACTAGTAAAGCCAATGGTGACTTTACATGCCCTGGGAGACAGTAGTCAGTCCCAGGGTATGGAGTCTATCGTGGGGTGTCACTATGACACCCCTGTGTTACTGCACGGAGGGTGCTGTGTAACACACATGGTAAAAACACATGAGACCCTATGGAGTAAAGGACCCCATAGCCCATAAAACACATTGGGCCTCATTAGGACCCAGGTGGTAAGGGGTTTACGGCGGCGTAAACAGCGCCGACCCTTACCGCCTGATTCCGAGGTCCCTTAGCGCCATGGAGGTTTTAACACCTGCTTTTAGCAGGTGTTAAAATCCATGGCGCTAAGGGACCTTGTTGTTAATTACGCCACTGTAATTTACGGTGGCGTAATTAACGCCTTCCCCACTCCCATTATGCCCTATGGGGCAAAAATGGGAATGGGGAAGGGTAAATGGGTAAATGGGGACTTACCGCCCCACTCACCTCGGAATGGGGCGGTAAGTCCGCCAACCACCATGGCGTAAACATAGTTTACGCCATGGTGGTAAAGGTACGACCCAGGTGGTAAATTACCGCCTGGGTCGTAATGAGGCCCATTAACAGTCAAAGGAACACCATAAATCATGTCCAAGAGTGGGAGAAAAAGAGTCTCACACTCTTAGCAGGAGACAAAAACAAACTCCAGAAATCCAGCAAAGCTGCTGGGGAACTCACTAGGTTAGGAAATTCAGCCTAAAGAGAGAATTCTCCCTAACAGGGACACCCACAACTGGATCACTGAGAGGCAGGCCTTGAGCCTGTGGATGTCTTCGATGGATATCTTGAGGCATATCTGCGTGCCATCTGCAAATTGGTGGATGAGGATGTTGTATGTAGCAAGGAGAGTTCCAACCAGTTCCAGATAAAGACTGAAGATCACAGGGGAGAGGATGGATCCTTTTGGATCCTTTTGTACAAACTGGTGGTGCTTAGCAAGGTACAATTTAAACCAGCATAGGACAATCTTGCTGATCCCCATGCAGTGATGTAGATTGTCCGTTAGTGTCTGGTGGCCTATTCTGTCAAATGCCGCTGAGAGGTCAAGGGTAACCAGGAGCCAAGGATGGCCATCATCAAGGATTTCAAAAGGCATCATCGATCATGTTTATGGTAGCTCTTTCTGTGCTCCATCTGGGTCCAAAGCCGATTGGTAGGACTGAAAGAGGTTGTTGGCTTTGATTTGTTGGAGGAGTTGGATGGCTACTGCTTTCTCAAGGATGTGACCTAGGAAAGGAAGACGGTGATTGGACGGTAGATACTATGGTAGTCAGGGTTCATTGTTGGTTTGAGAAGCTGGAGGATTTGTCCAGTCTTGAGGGTCGAGGGGAAGGTACCTTGAGTTAGGAAGCTGTTGATGATTGTCAGGTAATGGAGGAGTGCTTCAGTCAGAAGTGTCTTGAATACGAACACAGGGTGGATGTCATCCACATATGATGTGGCCTTGAAGGATGCTAGAATGGAAGTAAGGTCTTCCATAGTGAGTGTGTTGAATGTTACCCATGTGGTTTTGGTATGTGTAATGTGCAGTCAGTTGTAGCGTTGGTGCATATGTGTTAGTGGAACATGCTGATCTTATTGATGATAAAAGAGTTGATGGCGTTGGCTTTCTCGATGGAGTGTGGTATGGGTGGGTCAGGCAGAGGGTTGATGCAGTGCTTGAAGAGGGTTCTGCTGTCATTGTTGGCCTTGGCTATGGTGTTTTCGTAATAGTTGGTCTTGACACTGGTGATCAGTCGTCTCCATGTAGCACACGCATCAATCATGTGGTGTTTTTTGAGTGCGCAAACAAAAAGTTTTTTTTTAAACAAAAAAAAGGTAAGGATTGGAATGAATGAAGTGTATGAATGAATTATGAAGTTGGATAAAACTTTTTTTTGATGTATATTTTCAAATAATGATTGTATTATTTAATTTATTATTATTAGATAGTCCCGCAACAGCACTACATTAGAACATGAATTAATGTAGAATAAGCACTTTATAAAAATTGCATTATGGATGAAATCTGGTAAAAATATGGGTAGTAAGAATAATGGAATAAAAAATATTATTTGAAGCCAATCCACATTGGTATAAAATTGAAATGCTGTCCAACAGCCCAGAACAGTATGCATTGGCTTACGCATATATATAGCACCTGAGACTCATGAACCAAACATTCATAAATACGCATCATTTGGATTTCCACTAAGCAGGTTGTAGGCTCTCCTTCCCTTAAAAAGAGCTTATATTAATTGGCACATGTGTATATAATAATTTGTATTGTGAGATGTGTGCTGCCGAGTCTTTGTCTGAAGTCGAAAGTGACTATCAGTCAGGGACCCACACACTTTCAATAACACATTTTGCTCCACCATTGCCAAGAGTCAAGCTACCGCTTGCTATCCGCCTGGAACCCTCTTACTGGATCTTTAGAAAACATGTAAAAAACCTGGCTGTTTAACTAACTTTAAGTACCACACCTACTGTTTTCAGACATGATCCTTGCCTGAACTAATTCCTATGTGTTACCAGCGCCTAGATCCCCCCGGGTTATGTGCTCTTAATCTAATGAAAATATATATATATATATATATATATATATATATATATATATATATATATATGTATATATGTAATAAATATTTATGTATATATGTGTATATCAGGACAGTTAGGCTTGGTAAGGCTGTGGTATATCCATGTGTGTAAAACCCTTTTTTAACAAATATAATGCACGGCAGAGCCAGAGACCATACAGAAAAAGCATATTTAAGTAGAACATTACAAGGTAGCCTGAGAGTTATTTATGTTTCTTGGGAATAGTATAGGAATATGTCATCACTCAAGAGAAAGTGATGGGGGCAGTTAAACAGAACACTGGCTCCAGATGGATTCCCATGGGCCTTTCACAAAACATTCATGACTATATTGGCCCGTATAAGTACTAACAGGCCGATTCATGGAATTAATGTGCGCTGAAATTTTCGGCGCAAGCGTGCGAAAGCGTGCGAATCACAGTGCAAGTGCGAAAATCGCAGCGAAACCTGCGCACAGCGATTCATGGAAGTCTGTGCGCGTGTAAATCCCAGGATGTGTGCCAAAATTCTGCGTGGCGCACGCTGCCGCACACGTCTCCAAACAGCGTGTGCTACGCGCACAGCGCAAACAACAAACAAGCTCAGACGCCAGGATGAATATACCGTTCCGAGCAGCAGTGGTCGTGGGATACCGCAGGAGGAGGAGGAGGGTAGTCAGGCCCAGAATTTTTACACCCAGAACCAGCCTTTTTGGGATGCCTGATGACCAGGTGTATGGGAGGTACAGGTTTCCACCTCACATAATACTCGACCTGGTCAGTGAGTGGGAGGATGACCTCACATCACCCACCCTGTGCTCCCAAGCACTCAGCCCCCTGCAGAAGGTCCTCAATGTACTGCACTTCTTGGCCACTGGATCATTTCAGCGGACAATAGCTATAGTGGGGGGGAGGTGTCACAGGCCACGCAGTCACGCTGCCTACACCAGGTGTTGGCCATCATGACTGCACACCCATCAGTCCGCAGGCACATATACCTGCCCAGAACACCTGCAGAAAGGCAGGCTGCGGTCCCGGATTTTTACAGGGTGGCACAATTCCCCAAAGTGCTAGGGGCCATTGATTGCACCCATGTGGCCCTACGTCCCCCCCCGGGCATCTGAGCACATCTACAGAAACCGCAAGCACTGGCATTCCATCAACGTCCAGGTAGTATGTGATGCCAAGGGAATCATCACCTCAGTATATGCCAACTATCCAGGGTCCACCCACGACAGTTTTATTTACAGAATGTCAACCCTAAATCTGGACCTAGAAGCTGGGCGGCACGGCGATACATGGCTGCTCGGTGAGTATAAATGTCTATGCACATGCATACACGTCAGATACTGAGTAATGTCACAACCCCACTAATGATACCCATCATCACCTCCCCAGGGGACAGTGCCTACCCTCTGAGCACCCACATGATGACGCCAATTCGGAACCCCACCACGCCACTCGAGGTAAGATACAACACAGCCCATATTGCAACCCGGGGCATAGTGGAGCGCACATTCAAAGTGCTCAAGTCACGCTTTCGCTCCCTTGACCGTTCTGGTGGGCAGCTACTATACGCTCCCCCAGTAGTGTGCAGGATCATAGAGGCAGCATGTGTCCTGCACAACGTTGCAACACGCCGGGGCCTGCCGGTGAACATGGTGGTGCCCCCACATCCCCAACCACATGCACGCCCGCTGCGCATGGGAGGGGAAAGGGCACCTGGTGAGGTAGCACGTACGCAGCTGGTGGCTAATTACTTCACCTAAAATCACACCCCTGTGGAGTGCACACAGCCCTGGCACATACCAGCTGACAATCAATGATGATGACATAAGGGACAGTCAACTGTCACTACCATACCAGCCTGAGATTGTTCACCTGGAAGTGCTACATTGTGTGCATCCTTACCTACTTAAAGACAACCAATGATGTGAATGATGTGTGATGAAAAGACACATTCATGCTGCATGAAAATACTACCCCCTTGCAAAATACAACATGAAAATAGTGCCATGTCACCCATCCCCTCCCCATCTCAGCTACCTAACACACCATGGCATCTCATGCAATGTGAAAGCAACCAAATGAATGCACAGCACATGACACAAGTGTCACAAAGTGCACTGTCCGAAATGGAAACAGGCCACAGACAATATGCTCCCAGTAATCAATAAGAAACAGCACACATGAAAAAATACTTACCAGCAACACAATACAGAAACACAGGATGAAACAGTGGCAAAATATGGCAGTACAAAATCAAAGTAGTGCAAGTCATACAACCTGAATACGCCAGCACATCGACCCCTTCCAACTGTAAAGTGTTACTGCCACGCAAATGTCTCAGTGTACTGCATACAACATGAACTCCATCTGAAAAGTAGACGGCCTTGTGAAGACATGAGGAAGGAACCTGCAAATTAGGAGGAAGACATGGATGCACAAGGACATATCAATACACCATGCAGTGTACAAAACAACAACAATATCCACTAGGAATGTCCACACAGTATTGACTACAGACTGCCCACGCAGCTCATGGGAGCCCAAAGTCACTGCGTGATTCACTGTCACTTGGTCACACCCTTTTCAAGCCCATGGAAACGGGAAGCAGGAGGGGTGTGTGTCTCACAAACCCAAGCATCTAACCCAAACTCAGGACAAGCCTGCATGTGCCCAGCCGGAATACAGTGGATGCCCACGGGAGCCACACAAGGCAATACACTGTAAAAAAAAATAATAATAATCAAAAATGGCCATGTGGGGGCAAGGGGCTGTGGGGGAGGCCACCCAGGAGGTTCGAGGACAGGGTGCACACCAACACCCACCTGCGTGGATGTTGCGAGAAATAAAAATACCTCCTTGGGCGCATGGCCTGCACAGCTATGCCAATGTGGGAGAACTGCTGTCGCTCTCCTCACCTTCTGCCGCTGCATCAGGAGGGAGGCAGCCCACGCAAAGCCCGGGTATGGTCCTCCATGGCAGCAAGCATGCGAGTCTGGAAGGTCTGATTCTGGAGGATTAATGTACGGAGATACCCATGCAGCACCTCACGGGTTGCCTGCATTTCTGCACGCATGGCCTCGCGTGATGCCCGGATCTCCTCACGTGTTGCCTGCATCTCAGCTGAGAGCGAATGTGTGAGCTGCTCCAGCTGCTGTTCTGCCCTAAGATTAGTGGAAGCCTCAAGGTCAACCAGATTCTGCCTGAGGGTATTTAGTTCTTCCCTCAGGGCTTCCCTGTGGGCCTGGGACTCTATTGATATCGATTGGCGCAGAGTCTTCTTGCCGCCCGTCGGACCCTGTTGGACGCCAACATGTCTTCCCTGTGTGAATGTCAAATGGAGTCTGTTGCCTGCTGTTGTTGCTCCATCTGCCTTTCAGGGGGCAGAATGGAAGTGGCCACCCTCTCCATTGCCTGAGCCATCATGTCTATATCATACATGGAGTTTCACCATACTGTATTGCCTGGTGGCAGACGGCCACCGCGTCGACGGGCATCACACCTGTTTGGGGCAAGGCGATCTGCACCTTGCTGTGCTGGCACTGCCTGAGGCTGCAGGACTGCATTCCCCCTCTGATCTGCTGGCCTAGGAACAGGAGCAGATGCTTTGGGGTGTTACCCTGCATCCGTAACCACCAAAGGCGCACCTACCAACACTGACATCCGCATAGAGGGTTTTACCCCTGGAGCAGGTGGGTTGGACAGAACAGAATCCCTGCCAGAAACACTTACCTGCGACGGCACATACGTCTCATCATCCGATTCAGCACCCGAATAGAGGTCTGGTGAGGTGCACCCAGAGACACCCCTGGAGAGTATGGCCTACAGTAACATTGGGTTCTCACCCACCACCACACCACGTCCCCCACTGGTGCCCGGTCGTGCCAGAAACTCCTCCTGGGTCTGCACCATCTCCTCAACCTCAACAGCATCAAGTGCGTCATCACCTGCAAAAACATGAAAGACAACAAATGGAAACAGGCATGAGCACCATAGAACACACATAGGCTGTGACAAGCCACAGATCCAGTACATGATCAACACATGTCCCACATGACTATAACCCTGCCATGCATGCACTGTCAAAGAGTTGGAATTGGAGTCAAAAAGGCAGACACTGGCGAGAGCACGATGGAAAAGCAACACATTGGTAGCATGTTGGGTAGCACTGGCATCACACATCAGGCTGTGAGTGGCATGTCCAATACACATAAATGACACATGGCAGCACACAGATGTCATGTAGCATAGCCACGGTAAAGTACAAAACTACAGCAATATGTCAGTGATTGAGTACTGTCACACATCCATGTGACATAGACATTATGAGAAGATTAATGCTGAATAGTGTTTCAAAATATGGGTGTGCCACACACTGAAACACATCCAGTGTCCAAAAAATACTGTCATTATGGGCTGATCAATGGTTGGTCACTTTGACATCACAGGAAACATCTCTCATGTTCCACATGCAAACAGCCCCTTATAATAATTTTATGCAGGCCAATACTCCATCAGCCTGAATGGTGTAATAATTAACATAACCAGGTAATTATAGTGCCCCAGCGTGGCATGTAAACAATGACCGAAGCATATCACATATGTCGCAATAGGGCATTAAATTGTCTAGCAAAAAGGGTAGAGTGCAAACAATCAGCATGAATGAAGACTTACTAATCAGACCAATGTAGTTGCAAGACAACAGTTCAAGGTAGAGTGCAAAAATGTGGCCTTAATAGGCAACTGTGGCCAGAAGGGATACAGTCATACCCAAATCCAAGGCACGTGAATGTATGGGAGGAAGCACATGGGTGACCCATACCACTCAGGTGCACACCCCCTCACCTGACACTCAATCTGAACCCGTCACCCAAACGACATACACATGGATTACACACACATGCATGGGCACTCACCGGACAATGCATCATATTCAGGTAGTTCTCCCACGCCTTGGATCTGTTCCTCTGTGACGAAGGCCCCAGCAACAGACTCATGTTCAGTGAGTTCGTTGTCCTCTTGTGGAGACCCACCGCCAGACACCAGAGTAGCGGCATGATTTGAGGCCAGCTTGTTCTTTGCTCTGCGTTTCAGGTAATTCCACCGCTTGTAGCAATCATCAGCTGTGCACCTCACAAATCCAAGGGCACTTATGCGGTCGGTGATGATCTGCCAGTGTGCCTTACGTTGACCAGTTGTGGTCTTGGACCCTGCAGTCACCAGCATTTCGTGGCTATGTGCCGACACATAGGACACAAGTGCATCAAGTTCCGCGTCATTAAAGCAAGGCTTCCTTGATGTGCCGGAGTGTGTAGCCGTGTCTGGGGTCTCAGCCTGTCGTGCGTGAAATAATGAACCCGCACTATGCTGTGGCACCCAGAAACACAAAAGTAATCGTACGCGTAATACACGCAGCCTACAATGACCTCTGAAGGGGTACCCGACACACGGGGCAAGCACAGTTGCCAAGTACATGCGGAACTCACCGTCAGCCTGGAAAAAGAATGTGAAAAATATGCGCGTGTGCGCATTGGCAACACCCCCGCCAAAAGAAGAATTGTACGCTGTCTGAGGAGAGAGGACAAAAGGAGAAGTGAACTCTGTTTGAGGAAACAGGCCCAACCAAAAATCAGAAAAGAGCTGTCAGAGGTAACAGGGAGTACGAACTAGAAACGCTGTGAAGTAATCGCGTGTGAACCGACAAGAAGTACAGATTTTACTCACTTGCTCTCTACGAAAAGCACGTACAAGGAAATGGCGTCCTACACATAGCTTTTAAACCGGCCCACATGTACACGTCAGATGCGCATGTACGCGGGTCCTTTCCTCCAATTACACGCGATGACACTCAAACGTGCAGTTTTTCCATGTGTGCTCTGTCATCACTTGCTATGAGGGAAACGCCTGCGCGTGTAATGTAACTTACGCGCTTACGCGCTAAGGGCCTTTGGGCCAATGAGATTGCGTACGTGTGCAATTTTTTCACGTGCCAAATCACTCCGTATCAAGCTGGCCACGCGAAAACACACGGGAGACCACGCTCCTGCCCTGAGGGCCATTTTCCCGCCCCCCAGAACCCCGAGCACGCACCCACCTGCCATCTGCTGCTGCCTGACTGTCTGCTGCCCACGTGCCCTGCTATTTGGTGCCTGCACATCAGCCATGTGCAGGGGTCCAGTTGCTGTGTCCACCCCTGCTGGAACAAAAGACTCCCGACTGGGATACCATCGCTCCACAGCCCAGCCCCAGGACCCAGTTGCCCACCCACTCCTGCCTCTGTTGTTGCCATGTCGGGCACATCACCATCTGGCACCACTGGCAACCCCCAGCCAGAGAGGCAGAGGGCCACCAGCTTCAATGCCACCAAAGTTGGTGTCCTGGTGGAGAATGTCCTGGGGAATTATGATGCCCTCTTCGGAACATCACGCGCCAACAAGGAAGGACGGGAGAGGATATGGGACGACGTAGTGGTTGCCATCAACACGGAGGGGGTGGCAACCCGCAACATCAAGCACGTCAAGAAGCGCTGGGAGGACTTCAGGTCCAGGACCCTCATAAAGGCCCGGCGCCTCGCGGAGGGGGGCCGGGCATGCTTGAGTAACTTACCTCCCCTTCCCCTCCCTCTGCCATATAACTTTTTCCCCCTGGGCAGCCCCCTGCCCGGCAGCCCCCTCTGCTAAGGGCCCCCTTAGGCAAAGGGCAGCTCCTTACAGGTGCGGCTCCCATTGTCTCTGCTGGTGTCCGCTGGGGACTGCAGGCGCCTTCCGCCAGACGCTCCTCTTGTGAGCTCCTCCTGCCCTCCCTACCCACCCCACCCCCCCACATCTGTTCACTTCGTCACCGGGTGCCTTCGCCTCTCTGTGTTACATAACTATTGTAAACTAGGGTTTTTCTCCCCTCGCAGGGTTTTTCAAATTTAGGTGGCCTCTCCACTGTCTGTGCTCAGTGTGTTCTGAACTTATGGTAAACTAGGGTTTTTCTCCCCTCGCAGGTTTTTCGAATTTAGGTGGCCTCTCCGCTGTCTGTGCTCACTGTGTTCTGAACTTATGGTAAACTAGGGTTTTCTCTCCCCTCGCAGGTTTTTCAAATGTAGGTGGCCTCTCCACTGTCTGTGCTCACTGTGTTCTGAACTTATGGTCAACTAGGGTTTTTCTCCCCTCGCAGGTTTTTCAAATTTAGGTGGCCTCTCCACTGTCTGTGCTCACTGTGTTCTGAACTTATGATAAACTAGGGCTTGCCGCCTTCTCCCTGTCCGCTTGCGCTTGTCCTGTCTTCCACCCCTCTCCCTTCTGTTCCATGGTGCTCTCTATCTCACCGATCTTTTCTAACTGCTTCTCCATTGACTATCCTGCTCTCCTCACCAAATCTGGTAGGAAAAAGTTTAAAAAGGACATCCTGGTCTCCAACCCTGGTCTCCCTATCGCTGACACCTACACCAGTGCCTCTAAGGAAACTCTCACTGACATCCTCTTTTTTGTGCCTTCACCTGACCTATGGACCCTTCATATGGTCTCTGTGCTCTCTCCTCTCTCCTCTTCTCTCATTAATGGTGGCACCCGCTGGGATGTCCTCCTGGCCTCCTTCCACTCCTCTAAGGCCATCATTAATGTCTACGCTAATGGAACCGTCTTGGTCCAAGGCCCTCAGGCCAACCTTCACCTCTTTGATAGACGCTTCCCGCGCCTCATCAACTTCCTTTTCTCTCCTGCTGTCCCCCCTCCTCTATCCTCGGCTACCTTGCCTCTACCCTCCCTCCCTGCCCCCTCTCTCTTTTCCTCTTCACCTCCGCAGGGCGTACCTCTGATCTGTACCCCTCCCCGGAAGTCCTTCAAAGATGGCAACCTTCTCCACATTGCCACTCTCAACTCTCGCTCTGCTGTCAAACATTCCTCTGATATCTGCCGTCTTCTGAAGGAACTGGACCTTGATGTGCTTGGTCTCACTGAGACATGGTTCACGGCCAGTTCTGTCACCAGCTTTGACACACTCTTACCAGACGGCTACAAGAGCCTCTCTCTGGCCAGACCTAACCGTGCTGGGGGTGGTGTGGCCCTCATCTTCCCTGAGTGGATTCCTGCCATTGTTACTCCCACGCAGATCTACTCCTCTTTTGAATATCTTGTCTGCCAACTCTCTCTCTCTCCTAGCCATTCCCTTACCTTGGCTACTATCTATCGGCCACCTGGTCAAATCTCCTCCTTCCTCTCTGAGTGGGCGGACCTCTCCTCCTCACTCCTATCCTCAACCACTCAACTCCTCCTTCTTGGAGACTTCAACATCCACCTGGTTGCCTCCTGTCCCCCCTCTGGACTCTTCCGTGACCTCTGCGACTCTCTCTCACTCCCTCTGGGCCGACCCATTCTGCATGGCACCCTCTTGATGCTCTGATCTCCTCTGACCTTCCCCTCTCTGTCCCTCTCTCCACTCCTCTCTCCTGGAGTGACCACTTTCTCCTATCCTCCCACCTCACCCTCCCTACCCCACAGGCAAAGCCACCCTCATCACTGCCACCTTCCTTCTTGGTCATCCGACCCATGAAGCGCGTGTCAGTTGAGGCTTTTGCTGCCACCTTCTCGCCCCCTCCTCTCCCTTCGGCTGACTCCCACCCTGACACAGCCCTCTCCACTCTGCTATATCTGATACTCTTGATATCCTTGCCCCTGTCATGAGAATCCGCCTGAAGCCCAAAGCCAAATGTAACTCCTGGTATGACTCAGATCTCGTCACCCTTACACGCAAGTGCAGGGTGGCAGAGAGGAAATGGCGTGCTTCATGTGCATCCTCTGACAAACTGGCCTGTCGCCTGCTCCAAAAGCAATACCGGCTCTTCGTTCTCTCCAAGAAGAGAGCCCTCATCCAAGCCCGCATCTCTGCGGTATCTAACAATTCGGCCGAACTCTTTAAAATCTGCAAGGAACTGGCCAACCCTGCCGCAGTCTCTACCTCTCCTGTCCCCTCCCAGGCCCTCTGCACGGCCCTGCCCTCTCATTTCATCTCTAAAACTCAGGACATCCTGTCCTCACTCTCCTCCTATCACCTCCCCCCCTCTATTCCCTGCTCTCCCTCTGGCCCTTCCGAAGCCATCCCTCCTCTCCCCTTCTCTGCCTTTCCTCTTTTTTCTGCTGATGAGATTTCGAGACAAGTCTGATCTATGAAAGTCTCGTCAAAACAGGTCCACCCGGAGGCCACCAGGGGGCGCACAGGCAATGGCAGCCTGATTTGCGAGCTCCTCCTGAGGCCGGGTCGAAACGGGGTCTGAGCCCCCCCCGACACCCCCCCACGGAGCGCAAGCGGGTCGATTGGACCGTCGGCCCCCCAGCGCCCCCGCGGAGCGAAAAAGCGGAGCCTGAGAACCGTCGGACAGCGGAGTTCCACGGACGCGGCGGCGGCAGCGGGACCGTCGCAGGAAACCGAGAGCACAGGCCTCGGCGGAGCCCGGGGAGAAGCGAGCGGGCCCGCCGGCGCTGGCCTTCCCCTCCCCCTCCAGGGGGCACGAGCCGCTGGGACGCGTCGAGGCGAGAAGTCATCCGCTCGGAGCGGTCCCCGGAGTGGCCCCCCCGCCTCAGCGGGAGCGCCGAGGGAAGACGCGGGGCCGCGGCCTGACAGGTATGAGACACGGAGGGGGGGCGGCCGGGCCTCTTTCTCCACCGCCGGCGGGGCCCTGCGCGGGCCGCGGGCGGGACACCAGAGGCCCACGCCGTCCCATAGAGGGTCGTGTCCCCCCCCTCTCCAGCGGGCGCCTAAGGGACATCATAGGACCCGCTGTCGCCCCCCCTGGGTGTGTGGCCCCCGCTGTGTGCAGACGGGGCGTGTGCCCGCCCGGGGGCAACTCTTAAGAAGCAATTCGAACACTCAACGAAACAACGTCGACACACCGGAGGCAAAAGCACCCCTCGCCCACTCCAGAGGGGAAGTTTCGTCCTGCTAAAATACAATCGAGGAGCACAGGAGGTACTGTGGTGGTACAGTGGAGGCCACCCTGGGTGTGAGGCCCACACCCGAGGTTGGTGGGGCGAGTGTCCGGCTGGGGTCACCAATCAAGGCTCGGTAGGACCGCCCGGAAGGGGCGAGGAGGGTATACCTTGCCGGGAGAGTCCCCCAATGGAAAGAAGACAGCATACCGCCCCGGGGAGGCAATAGCACCCCTCCCCCACACTAAAGGGAAATAAACTCTCTAAGAAAGAAAATCGAGGTGTCAGGGGGTCAAC
Organism: Ambystoma mexicanum; assembly: GCF_040938575.1. Lineage (NCBI taxonomy): Eukaryota > Metazoa > Chordata > Amphibia > Caudata > Ambystomatidae > Ambystoma > Ambystoma mexicanum. Next base: position 149,282,851 of record NC_090927.1, read on the forward strand.
CTAATGGACTGGCAGCAGAACCTGCAAAAATATTGGTACCGAGACCCGGACCTCCGCGCTACAGGTCGACCCCGCAGTGAGGGAATGGCCCATCTGGAGCCTCCTGCACCCTCCACGGCCGCAATGGAGCGGGGCTTCGCCTCCATATTGCAAGAGATCCGAGATATGCGGGCGGACATTGCCCAAAAATTCGAAAAAATGGACCATCGGGTCGATAAAGTTGAGGACAGGCTCCTTCAGGTCGAATCCAACCAATCTTCGGCGGCCATCCTGGAAGTGGAGGTAAACACGAGGCTAGCTGCCCTAGAGAAAAGGGAGGAGGAGAGGTCAAGACAGATGGACGACTTCGAGAACAGGGAGCGGAGGAACAACCTCAGGATCTTTGGGGTCCCGGAGACGGAGGGGGAGACGGAAAGGGAGCTGACCCGTGTGGTGCGTAATATAATTGCCCTCCTCTTTGAAGAAGAGATGACTACAGAACCCATATTCGATCGGATACATAGAGCGGGAGGCCGAGCAGGGGGCCCCCGGTCGATTCTGGTGCGGTTCCACTACTTTCAGGAAAAGACGCGAGTGTTGGCGGCCGCCAGGACGGCCCAGGAGATCACATATAACAACTCCCTGATCCCCATTTTCCAGGACCTTTCAGCGTACACCCTGGCTAAACGGAGGATGTGAGGAGTGCGATACAGATGGGGCTTTCCCTTCTCCCTAACGTTCGGGTACCTGGGCCAGAGAACGACATTGATCTCAGAGGAAGATATCAAGGGGGCTATCCAGGACTATGTCTCTGATCCAGCGCCCTGTGGGGAGCCGCGGGGGCCGACCGGGGTCGGAGCTGGAGGCCCGGGCCCACCGAGGGAAAGACGGAAAAAGTCAGGAACGAGAAAATTCAGGAGAATAAACACACCCTCCCCAGTGAAAGAAGGACAACAGAACGACTCTGAGGGGCAGTAGCTGGGCGATCCCGGTGTGTGCGTGGCCTCTGGGGCTCCCCAGGGGGCACGGGTTTACTCGAGGGAGAAAAGCCCGGCAAAAAGAAAGGAGTAGAGGAGGAAACCAGAAGCTCCACGCAAAGCAAGTTGGGTGGGCGAAACCAGGGGGGGGACTGAAGGGGGGGCTCATGATAATGTGCTTGTTACTGATTGCCTGGCCGAGAGGGGCAGGCTGGTGGTCCGGCCAAACTGCCAGCGATGGCTGAACTATCTGGCTGGATGCCGGGGCAGGGGGATGGGGGACGGAAACAAGTTGGGGGTCGTTTGTTAAGGGAGGGGTGTGGGGGTCAGTTGGGGAAATACGCCAGGAGTGTCCATAAGAAAATTTATGGGGAGCTAGAGAGGAGAATTGTTGCGAGGCTGCCATCCGTTAGAATAGAATTCATAGATAATGGCTGATGGTCTGCGGGCCCTGGGAGTGGGCACCCTGAATGTTCGGGGCTTGAATACCCCATCCAAGAGGTCCATGATCTGCAGGGAATTTAGGAGGGCCAAACTAGACCTTTTGTTCGTGCAGGAAACCCATTGGGCAAGGGGAAAGGAGCCCAAGTTGCGGGGGGGGGGGAATCGAGGAGGTCTTCCATGCGTCCCATAGGGCCAAAAAGAGAGGGGTGGCCATCTTGGTTGCTAGAGATGCAGGGTTTGAGAAAGAAGACATCCTTAAAGACCCGGAGGGAAGGTACCTGTTGGTCAGGGGCACCCTACGGGGTACCCCCCTCACCCTGGCTGTAGTATATGGCCCCAATGAAGGACAGGCCCTATTTTGGGAAACTGTGAGAGATAGGATCAGATTATTCGTGCAAGGCCCACTAGTGGTAGGGGGAGACTTCAACATGGTCCTCGACCCGACTATGGATAGGAGGAGGGTAGACCCCCTCACTTCCAGAACTGCAGATGAAGCCATGGCAAAATCTTTCCAGAGGGTAAATGAGGAACTGGGCCTAACAGACACAATGCCTTCTCCCAGGGGGGGAATCCCTTCCTTCACCTACTATTCAGCCAAACACAACTCCTTCTCCCGAATAGACTATGTCCTGGTAGAGGAGACTCTCAGTCCATATGTGTCAGGCTACAGAATAGACCCTGTACCCTGGTCAGACCATGATTTGGTGAAAGTTGCAATCGCGTTGGGGTGGTGCAGGGAGCGCAGAGGGCGTTGGAAGTGCAACAACGCTCTGTTAAAGGATGGGGCCCTCTTTCAGGAGGTCTTGGACTCCATAACAGAGTTCTTTGACCTAAACGACAACGGGGAAGTCGCCACTCACACGCTCTGGGACGCCTTCAAGGCGACCCTGCGAGGGGTCCTCATAAAACTGGGGGCCCAGAAGAAAAGGGAGAGGGAGTTACAGGAGAAGGCCCTGAGAGTTAGGATATCCCGCCTCCAACCGGCAAGCGCCCCGGGGCGCCCATTAGAGGGTGACCGGGTGGCCGCCCTCGAAGACTGTAGGCTACAGCTTAAAGATCTGCTCCTACATAAAACAGAAAGGTGCCTCCAACTAACAAAACAAAAATACTATGAGAAGGGGGACAGGGCGGACCGAATCCTAGCCTGGAAGTTGAGGGAGGTTCAGAGGAATAGAAGGGTGAAGGAGGTGAAGGACGCTCAGGGACGCCTTGGCAATGACTCCCCCCATATCGGGGAGGCTTTCCGCCAATATTACACGGCCCTCTATTCCTCAGAATATGATGGAGATGATGGACAGATAGAAACCTTCCTTGATTCAATACAGATTCCATCCCTCTCAAGGGAAATGGCAGAAGGGATAGAGGGCCCGGTCACTGAGGAAGAGGTGGACAGGGTGATCTCTGGGATGAGGGTGGGATCCTCCCCCGGGGAGGACGGCTTCACAGTTTTCTTTTACAAGAAGTTCCGGTCCTCTTTGATCCCATACTTGGTGCGGGTCTTTAACGAGGTGCTGGTTGGGGGCATACTCCCCGAGTCTATGATGGGTGCCGTAATAGCAGTCCTGCCCAAGGAGGGAAAGGACCCCTCAGAATGCTCCTCCTATCGGCCCATATCATTGTTAAATGTTGATGTGAAGATCCTGGCCAAGGTGGTTGGGAAAAGGCTGGAAGGCATTATGCCGAAGTTAATCCACGGGGACCAGGTGGGCTTCATAAGCGGGAGGCAGGGCTCAGATAACATCGGCAAGACTCTAGACCTGCTCCACTTTGCCCAAACATCGGGACTCGACCCTTGTGTCCTCTCACTAGACTCGGAGAAGGCCTTCGACCGGGTCGAGTGGCGTTATATGGAGCTTCTCCTTCAAAGAATGGGCTTTGGGACTCACATCATGAGATGGGTAACTGCACTCTATAGAGCCCCCACAGCGAGGGTACAGGTAAACAGAACACTGTCTGGGTCATTCCCCCTCTCCCGAGGGACAAGGCAGGGGTGTCCACTCTCCCCCCTGATCTACGTCCTCACCATGGAGGCCCTGGCAATCGCGGTTAGAGCGCAACCGGGCATCAAGGGAATAAGAAGGGGAGAGATCGAGTTCAAACTTTCCCTGTTTGCGGACGACATTTTGGCCTACCTAGTGGACCCGGGCTCCTCCCTCCCCCCCCTCCTGGCCCTGGTGTCAGCATTTGGTCGAATCTCGGGCCTAAAAATAAACACGGCAAAATCCGTCCTGCTCCCAATGAGAATAACGGACCCGGTACTCGACCCCCTGAACAGGTTCCACGGGATCAAGGTGGAGAAGGTTGCCATACGGTACTTGGGGGTTCTCCTCACCAGAGACATGTCGAATCTGGGCCCCGCCAACTATGGTCCCATGATGAAGGAGATCACTGCAGACTTGAGGAGATGGGGTAAAATTATCCTCTCGTGGTATGGCCGAATGACGGCCATCAAAATGAACGTCCTGCCACGACTCCTGTACCTATTCACAGCCCTCCCGACCAGAGTCCCGGCGCAGAACTTCAAAGACCTACAATCGGGGGTCCGTGATTTTGTGTGGCAAGGCAAGACCCCGAGAACTGGAAGGACCGTCCTGACCCTACCTAGGGAGGAGGGGGGATTTGGGCTGCCAGACTTTCACCTCTACTTCTGCGCTGCCCAGTTGCGTGTCCTTCTGGAACACATGAAGGAGGGGCTGAGAAAGTACTGGTCCTACCTAGAGGATATGGACGCCCATCCCCACAAGGTCCGCGACCTCCTGTGGACGTCTCCCAGGGAAATCCCGAGGCGCCTATAGGCTCACCCGACCCTGGGTGTCCTGTGGGACGTCTGGAAAGAAGGCCCTCAGACCGCACATCTCACCACATGGCCATCTCCAATGACATCTCTCTGGGGACACCCCATCAACCTGGGAGGAAGAGGGTTTAGGCACTCCCAGACCTGGTCAGACAAGGGGATGGAATGGGTGGGGCAGATGTTCAGGGACGGTGAATTTTTACCCTACGAGGACCTCAGGGAGGCACTGGGTAGTGACTCAATATCTATCTTCGAATACCTACGCCTGAAGGGTATCCTCTGCGACCCATCATGGGGCACCAATCTTCGAAGACAGCTGACCCCCTTTGAGAAGCTCCTCGATTTGGCGGCCTCCAGGAAGGGGGCGGTCTCAAGTTTGTACAGGGTCCTAAACATGCACAACCTTCAGGGCAGGAGGAGTTTTCGCTTGTTCTGGGAAGGACTGGCAGGGGCAGAAATTCCTGAAGATGACTGGGCCAGGATATTTAAAATTGCATTTCACGGAAATCTTTTCACTGCTGACATGGAGCATAACTTTAAGATACTGCAGGGATGGCACAGAGACCCCGCAAAACTGTCCAAAATGTTCCCGGGAGTGTCGTCTAGGTGCCTGAGAGGGTGTGGGGAGACGGTGACCAGAAGCCACATGTGGTGGCACTGTTCAAAGGTTCAAGCATTTTGGGAACAAGTGAGGGACTGGATGGAGGAAGTGACCGAGGTCCGCATACCTCTTAATCCCCTGACAATGCTGTTGGGCCTTCCCCCAGAGGACACAGAGGTGCACCGATACCCTAGGATGTGGGAAACAATGTTAAGGGCTGGTAGGGTGGCCTTGGCCCAAAAATGGAAAAGTCCGGAGGCCCCCTCGAAGGAGGACTGGCTGAAAAAGGTCAAAAATATGTTTTTGATGGACAAATTGACAGCCATGGTAAACAACAATATGAGCTCATTCCTCACGGACTGGTCGGGTGTCCAGCAATCCTGGGGATGGGACGTGCACTGATCCCACTGAAAGGCCTCACATCCTGGAGATGACGGGATAGACTCTATCTTGCAGGTCAGTCGAATTTGGGACCCTAGGACCCGGGGAATGGCAGAAGCCAGCCAACTGATGTCGTGGTATTGCATCGCAACAACTCCGGGACAAGGGAGACGGAGGCATCTCCGTGAGTCTCCCAAGAAGAGCACTCTGAACTGGACACGGGGAAGGGGGGGGGGGAATCCAGGGGTGGGGCGGGAGGGTATCGGGAAGGGTGGGGGATTACACTGTTCTTTTTCCTGGTTTGTTTGTTTTGTAAAATTTAAAATGCCAATAAAAACGAAAGTTTAAAAAAAAAAAAAAACAGGTCCTCCCCTGTTCCTCCAAAACCATCAAGGACCACATCGACTCCTTGGCCCCTGCCCTGGCCGACTTCTGCAATCACTCTTTCGCCTCTGGAGTCTTCCCATCCCCTCTCAAGCACTCCCTTGTGCACCCCCTTCTTAGGAAACCCTCTTCCGACCCCTCCTGCTCAGCCAACTACCGCCCTATCTATCACTCCCTTCATGGGCAAGCTCCTGGAGAAACTGGCCATCTCCCAGCTTAATCTCCATGCTGAATCTGTTGGCAGTCTTCATGACCATCAGTCTGGCTTCAGAGCTGCCAGAAGCACGGAAACTGCTCTTCTGAACATCCGTGAGGACCTGCTCTCGAACCTTGATTCTAACATTCCTTGTGTTCACATTTTGCTTGATCTCTCTTCTGCCTTTGATACTGTCAACCATACCATCCTGCTCAACCGTCTCCGGGATAACATGGGAATCACTGGTCAGGCTCTGGCGTGGCTGACCTCTTTCCTCTTTAATCGACCCTCCCAGGTCCAACTGGGGTCTTTCCTATCTGACATCTTTTTCTCTACCTGTGGTGTCCCCCAGGGTTCTAACCTCTCCCCCTGGCTTTTCAACCAGTATCTGGCACTTCTCGCCCACCGCATCGCCGCTCTCTGCCCCTACTTTCAGTGCTATGCGGATGATACCAAGCTCATTTTCAGGCTACCCTCGGCCTCCTCTTCTCCTTCCCTCATCTCTGACTGTCTTTTTGCTATCCAGGACTGGTGTGCCGCCAATGACCTCTGCCCTAATGCCAGTAAGACTGAGATCCTACTCACCGGCACACCCACTCCCTCCTTCCCTGCAGCTCTCTGGCCGGCCTCTCTTGGCCCTCTTCCTGCTCCTACCTGCAAGGCAAAAAACCTTCGATTCCACACTCTCCTTCTCTTCTCACATATCTGATGTCTCTAAGAAGTCAAACTACCAGCTACACCTCCTCAGAGGTATCCTTCCCTTCCTCTCCTTCCCCCAGAAGCTCACTGTCTCTAGAGCCCTGGTTCTCTCGAAGCTGGACTACTGTAACAGCCTCTATCTAAATCTTCCTGCCTCTACTCTCCGCCCTTTGCAACTCATCCAGAACAGAACTGCAAGACTTGTCCTTGGCCTCAAGCCCATGGACCGTATCTCTCCAGGACTGAAATCACTACACTGGCTCCCAGTGGCTGCGAGGATCAAGTTCAAACCCCTCTGCATTGTCCACAAGGCCTTCTGGGGCCTTGGGCCAAAATACCTTCAACTCCCTCTTCCTAAATATCTTCCTTCTCGAGCTCTTCGCTCATCCGCCTCCAACTCCCTCATGGTCAGCCGCTTTTCCAAACAACGAGTTGGTGGTAGATCTCTCTCCGCTGCAGGGGCCTCCCTCTGGAACAGCCTTCCTGCCCCCCTGAAACGTGAGGAGAACCATCTCCGGTTCCGGAAGCACCTCAAAACCTTCCTCTTCGCTTTCTTCCGCTTTCTCTCCCCTTCTCCCTTGCTAAAGTTACTAAACTGCAAGGAATCTGCAACTGGGCCACTCACCTTCTCGGTCCTTGGCCCAGCCACTCTCCCCTGCACTGCCTCCCTGGCACCCCCTGCACTACGGGACTGTCTCTGTATCCCTACAGCCCCTCCTTCCCAGCATGTATCTGCACTTACTCGCACTGCCACTAGCTGGCCCTTGTTACTTTCCTGTATGATATTACCCTGTACTGCACTTTCCCCTCTCCCTTTCCCCTTGCACTTCTCCCTTTCCCCTCCTCCCTTGCGCGATCTGAATGACACCTGGCCTAGTAGGATCGTTGTATGTCTCCCCTTGCTCCCCCCGCCTCGTCGCGCCTTGAAACACTTGTGTATAGGCGCGTTATAAATACCATATCATATCATATCCAGATGAGGGTCCTGGAACGCGTAGGCCCAGCGCTCCACGCCCAGATCCTTCGGAGGCAGACCCGTCTGGAGTTGAGCGGTAAGTGGCCAAGCATTGCTGTGTGAGACAGGGCATGGTGCAGTGTGCTAGTAGTCTGATGCTTGCCTGTATGTGTGACATAGACCATGTATGGATGTGTGTGTGCAGGGACATCATGGTCATGCATGTGAGACCAGTTATGTGTGAACCACATGGTTGGTGCATGTGTTTTAATGCAACATGGGGAGCTCTATGCGGAATGCACACATGAAAGCATGGCTGTCTCTGTTCCTGGACATGGAGTGGGGGGATGAGGAATGGGTGCTGATGTCATGTACATGTATGGTGCACATGTGTGTGTGTGTGTGTGTGCCTGAGAAGTGTGTGTGTGACTTTGAAATGCCATGGATGCATGTGACTTTGAAGGCAACATGTTGGTTTACAGAGGCCCTTCTACATGGATGTTGATGTTGATTGCAGGCGCCGGGACTGTTTCTGCATGTGTGTTGCGTGCATTCACCCATGTGTTGTGGAAGGACAGGATGGAAGTGACATTTGACAGTGCCACTCATGTGTTATTGCTTCCTGTCTAAGGTATTTGGTACTGTACCCTGATTCTTGTGTTCTATGTCTCCCTCTACGCAGCGTCAAGTGAAGAAGACGGAGACGGCGCTGTGGTGCCAAGCGGCAGGGATTCCTCCACTGGGCGGCGACACAAGGCCCAGCGACCCACCCACCCAGGAATTACCATCATGTGGGAGCGAGGGGGCTGGTGCTGTGTCTGCCACAACGGCTGTGGCGGAAGGGCCGGGTGAGCCCCACCAGGGGCTTCCAATGGCGGAAGACGGTGCAGAGACATCCAGGTTGGTGGTCTCCACAGAGGAGGAGACCGCTACTGAGCCGCACATGGGGCCTGGTGGGGGTAGTACCACTGGTGCAAGTAGTGCAGTCCAGGGCCAGGGCCAGGAGGCAGCACAGGTTACCACGGAGGGGCCTGTGCATGTCGCTGTCCTTGACCCTGTGACTGCACCACCATGCACCAGCAAGGAGGCCCCGTCCCAGGCCCGTCCGCAGGTAGGGGAGAGTGCCATGTCAACTGCCTCTCCACTACCTGCGGACGAGGGGACCCACGACCGTATGGGCTCCGTCCTGGTTGGTGTTGCGTTGCGCACGCGTGTCATTCGTGATGACGTGCGTTCTTCCTGGGTGGAGAACGCACGCCATCATGAAGAGCAGCGTCGTGACGTGGCACTGCTGGGAGGGGCCCTGGTCGGTGGGTTCCTACATGTGTCGCGCACTCTGGCGGACCTCTCCTCCTCTGTGGAGACTATGTGCCAGTCATTCTCCCCACCGTCTTCCGGCCTAGATTCCACCAGAGCCCCCTGTGGACCTGGCCCGACCTACACAGCCAGCTTGGTGGAGCTCACATCCCTGCCACAGTCGGGAGTCGGCGGCCCAGCAGGGGTGGACACCACTACTGGAGACCAGCTGATGGAGGATGTGCAGGCACCATCAGACACGGCACATGGACAGCAGCAGCAGGAGCAGGCTCTAGGTGGGAGAAATGATGGCTCTGGCCCATCAACATCGGAGGGGCAGGCATCGGCCAGAGGGCAGGAGGACCCAGGAATGGGAGTGTCTTCCGTGTGGCAGCGGTTGGGCCAGCAGATAGGTGCAGAGCGGCGGCGGGCGGAAGAGGCGCAGCTCACCATGGTCAGGGCAGAGTTCTCCATGCGTCGGGCTTTGAGGTGGGCAGAGTGCCTCAAGGCAAATCGCAGGGAGTTGGAACAGGCCATGAGTGCCTCCCTGCGAGACCTCAGGGCCAGGACAGAGGCCCGCCTCTGGCAAAAAGACATGGAGTTCGATGATGCCCTGGCTGACAACATCACTGGGTGAGCCGCAGGACTTGCCCACCGCCATTGTAAATAGTTTGTAGTGTTAGGTTTTCTTTTCGTTTTTTTTATTTTGGGGCTATTGGACTATGCCCCACACTTTTGTATAAAGTTTTTTTGTTAGGTAGGTTATTAAATAGCTTTCTTTAATTTCGTTGGGCTCATGGACCCTTGCAAATGGATTGTACATAGTTGGACGTTGGATTTATTTGGACTTTTTCATTTCATTTCACCATGTATCAATGGATTTTCCTTTTTGCGTTTAATTTGGAGTTGGTTTGGTGGACAGACACTTTTGGCCATTTTTCTTTTGGATTACTTTGGATTTCTTCTGCATTTCATTAATTTTTTTATTGGACTTTCATTTCATGTTTGCAATTATTTTATGCTTTCATTTCTTTACATTGATTTTCATATTAATACATTTTGATATTTTACTTCAATGTGTGGGATTCGCTCATTGGGTTCATGCATGTCAAAATGTGGGTTTACTTATTGAATGGCAACCTGTGTGTGTGTGTGACGGACATGTGTTGATGTACATAGTTGACATTTGGTTTGTGTCATGAGATCGGCATGTCACTGCTGGGGGGGTGAGTGGGTGGGGGGACATGAGTGGGGGCCTGCTGGCAGGTGCCCCTGACTGCTGGGGGTGAGGGCGCAGGGGGACATGAGTGGGGGCCTGCTGGCAGGTGTCCCTGACTGCTGGGGGGTGGGAGTGCAGGGGGGCATGAGTGGGACCTGAGTGGGGGCCTGTTGGCAGGTGCCCCTGACTGCTGGGGGGTGGGGGTGCAGGGGGACATGAGTGGGACATGAGTGGGGGCCTGCTGGCAGGGACCCCTGACTGCTGGGGGGGTGGGCGTGCAGGGGGACATGAGTTGGTGATCAGTAGTGCAAGCTGACATGTGGCTTGGCTGGGGGGCATGCCCATGGTGGATGGGCTGCCTGCGGGACATGACCAGGGGTGCAGGGTAGTCCCCTGTGGTGTGGGCTGCCTGCAGGGGCCGTGGAGGGTGTATAGGGAAGACCTGGGAGGACCCACACTGCCAATTCACATGTAGGACTCCCCGCGCACCACCGAAATTCATGTACCCCACTCTGACTGCAAAATCGCGTGTGAAACTTCCCGCGCACCCCCGAAATACACGTACCCGGATCCAATCGTGTGTGAAACTTCACGCGAACCCCAGTTATACATGTTCCCCGCTCGCACAGGGCCTATCGTGTGTGAGACTTCACGCGATCCCCAGTTATACACATACCCCACTCGCACTGGGCCAATCGCGTGTGAAACTTCCCGCGCAACTTCCCGCGCACCCCCGAAATACACGTACCCTACCCCAATCGCGTGTGAAACTTCACGTGAACCCCAGTTATAAACGTACCCCGCTCGCACAGGGCCTATCGCTTGTGAGACTTCACGCAAACCCTAGTTATACACGTACCCCACTCGCACTGGGCCAATCGCGTGTGAGACTTCCTGCGAACCCCCGAAATACACGTGCACTACTCCAATCCCGTGTGAAACTTCCCGCGACCCCCAGTTATACACGTACCCCACTCGCACAGGCGCTTTCGCGTGTGAAACTTCCCGCGAACCCCAGTAATACACGTACCCTGCTCAAATTGCATGTGAAACTTCCCGCGAACCCCAGTTATACACGTACCCCACTTGCACAGGCCCATTCGCGTGTGAAACTTCCTGCGAACCTCCATTATACACGTACCCTGCTCCAATCGCGTGTGAAACTTCATGCAAACCCCAGTTATACACGTACCCCACTCGCACTGGGCCAACAGCGTGTGAACTTCCTGCGCACCCCCGAAATACACGTACCCTGCTCCACTCGCGTGTGAAACTTCACGCGAACCCCAGTTATACACGTACCCCACTAGCACAGGCCCTTTCGCGTGTGAAACTTCACGCGAACCCCAGTAATACACATACCCCGCTCGCACAGGGCCTATCGTGTGTGAAACTTCACGTGAACCCCAGTAATACATGTACCCTGCTCGCACAGGGCCTATCGCGTGTGAAACTTCACGCGAACCCCAGTAATACACATTCCCCGCTCACCGTTTGCTGTTTGGCAGCCTTGTAAACTGGTCCAGGGTTAGCACAGCCCTTTGCGCTGGATTGTGGATTTTCATGGCTTTTCTTGCGCGAGGACGTTCTTGGGGGTGTAACTGGTGCTGCTGCAGGGTCGCTGCGCCACTCTGTGCCAGGGCTGCTTTTGGAGGCTAAAATCCATGAATACGGTGTGTGCGGAAATGGATTTTAGTGTACGCGGCTGGCGCAGACATTCGCACGCGCACACTCTGCGCCAGATGCACGCGCACACTCTGCGCCAGATGCACGCGCCACTTGTGTGCGAAATTCTATGAATTACCCCCTAAATGTTTTGGTTCACTTAAACACTCTGGCACTCTCTCAGATTCAATGCTAGATTCTATCTCAATTATCCATAAACAAGGAAAGAAGCCACAGCTCTGTGTCTGTCATACAGACCCATGGACCTAAACAACGTTGGCACTAAAATCTTTACTAATCTCTTCACACTATGATGGATGTACATATTATCACACTTAATTTAAAACAATCAGACCAGATTGATCTCCAGGTGGCAAACAATCAATATTATTCGAAAGGTCTCTCACATGTTAGAAAGACACCCCCTGCATTGGTTTCCTTAGAGGCAGAAGAAGCGTTCGGCTGGGTAAATGAGTGCTTTTCATTTGCAACATTATCCATGCTGGGATTTTGTATGAACTTCCTTCAAATGATACGTGCAACTCAAATTCTCCCAAAAGCAACCGTCCTGGGGAACGATATTAGCTAATTTGGACTCATTAAAAGGGCTAGTATTTGTGTTACCTTTAGAAACTCCGGTACCTTCTAGTAGAGCAAATTCCCAAGTAAAAATAATTCAATTTGGGAGTGCCCAACACAAAAGTTTTAGTATCCCTTACAGACCTACAAACCTCCTTGCCAAATGTACTGCATGAGCTGGAGGAGACAGGATTTAAGATTAGTCTAAATAAATATAAAGCCTTCAATTTAAAAATAATCTAATAATTTAAAAATCGTACTTCATTTAGTTGGGTAGATAAAAGCATTAAACATTTAGGTGTAAAAATTACAAAAGCTATGGAAGACCTATGTCAAGCAAACTATTCTTGCCTACTCCAGCAAATTAAGATTGACTTAAAAAAATTAAGTACTTATCAAATCCAGGGTAGAGTTGGTTAATATGACATTTCCCCCAAGATTATTATATTTGTTTCAGGCACTACCGATCTTTTGCCCAAAAAACGTTAGAATGGTGTAGAGCTGCACATATGTCTGAAATGACTGAGCCTTACACTCTTTTGCAAAGATGTTTTGGCAGTGATAAAGTACATGTTTGGACTTACAATGCCAAAAGACTCAGTGCTTGTGGTTTGGATGTATAGCCTGAAAAGAGGAATATAATCACCTCGAATGACCTACCACAGGAATTAGAAAGAACCTACCCCACTCTGATGAAAAATGTCAGTTGCATAACATGTGGAACTTGATAGCACTAGAAAAACACACTCTTGATCTCAAGCCATTACACAGATAGTTACTTAACATGTGATTTCTAGAGTTCCAATATGTAACAGAGGATTTCAGTGTGATGTATTGTCCACCTAAGGTTTAAGGAGATGCACCCTTTGGGTAGAATGGTGCATGCCTCACAAATCAGCAAATTGAAACTGTGTTGTTTTATAGAAGATATTGAGACCTGTGATTGCAATGAAGATGCAGTTTACAAATACATAACTATGAATAGAGAGGTACAGGAAAGGGAGTGAAGGAGGGAAGAAATGCCATGTTAATAAGGCAACTAAGATTTAATGGCTTCCCAAAGTAACGTTTTTAAAAACTGAGCAGAATTGCTGTATTTCAGTAGGGGGAAAATTAACACTGGCATAACATTTGCTAGCCAACTTCTGCCTCGTAGTTTCCTTAATTGGCATCTCCTCTTGTTACAGCAGATCTTCTCTATTTTGTTAATTGAGGAACAGACACTGTTACAGGAGTAAAACAGTAAGGAGTGTCGGAGATCAGCAAGTGTATAGGAGGAGGGGCACAGAGAGCTTGCCTTTACATCTGTACACATGCAAAATCACAAGGAGCATTTCTAAAATGTCACAATGTACACAGGGGGTTTACCTTGATGCTACCCTATCGTTAACCCATCAAGTGAACGTCATCTCCTTCTCGGCAGCGTATACAACCAAATTGATAAACGCTGCAAGACCTTTCCTTTCCACAGACAGCTGCCTAACTATTGCGCGTGCAGTTGTCAGTGCCAGGCTGGACTACTGAAATGTTATCTTTGCTGGCACCTCTGCACAGAACATACAGAAACTACAGACTATCCAAAACAATGCTCTTCGAGCGAACCTGAACATCCCCAAATCGTAACACATCTCGGCCACAGGAAGAAGAGCACACTGGCTCCCAGTTCGAGAAAGAATAATTTTTAAAACACTCATAATCATGCATAGGTGTATTTCGAGGTTTGCCCCACCTTACCTAGTCTGGAAAATTGCTAAGACTGAATCATCCAGGCCCACCAGAACACCATTCTCCCATAGACTGGTCCAACCTAAGTTCAAACGTTTCAAAGCCGGAGGGCCGAGTTTCCCATCCTTTACAGTAAAACAGTGGAAAACGATCCCTCCTGTCCTGAGGGATGAAGAGTCATGTTATGTTTTCCATAGAGCCTTCAAAACGTGGCTGTTTGCCTAATATGGTGTACTCTGCCCTGATGTTCCAGCCAGGATCTTCGCTCTCTGTTCGTAATTGGGTTGTGTAACCTCCATTTATGTTCATATCTGCCTTGTATGTAATTTTGACTCCACCCTGCATTCTACCTCAGATTGCCAACTGTCCGTATGTAATTTGGTTGTGTAACCTCTACGTATGTTCAAATCCACCTTGTATGTAACTTCAACTCCACTGCATTCTACCTCAAAGTGCCAACTGGCTACATGTAACTGACACCTGCAACAGCGACCCCGAAGCCCACAGGTTTTGCGCACTTTATAAATGAACAAATAAATAAATGAGTAAATGTATACAGTAAATGTATATGTAAAAACTGTTTAATTTATTAGATGTGTTAAAGGTTTGTAAGAAACCAAAATGACACAATAACGTTTTTTTTTTTTTAAAGTCACAATAAGTCAACATCCTTTTATGAATATATCTGAACTTGTTCTTAAATGGAGAGTGTTATACAAGCATGCAAATGTGGATGGATTACATAAAAAGAAACTACCTGCATCTTCAGAATTGTGGCAGGTGTGAATATATATGCATTTTAAATAATGGAAGCAATAATTCAAATTGTGCAACTAAAGAAACGGAAATGAGTAATGGTCAGGACGGCTAGACTGCCCCCTGTACGCCGTTACATGCATCACCATTTTCAACCAAAAAACCACCCACAGCTCTGAACATTGTGGGATTGTTGGAAATGGGGTCACGGAAGACAGTGATATCTGTAATGGCAAATATCGGTACCCCTGGGCAGTTGTAATTTCACCAAGAAAGGTGGAAAGATGAATCACCCTTATGATAAGTTGATCAGAGATGAAAATAAAGCATTGTGGCAGGAATTATGATGTATTAGAAGCTCTAGAAGAAATGCAGAAGAAGAAATAAAATGTACTTATCCAGCAAAAAATAGATACAGAAACTGCAGCAAGCGATATAATTCATCATGAAATAATGGTGAAAAAGGGCCTATGCTATCACCCAGTAAGCAAAAGAGAGAACCCTGAGACCTACAGGCTTTTGTCATTGTTAGACAGTGCTAGCAAAATATTTTGTACTTTTCTGTTGCACGAGATTAACAGCTTGTTGTTAAATTAACAGATTATGGGCCAATTTCAAACTGGCTTTAGAAAAGGGATATCTATGTCTATTAACTCTGTAATTAAAAAGAGCAAGAGAAAAGGCCCCTCGGTGTGCCCTCTGTGAACTGCTGCATTCGACACAGTAGACATGTAAACTGTGGAGGAAATTACAAGAAATGGGTATGCATAGTAATATTTTGTATCCTTGTCAGCTATTATACAGCGATAATGTGAAATTAGATTCAATGGAATGGCCGAATTATCTAGCCCTATCCCGATCAGAAGAGATTAGACAAGAGTGCCTATTGGCCCCTCTTCTGTTCACTCTGTCCCTGACTGATATCGCTTTGGTGCTTAGAGAGATCAACAATGTGCCCCCTAAATTGGGCCAAATTAAAGCAGGATAGCTTGGATACGCTGACGACATTGTTGTATTTGACCATACCTTCATGGGTATTAGTCTCAGTGCCCAGGCCATCTGGATTATGCAAGACACAATGGCCTAAAGGTAAATATGTCTAAGACAAAATATATGTGTTTCAGGAAATCCAAGGGCAATACGAATAACATACAATGTAGGGAGGGGATTATTGAGAAAGTGCAGGAATACTGCTATTTGGGTTATGAGCTAGAGTCAAAAAGAGTAGAGGAGATGCTTCTTTGTAAAAAAGTAATAAATGCCTGGTCAATATTGATGGTGAGTAAGCACAATGTAAAACATTCTGCAGGATATAGCCTCATAGGAAATATACAGGTGTATAGACTGAAGTTTGTAGCCTATATACTGTATGTCATCAAGGGCTCGTACACGGATTTGGAATTATGTCAAATAAAATTGAAGGATTAGTTTGGAGGAAAATCTTGGGGTTCTTCAGCGCTACTAATGTAGAAGCCGTTAGATCAAAACTTGGCTTAATTTCCCTGCCTACGCAATTTGTTCATCAAAATCATGTGTACAGAAGAAGGATCCCTGGTGGGATGATGAAAACTGAGATTATGCCTAGAACAAACTTCCAACCTGTAAATATTGCCACCCACAACAATTTAGATAAGCTGAAAAGATTACCTCATGTCTTAACTCTGCATGAAGGGGAACTTACATCCTACAGATTGTCCTGTGGAAATTAAATGCTGGGAGCCCAGGACCCTGATACCAACCAAGCCAACAATTGTAGCATTCTTTTGAGAATCATAGAATGCAACTGGACAATGGGATCCATTAATAGGTCTTTGAAAACTGAAAGTAGGGTTAGGGCCCACTGCCGTTTTCAAGGCCAACGGGTAGCAATGTTGGGACCCACTGTCATTTCCAGGGCCACCGGGTATCAATAGCATTGTTTTGCCTTGCAACTTAGTCTGGAGGAGAATGTTTGCTATGAACGAGAAAGAGGAAATGGATATTGCTTTCCTAGTACCAGTCCTGAAAAAGGCATCCATCATCCTGGCAACAAGGTCTAATCTCCAAATGAAGAGTGTTCATTTGGGACGCAGAAACATATCTGAAAAAAAGCCTCAAAGCCTTTGGGGCATGCTAAACTAGGACCGATTGAGCCTCCAGTTGCTTTTCGACCAGTCAAGAGGGTTTGGGGATGTTTGTTCGCCTGATAATTGATTGCGGCAAACTGTCTGAAAAAAAACTGCCCACATGCAATCAATTATCAAGTACAAACAGCAACCCAAATGCGTCCGCTAATACCCCCCCTGCCCTATGAACCTGTTTGCCCGCCGCCAGGTCCCCTTCACACCTGCGGCGTCAGATCCGTCCCTCTAACACGGGTCGGATCCGACACCGTAGGGCCCCTAGTTCTTTTTTTTTCTTCTTTTTTTCGGTCCCCCGCCTCCGCTGTTGAGGAACTGGGAGACACCTCTGCAACCTCCCAAGGCATATACATACCGAACATAGGGAGCGAGGGACACCCCGGTAACCCCCGCTCCACATGTTTGGTATGTATTAGACTAATTGTGTGTTTTTAATCGCGCAAGTGGTACTGACTGAATTCAGTCAAATGTACCATTCGGTCAATTAAAAACTAACAACTAGAACCCAGACGTGGACCATATTGGCTCAATTCATGTAGGCAGAGCTCCACCTCACTGATGAGGCCCAACAAGGCTGAAACACATGTATGGGGTTGCTGTAGGTACTGTTGTTCAGAAGGAAACTGCCATAGCATTTCAGCGCTGGATTGCCAATGTGGGTGGGAAAAAAACTGATATGCAAATGTATTTCCCATCTGTGAAAGGTGCAGTGATCAAAAAACGATGGCTGCGGAATCTCAAAGTGGGAAAAAAACACAGAACAGGTTATCATGCCATGTTCTTTATAGAGAGGGGCGCCTGCTACCTTTTTAAAAAGATAGGCTAATACAGTTGAGAGCACCAATAAGTCGCCAGAATCGGAAAGCACGGAATATACTTTGTCTGCACTATTATGCAAAATAAAGATATAATTCCCTAACAATATTGGTTAGATACACCAGATAATGGGGCTGTGAGAGAACTAGTTTGAAAAGCACCTGATCTCAAAACAGCCAGCAAAACATCCCCTAACAATCGCCATATCGCTTACTGGGTGATAACATAGGCCCTTTTTCACCAAGAAACTGTTGGTTTGACCTTCAATCGGATGTCTGACCATTTTCTCCACTACTTTCATCAGAAGTAGGTCTTTGACCTCACAGGGCACTACATAATGGTTTTCCCAGAAGAAGGAAGCGGCCGTTTCAGTGTCCTGCTTAAAAGGACCAGCGACAAACTCCATTGTGAATCGCTGAGCTACCTGGAGAACTCAGGAATCCCGACGAGGATATCCATTTGTTTTAATAAAGAACTGTAATATCCCCTACCAAAGTTGGCAAGGAGAGCTGGCATAAACCACCTACCTTGGCTAAATACTGTTCTATTTCCTGCACCACTAAAACCATGAAGTATGCCTCCATGTGCTCTTTGCAGGAAGAAGGATTGCCTGAGCTGGGTCATTGATGGGTTGGTTGGTAGTCAATTCACCTCTGACTGAAGAGGCATGAAATGTGTACATCATGGCAGCAACACAACACCTGCTGTGGCGGGCCCGGGAGCGGAACAAGTGATACACTTTACACATACTGATGGACTCTAAGGTAAACATGTTAACATACTAGAGTTCTTTTACAAAGTCATCGACAAATAAGAGATACCCAGTAACATCTGATACATCCCCTAAGCCTTCAAGCTCTCAGCTGTTCCTGAGCAGTACGGCCTCGCATCTTTCCTGGGCATTAGATGTATTAACTTTAAACCATCCCCCTGCACCCCCAATCACTATTTGCACTCAACTACTCATTTCTTCTGGATCTAAAGATTTGAAAAGGTAGGTGAGGTTCATGTGAGTCTAAGTATATCGTTAAGAACAATCTTTTGGGTGCTGTCATGCCTTTATGCGTTGCTGCAAAAGACAGGAACACCAAGCAAGAAGGGTCAATTTACATGCAGTTTGCTCTGTATAACCAGAAGTGCACAATTCTCAATAGGGCGCAATACTAGACAAACACCGGAAGTGCTCATTACTAAAGCACAGACTGTGAACATCATGATCAGAAAATCAGAATAGTTCTTGTTGGTGGAGTTTGCGCACAGATTCATCAACGGCAAGAAACAGGTTTTGTGAAAACACACCAGAAAGCAGCTTCTGTTCAGAATAATGCAGTGGCAAGGAACAACACAACCCCTTCCAAACCTTATAAAAGTAATTGCTGGAAAATATTCCCCTGTAGATCTATGGTAGAGCCCTCGACGAAGAAGTGACCGGAAAAGTAAAAGCAGTTAATGTAGCAGCGTGAACGGTGCCGTGGTGCAGCGCTTTCAGTTCCCTGAAGGAGACATCTGCACGTGAATTACCTGAAGTACAGTTGTAATAGGAGAGTGGTGGGCAAAGCAAAAGCATTTAATTCAGCAGTGTGAAAGGTGACTGGTGCATCCATGTTTAATTCCCTTAAGTTAAGTAGACACCTGTCTTACCAAGAAGTCTAGCATAGCGATGCACCTGTCACCAGCGTGAAGTGACCAGCAAAGTCAGAACAGTTAATGCAGTTGGTGTGACTGGGTGGAATTGACAACAATGCGGTGGTGAGTGATATATAACTGATTTCAGTATGTTGTCTTCTATCTTCCTCCGCAATGACTGAGTAAACAGAGCCCGATGGAGGGTGGACGAATAATGAATTTGGCTCTCTCCGTCAACTAAAGGTTTTCTCCAGCACAGTCACATGCTCTGAATATTCTTGGAACTGCACCTCTCCTGTTCTCTGACCATTTGATGTACGTGGCATCATTCTGGTCCATGTGAAAGATCGGCAGAGAACCAAGATCAAGCATTATATAGTTGACTATAATTTAAGAAGAAAATCACAAAAAGGCTGGAAAAATCATAAATGTTAATAACATCTTAGTTAAAAGCCCATTTAATAAGAGGTATTCAGCAAATGTTGTAGAGGCAAATGTCAGCAAGGATATAACAACCTCCACCTCTTGGAAACGGTATGAATGACTGATAGAAGTGGCGCTGGGAATAAAATGAAAGTCTTCAATGGCAAATTGAACAACTTCTTGAACTGGTGTCTGCCACTGAATAGAATCATCACATCAATCTCTAAATTGGACAAAGAATACCTGTGCATGCCTCATCAAGACACACATAAATTCTTTAGTGCTATACCACAAAAAGGTGCAGGCACATCAGACAAATCTGCCACAACCACACTATGTTCCCTAAACTTACTGCTCATATCATTAGTGATTACTGCTCATATCATTAGTGAGGCTCTACGATAATTTGAGTTCTGACCTGAAAACACAGCTACGCCATACACAAAATATCTATGACCATACTGGATGCATCAAATTCTGTTTAGAGCTTTCACACAGGGACATGAACAAGAGAGTAAAGACTGCTTTGAGGCTGATAGAAGGGATCTGATCATATCCTGATCCTGATCTCCATATCCATTTTCCTAAAAATGCACATGTAAATAGAAGCTATCTAAATAAAGCTCCTATTTTATCAATGGAGTCTGCATCCATTGAGAAAATTGATAGTTCCACCTCGAGACGATCAGACAGTATGGATGCATGGGTTAACATTCAAGATTCAGTGAAAGATGTAGAATATTCAGGGATCGCTAAAAAACCAGACCAGAAATTGTACATGAAGTTAGTTAGTGTAATCTGAGGAGATGAAATTGATTCCTTTGGAACTCAGCAGCTCTTGAAGTGTTATAGGATGTGAAAAAAATCTAAACGAGATCAGGAAAAATGCGCTGCAAACCATAGAATGTGTGGTCTAGTAGGACGAGGTCATCCGCATAAGCGAGGACTGTGCAGTGTGTCTGATCATTTTTAGTTGGGCAACTGCTAATGTGAGACAGGAACCGTGGGAGATTTGAAACCTATACATTGTATAGGAGGCTAGCCGTGACAGCCTTGTTTAACCATCCCCTGCACTGGGCTACTGGAACCATCATGGTACCTCCAGAATCTAGTCTAAGGGATACTGTGTTGTTCTTATGGAGCAATTTAAGAAAATAAAGGATATCCGGCAGGCAACCTAGGTGTTCAGGTTCTTGCCACAGCTGGGTCCTGTTAACAGTGTTGAAGGCTGATTTAAAGCATATGAACAGGGCGTAAAGAGGGGGTGCATTTTTGCCCTGGGATTGTTCCACTAAAAAGTCGAGTATACGCAGTTATGTGAGGTCAAGTATTCAGGCCGGAAGCCACTCTGATATTGGTCTAAAATGCCCTCTTGTTCTACCCAGCTCTGGAGATCTCTCAAGAGGAAGGAGGCGAATAGTTTCCCTGTAAAATCTAGCATAGACAGGAGACAGTAATTATCTGTGTCTCTAGTGGAGCCCCTTTTTTAATAGTATAGTGTGAGGATGACGGTCTGCCAAGAGGCAGGGATTATACCTTCTTCAAGGACCTTGTCAAATAGCGTCTTTAGTAGCGATTACCAACATTTAGGACTGTACTTCATAACTGCATCAGCCAGGCCGTCTGGTCTCGGGCCTAGGAGGATTGAAGTGTCTTAATTTTCAAGTAAATGTCCCCGTCCACTATAACTAAGGCTCTGCCTGCAGGGTTGATATCAATACGAAAATAGGTGTAAGATATGCTGCGGGAGTTGTGTTTATTCAGGAAGGTCACCCATGTGAACTCGTTAAGGTGGTTTACCATTTTCTGTTTCTTACACCCTTTAGCCTCCTGGCCACTCCAAGTATTGTGGGTAACACAAAGGTCTAAGACCCTGAGAGCTGCCTCCCCATTCACAAGCAGGTAATCCATAGTTGCAGAAGCACTCCCACCCTTCCAGGTATAATCACCAGGTATGTCACCCTTTGTACACCTATTCAATACTTCTAATTCCTAACTGTCAAAGAACCTTAACCAGCATAACCCCTCGTAATCAGAGGGGTTCTGCTTCATTATGCTCCTGGGCAGAAGGACATCATTTACCTGGATGCCTCTCCCATCAGCACAGCCACAGTTGAGGTCCCCCTGACAATGACACAATCCTCCCCCTGACTCCCATCCCAGTTTCTCATAAGGTCATACAACTCTTCTTGGAGCTGCTCTGTCTCTTTAGCTCCGGGGGGAGTAGGGAGGGATGGTTGCATTGGCTTACTAACATTGTCT
Organism: Ambystoma mexicanum; assembly: GCF_040938575.1. Classification (NCBI taxonomy): domain Eukaryota; kingdom Metazoa; phylum Chordata; class Amphibia; order Caudata; family Ambystomatidae; genus Ambystoma; species Ambystoma mexicanum. Next base: position 149,304,748 of record NC_090927.1, read on the forward strand.
TCCTAGATTCACCATTCATATTAGTAGAAACTTCAATTGCTAAAAGTAATTCATGATGCGATTATGAGATTTTATGAGAGTCCAGACTATGGATCACCCCGTTACTAAACCCCCAAATGGTCTTCCTCTACTGCCCTTCTTTGCTAATGTTTGGTATACGGTATAACTATCCACCAATATGGCAGCTGTTAGCCATGTTTCTTGTAGTAAAAAGAATGTATGCTGTGTTGCATAAGGCAAAGACCCTAGGGGGATAGAAGGTGAGCAAAGCCACGAGTATTCCATGTCATTAATGACCACTGTCATTGTTTACGCAGTGCTACAGGTAAGGATTCAGCCAACCACTTCAGCATTGTTTGAATGTCCGAAATCTGTACACTCTCTTTTTGGGAGTTATGCCATAGCTGCAGAGAAGGCAATGTCAGATCCCCCAGGAACTGGAAGAGCAGGGTCTACCGCGTCCACCTTAGCGCACAGCTCTACACCCCCGTCTAGGAGTTTTGTATGGAAGTTATTCAAGAGTTTTGCAGTTTCAACATGTTTACAATGAACTGGCGAGACATTGGGATTGGAGCACTTCAAGGGCTCAAAGAATTCAAAGTCGTCCAATACCAGTACTCGCAGTTGGGGCACTCGTTGGAGACGAGCTAGAAAGGCAGTCCGAGATAACTATTTGTCCCCGGTTTTTTGATTTTTGCTCTTCATGGTGCATACCTTATGCTCCAATGTTGTTCCTGTGCAAATGGCACTATCTAAACACCTCTCTTTCACTGGGCGGGGTCTGATAGACACAGGCTTTTTGGGCACAATTGGGGTGGAGTTCTTTTACGGGACCTTCACAATGTTTTGAGATCCCGTGGAATCCAGGCTTGTGTCGTGCTGTAGCGATGTTGAGTGTGCCCCTCAACAGATTTGTTTGCTAGAACCCAGCTTGTAAGGTTGCCCAGATTGTTTTCAGGGAGTCTTGGTATGCCCCTCCCTCTTGAGTTTGTATTTCAGGCTCTTCTGGGACAGGCTGAGGTATATTTGCTAATTGTTCCTGTTGAAAGAATGCTGGTATAGTCCCCTTCGAACGGAGGGGGGTGGGCTTTGCCTCCTTCACTCCGCTTTTCTGTCCCTTTAGCCTGGACAGGCTTCACAGAGCACCCCCGCCCCCGTTTCTTCCGTTGTAGCTGGGATTTTTAAGTTTGGCAGGGTAAGGCATTGTCAGCCAAGGGGCAAGGCGATTCAGTCCTTCTATTGCTATACAGCCCCTGCCCAGCTCCATTGCAATAGACTAGTAAAATTATAGGTGGTGTTTTGCGAGCACACCTGCCCAGAAGGCGAGGTGCTTCCATGCAAGTAAGTGGTTAGCAAACTAGCACGAGGTGGGGAGTTGTGACTTCTCCTGCCATAGCACAGGAGTGTAAAATACACAAGTCTTAAGTGCACTTACCGGCAATTGACGAGCCAAGCAAGATGTTGGAAAGAGTGCTCAGTTGTAGAAAGGGCCAGGACCGGTGCTCACCTCGGCACACCATGGACCACCAAAGACCATTCGCGCACCATTCCGCTTCAGTGCTCCGCGCTGCACTGGCCAATTTGTGTGCTGTTGGGAAAGGCTGTCCACAAAGCTCCTCCTCGAAACAATATAGATTGAGAAAAGACTATGATCGCCACCAAAGGCCACCTGGGTACCACTCTGCTTCAGCTCTCTGTGCTGCACTGGCCAATTTGTATGCTGGTGAGAAAAATTGTCCACAAAGCTCTGCCTCCAAACAAGAGATTGAGAAAAGACTGTGGTCGCCACCAAAGATCACTTGCGCACCACTCGTTCATCCTGCTAATGAAGACCCTTTTGGTCCAATCCATCTCACTAGAGTGACTGTGAAATAACTGTATTTGTTATTTATGTTTTCCCAAATCACAAAGAAAATGACACACTTTTATAACTTTATTTAACAGGTTTGAAAACAAAATAAAAAAACACTAAATTCACCAGGTTTTATTTTGTTTCTTTTCTCTCATTTAAATGTATACTTTTTTACATGCTATGAACACATTTCCCATCACACCTGCTGCACCTTTACTTTAATTCTGCTGATTTTACATTGAATTGCCATAGAACATATATAGTGGGCACTCCACAAAATGGCTGCCGTTCTTTAGCTGCGCCTCTTACAAAGGCTCCACTCTAGTTTCTTAAATGGAGCTGCAACTTCCGGATGCGACGACAATGCAACATTGCAGAAGGTAAGTTCCTTTTCTTCTATGCCGCTGGTGACACCCGCGCTATTGGTATCCTGGGAAGTGCAACTGGGATACTAAAATCAATAAGCCCCTCGCTACCATGTCAGATAATACCCCGGGGCCTCCATTAAGTAACTAGGGGACCTGGGGCATAACCTGACATAGTAATGCCCCCTGGCTTGGGGCTTCTTGTTTTCAATAAGGCCCTGGTGACCAGTTTGGTAAAGGTGAACAAACAAAAGAGAAAAGAAATAAGAAATAACTGTAGTAGGGGAGGATGTCACAACTTATTTATAAGAGCCACTTTTAATGAGCTAAAGGGAACAATATTTGATTGAAGTAGTGAACAAATGGGTATTATCAGTCTATGGAGAGTCAATAACTGTTAAGAATGGGCATCCTATATGACTGTAGCTAAAATCTTATAAGAGTAGTTTGTCAAAGAAAGGTTGTTTAAAATTATGGAAAAAGTAAAGCAAAAAGATACTAAAACCTTTTAGGAAAAGATGAGAATACCATACATCTCACAGAATTCGCACCAAATGAGGCTGGTTTCAGAAGAGGATTGGTGTGATTATATTATAAGTATTGTTTATTCTGTAGAATCCATCAATGATAACATTATTTGTAATGCCCTACCAAACTGGGAAAGAAGTATTAATAGATTATTAAGTATTAAGGAAATATAGGAACAATTAAGAGCAAGAAAATCATTGAGGGAGCCAGAGCTGGCAGGGTTAATGCATGATATTCTCAAAGTAGACCCTGCCATATGGTCAACCTTGTTTGACGTGGTGCTTAAAAAAATACTGGCTCACGGAAAATAGCCTGCATTTTACCAATTTATAAAAAAAGAAATCAGAATGACCCATAGACCCTTCCCACACTAGCACCGTTGGATGTAGTTAGAAAGGTCAAATCATTTAGAAAATGTGGCTATTAAATCTGGGAGACTTACTAAATAAATCCCAGACTGCCTTCAGGAAAGGCACGGGGACACAAATAAATCACCTGCAAATTCATTTATTTGAGAAACAAGTGTATATGTAGCATAAATGAATCTGCAGCCTTTGATATGGTCAACAGAAGCTGGTTATGGAAAAAACTGTATAGTTGGTGAAAAGACCAGGGACTTTTGAAATGAATCATATGTCAAGAGACTGCATATATAACCCAGCCCAATGGGAGAACAAAGCCAGTGGTTCGCCCGGGGAACGAACTGAGGGAGAGAAACACAGGAAGGGAAAGGGGATGGATAAAAAGGGGCATGGAAATCAGGGCAGTGAGGTGTGTTCGGATGATGTCAAGGGAGTCGAGCGAAGACCAATAGACCAAGCAGAGGTAGAGCAGTGCATAGGAGTTTGGGGGAGGATTGATGAAAGAGTGTGCAAGGTGAGGTAGTCCTTGGTGTGAGAAAGTGGTATGAGTGAGACTAACAGAGAGAGATTAGGAGGTGAATGAGAGTCAGTGGTAAACTGACCAGGAGAGCGAAGGGAGGGTAAATGTGTAAGAAGGTGTAGTGTAGCAGTGTGGAGAGGGAGAAGTAGTAGTGGTTTATAGTCATAATATCGAAAAAATAATGCTGAAATACAAAAATGCCGAAAAACAATAAATCAAAAACATATACATATAACAGAAAAAGTACATTTTTCGAAAAAGAAATGCCTAAAAAAAGTCGACCAACAATGGTAATATACCAATGTAAAGTGTCATCAATAGTACCGTTTAAATGGGGGGTTCCCCCACCAACGCCCCCTCACCCGACACCCCGCAGTCACCCACCCCCCCGATCACAACACTTAGCCATTTCTTTTTTTTGTACATGAAATACATTATGACAAACGAAAACCCCACAGAATGAAGGGTAGAAAGGGTTAAGCAAATAGGTGACAACCACGAGTAAAGAACCTTGCCTAAATACCAAGGAACAGATGACAGTTGTGAGAAACCGTCATTACCTGACAGAACCAAACGTCAGAGCGGACTACAGTGAATTGAATACAGTTACTTCAGGCTAAAACAGGTAATATTAACATAACTAACATGTGACTAGATATTGAAATATCTTACTATAAATAAATGTGTGACAGGAATAGTAAAACAGTTTCTTTTCTCCGTTGTTTTAGACTAAAAATGGTAGAAAAAGTGGAGTATATAGCTTGACAAAAGGGAGGAAAACAGATGGTTTACAATGGATATATTTACTATAAAGAAGCAGAAAAAAAAGAACGCACATATTGGAAGTGCACTGAGTATGGCAAAACAAAATGTAGCAAACGAGCAATAACAAAGGCTTCTAACATGAAGATAAACGGCGAGCTTAACCATCTGCCGGGTGAAAAACTAATGCAGCGTACGGTAAACCGGAAAAAAACAACAAAAAGAAAATCTGCCACCGGCACCAATGATATACAATGATGTGACAATACCAGAAGTGTTTAAAGTAACTACAAAAGGAGACAATTTCCACCATGCAACCATAGAAATAAAAAATGAAAAAATACTAATTTTTTCAACTGCTAGAAACTTCCAGCAACTGCGTCAAAGCCAACAATGGCAAAGTGACGCCACATTCAAAGTGTGCCCCCAACCATTTTAGAAATGTTTTACCATTCATGGAACAATGAATAACAGACTAATACCGCTTGTTTATGTTTTGATGCCAAAGAAAAGCAAAGAAACGTATACAATCGTGTTTAACAAAATTAAAGACACTAACAGATTCACAACCCACTACTATAATCAGGGATTTCGAAATAGCACAGATTAGAGCATTTTCTAAAATATATAAAGATACAAAAATACAGGGGTGTTTTTTTCATTTTACTCAAAGCATTTGGAGGAAATTACAGAAACTGGGACTAAGCACAAAATATACAGAAGACAGTACTTATCAATATAACATAAAAAAACGTTTCGGTTTGACGTTTGTTAGAGAGGATCAAGTTATACATTTTTACGAACATTTGATTGACAGTGAGTATTATAAAAATCATGAGGAGGAAAATTCAGACTTGCTAGATTATATGGAGAACACTTGGCTGGGACAATTAACACGGAGTGGGACACGACGCAGGCCCAAATTTAATGTAAAACTGTGGAATTGCTACCAAGCAACGTTAGAAGGAAAACCAAGAACAAACAATGCATTGGAAGGATGGCATAGCCGAATAAACAAAAATTTCAATACAAAAAACCCAAACTTGTGGCATTTTTTAAAGGAGTTACAAAATAAACAAACACATCAGGAATTTCGCCTGTCGCAAACAATTTCATTGGCAAACGCAGAAACAAAAAGAAAGAAATACAGGGATTACAAGCAAAAACTTGAACAACTGGTACACGATTTTGACGAACAAAATAAAGAAAACTACCTGGATTCTGTAGCATTTAATTTAAAATGTTAAAACTACTTACGTTTTCGTAGAAACAACAATCCAATATGGCAAAACACAAGCGTATCCAAATACACCAACCTAAGAACTCCATAAATCTCAAAGTCCATGAGGCAATCTGTGGGAAAATCACACAAAAAACCAAGACAAAAACAAAAAAGCAGTTTAAAACTGTGAAATTCAGCACAGATGAAAATGTGCAAATCCAAAAAGTCCCGGAAAAAAAAAAAAACACAATCCACCATAAAAGTCCATAGAACCAAAAAAAACATTACATCCATGAAAGCCATTGGGTCCAAAAAAAGTCCAGTAAAAAAAACAAATCCACAAAATCCATGAACGGAGAAACAGAGACCTGAACGCCACGGAAACGGTTTCAGAATGAACTTTAAAAATGGCGCCCACACATACGTACACTCACGTAACGTACGTACAAAACAATAACAAATAACAGCAATATGTAAATTTCTAATGCAATAGCTTATAATGAATGCTCAACGTCAGGGAAGCATGCTACCTATTTATTAATTAATATTTACTATTACAGTTAAAGTTAAAATAAAAAGGGGTTTTAAATTAAATAATTATTAAAATATGATATAGTACTTTATATTGTAATACTTTGTTGCAATGTTGCAGTATTCAGTTAAATATGGTTAATAATATATATATATGCTTACCTTGTATATTCTTTATATTCTTTATACCTTGCAAGTACTAATAGTTTTCGAAAAAAAGTAGAAAAATAATTTGATATTTTGTATTTGACATTTTTTTCCGAATATATATTTTCGACATTATGACTTTCGAAAATATTGCATTCGAAAAAATGACTGCACACCAGTAGTAGTGTGGAGAGGGGTGAATGGGCGCTCAGAAGGGGAAGTAGAAATACAGAGCGCTGGAGATTTAGATCAGAAAGGAGACTGTCGGAGGGATAGCGAGAGAGGGAGAAAGGAAGAGAACAGGAGAGTGAGAGGGCAAGAGGGGAGAGAGTGTAGTAAAGGTAAAAGGAAGGATAGAATATTAGCGCATGTATGAAAAGGACAGAGTGGGACCTGGGGGATTGAAAGGCACCTTTCCTTGCTAACATTCTTGTTGTAGATCCCAGGGAGAGAGGGACTGTCCACAGAGAGCCCCCTCTCAATCTATTCAATTTTTTTTTTTTTTTTTTTTTATTTCTTAGTTTAATAATAAACTTTTTGAAATATACAATTTCTTAATCATTTCCCCATTCTATGAAGAAAGCTCCAGGATTACAGTTCTCGTGTCTGGCCTACAATCTTATACATCGAGCATGTCGATAAAATTTATCACCGAACAAGTTAGAAATACGGAACTTCCACTCAGTATTCTGAACCACCAGTCCTTCATGTTTCCATTTGTCGGTGTATATTTGCTCAGGTGTATCGATCTGATTGAATTCAGTTTAGTGCAGCCAATTACCAAATGTTTTATGGTTTCGGTTTCCTTTAGACAGAATCTGCACCAGTTATCACAGATCATTGGTTCTTTCCGTCTTAATAACACTTCTTTTGTTCGTAACGCATTCATTCGCAAATGGAGAAAGCGGTCACGGTGATGTCTTGAGGGAAACTGAGTAAGATATCTCGGCATCTTATTTATTTTGTTGGTGGTTGGTCCCAATTTGGGCGCCGATGCCATTTTTTCCAGACGCTCGATATTTTGTACCCAAGCCCATTCTTTTAGTTTTTTCTTTGCGAGTTGAGGCCATTTTATCAACATTTCTTTGCTTATATTGGCTGCTCGCATGATGTCATGAATTCTTGTGGTCCAAATGTTTAAGATCGTCTTCGAAGGGCACACGTCATCTATTGCTAAGATTTCGTAGGCGGGTTCTTACTCTATTATTGTCATCTTTTTTAGTAGTGCTATTGATTTCCAGATAACTGTCGTGTGTAGAGCATCCAAGGCAAGTTCATGTCTTATTATTGCGATTGAAAGGCAGTTTGGTAGCTTTAAGACAGGTCGCCAGAAATGGCCTTCCAGTTTTGCCCAAAGGTTGTAATCAAGATTCCAACCAGCTTCTGTTCCGTAGGTAACACATGGAATTACTTTTTGTAAGTAGAATAGCCGAATTGGGGTCAAAGAGAATTTGCCAAAAAGGTTATGAATTTTGGTTCCTTGGATGGCCAAAGTGTTCATGCGACGTCCTAAATATCTTGACCAGCTCTTCTCACATATCGAGGAGGATATCATTATACCTAGGTATCTAAATTCAGTTACTTCCTCAAGACTCGTATTTCCAATTTGCCACTTGAAACGGTTTTTCTTTGTTCCTTTCTGCGTTCCAATTTTCATAATTTTTGTTTTTGACGTATTTATATTCAGGTGATTTATATTCATGTATTGGTATAGTTTATGTAGTAGTCGTTGTAGACCAATCGGCGTGGTATCTATTAAGATTATGTCGTCTGCGTATATTAAGCAGTTTAGATGAAATCCATTCAGTTTCGGCGGAAAGCAACGCACCTCTTTCAATGCTGATGGAATATCCGCGATGAATAGTTTAAACAAGCATGCTGCAATAGGGCAGCCCTGTTTTACACCTCTCTGGGTCTTCATTTTGTCCGATAGAGTCCCGGCTTCATTCAGTCTTATCTGAATGGTCGTGGCTGTGTGCAATGCAATGATGGGAAACAGAATCTCATCTGGGCAATTCCAGTTGTTTAGTTTAGCCCACAAGGTTTCCCGATCAATGCAGTCGAAAGCTTGATTCAGATCACTGAATGCCATAAATAACTGTGTTTTTTTTCCCATGGCATTCAACTTGAGTAAGTTTAACAAGGTCACATTGTTTTCAGTTCCGACGCCTTTTGTAAAGCCTGTTTGTCTAGGATCAGTGATTCCTCTCGTGTCAGCCCACTTCGTTAGTTTTTTTTGCAGGAAGTTCGCAAACACTTTACCGATGGTGTCTAGTAAGGCGATAGGGCGATAGTTTGCCGGGTCAGCTCGATCGCCTTTCTTGAATATAGGAACTATAATTGCAGATGTCCACGAGGCCGGTATCTCTCTGAGCTTTTTGATGTTGGCAAATAAAATTTCGATCAATTTTGCCCATTCCAATTTGTGTTGTTTAAGCATAACGTTAGAAATGCCATCTGGGCCAGCGGCTCGCGAGTTGTACAGTTTTCCAATGGCAGATAGGATGTCATCCCTGGTTTCGGTACAGTCCCAGTTTACAGACCTTAAGTTTCTTTGTTTGATATCTGTTTCATTATCTCCTGAGAAAACCTTAATAAAATGTTTATTCCACTCCGCCTCAGTGACCACGTTTGCCATTTTGATCGCTTGGTTGGCTGAACAGTTGTTTAGAATTTGCCAGATGTCTCTGCATTTGTGTGATCTTATCATTGTCAGCATGAGTTCGCCTCTTTCTTGGTCGCGTTGTAATTTAAATGCCTTAGACCAATTACGGTATGTTTGTGTCCTTTTTTTTATTAGGTTGGCGCTGTTAGTACCACCTTGCGCTTTCAGCTTGCGTATGTCACGCTTTAGACGCTTTTTTTCTTCGTTTACTCTTGTGCTCCATTCATGGATATGTTTTTTCTCAGAGTTTTTCTTCCACAAGGTCGGTAAACTTTTCAGCGGTAACAGCGATACGTAATCCACATTACACAGAGACAGACGGTCTACTGCATCCAGTTTCGTCGTTAGACTGGTTATCTGAGCAGTAGATAATCGTAGCCTGTTTTTTCCGTTGTTTACTTCCAGAGCTTGAGTCGCTATCGCCTTATTAGTTCCTGATTGTATCCTCAGATATAATACCAACGGATCATGGTCACTGGTTTCCGTAGGGGTTACATTCAGTTCATGAAGTAAGTTCCAAGCATGTTTTGAAACCCATATATAGTCCAGAACTTTTGCAGTGCCCATGTTCTGCCACGTGTTTTTGGGGGGCCTGTCTCCGTCAATTTGACCGTTCACCATGTCACAATCATACGCCTCCATGATATTGTCCCAGATGATCCTTCTCTCCTGATTTAAGGGGCTATTCGCACGGTCGTTGGATATTCGCGTACCCTTCTCAGAAAACCAGGACAAGTTCATGTCACCACATATTAGTAGTATGATATTGTTCTTCTTATGCATGTACTTATCCAACAGGTTTATTACCGTGCCTATAAATCGTTTGGAGGTGATCATCGCCGGATTCCAGTATACATTTAATACAAGAAGTTGTTGCGGTTTATTCTCATCACGACTTTTTCGTTGCATCAGCGTGCATTGCACAAACAGATTTGGGTTTTCACTTTTAAGCACCTTCTAATCACATCCGATTGTCATCATGGTTATCAGGCCAGAGAAAGGACGTCCATGTGAATTTTTTCCTGCAGGGTTCAGCATTGTGGCATAGCCTTCTTTCACAGGAGGACATCTTAGCCATGTTTCCTGTAGGCAAATTATGAGATTATCATTCAGTTCAATCGGAAAACTTTCATAGAGATGACGGAAGCCTCTCGTGTTCCAGGAAATCAAGGAAGTCGATTTCATCTCTTTGTCAGAGACTAGCTATTTGGAACCTGCCCCGTGTTTGTTGGTTTTCCCAGAGTGGAACATGGGTGGTTCAATTCTTAGTTGTTTTCTTAGTTCACTCCTCCGTTGATCTTGAGAGAGCGCTTTATGTCCGGAGCTGTTTGACGGATTTTTTATATTGACTGATCTATGGCTTACCAAGTCAGACAATACTTCCCTTGTCTCAAAGCCAAACTGCAGAATTTCATCCTTTGCTGCCAGAATTATATTGCGTACAGCTTTGGAAGATATGTGAAGATATACTTTGTCTGCATATTTCTCAGACATATATTCGATAATAGCAATGTCATTAGACGTCACAATTCTCAAAGCCGGTACCGAGTGTAGGAGGCGCATTACATTCCTTCTGTTCAAGTTCACATCAGGATCATCTTTATGGATGTTCGTGATTGCGATTCGAGGGTTTCTATCGACCATTGATTCATGGGCTCTAGACCTGGTCTTCTCCGCCTGATGTAGTCTTTGTCCGGCTGTACATTTGGGATTTAAACTTCTCATATTAACAGGGCTGCCACCTAAGCCTTGTGTTAAAGAGCCCACATCTGACATATCGCCTCTGGACATTTTTTGGTTTTTGCAGTCCGATTTGGCCCGATGTACAGCGGCCTTCGAACAAGATTTGGATTTTAGTATCCAAGGGTTTCCCGCCCTTTTTCCCTTGGATGAATAGGATTCATTTTGGTCAGGAATAAAGGGCTCATTTGTTTCCAGGCTGCTCGTCGAGTTGATTGAAGCGTTTGGATTGTTTGTCTCGCAATCATCTTCTATTGAATACGTTGATAGATTGCAAAGATCGATGGATGAGGTTTGGGCTGGACTTTCCGCTTCTTCCATTTCCACTCTCTGGCATTTTTTGGGGTTTCCGTTTTCATCTGTAGCTTCTCCGACAGCTTTACTCGTGCTTACGGTTTCTTTAGACAGCATTGATGCATTATTTTTTTGAGTTCTTCAGAAGAAATTCGGTTTGGCTGGAGACGTCAGATTGCGTATAAATTTTCTAGATTTGTTGGTTTGATTGCGAGGTTCACAATGTTTTTTCTTTTCTTTTCGTTTCTTCGGGGTGTTACCAGTGGCCAGCAACTTTTTGGGTTTCTCGACGTTTTCTTTCTCTAAAGTTGGATTTTTTCCTGATCCTTTAAAATTTTTTGCAGCTCCAATAAAAATCCCGAACGATGAACTTGGTCGGGTTTGATTGGCACATTTAATGATGTCTTGGGACTTGGGTTCAAGCTCCTCTACCCCTGTCTTAAGATTAGAAGACATAGAAGGTGTCTCCACAGTCCCTACTATTATTGCCACGTCGTTTGATACGACTGGCTCTTTCGGCATCAATTCCAATTTGTCGGAATGGGGTGTTCTAATGGTTTCATTTGCTTTAGGAGTCGGTGTTATAGGCTCCATTGGGCGCATCGATCTCATTAACGTGATTGATTGCTTTAGGCAGACAGCAATCGATGTTATCAAGTCATTCTTTTCCTGATTTCCTTTTGCCATACCTTCATTTACTTGCTTTTGGAACTCTGACAGCGCTGTTTTTTCAGATTCAAGGTTGTTTTGCAACTGTGCAATTAGTTGTTCTTGTTTGGCTAATTTTTCCACAATGTGGGAATGTAGCCCTCCATCTGATTGCAGCGCCTCATGTAAATTTTCGTATAATTTGGTAAAAGGTAATAAAGCAACCGATGATGCGGCTAACACATTATTATGAATTTGAAGAGCGGCGGCAGCCGACAGATTTGATTTGTAGGCTGCGGCCGCATCACCGTCTGTGTTTCCATCAGACGGGATCAGTAGATCCTTTTGCTTCTTTGGCCCCATTTCTCCAGGTCCCATCCTTTTGTTGCTCGTAGGTTTAGAGTTTGACGGGGTTCTCAGGGTGGAACAGGTAGATACGGTCTTCGTCAATGAGTTCTGATAGTTACAGGAGACACAGTCCCCCCCTAGGTTCTCTAGCCGTGAGAGGCTATTTCTCTGATAGCTTGAGACTTCATCAGCATTTCTCTGCGCCTGTCTTGATACGTGATGGAACATTTGAGGAGGAGAGACCATTGCGACATTATAGAGGCCGACAGGGCGAGGCTTCCTGTTGTAGTTGTCAAGGGGCTCCATTTCAGTTCTTAAGGAGCCTATAGACAAGCGTTCTTTCATTATTTCGAAGTCAGCTTTCAGGCGTTCCGCAAGTCTAGCTTCACGTCCTGCTAGATCTAACACCTGGGTCGAGTTTATGTTATATGCAGGGGAGTATGCAAGCAGGTTTTGCAACTCAGCAGTAGCACGTCTCTCTTTCCGAATCGCTTTGGCTTTAATCAAGTTATTCGCAATTTCAGCGCTTGATCTTGGTAGTGTTTTCGGATTGCCTGAGGTATCTTTGTTCGCAAGTAGACCTGATCTCTCTTCCATGTGGTTAGAGGGTTCGAGGCTCGGTTCCGCCTCAGGAGTTTGATAGTTACTTGTGTTTGCAGGGTTCGCTAGTTCGAATGTTCCAGCATCAGTGGAAACCAACACCATTTCTTTCTCGTGCTCAATGAGTTCGAGGTCCGTCACATCGCACTCATGCAACGGTCTTCCCCTTTTTCCTTCATTCGCATGGTGAGAGGCGTTCATGAAAGGGACAAAAGCGTTTCTCTTCAATTCGGTATGATCGTTGGTTATAATGGTTGCGCAGACTTCGTCATGCGAAGTTCCCTCCTGGCCGACCACAGGGACAGGTGGAAATGCCACGGACAAATCCGTCGCTGACTGTGTGAATGACGCGATAAACTGAGGGGTTGCACCCACTTCCAGATCTAATAGCGACACTACGGGCTCGCTCGGTAATTCAGGCGCTGAGTCAGGAGTTAGAGACTGACGCCGTGATGTAGCGGTGCAGGGATTACAGGAGGTACTATGGATACAGCCAGGCATCATTGGGTTAAATAGCGAGGGTGGGTTTGCTGTATTTATGGAGTGGGCAAAGCTTGGACATGGGCTAAGGAGTGTTTTGTTCACCGTGAGAGGCCCACTCGACCTCTGCTGTTCCCAGTCCTGGCTCTTAAAGGATCCATTTGACAAACGCTCTTTAGTCAAACAGTCTCTCTGGAGGGAGGATACAGTCAATGGATTCAGTTCTTGAGAGACCGCCACATCCAATGGTGTGGGCTCGGGCTCATCTGGATAAGCGGACAGGGAGCCTTCCGCTCTAAGGGAGACCAACTTGCCATTAGATTGTAAAGTTTGTCTGGACATGGCACGAGTCAGGGGCCCTAACTCAGCCATAATGACAGGTTTCTTACCTTCTCTCCGGCAGGGCTCCGGCTTCAGCCTCCGCTGCGTGCGGCGGCGTACGGCCGCGGACTGCCGCAGACTGAACTCCGCGCGCGCTCCGCGCTCCGGGGGAGTTTTTAAAGAGAGTTGGGCTTCTTTTTCTTAAAGAAGAAGTGGTCCAAAACACAGGATCTCCAAATCGCTGGGTGTAGCAGCAGCTCCTCACAGCAACCAACAGGACCAGTGACTGCCGCAGACTGAACTCAGCCCGAACTCCGCGAGCGCTCCGGGGGAGTTTTTAAAGAGAGTTGGGCTTCTTTTTCTTAAAGAAGAAGTGGTCCAAAACACAGGATCTCCAAATCGCTGGGTGTAGCAGCAGCTCCTCACAGCAACCAACAGGACCAGTGACTGCCGCAGACTGAACTCAGCCCGAACTCCGCGCGCGCTCCGCGCTCCGGGGGAGTTTTTAAAGAGAGTTGGGCTTCTTTTTCTTAAAGAAGAAGTGGTCCAAAACACAGGATCTCCAAATCGCTGGGTGTAGCAGCAGCTCCTCACAGCAACCAACAGGACCAGTGACTGCCGCAGACTGAACTCAGCCCGAACTCCTATTCAATACAAACCCTGGAACTGTATTCGCAAGTGTGTGTGTGTGTTCTTGTGGCCATATATGACAGCTATAGGAACCTGGAACTGTCAGCCTCTTTAACTGATGCCATAGTGCATCGTGTAGACATTTTACACATTTTATGTATGTGCTGCTAATTGCCTACACAGTAAGCCTTTCATACGTGTTTGGAGTATGAGGTGTGCTTTCTATGGGACCCTTAGCCGAGTTCTGTTTTCACTTCAGCTTATTTCATTGTGGTCTTGTACCATATTGAACCGTATTTGGACTATAGTTATCCACTAAGTTCCCTGCACGTATCAAAAGGGGCATATGCAACACGGAAAGTGGTTACATTTTTCTTTTATTTCTGTATGTGTGTTTAGGCATTTTCTTACTGTAGTTGGGCTTATTTCTCTTTTTTGGTATAAATATTTGATTATAAAATGACAAAATGCAAGGCTACAACATCCTTATCAATAGCCCAACATGCATAAAAAGTCTCTATTGATAACTGGCCCGATTAGTGAGGATAATGTTTCAATCAGTGAAACTGTCAAATTTAGTGGAAACGCCTTCATTTGAATCTCAATCAAATTTAACCCAAGTTGCAATTAATATCCATAATCCAAAATGACTCCAGTTTCCTATTGATTTCAAACAAAAAGCACTTGAACTGTTCATATAAGCAATGTAAATTGATATGCTGACGAGCAATACAAATGAGGCGCTTCCTTGAATCAGATATCAAACGTTCGCAAATAATTAACAGGAGGGATGTGCCGTCCTGAAGAAGACCCTACAATAAGCAGAAAGAGTTGAATTGAGTAAGTGTTGCTCTTTATCGAAATTGGTTATGTGTAATAATAACTGATTTATTAAAATAAATTAGATTATTTTCAGCACAGCAGCATTGTGTTACTTTGAATGAGCAGAAAAGGTGTATTCATAATTTCAGCTCCTCTATCGTTGGTAAGAAGATGAAGTCTGCAAGATCCTCACATTCAATATTTGCCAGATCAGTTGGCTACAAAGAATTAAGTTGGAAAATAATTATTCTAAGTCTTGTCAAGCAGGATTGTGTGTACAGATTCGTACCTAGGCCGTTGTGGCCCGGACAGTTTTCCTAGCATTGTGTACAAGCATAGAGGCGATTCATTAACCGCAATCGATTCCTTGCTGAGATTGCATTGTAGTCAATATAAGAGAACTATCAGAAACAAAACACAATTTGACAACTGACACATTAGAGGAAAGAAGTGCACTAGCTGACTAAGGAGTTAGGCTAAGTAAAACCCAGATTGCTAAACTACCTTTTTTGCACCCTGAGCCACTCCACAGCCTTGTTTTGATAACTGAGACCATTGTGTGTGTTAGGTGCAATAACCATCCAGGCCTCTTGGAACAAATATATGTCAAACAAGAGGATACATTCCAAGAAGTTCTTGTCCATCAGCTAAGGGCTATACCAGCAATGTTCCAAGAACCACGTTACAATATTTGGGGATGTACCCTGTTCAACAGAAGCAATAACAAAGGTTATGGAAGGTGGATAATTAGATTGTTGGCATCAGGAGATCTCATTAAGGAGAGCAATGGCCAACAATCGAATAATGCATACAGACGCGCAAGCAGCTCATGTGGGAGTTCAGCAGGAGGATTTGATTGGGTGAATTAATTATTTGCCGCTCTGGACCACTTAACACCACAGGCTTGTTCACCCCTGGGTAGTAGGACGCAAACATTGTTATTTTATGGTATGTTATATGAACTTGATAAATGCACGGTCACCCAAGGGTATCATGGCGCTGGAGGAGAGGTGAAAAAGAAGATCCAGGGGCGAACAACATTTTTTACTCAAACAAATGTGTTTTTAGAGCTTTCCCGAAAGCCCAATGAATCCAGAGATTTTTCAGAGACAGAGGAAGACTGTTCCATAGTTGAGCCGAAGCAACTGAAAAGGACCGCCCTCCAATGTGGGAGCGTTGAAAAGAGGGAACTACAAGTAGACCCGCCACCGCAGATCATACTGACCGCACGGAAAAATATTGGGTAAACTTGTTGTGCAGATATTCCGCTCCTTGATCATGCAGGGCACGGTGCACCAAGCAAAGGGCCTTAAAGACAACACACTGTTTTACAGGCAGCCAATGTAAAGAGTGCAAAACAGGTGAAATGTGGGCCACATAAGCGGAGCCGCTAACCACCCGAGCAGTCATGTTCTGAAGGCACTGAAGCCACTGGACTAGGCCCTTGCGTTGGGCCAGATATAGAGAATTACAATAGTCCAAGTGACTTAGTACTAGGGCTGAAACAACTGGCGGGCGTAAGCGAGGAGGTATAAACAGGAAAACCTTCTTAAAGATTTTGAGGTGGAAATGACCTGCCTGGCAGACTGCCGCAACTTGTGCCCCCATAGAAAGTGATGCAGGGACCACCACACTCAGGCTCTTCACCTTGACAGTCGGAACCAGAATATGGCTGAGAGAGCTAGGCCAAAAAGAGGACACGCAGAGTGAGGCATCAGGGGGAGAACCCACCACCAGCAACTCTGTCTTGTCTCCATTCAACTTCAGCCATTGTGGTTCATCCACGCCCCACGGCAGTCATGCACCAATACAAGCATGATGACAGCTCAGCCTGATCATGATCTAAACGGATCAGGTACCGAGTGTCATTGGCATATGAATAGCACCTGATGCCAAAGGAGTGGATGAGAAAACAAGAGGCAAGATGTAAATGTTGAAGAGAATGGGAGACAAGGCGGATCCCTGCGGAACACTGCAATTAACAGGAAAGACACCAGAAAGAAAAGAAAGGAAGTGAACGAGTTTGGGTTCTCTCAGCCAGGAACGAGGTGAACCGAGTAAGCACCTGACCCAAGATTCCAACTTGAGCCAAGCGGGCAAGCAGGATGGAGTGATCTACATTAGATAAGATGGTCCAAGCCTCGCTAGCCAAAGACAGCCTATTTTTAATGTTTCAGGGGCTTCTAAAGTCATGAGGAAGAACATCAGAGCCCTGCACCAAGGTATTTAAAAGAAGCCTAGAGGAACTGCTTCAATCAAATTCACTTTCAAGTTGGTGCCAAGGATTTTATAGGTTTTCCAGAGAAAAACATGCTTCTACAATTGACTCTAGGACTTCTGGCCCTATCTAACCCATCTTCCAAACCACCCCTCTCTTCCTGGCCACGGAATTTGCTGTTCAGGCTCTATGTGTGGTATTTCTTTGGGATATTCATGATTTCCCCCCTACATGTGACAATGGTGTTAAGAAAAAGCTGGAGTGAAGCAGGTATTCATTATCTGGGGGATTTGTTTCCAGATGTTATATTTGTTACAAAGGAAGCTGTTCTAGAAATAAAATTGGTGCAGACCCTATGACTCTTCTGCAATGAGGCAATCTATTGAGATGTATTGCGATTGCGCATCCCAGTAAGGGATGCATAATACACCATTTTTGTACACTTCCCCAAAGCCCACTTCCCGTCACTCTTCTCCCAGTAAATCCCACTTCCCTTTCCCAATCTTACCTCCCAGCAATTGCTGAGTGTGCCACCTCCCACACCGGTCCAGGTTTTGTGGATGCTTGAATTGTGGCCAACCAAGAGTGGAACACGAACCCTGGGATTTCACAAGACAGTACATGGGGAAAGCCGGGAGGAGGGGATAATGGAGGCCTCCCATAATTATTTCTCTGAAAATAGAGTAATAGTGTTGAGAATCTTGCACAAATAAGTTTTTACCCCAAAAAGATTTTTTAAAGGTGGTTAAATGTGGTTGATGGCAAGCCGGCCAGCAATCGTTACCATGTTTGTTACACAGGAGGGCACTTTTAGGTATAAGAGAATGCCCTTTGGCCTAGCGTCAGCTGCAGCATATTTCAAAAGCTTAATTTTATTTGTATTTATTTATTTATTTATGGCATTTATTGAACGCTCAGACCCAGGGGTATCACAGCGTTGGCTACAGCATATTATCATTTACAAGTACAGTCATAAGAGCAGAAATAGATGGCATCATTCAGATTTGTCAAAAAGCCAGGTTTTTACCAGTTTTTTTAATGTAGGGTAGGATTTTTAATTTCTAATAGATGCACGCAACGTTTTCCAAAGAGTGGGGGTTGCAACAAAAAAACGGTACCTCCTGCCCTTTTTCTCTTTTACCGTGGTATGGCCAGCGAGATGGTGCTGCTATATCTTAAAGACCGTTGTGATGTTTTTAGTGAGATGCAGTCATTGAGGTATGCAGATGCATCCTTGTAAATGCACTTGTGTGCCAAGGTGAGAGTCTTAAAAAGAATCCTCGCTTTTATAGGCAGCCACTGAGCTTCCCGTCTGATTGAGAAGATGTGGTTGCTGCGTTTTAAGCCTAGAGCGGCTCGTAGGGCTTTGTTCTGTAATAGTTGCAGTTTGGAAAGGTTTGTAGCCAAGGTATCCAGGAGGAGAACACTGCAGTAGTCCAATTTGGATAGGATCAGTGCTCGCGCTAAGGTCAGGCAGTTATGTGGTGACATGAATTGTCTGCTTAATGAGATCCGTTTGGAGGTATATGCTGTGGCAGAGGATAAGGCATTCATGTGCCTAGCCATTGAGGGATACGCTTCTAGGTAGACTCCCAGTGTTTTTACCTTTTCAATATAGGGATGGAAGTGCCATCGATGAGTATGGAAGAGTAGTTAATGTGAAGAGATTTCAGCAGAGCTGGGGAACCCACAGTGAGGAGTTATGTTTTATGTTATTGAGACACAGGCTGTGTGTAGCCATCCAATTTTGAATGGTAATGTATACTTAGTTGATTTTGGCAGTATCCTGTTTGTAGTCGCCAGAAATAGGGATACAAATTTGGGTGTCATCCGCAAAGTTTGTATAAGTAATGCCCAGGGAGTCAAAGACAGCAACGTGGGGTTTTGTATAAGTGTTATAGAGTGTTGGAGAGAGGCAAGATCCTTGGGGAACCCCAAGAAATGCAGAAATGGCATCTGCTCCTTCTTCTCCAATGAAGACTCTGGTGGTGCGTTCTGATCAAAAAGTGTGTGGCTTCTGTGGGGAAGTGAAAGTTTTGGCTAAGGGAGTGGCATAGTTTTCCATGGTCAACTAAACTGAAGGTGGCAGAGACGTCAAGGAGGAGGAGTATGCTTAGCTTTCCAGTGTCCCGGATGCTGTCCAGTTGGATTTGAAGGTCCAGTAAGGCAGTTTCCGTGCTATGTTTCGGAAGCCTGATTGTCTGGCTCCAAGTAGGTCGTTGCTCTCCAGAAAGAATTGGATTTGGGAATAGGCCACACAATCTATTATCTTAAGTAGAAAAGGAACTGGGTTTAGAAGCAAGGGCATTGTTTTTGCCTTGATTTTATCCTATATGGAAGGAATTATATGTGACAGTGCATTTTGAATGGTTGTGCACCAGTGATTCCAATGCTCTAAGTATGGAGAATAGCTCTTTAGTGTTATAGCCTGCATTAGAAATACGGGTTCTGTACGAGTTGGACTTGTGTGCCACTGCTGCTGATTTGTAATTTTTGGTAGCAGTGTCTAATGCCTGAACATTAGCTGGAGAGGGGCACTTGGTATGCAGGTGTTCTAGGGCTTGTTTCTTGTGACAAAGGTTGGTGAGTTCCTCATCGAACCATAGGTTAGTAGGTTTGTGTATTTTCAGGATTTTTGCGACAAGTGGAGCATGTGTGTCTAGAGTGATTTGCAGGCAGGAATTATAAAGGTTGGCAATATCGTTGGGGTTGGTATTGGTGGGATCATGGTTCAAGAGTGACGCTGTGAGCGAGGGATTGAGGCTGTCAAGTCGAAGTTTGCCGATATTTCTGAACCATTATAGGGGTAGGTGTGTGTCGGAGTGGCTTGGAAGTTGTTAATAGAAAGTTCAAAGGAAATTAGAAAGTGATCACTCCTGGGAACTTCAGAGATGGATTCAACATTAATGGTGGAGTTGGAGATTAGAATCCAGTCGAGAATTCTGCCTTTGTTGTGTGTGGGTGTATTGATGAGTTGCGAGAAATGCATGTCTTGAAGGGCTGACGCCAGTGCAGCGGCTTTAGAGCCTGCAATGTCTTAGAAGCCCAGGTTGATGTCATCTAGTATGCTAATTTAGTTAAGGGCCTTACTAGTGGTGTGATGAGAAATGGGATATCAAGGTCTGGTCTATTAGTGTTGTTAGGTGGTCAATAGATCAACAGAATGTTGTAAGTGGTTTTGGGGTCAGTAGTTAGCTTTATGAGTCAGAGTTCATATCCTGAAATAGTTGGAGTGGGGCAGGGTCTGATTTGCTATGACTCCTCCGCTGGTTCCGACAAGGCAATCTGCCCTACTATAACCAGGAGGGACGGAGAATGAAAGGGTAGGGCCTGAAGCTGGGTGTAGCCAGAATTCTGTGATGGCTAGAAGTTCTAGTTGGTGATCTAGTATCAGGTCTTGAGCATCAATTGCATGGGCTCTTAGGGAGTGAATGCTCATCAGGGCGCATTTAAGGATCTTTTGTGGATCTATTAGAGAGGAGACAGAGTCCTCTAGGCGAGGAGGAGGACATTTAGGCACTTCATTGGGCGAGGGGAGCGGAAGAGATGCCACATTAGTTTGAGTGGAGGAAGCAGCAGTGGATGCGAGGGGGGTGCGAGAAGATAATCTGGACAGTCTGTGCTATCCTAAGGAGGGGAGCGAGTGACATTTGGGGCTGAATGTTCTTGCTCTAAGGCAAAGGCAGCGAGTGGTCCCTAGGCAGACGTTGGTCTTTTCAGTGCAGTCTTGGCAAGTAGCGGCATGCAGAGGGTTTTCATTATTTTTGTTAGTAATCAGGGATCTGTGTGTGGGTTTGATATTCAAGTGTTTACATTTCATGTGAGACTGTTTGTCACGAGTACTACTGGTGGAAAGCGGTAATGGGCAAGAGGGTGCTATGCATAGAGCAGGTAGTGTTAAGGGTGTCAGCTGTCATACTACTGGTGGGACCAGGTTGGTAATGGGTGCTCGTGAGTGTATTTGTGATGTGAGTGCATTTCTCACTTTCGGTTTAGCAATGACTTTGCTTTATGCCACGGGTAATGGGGGGTCAAGTTAATGAGTGATTGATAAGGCGCACGGGTGGCTAAATAGATGTTGTGCATATTTCTGTGAGTAGGAATGGGGATGAGGATGGAATGGGGGACTAGGATGGGTTATGATGGAGGGATTTTATCAAGCATTTTTATGTGAGTTTGGTTGGCGCTGGGGCGAAGGAAGCACAGTGACTATGGGTAAAGGAGGGTGAGGGGAGCAAAGATGGCAATGAGAGCGGGCAGGAATCTGGTGGAGGCCGGGAGGTCAGCAAAAATCTCCCGGGATAAGAGTAAGGCTGTATTATACATACAAGAGTGGTACATCATACTAGTGCTCATCCTACCTTTTGAGAAGTTATTTAATGCACAAGTTATTTAGTGAGGTTCAATGAGTGTGGTACTTCCAAGATGATATTCCGATCACAGGAAGTTCTCTGAGCAACATGACCTGAGGTTAATGCAGGTCTTAGGTAAGCTAGATAGAGTGGGCCTGACCGTGCAAAAGAACAAATGTAAGTTTCGAGTAAAAGAGATTGACTATTTAGGAGACAAACTCAATGGACAAGGCGTTTCTCCTAAAGAGAGTTTAGTAAAGGCTATAGTGAACATGGAAGCTCCTACTGATTAACATGGTGTATTATCATTTCCTGGATTTGCCGACAAGTCCAGAGTTATAAGGGGGTTGTGTAAAAAAGATACACACTTTGAATGGAATAAGGAATGTCAAAGAGAATTTGAGACCATACAAAAATGCATAGTAATGCCCAAGTTCTCAGCAATTTTGATACCATGTAAGAACCCTTAATGCATACTGATGTCAGTAATACAGCACATGGGGCTGTTCTAGTGCAAATACAGGAGGGCAAAGAAAAAGTGATAGCTTATGCATCCATATGTTTCAAGGGTGCAGAACTCAGATACTCTATTATTGAGAAATAGACCGTATGTGTTCCATGGTCTATCAGGAAATGTAAAGCATTTTTAGGGGTAGGAAGTTTACAGTACATACAGATCACCAGCCCTTAGTAGGCATATTCAACTCCAAAGGTTTGACAGTGTTTCCAGGAGAATACTAAGGTGGGTTACTGCTTTGCTTTTCAGGACACCTATTTCAAGTACAACACATCTCAGGAAAGACAAGGGGCCTCATTACGAGTTTGGAGGTAACCAAAACCCTTCCGACTCCTCCCTGGTGAATGGAGCATTTAGCGGTCCATTCCAAGGTTGGAGGGACCGGTAATTCCCCATTCACCAGGGCCATTCCCCATTCCCATTTGGGACCCCATAGGGCTCAATGGGATTGGGGAAGGCGCTAATAACGGTACCGTTATTAACGGTACCGTTATTAGCTCCAAGGTCCCTTTGTGGGTCCCGTCTTTAACACCTGGTAAAACCAGGCGTTAAGGGAGGAACCCGCAAAGGGAACTCGTAGTAGGGCGGTAAGGGATTACCGGTATCGGTGCCCTTACCGGTACCGGTAATCCCTTACCGCCCAACTCGTAATGAGTCCCAATGTGTTAACTGATTTCTTATCTAGATATATTAGTTGTCAAATTGATGAAGAGAACTGTAACGATGAGCAATTGGATGGAGAGGTGTTTTGGACTTATGGACCCTCTATTTTGGAAGCTGAGTGGAAAGAGGCAGAGAAAGCAGATACACAATTGAGTAAAGTAAGAGAATTTGTACAAAGTAATTGGACTAATTGGACATTGGAAGATGGTTTGTGTGCCTTTCATAAGTGAGGAATGAATTAAGTGTGGAAGGAGGTTTTCTTTTCAGATCTAGTAGAGTGATCCCTCCACAAGGCATTAGACACATGTTCGTAGAACTTGGTCATGAGCGACACTTAGAGATGTCCAAGACCAACGGCCGCATAAGGGCGGATTAATGGTGGCCAGAATCGGACAGTCTAGTGGAAAACATGATAAAGAAACTGTGAATTATGCAAATAATAAGACAAGACATTAAAGACAAGACATTAAAGTGTTCTATGAAACCATTGACACTGATTGAATTTCCTGAAATGCCATTGGAGTATGTATCCATTGATATATTGGGACCAGTAATGGGATCTAATGGTGCGAGAAAATATATCATACTTCTGATAGACCAAATGGTTGGAGACTTGTATTGTACAAGAGGCTGATAAACATGCCGTTGAGTCATTTCTGAACAGTGTATTCCAGAGAGAGGGCTTTCCTAGCAGGTTGTTTTCAGACAATGGAGTACAATTCACATCCCATATGATGAAGTATTTGTTGACAGATACTGATGTGACACATATCAAATCTTCTCTCTTCCATCCTGAGACCAATGGGACGGTTGAGAGATTTAATGGTACTATAATGCAGGGAATGCGCATGGCAGTGAATGAATGGAAGATCTGGGAAGATGAAGTTAACAAAAGAGTATATGCCTATAGGTTGTCTCCCCATACAACTACAGGTATGGTACCGTTCGAAGTACCAAGGAGGAGGAAAGTGTCTACTGCAGTTTGTCCACCATGGCTAGGGAGGTCCAGATTCATAGAATGGGACCAAGATGCTTTGAGAGAAAGGGTGGCGAGCAAGATGAAGCTCATGAAAAGTAGATATGATGCCCAAAAGAGGACCAGACTGGTAAGAGTTTCTGAAAGGGATACGGTCTGGATTTGGAAGCCTGGTTTCGTGCAAAAGAGGGAAAGAAGGTATGAAGGCCCTGTAGTAGTCAAGAAAGATTTGTGTGGGGCTGTTTTTCTTGACGATGGAAGGATGTTCAACAAAGGTAGGATTGTGGGCGGAAAATTAATCTCCGGTTGGAAAATATAGCCGAGTTACAGCAGGTTTCTTAAGAAGCTGATCAGGAGGATACAAATTTGGCAAATCTGAAAAAACACATTTGTGAATAATAACCAGAAGAAGGTTTAGGACCATAAGATTAGGAAAATAATCTTAGAATTCTGCAAATATCACCCCAATTAAAGGGAACTGGTGCCTTAGGAAAACCTGAATCTATAGCATGAAGAGGATGGGAACAGATCTAGCAGTTGAACAAATATTGGATGCAGTCACTCCACTTACCCTCCAGCAATCTTGTGTTTGTTCTTTGCATTCGACAGAAACTGCTTTGCTTAATGTCACCAACTCTCTTTCTTACAGCTAGACACCTGAAACACTCTTCAATGTTCATCCCACTCGATCTATCCTCTGCATTTGACACTGTGGATCACCCCACTCTCCTTTCTTCTCCTTCTTCATTGGGCTTTTCTGGCTCTGACCTCTGTTGGTTTTCTTCTTATCTTTCTAAATACACCTTCCATGTTTCTTGGTCTTGCAATCACTCTCCTCCTACATCACTGCTGTATAGATTTCACCAGTGCTCTGTTCTTGCCCCCCCCATTTCTCCCTCTATACTCCTCTCCTTTATGAGTTATTTTTAAAATTGGATTTTCATTTCACTTTAATGCCAAGGAATCATAAATGATCCTCTCCTTTTCCTACTACTCTGATTCTCTTCATGCTTCTCTCTCCTCATGCCTGAATGCTATCCAGCAAGGGATGCACTCTTGTTTCCTTCATCGTAACCCCTCTAAGATCTTCATCCTCTTTTTTCCTCCTGTCCCAGCTCTTTCTTTCCCGCATAATCTGTTACCCTTCTGTGTTACCGTAGGTAATCTGTGAGTAATCTTCAACTCCACTCTCCTCTTTTCTCACGATATTGATACAAATGCACGCTCCAGTAAAGTTCACTTACTCAACATTCATAAGGTTCGGCATATTTCATCAATTTCAGCTACGAAAGCACTTATTTCTGCCATCATTTTATCTAATTTTCTGCTTCCACCACCAGTTTTCTGTACTAGACTTAAAACCGTTCTCCTTTCTTTATCCTCTTAATACTAAGTCCATTAATATTATTGTACCACTTTGTTCAGCTCTTAGACGTAAGCGCGCTATAAAGAAATATGAGTATAGGTATATTGGCAGGTGGCTTTGGGGCCCTGTGATACATGACATGTAGCATTAAAAGCTTCAGCAGTAAAGGCAAATAACAGCATCAGGACATATTGACAGTTAATAGTTTGCTTCAATAAGGCATGGTCTTGGTGCACGATTTCCGGAACATTTGTAAAGTTAGAGTTTGTCATCTGGATGTGCAGGGTAATCAACAGCGTTGTGTTTAGTAGGAAACAGCCACACATGCACACCCAAATTAGGGTACCACCTGTGAACACAAATAGTACAGGGGCACAGTTGTAGAGAGGAAGTCATAAATGCTATGAATAAAAAGTTATCTGCAATTCACTGGTCGTTTGTCTCATGTTTAACCTGCTCAAAGGATAGCATAGTACCTTAACTGTGTGTTATTCAGTTGCTTGGTGTAATCAGCCATTAATAATCATATAAATGCATCTACGTTCTCTGTGTGGACGGAAGTGATACTGACACTGAAAGGCAGAAGGATCTTGCAGAGTCCTTATAATAGGATCATAACTTTGCGACAAATCCTTAATTACTTTGTACGAAAATCCTCAGAAACTCCTCGACACGTTTCACCACTTGCAGGTGGCTCATCAGGAGGGAATGTTCTGAATAACTTTTTACTTGTTTGTTACAGGTTTCTTGGTTACTTAGATTCATGTATTAGCTCAATAAAATTAACTATTTGATCAATAATATTATTTTACATTTCAGTTTTACAATTGGCCTTCAGCAGCACTGAATCCCAATTGCATATCAATCGATTGCAACAGAAATATGCACACAGACAAATGTGAACAATGACAGGGACCCGCTTCGAATGACTTGCCAAATTGCCGTAGTAGGCATGTGTGGCTTACTTATAATTATTGTAGGCAGAGTGAGTCCTGAGTAAGCAGACGTCGGCAGACATCCAGAGTCTGTTTTTTCTGTCTATTGCAACGAGACTGGGGAACAGTCTTATAACGTTTGGCGGCCGCAGAGCGAGTCCTGAGTGAGCAGACATCAGCAGACATCCAGAGTCTGTTTTTTCTGTCTATTGCAATGTGACTATGGAACAGTCTTATATTGTTTGGTGGCCGTGGAGTGAGTCCTGAGTGAGCAGACGCCGGCAGACATCCAGAGTCTGTTTTTTCTGCCTATTGCAACGTGACTAGGGAACAGTCTTATAACGTTTGGCGGCTGCGGAGCGGGCCGCAGAGTGAGTCCTGAGTGAACAGATGTCGGCAGACTGCGGACTGCAAACTAGCAATGCTGCGCCCTACAGGATGGCATCTTGGAGCGGGAAACCTTAATGCGGTCTGCACGAGGACCAGCCCGAGCGCCATCTCGATCCTAAGGAAGACAAGGAACCCGGCTTGAAGCAGAACTTGGACTGTCACTGCGATCAACCCCTGACGGAGAACGCCGCCAGGATACCTCGAAGGCATGAGGGTAATCCACGTAAGATCAGAAGCAGTTCCGCTCCCCATCCCCCTACCCACACACCTCTTAACACTGCAGCGTGGGGAACAAGTAAACTTACGAAAGATGTAAAAGAAATTAACACTGCAGAGTCGGCAACAAGTAAAATTACAAAAGACGTAAAAGGGTCCAATGACCATTAAAGGAAATCTCAAGTTTTAAAACCAACCTAAGGAAGCGTACCCCTAAACCTACTGAAAGACAAACTCGGATTGAGAAAGACACTTTAAACAGGGAATGCTGTGACAGTGATAAGTTCTATGAAGAAACGGGATTTAGAACGGTGGGCACGGGGGCGGGGCACGAAAGCGAGAAAACAGTACCCCGTAACAGACATCATGACGCCATGGACGAGAAAGGAGAGAAAATTCATTTACCTAATAAAGACTCAGAGAAAAAGACAGACAATATTCCTGAGCACTCTAACTCAATAACAGAGTATACGAGTGCACACATTAGGGACGTGAAAGATACAGAAACAGTTGAATCGGACAGTGGGTCCAATAACAGTCAACTTAACGGCAACGAGGTAACAGCCCCTGCAAACATAGGGGAGGAGGAGGGTAACGATAAACGTAGTGTTTCAGCACCATCCGTGTCAACGCCATTACCTGCAACGGCGCCTCCAATTCCTATCAATATTGATAAACATGAGACCATTGAGTGTGAGGACTTAAAGAGCCCGGGAGAGGTCTTTCACATGCCAGAAGAGATACAGCTCAACCAAATAAACGATGAAAATAAAATCTCAAAACTACCAACAGTAGAAAACTGGACCCATGTAGTGATACTCCTCTCACAATGGTTAGAGATCCCTCGGAAACGGCAATAAAAGAGGTTGAGAACCCTCAGGACAATATAGAAAAGGAAAAGGAAAATAGGCAACGCCCAGATGATAGACGATCTGCCAAAAAATAGCCCCCAGCCCAAGGGGAAGCCTCGTAACACCAGTAAACCAACAGAACAGATTCTAAGTAGAAGAAAAGTAATCAAGAAGCTTGGTAAAAAAAAACGGCGCCATAAACAACATATACAGCTGCGCTAGATACATTCTTTAAGAAGATAACAGAAGGAATGAACCATGTTGAAGACGAAATCTCTGATGCAGAAATACTGGAAAACATGGACCTGTCAATAAAAGGAAACAACGGCTTCTCCAAATCAATTAAAATTAATGACAGGACAACCAAACTCCATATCTTTACGGAAAAAACCTCAACGCCAATAAGATGGCACTTTGGGAAGCCTCCCAACCCGTACTTACATCAAGAACTAGTGCAAGAGGCGCCCCCATAAACTACTTTACGCTCAATGGGATATACGGGGGAAGCTGTGCCAACTCACGGTCCGGAAAGGGATGTTCAAATCTCACCCTCAAAATATAACGCTGAGGATCAAACCAGAACAAATCGGTCAGATAGCACAGCGAGTAGAGCGCTCGCTTTGACATCTAAGCAAAGCCTGCTGACGCAGGTTCGAATCCCGGCAGGGCCAAACTCAGCCTTTCATCCTTTCGGAGGTCGATAAATGAGCACCACACACTGTGGGAAATAAGCAGCGCTCAGATACCTGAGGGTTCGTAGCGCTATATAAATGCACAAACAAACAAACAAAGATTCAAATAAAGAACTAAAGACAGGAGATGTGACTCTAGAGAAAACATCTAACCATAAACAGGCTCCTAATTTAACAGCTTCAGTGGGGACACAGGTGGACGCCCCCAGGGGTTGATCTGACTCGACACCCCAACATCATACTAGAAATGATCTGGCGCCTCAAGTTAAACACCAAGCCTCACCACATACTCCAATCCACAACAGACGTTTAAGTGAGGTAATCCAACTCCGAAAGACGCACCTCACAAAAAACGGATTTATTATCAATAATGTCAACGGTCACCATATCCCTGGTCCCGTTCAGTAAACTTTATGAGGCTTTGAAAGATACGCTACAAGAAGACCAAACGTCCCTCATATCCAAAGGAAAGGAAGGCCGCACCTGCGACCGCTTCTAAAGGGTAACAAACAAACAAGGAAGAACTTGGCAAAGCCAGAGCCACGGTCGAAACGCCACAAATAATAGACCTGATCGACGCTCAGAACATCGCTCCTAGCCAAGAATCACCCAGCAAAAAGGTAATAACAACAGGTATTCCAGGACAAAGAACTGAGGACTTGGAACCTCAATCAAAGAAAAAGGGAACAGCGAACGAACCACAATTGAATGCCTTTTCTATCCTAAACCTGGCGCAAATAAAGCATAACGTCAAAGAGACCAGTGGGCAACAAAACAAATGTACCTTTGGTATTTTCAATCACCAGCTGCATTGTGCAGACAAGTGCACAAAGAGCAGGCCGTCAACACCATTGCAAAATACGTAGTCTTTGGCCCGAAAACCAACAGAGATACTTCTAGAACTAAAACAGGCCAAAGGAATATTGACCGCTGTGATGCTGGAAATGCATCGGAGGGACAGGGCCTCCGTATCCTTGTCCTTTACTGCTTTTTATCATGTGTTCTGTTGTGTTTTCTGCGCAGGAGTTCAGGTGGGACTCCTGGCGGTGCAGCTCTCTTTCTTTTGGTTTGGTGAACGGACCCGTGGGATACCCTTTGGCACCCATGGGTGGGGTTACAACCCTAGGCCCCTAGTGTATGTTTTGGGCACCTGTGGGTGGCCCACAGAGCAGGGTATGGGCTGGTGGCAGCTCCATGCTGAATTTGACAGGTGCGCGGAGTATCCTCCATTTTGGGATACCCCGGCCCTGCCATTGGGATCAGTTGATTCCTGATGGAAAACAAGATGGTAATTGCTTTCTATTACCCATTACCTTGTTTTCCCAAAGTCCTGGGAAGCCCTGACTCTGTCCCTTCCCCCTGACTGGCTGTTGGATGGAAGTGCCATATATGGTGTTGTTGTGAAGGCCCAGTCAGACTAGCTGGAGCCTTCCCGGTAATGTATGTTGTGGGTACCTCCTGTGGGTGGGACCTGGGTGAACAGAGTGTGTGACGAATATGCATTCTGTGTTGTGGGTGTCTAGTATCTGGTGGTTGACACAATGACTGAGACAACCCTGCCCGAAACCGGTATGAATGCAGCTTGGAATGGCTCGGTACTTGTCCCAATACACATAACTTGTTGTGAGTGTCTGGAGAGAAGTGAATGGCCTGAATACCTTGTGTGCCTGATTGGCTGCCTGCATGCATGAATGCCCGTAGTCGTGATTGGATGCTTGAGTGTGACCCAGCGGAATGAATGGGAGATCAACAGTATATCTGGGGACCTCTCACTGCTAGGAATCGTGTTCAGAAGCTGAAGTCTCTACTACGACGAGTAACTGGATTAACTGACGGTTGACCTTGAAGCCCTGCCGGACGAGAAGACTTGCTGTTGCTCTTCTTCACAATCTGAAAGCTGCTGGGCCGCCAAGGACTGACCCAGAGAGGACCTGGTAAGGCGCCCTCTTCCCGAGCTACGAGGGACCATCGTGCACAGCTGATCTTTTCCAACGCTCCCTGGTAGACGGACCTTCGACAGGCTGCCGACGCGATACGGGGACTGCTGCGGAACTCCAAGGAGAAGCACTCGGACTGTTGTCCGCCACTGTCGACGACCGCCGTCGCCGACCGGAGCCGCCATGCTCCCGTTTGCCTAAGAACTTCCATTGATCATCGGACGCTCTCGTCTGCATCGTCACCCGCTTGTCTCCCGCTGGAGAAGGCCCGACCGTCGACGCGCCGAGGAGCATCCACCGGTGGGTTTCCCATCACCTACAGACCGCAGAGACGCTGACGACTCGACGCCCTTGCTGGGCCACAGTTCTTCATCATCTCTTTGCGGTCCACAACTGTTGTCACCGAGGTGCCCCGCACGCCTCTTCCTTGCAGGATGCCAACGCTCTGTCGTCGACGAGCACTGCTGGGAACGAAGCAGCCACTTCCCTGCCATAGTTTACCATGTTCACCGTCAGACGTTCGACGACCCGTGACTCCCGCCTTAAAGGGAGGGCACTCAAGAAGGGCCGTCAATTCCCCGACACCGAACGCCAAGTTCCCCGGCACCTCTCGACGATCCGTGGCTCCGGCCTGAAAGGGAGGCGCTCAAGAAGGATCGGTCGGTGCATCGTCGGAGAACTCTACTCCACCAGGTACATTGGGGGGGTAAAACCTTAATAGGAAGAAGTAAGACTATTGAACATATGGACTGGGCTTGTGCTATATATCTTTATTTACAGGTTGCCCAGGTGGGGGGATCTCCACACAGAACTGTGTCTAGGTAACGTGGCCAGTCTTCTGCCTATTGTTTTAACCATCTTGCGTTCCTTCCTATCTCTATTGCTGCTTTACTCGTTATTGATCTGTGTGATATTTTAACCGTACAGTTGATGCACTTTAATGAGGTTTGATAACATTAGTGGTACCACTCTAGATGTGTATATATTTATCAGTATTGACTTCCAAGTACAAAGTGCGTTATTGTGATCGTGTACATACCTTTGAATATTAATTATATAAAGACTGTGTTTTCCGTAATACAGTGTGTGGACATTCCTTTGTGGGGGTTCGGGGACTACACTGTACTTAAGAACCAGCCCGCATCACCTCCTGAGAAGCTATGCCTTGATTGCTCGTCCATTGCTACCCTATAGAGAATCTTGGCTGGGGTCCGCTGTGCCTCTCCTCTACCATATAGAGAGCGGAAGTACAGACACACCCTACCGGTCTTTACAACCGTGACTTCCCACAACGTTGAACAGGGAAGTGGGACCCGGAAAACCCCAAAACCAACCACCTTAGGTACTCAACTTAGCAACGCCTCGATCAACACAACGCATGACGCTGCCGGCGGTGACATTGACTGGGGCACATGCACAATAGAAGAATCAGAATCTGACAATAATCCAAATCAAAGACGCAAGAGGAAGACTGAAGAATTAGACATCTATAGCCTTCAGTGCGAACCAAAGAAAAAGATACAAATCAAAGAACCATCATAACCTTACAAAAGAAGGTGGACGAGATCAACCGTGAATACATTAAGCAGAACCCATCAAGAGAAAAGAAGGAGACCCTAACAAAAAGAAATAACATAAAACCACCTAGAAGATTAACAGACCAAACTGGACACAAAAATACTGATCATAACAGACCCAACAGAGTACCGAGTGAAAACGTGCGAGAGAAAAACAGCACAAAATAAATTAACAGCGCCTGCACCTTCAAACTTGAGCGGACAGAACATCAAAGAGACGACTTAACCTGGAACAGGACAACAATACTAAATTTATTTGCACGAACACCAAGGCTGAGACACGTATAGAATCACGACCTGTGGATGATGGAACCATGTCCTACAGGCCGTAAAGACCGCTCATATCTGCATATCTCGTCTAGCGTCATCAAGAAACTCGTTAAGAGATGAAGAGCATCATTTGATGAAGATGGGCTATGCCCTATCAGACGTACGATCGACCAAAGATCGATCTGTCAACGTAAAAGTGAGAAAACCATCAGACGAGAAAACGACTGGTCGAAAGGAGACGGATGAGAGGTGTGGGATGGAAAGATCTATACATGATCAAAATGTGGAAACTAAGGACTGTCACATTCTAAAGAAAGAGTGGCTAACGGAAGCTTCAAATTCAATCCACACGAGGAGGAATCTGTCAGGAATAAGGGCTGGTGCCGCCAGGGAGTAACTAAGTTTGCTTATTGAAGCATTGGTAAAGAGAACTACATTTCCCAGCATTTCGGGAGGACCTGTAGTTCAGCGCAAGTTGCCGCGCGTTGCCAGCTGCAAGTAATGAAGGGCAGCATAAAGCCAACACGCTCGCAGCCGCAGGTGTGGCTTATTTTGTGTTCCTGGATGGGTGCGGTCGGAGCGAGACGTGAGCGAAGCTTTCCTTTCAGCCCGTAAGACTTTGGAGCAATACGAAGCTGGCGGACTGGCTACAGCGTTTTCTTCAGACTCTGAGTGGTCCCATGGGGCCGCTCAGAGCTCAGATAAGTAATGGGTACATTACTCTGGTAAATCCTGGAAGCAGGAGGAATGCGGGCGGGCTGGCTGACATTGGTTACAGCATTTTCTTTAGACTCCGAGTGGTCCCGTGGGGCTGCTCGGAATTCAGATAAGTACTGGGCACATTACGAGTTTTACAGCAAAGAGTGTGTTTCCAGTAAATCCTTGTTAAGGACTTTGATGCTTAATACTCGTGTGTTCAAAGGCACACGACAGAATGTGGATCATGTTTTGGGTTGCTAAAACAGCAACATACAGTACAGGACATTCAGGGTTCGGGGCTGTTTAGGCACACCTGTGTTCTGTGTCCCTGTCTTGGCATGTACATTATGGCTATAGGTGTTCAATGTTGCTTCCGCTTGCCCAACGGGCCATGTGTCATGTATTTCATGTATGGAATCTAATTCCATTGTTACTGTTCATATATGCTTGCTATATGTTTATCTTGTTACATGTTCACACGTATTAAGGTGTGTTTATACGATTTTGGAGGTAGACTGGAGGCAAGATTAATAGCGTCTAACCTGTGTTTAGTTTAGGAAAAGAACTAGATAAGGAGGTTTTTTCCCTGTGCTTCCCCTTCCCTATCCACCTTAGGAGTTTCCTAACCCTCTATCCGGTGTTCCTACATCCCTACCCTATCCACAACCTCTTCCTAACTCCTCTTCCCCCCATTGGCTGCCACGTGGTGTCCTGTGTCTATAATCAGGCGCCTGTGTCAACCACGGGTGGAGGGTCGAATTCATTCGGC
The DNA here is from genome assembly GCF_040938575.1 of Ambystoma mexicanum. NCBI lineage: Eukaryota > Metazoa > Chordata > Amphibia > Caudata > Ambystomatidae > Ambystoma > Ambystoma mexicanum. Next base: position 149,338,013 of record NC_090927.1, read on the forward strand.
TTCTGTGGTTCGGGGGAGAGTGTCGATTCCTCTCCTCCATTATTGTGTGCATACTGACAGAATCATAGACCTAATGACGACCCTCAAAGCCACACACGAAGCGTGTGGAAAACCATAGAGACAGACGCAAGTGGAGACGAAAGAGATCCCAATTGAAGGCCGAAGGGCCCCCAATGGTGATTTAAAAATAACTATAGACCGGACAAAATCCAAACTTATCGTTAAGGAAAGGGAGCCCACTGGAGCAAAAGTTGATTGGTCCAAGGCACTGGAAAATTGGGAATGGAAAAAAGCAGCAGAGGTGGTAAACACCGAAAAGTAGCCAGCATCCGTCGGAACCAGTGTCGGGACTACCCTAAAATTGCTCCCAACAACATGTAAGGAAACAACCATGGGATGTTGGAACACCTGTGTATTTGGACACCTGATGGCAAAAAGCATGTTAACTTGGGGTCATATGACATTTTGTGCCTCCAGAAATTATGGTTAACCGCCAAACCCCATTTAGATGGCTATGAGATAATATTCTCACCAGCTAAAAAGGGCCTGAAGGGCAGACCATCGGCCGGTCTGTTAATTGCAATAAGATCAGGGAGTGGATATGAAGTGAAATAAATAATCCACGTATCCCAACTGTTCCAGGCCGCCTTGTTATAAAGGACAACTAAACTTGAATCGCCAGGAGAACCAACGGCAGAGTTAATGCTAATAATTAACACATACTGGAACCCAGAGACAATCTCAAACGAAGACTATTGGAACAGGATGTCCAGTATCCTGGATGAAGACTCGCTTAAACAACGATTTCATATCATAATAAATAGCGACTTTAACACTACCTGTAAAGGGATAGGAGACCTTAAAAAACAACTAGACATCAAGTCTTCAATAGCCACACGAAGCAGGCTTTTAGAAAAGTTCATGGCTAACTGAACACTACACAACACTACACAACCTACACTGGATACGCAGAAAAGGAAACCTGAAAGTGCTGTGTTGGCAAAGAGGAGAGCAACAAGCTACTATTGACCACGTCTATGTCTCATAAAACCTGCTATCAGTGATTGATAGAAAATACGGGAAGTTCTCTCTCATCCCGGTATTGAACTTTTTCAAAACAAAAGTGACAACAGCGTTAACATATGGTGCAGATGCCATGCCAATGCTCCAGGAAAGAATATGAATGAAATTAGAGAGCCATTTTTGGAGAGAGGTATTAGGGCTATTAAAGTCAACTCTCATGATGCTCATTAGACGCGAACTGTGTATAGCCTCATTGGTAGCAAAAAAAGCAAGGAATACTCTAATGCTATTTAGAAAACTGAACTGTACACCAAGATCCAAAATCTTCGAACTAAACAAAAATTAAATAGACAGCAAAACAAACAAAACATTGGTAGACTGGGAGCAAAAAAAACAAACAAATATTAAAGGATTTGGACAGCTCTTTGGAAGTACTAATACAAAATCCTTATAAAGTGATAAAAAAACTGCTAGAAGAAGATTGGATTAACACCTTGGATAAAGCCAACACTTACAATATTCTCAAAAAATGCCCCGTCAAAGGGCCTAGTAGAACATTTCTGAGATTCCGCCTGAACCAGTTGAAGACTAACAAAATATTAGCTCAAAGGAACCAATCCTCCTCTGATAAATGCCGGTTCTGCAACGACGGCCAGCAAGTCGAGACCAGCAGACACCTCTTATTGAACTGCCAGGGGTTGAAGGTGGCGAGAACACGATACCTGGAGAACGCACTGAAAAACTTCTCTACACTAGATGAGGATGAGTGGTGGTCACTATTAACCAGCAGAACCGACACTCGGTGTGTAATACGAGCAACATAATTTCTAAAAAGCATCAAACTGGACCTGAACACTCAGGATACAGGACCAACATGAACGAATAGACATAGGACATTTGTAACAATCTTGGAGGAAGTCTGACCAAATTCACCTGTATTTATCTTTTTGTAAAAATTGTTTCACAAATAAATAAAAATAAAAAAAAATAACAATTATTGTAACAATTATAATTGTTCTGTTATAACGCGATTAATAACAGAGAGTGGTTTTTAAGCACAGGATCATGATTCGAACCTGGGTTGCCATGCGTTGTCTTGCTTTCAAGACAAACGTGTTGCCCCTGAGCTATCCTTCCTTCCCATAGACATTACCGTCATAGTGGGTGCAATCAACTTCAATGCTGGGTGGCACCTCTCCATTTCTTTTTGCACACATCTTGGATCCTTCTGTTTCTGCAGCTGTTTTCTCTCTTTATGACTCTCCTAGCATTTCACTGCTCTTCAACCGTCTACCTCTGTGTTTCTCTCTCCTATCCACTCCTTTCCACATTATATAGCAAAGCAAGGCATGACATATTAAACATAGCATAACATAACAGCATAACCTATTATTGCATTGGAATTTAAACATAACAAAAGGAAACATAGCATAGTATAACAATGCAGCATACAATAAAATTGCAATAACAGCATGGATCAACCCCTTTTTGTGTTGTTTATTTAGGTGTGACAATGACTACTTCAAGGCACTGAACAAACAGTAATACACATACATAAAAATACAGTTACAGCTGTCTATTACAGTACACAGAAAAAACAAAATTCAGATACAGGTAAAATCCAACCAGTAGCCAATCTTTGAAATAAGTAGCATTGAATATATGTGGGTGAGGCATACACAAATAATTTCGTCAAATTAAAAATAAAATCCTCATATGAATCATGTGTCTCAAAGGTTTACACTACCATAGAGTAAACCAGAAACCTGCAAATATTTACCGATTACACATGCTCTGCAAAATGGTGCACCTTTCTATCAGGATCGAGCTTTGGCGTGTCAATGATTGTTTTCTATTCCCGCTACCGCCCTCCCATTAAAATAGCCGGGATACACCTACAATGTTTTGTAGAGACCAACAACGTGTAACATGAATAAGGCTATCTGTTTTCCAATTTTTTTTTTTTTACAGATTAAAATCTAAATTACTACTTTTTCTTTCAATTTATTTGCAAAAAAATATATATATAAAAAAGGAAATGCACGTCTCTTGGTTGGGTCTATGTTGACAAATATGCATGGCAGGTCGATGGCTGTGCGAAGAAACATAACAGGAAGGTTGCAAAAGGGGCTTAATTCCTTTTTAAGTTGTTCAAATGATATGATATGATATTTTATTTGTATCGCGCTCATATAAAGGTGTTTCAGAGCGTGGCGAGGCAACAGAGGGGAACAAGGGAAGACAAAACAATGATCTTACTAGGCCCAGTGACATTGTGAATGCGCAAGGGCAGGGGAGAGGGAAGGAAGAAAGTGCAAGGGAGCGGGGAGAAGTGGAAAGTGTTGAACAAGGGATAAAAAGAAGTGGTAGTGCAGCCAGCAGGGTGGCAAGTGCAAGGTTTAAGGACAGACAAGGGGTGTCAGACAATTGCAGGTAGGGGGACTGTAGGGTTACAGATACAGACCGGCAGGGACCTGGGCCCGAAATCAGGGGGTAACCACGTGCATTGTGACAAAGCAGACAGATCAGCAGGGAAGAGGAAGAGCTAAGGCAGAAGCAAAGAAGAAGGTTTTGAGGTGCTTCCTGAACCAGAGATGGTTCTCCTCAAGATTCAGAGTGGCAGGGAGTTTGTTCCAGAGGGAGGCCCCAGCCAAGGAAAGAGATCTACCCCAAAATCGTTGCTTGGAGAAACGACTGACCCTGAGGGAGTTGGAGGCGGATGAGTGAAGAGCTCGAGAAGGAAGATATTTAGGAAGAGAGAGTTGAAGCTATTGAGGCCCCAGTCCCCAGAAGGCCTTGTGGACAATGCAGAGGGTTTTGAACTTAATCCTCGCAGCCACTGGGAGCCAGTGTAGAGAATTCAGTCCTGGAGAAATACGATCCCTGGGCTTGAGGCCAAGGACAAGTCTTGCAGTCCTGTTCTGGATTCACAGAGGCGCAGGGTTGGATGTGGGCTCTCTTCTTAGTGCAGACACAGAGCCGGTATTGCCTTTGGAGCAGACGCCAGGTCAGTTTGTCAGAGAATGTACACGAAGACCACCATTTTCTCTCAGCCACCCTACACTTGTGTTTAAGGGTAGCTAGGTCGAATCATACCAAGAGTTGCACTTGGCTTTGGGCTTCATGCAGATCCTCATGACAGGGGCAAGAACATCCAGAGTAACAGAGATAGAAGAGTAGAGCATGGAAAGGGTTGTGTCATGATGTGAGGCAGCCAGAGGAGGTGGAGAGAAAATAGAAAGTGGCGGCGAAAGCCTCAAATGTCACACGTTTCCTGGGTCAGATGACCGAGAAGGTAGGTGTTGAAGTTGGCTTGGCATGAGGGGTAGAGAGGGAGAGATGGGAGGAAAGGAGGTAGAGATCACTCCAGGTGAGGGGAGTGGTCAGAGGGATGGAGAGGGGGAGGTCAGAGAAGATCAAAACATCCAGCGTGTGCACTGCAGGGTGATATGGGCCAGAGGGGAGAATAGAAAGGGAGACAGAATTGAGGGTCATAAAGAGCGCCAAAGAGGAACAGGGAGCATCCAGATGGATATTGAGGTCACCAAGAAGGAGGAGTTGAGTGGTTGAGACCAGGAGGGAGGAGGAGAGGTCCGTGTTGTAATGTGTATCTTGGGTGAGGTGCTGACATCACTGTACATGGAATGTGGTGATGTAAGAGTGAGTGGAGTGTTGGGATGTTTTGCTCTGAAGCGGGGTTCTATGTTTTACATTTGATACATATGCTTGCTTGAGGGGACATGCCAATGTTGTTCCTGGCAACTATACTACAATAAACCTACTTGTAACTTACCTGCTGGTCCAGGTGTTGCTTCAGGTACCTAGTTACTACACTGGCGACGAGGATGGGATGCTGTTGAGGAGGGGTCAGTCCGGATCCAGGAAACATTTCCCTCCAGTGGATTCATGTCCCAGTACCTATTTACAGCTGGCTGACATCCAGAGTTGTTATCTGGACTGTGCAGGTTTCTTCGGCAGGCCGGGTGGTGCTTAAAACAGGGCCTGTTCGGCACACAAGTCAGTGTGCAGTGTACTTTTGAGCCTCTCCGCACACAAGTCGGTGTACAGCGCAGTCTTGGGTGCCAGGGTGCAGCTTAGAGCCTGGTCGGCACACAGGTCAGTGTGCGGGGCTCTAAAGAGTATCGTTCATGCTCCATCTGTGAAGTTCCAGCGCACCCGCACCTTCAGTTTCTGACTCTCATTGGCGGTCAGAGTGATTTGGTGCTGGCAGAGGAGGTTCGGAGAGGAGGCGGCTCTTGGCGTGTGAGCTGTGTGGGGAATGAGCGATTCCATGAACGGAATGTGGAGCGTCGCGACTTAAGGAGATAAGCGTGTCCCTCCGTGCTGGCTGGAGGCCGGGTGGTCCAGCTAGTATGCAGACAGTTGGGGACCTCATCCGTCTGGTGCCCGGAGAGCAGCCGGTGGTGCCTGTGTCCACAGGCTCTGGTCTTGCGCTCTCTGTAGTAGTGAGCCCCCGAGCGTGTTGCCGTATGGAGGAGTGCAGGAGATGTGAGCCCTGCTGCGTACAGAGACAATGGTGACGTAACGTATCATCAGGAAGTGCTAAGTTGCAAATGTTGGTCATGTGCGCAGCGAGCGAAGCTGGATGGCAGATGCGTTCACGGGGGCATGACCAAACGCGTACTTGTTGACTTTGTTGCGGCGTGGGCTGCTGGAACGCAAAGAATGTTTACATTACATTGACTGTGGTGAGTGCATAGTATGCGCTGAAACAGTACTTCCGGTCGGAGGAAAGCAGCCGCAGTGGTTCCCCAACAGACTTGGCGAAGTACCTCAATGCGAGCGGCATATGGGGAATGCCTGGGGTGACGGGGACATCTGCATATGCGCATCGGTGGAGCGCGGGTTTTACCCTGTAAGGGACGATGTCAACAACACAGATTTGTGTAATGTAGACACCCGCAGGATCCGCGTTGGGTGTATGGATCTCGGGTCAGAGAAATGCGGCGAGGAGGATATGTTACATTGCAAGTCCATCAGGGCAGGTATAGTGGAGGAGTTGCCTGTGCCCTGTGACTGGAGTTGCGGTGCTGCGTGGGCCTGGGAGCAGTTGAGTTGCAAGTCCATCAGGGCAGGTACAGTGGAAGAGTTGCCTGTGCCCTGTGACTGAAGTTGCAGTGCTGCGTGGGACTGGGAGCAGTTGATTTCCGAAACACTGCGGCCTGTTATGAGGAGGAGGACGTTCCTGTTCATGAAGACCATTTTCCAATAGTGAGATGCATATGTATTTGTTGCCGGCAGTATTTTTTGGGTGTAGTGTGTATGCGTAACATGGGCCTGTGTATGCGTAACATGGGCCTGTGTGTGTGTGAGGGAGAGTGCGCGCATTTTAATGTGTGTATGTGTGTATTAGCATGTGCGTTTGTGTCGTGGTTCAAATGGCAGTTTTGTGCGAGTGAGATTTTGAATTGTTGCATTAATTGCCAAAATTGCAAGGTGTTTTACTTGTCTGCTAAGACCTGTGTTTGATGGTCTGGTCATTGTGTACTACAGTAATGTGTTATAGCCTAACAATGTTCTTTTTGCACGTCAGGTTTCTCACAGACGGACTCGTGGGTGGGTTACTTGCGGGATGAAATGATTTATTAAGCACTGCATTTTTATTCTGTGCCAAAAGCATTTTCATGTAATGAATTGCTGTACTGACAATTGCTGAATGTACTGTTTTTGCACATTTGTGTCACAGTATTTATCTGTTATGCCATGTCTTGTATGCCCGTCCGTCTGGTGTTTGCAGCGAGGCGAACATTGCAGTGTGAAAGACTGTGGGTCTTTAATTACATTATGGTGTCCTGCGTTTGTGCAGGTGGAGGGCACTGATGGTGTAGTGTCCTGCGGTTTTTGCAGTTGGCTGGACTTGGGGTCCATTGTGTGTGTGTGGTGTGCTACGGTGGTGCAGTTGGCTGGACTAGGGGTCCATTGTGTGTGTGTGGTGTGCTGCGGTGGTGCAGTTGGCTGGACTAGGGATCCTAGGAGGTAGTGTACTAAGTTGTATTTGTTTACGGTGGGTGTTTTGGCGCAATCCTTTGGATTGTGATTCTTTGGGTGTTCTTGTGGTGTTGGAGTGCCCTGTGGGAGTGCTGTTGTGGACTGATCTAGGAAGTGTGCTTGGTGTTGCTCTTGTTGAGCTGGGTTTGTGCCCGGGGGTGGCAACCCTGGTGTCCTAGGGGGCAGACTAGGGCAGAAGGTTGTTTGTGCACGGCGCGTTAGGTAGTTATCTGTGAACGTTGGGTCGTGGCAGGACCTAGGTTCCTAGGGGCAGCTTGAAACAGGTGGAAGTGCTTAGTTTATTGTTTTAGTTTCTCAAGGGTATTTTCCAGTTCTGTGTATGGGAGGAGTTAGCCCTTATTAGATTACGTTGGGTTCCTCACTGTTGTGTTTAAAGAGGGAGGAGTGGAATTGGAGTTGGATTTGGGTGTCTTGTTTTGACACGGGTTGTTATGTTGTCCAATTTGTTGGTGGCACAGTTAGATAGGGTATTTCTTGGTGTTCCATGTAGGTATTGTTTGGTCCCATGGTTTCGTGGTCAAGCACATTTCCCTAGTGTCTTAACTCTTGGAGTGTTGAGGGTTATAGGTTAGCTCCGGGTGGCAGTTGTCTTGTCCCCAGCGGAGTGTGGTAAGTTGGTGCATTACGTGCTGGCCATACGTGTATGTAGGGGTTTGTCTGGTGGTGGTTTTTGTGGAATTTCACCTTGTTCAAGAAATGAAAGGAGGGAGAAGTGTTGTAATGTGTATCTTGGGTGAGGTGGTGACTTCACTGTACATGGAATGTGGTGATGTCAGAGTGAGTGGAGTGTTCGGGATGTTTTGCTCTGAAGCGGGGTTCTATGTTTTACAGTTGAGAGATATGCTGGCTTGAGGGGACATGCCAATGTTGTTCCTGGCAACTATACTACAATAAACCTACTTGTAACTTACCTGCTGGTCCGGGTGTTGCTTCAGGTACCTAGTTACTACAGTCCGCCCACTCAGAGAGGAATGAGGTGATCTGACCAGGTGGCAAACAGATAGTAACCACAGTAAGAGAGTGGCCAAGAGAGAGAGAAGAGAGAAAGCCTGCAGACAAGGCATTCGAAAGAGGAGTAGGTATGCATAGGAATGGCAGAGGCAGGAATCCACTCAGGGAAGATCAGGGCTAAACCCCCTCTGGACCAGGTGGATCTGGGTGCGCAGAGGATCTTGTAGCCGTCAGGGAGGAGAGTGTCAAAGCTCATGACAGAGCTGGCAATGAACCCTGTCTCGGTGAGACCGAGGACATCGAGGTCAAGATCTTCCAGCAGGCGGCAGATGTCAGAGGAGTGTTTGACGGCTGAGCGAGTGTTGAGAGTGGCAATATGGAGAAGGTTGCCATCCTTGAAGGACTTGGAGGGGTACAGATCAGAGGTACGCCCCTGCGGAGGTATAGAAGGAGGTGTAGACAGAGCCTGAGGGGGGCAGGAGAGGAAGGAGGAGAGGGCAAGGTAGCCAAGGGGAAGGCAAGGAAGCCGAGGAAGGGGAAGACAGAGGGGGAGGCAAGGAAGCTGAGGAAGGGAAAGAGGGGAAAGCAGGAGATGAAAGGAAGTTGATAAGGCGTGGGAAGCATCTATCAAGGAGGAGGAGGTTGGCCTGAGGGCCTTCGACCAAGACAGTGACATTCAGGTAGACATTAATGATGACCTTAGAAGAGTCGAACGGGGCCAGGAGGGCCTCCCAGCGGCTGCCACCATTAATGGGAGAAGAGGAGAAAGGAGAGAGCACAGAGACCATATGAAGAGTCCATAGATCTGGCCAGGGAACGACAAAGAGGATGTCAGTGAGGGTCTGTCTGGATGAAGCGCTGATATAAGTGTCAGCGATAGGGAGACCAGGGTTAGAGACTAAGATATCCTGTTTGAACTTCTTTCTACCAGACTTAGTGAGAAGGATAGTCAATGGAGAAGCAGTTAGAGAAGATAGGAGAAACAGAGAGCACAAGGGGTGAGGTAGAGAGAGAGGGGATGGGGGAAAAGCACAGGGTGAGGGTCTGGATAGGACCAGCGGGGCAGAGTAGCACAATGCAGTCAATGGGTCCACCAAGTTCAAGAGAAAAAGCATGCAATACAATCACAAAGGCAGAGCAACATTCAAAACACAGCTAAATTCAGATTGGTAGCATAGGTGAAAAAAACAGCTAAATTCAAATTGGTAGCATAGGTGAAAAACACAGCTAAATTCAAATTGGTAGCATAAGTGAAAACATAGCTAAATTCAAATTGGTAGCATAGGTGAAAACACAGCTAAATTCACATTGGTAGCGTAGGAGAAGACACAGCTAAATTGAAATTGGTAGCTAGCGTAAGTGAAAACACAGCTAAATTCAAATTGGTAGCATAAGTGAAAACACAGCTAAATTCAAATTGGTAGCATAAGTGAAAACACAGCTAAATTCAAATTGGTAGCATAGGTGAGAAAACAGCTAAATTCACATTGGTAGCGTAGGTGAAGACACAGCTAAATTGAAATTGGTAACGTAGGTGAAAACACAGCTACATTCAAATTGGTAGAGTAGGTGAAAAACACAGCTAAATTCAAATTGATAGCATAAGTGAAAACACAGCTAAATTCACATTGGTAGCGTAGGTGAAAACACAGCTAAATTCACATTGGTAGCGTAGGTGAAGACACATCTAAATTGAAATTGGTAGCGTAAGTGAAAACACAGCTAAATTCAAATTGGTAGCATAAGTGAAAACACAGCTAAATTCAAATTGGTAGCATAAGTGAAAACACAGCTAAGTTCAAATTGGTAGCATAAGTGAAAACACAGCTAAACTCAAATTGGTAGCATAGGTGAAAACACAGCTAAATTCACATTGGTAGCGTAGGTGAAAAACACAGCTAAATTGAAATTGGTAGCGTAGGTGAAAACACAGTGCAATCACAGGCTGTAAGCGTGGGAGAATGGCTGAAGGTATGCACCCTACGCAGCCCTGGAAACTTCCCATTACAGGATCCAAGAAAAAATGACTGAAAAATAAATATGGATAAATACAGACGGTAATGCTGCAAAAATAAATATCATAAAACCGGGAGCCTTAAACATGAATGAGGCGGCATGTCCTAAGCAGATATTAGACGGTATGCCGGGAATGGGTGGGGAAAAAGGAAAAGCATGAAAGTACATGAGGACCTAAAATGGAAGTAACTTACTCCCAGAAACCCAGAACATCTAAAGCCACCAGGTCAAATCAATCTGCCAACTGCTTGAGGCTGCGTAAATAAGTACCACGTGTTTATAAGCACACATAATTGAATTGACATCATAATGCATGGGTCACAAAATGTTGGCGGAGTCATGTTCACTGTGTCTTGTAACTCATAAACACATGTTAACGCATTTTCAGGTTATTTTTGGAAAGCAGTTCTTTTAGAGTAGACAAGGCTTCCGGTTTTACAAGCAGTAGAGACGTTTTTGTAGTTTGGTAATAACAGGTTGAAGAAGTGCCTTTCCACAACAGTTGAAAATGAAAAGAAAGAAAGCATCGAGCAAAGTAGGCCACCGCTCTTTGTAGCTACTCAACCCCTGCTCGGAGAAGGATTTGCATGAATCAATTGTTCATGTGTGTGCTTCCGTTAGAGGTTTGCTTTTATAGTTGCTTTTAATTTAACACCCGTACAATAATAGTGGGCATTAATATTTTGCACACCGCATCCACTTATTTCTTTGCTCTCTAATGTCAACCCTACTTGAGAACCTTGTCCCTCTTCTAATCTCAGTCTGTCTAGATACCCACACCTTCCTGCTAGCATTTACTCTTCATCCACTGTCTATGCTTTGGTATGGGTAGCTTCCTCCTTGCTTCCAATTGATTCCCTATATCCATGTTTGAGCACTTTTGCATTCTGGCATGCAGCTAATCCGAGCCATCTATCTATTCTGAATTATGTGAACCTTTTTGATATCATCCGAGTCCTGCATCTATACTATGGCTGGTATAGCTTCCCTGTAGCTGCTATTGATGAAAGGTTTCCTGTACCTATGCTAGAACACACGCACCCTTGTCATAGTACCCTTGATCTTGAAATGGTACTTGTTCATCATTCTGATTACAGCAAGAGCAGAGGTAATGGGACTGAAAGGGAGTACTCATGCTTGTCTTTATTTTGATCGCTGTGAGGCAGCTTACGTAGCTATGGGCTGTGATTGCAATTGGGAGGTATGATCAGATATTCTGAATCCTTAATTCCTTTGGTTTGATGGACGTGGGCCCCAAAGATGTCCATTCCTCAAAAGTGCTTACGATGGCCTTGATCAGTTCTGAGAATACCATGGGTTTATGTGGACTTTTGAGGTGTTGGATCCGTTTTTCCCCCTAATAATAGAGGTAATCTGACCTTTAACATGACTGGAGAAGAACCTAAAGCTCACAACATTGCCCTTCCCCAGATTTGTTCATCCATTTATCTTTGGTACACACAAAGAAAGTGATTCTGAATTGCATTTACTTGGCCACTGTAAACTGGTTTTCTATAGTGTCTTTCACATATATACATGTATAAATAAGACATTATTTTAGCATTGTGTGTAAAACCTGTGTGGTGCTTTGGATTTGTAAAAATGTATCATTTTCTGTAATGTCGAAATTGTTGGCTAATCTTTTCCTTGTAGGTTTCATGAGACTTTTAAAAGAATAGGTGCTTTAAAAACAGTCATAAAATGCATAAAAAAATCAAAAGATGTGGCGCAATATGGTTTAAGAAGAGAGGCTAGAGACAGGCAGATTTGACTGAAAAGAAAAACAGAGGAATTGAATGATAGTATGGGGATCCGCATGTGGCTAGTGAAGGCTCATTGGTCAGGTTTGCTCTGCTTACTAAAAGCAATGTGATGTCAGTAATTTATAGAGTAATCAAAGTCATAATAGAATGAGTGGGCACAAAAAAAAGGAAATCACTTAAATGGCATGCTTGGTACTTTGTGACAATAGCAGCTTAGCTCTGAGAGTGATAACTGCATGGGTGATGAACGTTATGAATTGAATACAGATGTCCCACAAATACTGTTATAGACACAGTGACCAGGAAAAAAACCTGTACGTTTTGACGGCTCATTCCAGGAGGTTCATTTATGGAAAGAAAGGGTAAGGATGATTTAATGAGTAAAATCCCTTGTGCTTTCACCCCAGGACTTCTAAACAATAGAACGAGGAGAGCACACATTTGTGGTAATGCATTTCTGGATTTATGTATAGCTCCCACGTGGCAGGCAAGGCTTTCAAGGTGCTTTAGTGGCTGGTGACTAGGCGACGGACACAATAAAGGTCACCTGAGTTCTCAGTTTAATTAGTAAAATTCCTCTACTTGTTATGTTACTGGGGGAGGCTGCAAGCAATCCCTAAATCATAAGACCACAAATAGTAACCCAAACAACAAAGCATTAGGGTACAATATAATAATGAACAGCAATTCCACTAAAATGAAATGTTGGCTTGAGAAACAGCTTCATACAATCTAATGTCAAACTATGTACTTGGGATCCCAGATCTTTTGCTTGGTAACACCATTTTCAAGAGCACTCTCAAATACCTTTGTCTACACTTTGCCTAGCCAGATATTGCCTGAGGGAACATCACAGCACCATAAAGCGCTTAACATCCTGCAGTACTTGACAGCGCTAAATAGGGAACTGATGAACCTTTCTTGAGTGATTAGTTCCTCCTATAGACAAGATAGCACAACCCTATACAAAACACCTGAATAGCATATGCAAGCAGATGCTATTATAGGGCTTCAAACACTACACTGTGCAAAATCAGTGTGCACATGTGGTGGTAGGCACTCTCATAGATGACATTCTGGCTATCAGGACACATAGGAAATGTTGTTAGACTTTTAATATTAAAACATCAAAAACACAGGCACTGCTACGTACAAAGAGGTAAAAAACCTCAAACCAAGGGATGTTTTGGGATTGCTAAAGCACACCCATCTAACAACATAATGTGAGAGGATACACTGTGGGGGGAGGTTGCTGAAACAAGCACCCTCTGAGAAAAACAGATTGCCACTCTTTGGTTTCCTACTATAGAAACTAAATATGGAGTTTGGCAGCAGAGTTTAGCTGTAGTCATTGCAGTATCTCCACGAGACCTTCTGGTCTTTTTTCACTATTTTTTTGCCTGTGTGGCAGGACTTTCTTACAAAAGCCCTGTACAGCCGCTACAGTCTGCGCGGGCTGGTGGGAGACGGGGCTCCTAATGGAGGTGGGCAGGTACCTGCGAAGCTCAAAAGCCAGGTTTGATGACGAGAGGGACCAAGAGACCCCGAGCCTACAACCACAGCTGGCGGCAGCTTTAACTACAAAAAGCGAAGTGACCGCAGGTAAGGATAAAAATAAAGTGACTGTGGTGAGCATTTAGCTGATATTGACACTAACTGCTGCCTCTATTGCAAATATGTGCCGGTCCCAAACTCCATGTGCCCCCTCTTCTCCCAAAACAACCAGCGCTTCACACAATAGATCCTTTATGGAACCGCAATTAGATGTTTTTGAGAAACCTTTGATCACTGAGTTAGGGGCATCACCCGTTCTCAGTAAAGGAAATACAGCAAACACGAATGAAGATTACAAGGGACCTGAGGTGACCCTATTGGATATAGCGTATGCTTTGAAAACAAACTCCCACGAACTTCAAAACACACATACGGAAACCATACAAACGATACTCCCATTCAGTCGATCGGCTCAAATAGATGAGGGGAGAGATCTAAGTTTGGAAAAAATTGAGAATACACCTTTGACACATATCATCCATATCCAGCTTGGTCCCTCTGCTTCTAATGCTTCTAATGTGCCGATCATTCATTCAAACAACAGCATTGCACTTGTCAGAGCAGATTTAGATTCAAGTGCAGGTTCATAACAGTTCCTTGTATGAAGAGGATTTCTTAAAAGACAAAACTTTACCCGATACACGGGTTATGTTTCCTTTGTTAATTACAAAGGAAGGAGCCTGTGGGGTAAGTATGGACGAGGATAGAGCAAAATGCAAAGAGCAAACTGGAATGACAAATAACAGCGACACTGCCATGGAAATTTAACAGGGATCTTCTGATATAAACCTTAAAAAACTAACGCCATCAAAGAAGGACCACTCCACTATGTCATTGGGGGGGAATATATTTACATTCAAATCATCGAGGACACATCCAGACCTCAATATGAAATCCAAAGACCCCACAAAAATTGGAGGGATTTTTTGCGCCCACACTATTACGGTCATGTGGGGGGAAAATTGAAATAAAGTAACCAGAATTTGGTGCCATGAATGTGGCGAGACGTTTTGACAAAAAAAGACAAGTCCTCATTCTGGAGCCTGCCAGGGAACTCTTTGACGCTGAGATCCTTGAAGGAGTAGAAGATCACACAGCGCCTCGAAAGGACGCCCTTGGTGAACTGAAAATAATCTGCCAGGAAGTAGCAAGAATAAGATGGCATTCAGTTACTCCAATTCATAAATCAAATTTTATTTCTCCACAAGCCATTTCAAAGTGTAGACACCCCGTTAAAATGAGAGCCCATCACTCTATACTGCAGCATGTAACATACAAATCTGAAAGTAATGAGAGTACTGAGACACAGTTGGCCCCCTCTTGTTTGGCTCATAGCTTATTGAGGTCAACATTGATTCAAAATAATGTCCCAGAACAGGACTACTCACTGCAAGTGCTGTTTTCTTCTCCGGATGGACAATGTCTCAGCGGTGCGATACATACATCACCTAGGAGGCACACGCTCAAGGCTCCTAGTGGAACTAGCCAAGGATATTTGGCATCTCTGTCTGGAGAGGAACATTTCAGTAACAACAGAATATCTGCCAGGGCTAGCCAACACAGTAGAGGACACCTCAGTGACGCCAGCAATAGAAGGGTGTACAGAGAGGGCTTCTTGAGGTTGAAGAGGATATAGGGTCTGTGCAGACAGATCTATTTGCTGCACCGACCAACGACCAGCTGCTGAGATTCTTCAGCTAGAGGCCATACCCAGAGGTAACAGTGCCATGATTGTATCACCCCTACTTGCAGAACCTTGCCTCCACCCCCAGGGGAGTGTCCATGATACACCCCAATGGGGGCTGTGGTAGGTGTAGGGGGAGAGAAAAGCATGTATCTGTCACTGCAACAGAGATGAGAGCAGGCAACAACCGCTGCATTAGACAGCTGCTCACAATTTTCAACACAGGAGAGGTTTACCAATGTCACATATATCTATATTGATAGTCCATTGCACACACCATCCATTAACCCTTGGGGTGTATTAAAAAGACATGTACAGAGTAGATTAAATAGATGCCCCATATTTCATATGCATGCTCGAAGTCATCTGCTGGCTCTCAGTAATGAACACTCAAAGGTTTCTTACTCTCTCATGTAAAAAATAATTTTTAATTATGAGAAATATGTAGTAAAAAAACATTGTCATTATTATCATCACTATACACAACACACGGCAATAGCAACAAACCATTAATGGAAACGTTTAACCATTGTCTTTTCCATCTACCTCTAATCAAGACTAAGACTGATCAACCTTTGCCAAGAAATCAATGTCACCTTAGAAGCCAACTACCTACTCACCAAATCATGATAGGCAATCAATCAATAATCAAGAGCTCCTTGCTTTCCCTCACCTTGACTTTACCTCCAGTCTCACCCAATCCTTGCTCTGCCTCGCTGTGACGTTAACTCCAGTCTCACCAACCTGTTCTGCCACCAAAATCAAATCACTGCTCAAATAGAACTGAGTGCGGCCAAGGAAAGAGGAATTTCCTGAAATAGTTGCAAGCCAAGGATTGCAGTGACTTTCTAAAAATAAGATCACCAATAAGAGACTACAAAAAGCGGATTGTGTATAAATAAAGGCCATAGAAGATCAACAAAAAACAAAAATAAATAATCAAATCACTTCCACAATACCTTTGTATCGTGCATAGGACTATCTATGGCTTAAGTGCAGAGTTTCTTCAGAACAAATTTGCTCTGTACATTCCTGCTCGGCTCCTTTGTTCACAGGATCTTAGGACTTTACAACCCCCTAGGTTCAGGCTCACCAATACGGGGGGCTATGCATTTTTGGTGGATGCTGCCAAAGCCTGGAACCAGCTCCCTTTTCTGTTATGCAGCTCTGGGTCTCACATTGCATTTTGTCGTGCCTTTGAAGACTTTTTTGTTCTAAATCTGTGTTCTTGACTCCTGCCTCTGGTTGGCGCCAAGATGCCTCCGGGCTTATGTTGCGCTCTATAAATTCTGTTAAAATAAGATGATATAAGACATATAGCCATTATCTTCTCTTAGGCCCTTAGGATGTGAGCTGGATACGGGGTCTTGGGGAAAAGTTACATTGTTTCCCCAAGTAGCTCAAGAGAAATTGAAGCTATTCTCAAAATACATCAAAATAGCCAGATCCCAGTTAAAGGCTTCAAAATATCCAGAAAAATGAATTAGGAGTGGGATCACAAGCTCCAATGTGGGGAAGCTTAACTGATTTCTTCCAGCCATCTACGTCTGCCTCTGTCTGCCAACTCTGCCTGAACAGCAGTCCTCAGGGGTTGAACCCACACTGTTATATACCCTCTGGGCTCCCTATTTGCAAGCCTTACTATGCCTACTCTCCCTATCCTTCAATGGCAACTAGGAATTTCGCCACCAGAGGATTTCTAGCTGACTGCATTGTCCATGTGTGCAGCATGGCAAAAATACATGGCTTTTGTCCTTCAGTGGCAACTAGGAATTTTGGATTTCTAGCTGACATTACTGTATTTGGGCACAGACTAGTCAAGGACAATTCTCTGTCCTTCAATGGCATTTAGGGATTTTGCAAAAATGTTATTTTTAGCTGACTATACCAGTGCACTTGACCAGCCTATGAAAATTTTCTTCCATTCAATTGAATTGAGTTTTTTAGCAAAATATTGCATTTTTAGCTGACTATACGAGTGCACTTGACCAGCCAAGGATAATTATCTTTCCTTCAATTGCATTTAAGGGTTTTTGCATAAAGATTGTATTTTTAGCTCACTATATTGGAAAACTTGACCAGCAAAGGATAATTGTTTGCCCTTTAATTGCATTTAGTTTGTTTTCTCTTTTTTTATTTTTAGGTGAAAACACCCTTCTTTGGCACATCATGACACAGGACATGGCCCTTCCATTCAAATGCAATTAGCAAATGTTCAGGAACTACATTATATAACTACAGAAGGACTGCAATCCATAGTTCATTGTTTGCTTAAACTATGTTTGTGTTTTGCGAGTAAATTGGCTTCCTTCTCGGAGAGGCCATGTTGAATACTCTATACCCAGCTCAAGGTTGATGGAGCACAGCTTGGATGAATGATAAACTCAAACGTACTTTATCGCACTTGTGTTTTACATGGATAGGCAAATCTTGCCGTCTGCATTTAAATGTGTTTCTATCGCAATGCGCATTTTATAAAAAAAGGCATGCTTAACATGGACAAGCAAATCTCGAGGCTTGCAATTAAATCTGTTTTCATCGCACCGGGACAAAGACTGATATGCAAATGTATATTTCCCATCTGTGAAAGGTACAGTGAGCAAAAAGCAATGGCTGCGAACTCTCAAAGTGGGAAAAAACACAGAACAGGTTATCATGCCATCTTCTTTCTGGAGAGGAACGCCTGCTACTTTTTTTGAAAAATATTTGCAAGGAACTTGGGGTTGGTCACCATGGGTTACCTGGAGGAACCCAGATGTGGACTCCCTGCTCACTGTGCTCAGAGAATCAAAGCTCCACCTCACTGATGAGACCCAACAAGGCTGAAACACGTGTGTGGGGTTGCTGTTGGTACTCTTGTTCAGAAGGGAATGCCATAGCATCCTTAATAGAATCATGACTTTCCTGAACATTAGTATGGAAAATCTGTACTCTTTCAGCTCCAACTGTAAAATTCTGTAGTTTCTACCTATAATTGGTTCCTAAACGTGTCACTTACTCTGGGTCCACCCATGTTACACAATGTCCTAGTACCATGCTGTCCTCTGTCGTTGAGGTCCACAGTGCAGACAGCTGACCAGTCAATCCTCAGTGATGTCACAGGCCAGGAAATCAGGAGAATGTACCCCCTGTGAACCAGTCCACAGCTGCAAAAAGGAAAACATGTAGTGACACATATAAAACAGGCTACGCCTGTGAAATGAAATTAAACATCATTACATCAGACATTAACTTCAATTTAGCATTGCCTGATTATCAATCTATATGAATGCACTATTTGTAATGTTATGGCTATGCCTGCCAACATCTATTTTATTCAAAACATTTGAAAAAAAAACAGGTTTTGGCTGTCACCAAAATGAGCTGGAGGCTAAAGCGAGGACTCCTGTGTTGCTGCTTCCGTGCGGAATATCTTTGTCTTTGATATCGGTTTGCATTTTCTCTTTAAGATTTGGAAGAATATTAACCCATTGTTGCTTCTTACTAGGGTGACCTGTTACCAACACAAATACTGGGCAGTCATTACACATATCCTGGACAAAACTACCAATTTACAGACATACATTCTGGACAAAGTGACACGTTTACAGGCATATATTCTAGAACGAGCGCTAAAAATACAACTAATCATCCAAAATCATACATGAATCAAACATGCATCTGGTGCATTCATTCATATTAAATGAAAAGCTTGCCAACATTTAAAAAGGACTGTTTAAGGTTCAAATAGTTAAGAATGCCAGTGGCGGCTGGTGCCTTTCACTGGATGGGGGTAGATATTTGCCAGTAATGAGTGTGAGTGATTTAGCGTAGGCAGGGAGCCCCAAGCAACATAGGGGAGTTTGGGATGGCCCTCCCCAGAGAACATTTTTAAAATAATGAGGTTGAAGAGGTTCATTTTACAGCAAAGGTTTTGAGAAAAAACGGGTAAAAGTCAAATAACTTATATTTGGCACCCCAGGGCTAACACATGAAAGATCCAGTGGATGCCAGATCAGCAGCACACAGGAGAAATAATATGACAATGTCATGACGTTGCGCCTACAATATATGCCAGCATTGACACTTTATATCACTTTCCTGATTATATGCCCACAATTAATGCCAGCAATCAAACTGTAAATCACTTTGTTGATGCTTCGCTCGCAATAATGGCTAGCACTTTCAAGGTGCCACTATAAACAAGGCCGGTGCAAAGCGTGCACCACACTGCCCAGCACCCTCTGGGCGGGGCCACCTGTAGAGCCCGCCCACTTCTAGAACTTGATATGAGGATGAAAAATGAAGCTACAGTCAAACATTTTTAACATATAGTTTATATATTTGCCTAGTTAATTTATTATATATTTTTACCAACTACAGTTGAAAGATGTAGTCAATCAAGGGCCTGTTTTGTAGACTGAGCGCAAATCACAGCTTTACTACCTGATTAAAATGGTGTGATCTTGGGACAATCATTTTCTCTTACTGTGCTATCTGCCAACATTTTGAGTCTGTAAAAAGTGATTCAGTTTATGAGTGGTTTTTGAAAAGGCCAAAATCCCATATTGTTTCTCCATTTACAATAATAGTTACCATTCACAACCTAATCACAAAGAAATGTGTCTTTTGTAATGAAATTCTTGTAATATAACTATCCATGATGCTGTGAATTATGTCTTCAGGTCAGGGTCATGACTATCAGAGGGGGAAAAAGCCCCCTCCCAGAAATGGAATGAAGGGTCTGGGAGTCCTGGCCCCTGAAAACCCCTCACATGCCATGCGTGCCATGCATGTTAGAAAATATACCCCTGTCTGTCACTCAATGCCTGCCGTACCCCATTATGGCCCGTGTTCTACCTTTCCTTTGTTCAGGGCTACCGGTCCCAGAAGGCTGTACAGAAGAGGCGGCTCACGCACGGTAAGGCAAACAACCACCAGATATGCTGAAGAAATAAGATCCTCTATGCTGGTTCACCATTAATCCTAGACTCACTGCATCTTGGCAGCAGACCTTCAAAATCCCACATCAAAGACAATGCATGACTTGCTAGGTACAAAAATGGGTCTGGGCTACTAGGAGTTTTTAAAACTGTTGCTATTGTGGTTCAGGCCCACGGAAAACCAGAGAGGCAGATTGGAGCCAGCATGTATATGATCAAGAGAAACAATAGGGGAGAATAAAGGAGACAAGAAAAGGGGGAAGCATGAAAATCCTCAAGTATGTTTACCAGGGGAAGCAGGATCCAATCATGGCAGTTTAAATGAAGGCTACTGGATTCTCCCTCCAGAAATCCGTTAAAATATCCGTCCCTCGCAGTCTAAGAGGGAAATGAACCCCAGGAAAGCTGCGCTCAGTGTGGCAGAATTTGGGGGAAGGCACTTAGCCAAAGAGGAGCGGGCACCATTAGCCGCCTTTGATGAGGGCGGGGAGGCCGCGTGTACAGTGTGGAACCGCTCGGCATTGGGGGTCCCCCCTGAAAGTTGAAAGGTGATGAGAAGTAGCACCCCAGCCCGGTGTGCTGCCAACGGTGCTAAGGATCCTGTCAGAAGTCAGGCTCTCCTGGAGGAGCAGAGCTCCATTAACTGCTCCAGGCAGGAGTGGAGAGGTAGCACGATTCAAAAGCCTGCTGGGGATTGGTGCAGAGTTTCCCTATCGACACCCCGTAAAACAGGGGGTGGTGGAAAGTACAGAGTCCCGGGAGAAGGACACTGTCATTCAGGAGAGTACTGGAAGGGTGCCTGTCTTACAATGAGGTGGTACGAACTCTGGCCCACAGGTCTAGCCAGGAAAGGGGCCTGAAGTGGGCAAAGTGGGACGGCGTGAGGGAAAGGTATCTTGCTGGCGGTTGGAGTGCAAAGGGAAAAGAGCAGGGGACACCCCTCCACAAGGGTCAGTGTAGGGGCTGTCACTCAAAGCAGTGGGTAGGTGTCTGCGAGAGAGCTAAAGGGAAGGCTCGATACAACAACTACAACCATGGTGAGCCAACGAGAGCAACACAAAGCAAGAGGGAGAGGTTTACAATGAGCGAAGCAGACAGGCCGCAGGCGCTCAGCTACTTAGTTAAACCAGGCCAGGCCGACATCGAGGGGGGTGACATCAAACAAAAGTTATGCCTACCTGCCTGTTAATTTCATTGTGCACCTGTGCTGCACAGTTTACCACCCCTGGTGTTTTTTTTTGTGACCTAAAACATTTTCTTTAGATACATATAAATAATGTTTGAAGAAGTCCTTGTTACTCCATTCCATTCAATACTTCACGGAACCAAAATAGATCACTATATGGTATATCCCTACCTGTTTGCGTCCAATCAACGCCCTTTTCTGTCTTGCTCATAAGGTTCTGCAAGCTGTGCTTCAAGTTCCCTAAAATATAAACAAATATATCCCTGTCAGGGTCACCTAACAGGTATCATGATGTATCCTTATCCACAAATATTAACCTGCAAAAAATATCCATTTGTCAAACCATATATGAATACCTTGTTGGTGTTTCTGTATTTTGGCAGGTGGTGCTAGTGATTTTCCACCTTTTATAAGTATTGCATCTCCCTGGGACCCTGGTCTCCCATCCATTAGGGCCAGTTTCTCTTGTCTATCCCCTAACCCAAGACGGGCAGCTCCCAGCTCCTGCTAGTGTCAGTCATCACACAATGGATATCTAGTTCTGGTTGGAGGGCGAGCAACACCTACTCACATAATCTGTAATCTAGAAAAAATAATTGACGTGGATATATCTGAACCTTCTCTGTGTTACCAGTGGTAAAAATCTCCCATTAACCAACAGATAAGAACTCACTTATAAATGATACTAGCTTCCATCCAAAGCACAAAAGGCATCATTGTTATATTGGCTTGTATTTAGTGTAGATTATTTATAAAGCTATGCCTATGTTACCTGTCAAATGGGTTGTTGTTCACATTCCATTTGTGCAGGGACCTTGGACCTGCCAGGCTGTTACCGTTTCTCCCATTGATTATATAGTCTGTCTTCTACATTCTCCTGTCATGGGAGTTCCTGATGAGCTGTGCAGTGGGAATGGAACGAGGTCCTTTTTCTGCTGTACGTCTCCCAGGCTTATTAAAGACGCCTTCAAGATCCCTGAGTGTCACTGGTGCTCTGATGTGACCTAACTTACAATTGTGCAATGAGCTTGAGGGGTAACTGTGTTCTGTTGACCCTCCTAACCAGGATTGTGGCCCTCTCCTTCACGGCCCTGAAGAAGAGAAGCAAAGTTGGGCCGGTGTGGCAAGTGCTTGGACCACTAGTGTGTCTGGATTGCTGATCTGCCCTGGACTCCTGCGTGCTTATTGGAAACCACAGAATATGAGAAACATGGTGAAACTTTCTGGAAGTGTTGGACTGCTGGGATTACGTGAAACTTTGTACATTGGTGAAAAAGCTTGGAGGGTGAGTTCACACTTTGGCCCTCATTACAAGTCCCTGTTATCCCGCTAGTAATTCCGGCGGGATACCAGGAGACTACTGTACCATCTCCGCCGCCCAATATTACCAGGATATTGCAGGTGGCGGAGACACCAGTAAATCGCCATTCCCATGGAGTCCAATAGGACTCCATGGGATGTGAATGCTGTAATCACCGGCACTGACTGCAACAACTGTCTGGCCTGCCGGTAGATCACAGCCCCTACCAGCAGAGTTGGAGTTTGCTGGTCCAGAAAGCTGCCAGTACACATTGTTACCGCACCTTTTTCCGCACCAGCAAAATCATAAGGAGCCCCTGTATCTCATTACTGGCGCATGTTCATGCTTCTACTGTTGACACAGACCTCAGTATCAGAGGATAAAAAGAAAATGTCTTAACGTTTTCCTTGGGGAACTTTGGAAGTGCACAAGTCTGTTGTCCAAAGGGGTAGTAACCCTTGTTTGTTTATTTAGCTAGCTCATTTTGCTTGCCAACTCTTTGTGAACCTGTCGCAAAATGGGAAACTTGGAGAGGAGATTTTCAAGATTACGCTTTGGCGATACATGGTCCCCATTTCAGCATAGTGCGCTCTAGAGCATTGTTTCCTGGGTCTACGTTAAAATAGCAACTTTAAAACACTGAGGCCGAAAATAGCTAATTTGTTTTGGTCAAATTCCCTTAAACAAAAATCAAATCTTTTTTTTTTTGTTCGCGGGGGAGACCCCTCAGAGCTCTCCATACATCCTGCACCTTATTTTATACACTAACCCACCCTCCATCTATATATCTATTTATTTTAAAAGGGTACACAAATCCTGCAAAAATGCAACTTTAAAAACTCACAATTTTTGTTCGCCTCAACATTTTATGTTTGTTTTTGGGGGGGATGACCGTCTGAATACATGGTGCATTTTAAGGTATGTACGGATGGAGGTGTTTGGCATTCGGCCTGTCAGGGTGTATGATGCATGGATGGAATGCATGCGTGGAATCTTAATAAGGAATGTGCATGTGAGCTCTTGGGCCAATGTTCTCTAGAATGACAGTTGGTGGATAGCTGGCTGGGGTTCTGGATGTCCAGTGTTTTGTGTCCTTGTAATTTACTGGGAACTACACAAGAGCTGTACTAAGGACATGGCTGTATGCTGAATAAAGCTCTTAGCTTAAGCCTGGCTCCTGGCGTATTACTTGTGGAAGAAGGAACTCATTACCACACTTTTCTCATGCATAATTTACGATATGAAGGAAGACGGGTTCTAAAAAGTCTACCAGAGTTGTCTACTGAGAGTGGTGCCTCTGGAGAAGGTAGTGAAGCCCCTAATGTGTATGAAACTATCCAAAAGAAGTTGGATAAACATTTTGAAAAGATGATCAATATTCTTCTGCAAAGATATTATTTTAGTACACAGGAAAAGAGAGGAGATGAGAACATTGAACATTTTCTCAATGTACTCAGAGAACTGGCGAACAGATGCAACTGGCTGCAAATGGTTCCTCATATAATTAAAGATTAAGGTACCAATTTATGCTAAAGGTTCATGAAAGCAAGACCTGGGAGGAGATATGGGTGAAGGGTGATCCTTCCTTGGAGGAAGTAATTTACATAGCCAAGATGGTGGAGCACATGCAAGTATGTATCAAAGAGTTGGAGAAGAGAGAATGCAAGGAAGAAAACGCCAACTTCTTAAATGTTATTCCCAAATGATCTCAGGAAAAGTTTGACTTCTGGGAAGAAGGGCTCCTCACAGGTCAAACATTTCTCTAAGAGGAAAGAGCATGCAGAGAGTTTGGAAACGAAGCCCTCTGAAATCAAGGCAGACACAACCCAACAACAAAGGAGGAGATAATGTGGGTGTTTTTTTCATGGTGCTAACACAACTTCCTGTCGTAGTCATATTAAAATGTGCTTGGAGGCCACCAGGGGGCGCAGGCAAGATAGCTGCCTGATCCGTGAGCTCCCTTGATGGCCCCGGGAAAATCGAGGAGACTGAAGAAATAACGGAACGCCCGCAGCACTAAAGCGGAAAAACCGCTGTATGAGACTGTCGTGATACTGGAGACACCTTCCTGAAGCTTGAGACTGCCCTCTGACCCACCAGCAGGAGCCAACAAGGCAAGGGGTGAGAGTCTAAGCCCAGCGGTGCCCCAACACCCCCGAGACAACTTCAGTGTGTGGGAGAAGACCCTGGTCGGCCCACAGCTGGCCCTCAACGCGGGCGAGACGCATTCCCCCCCATAGGGCAGCCGATCCTCTCGGGGTTGGCCGGGGGACTGCAGCTGGGATAATACGGAGACTGAGGGAGCCCCGGAGCTCCAATTCTGGGGGAGAGTTCAGTGGACCGTGGGAAAGCCCCTGCACAGCCCAACTGCCAGTACTGGAACACCACCTGGGAACATGCTCCTAGGGCACCTAGGAGTAAACCAGAGCAGGGGTGGCGGATCCCGCTCTAAGGGAGAGATTGATCCTCCAATAAGTTCAAACAAGTTCTGGTTCCTGCAGGCCGGATCAGACTTCAAGCCTGGCGGGAGTGAGACTGGAGGTGAATTCTTGATCAGGAGTAAGACCACTGAGGCCACCGAACCACCACAGGGACGTTGGAGGGGGAAGCAACCCATGAGCTGGAAGGAAGCCTTGGCAAAATATCAATTCTCAGCGGGGAGCCCAGCGATGGAGGCCGGACCCCCCTCCGCCCAAGCCCCTGACATGAACGTTATGCAAAACAACATCCAAACGATCCTCGAGGAAATTAGAGGAATGAGAACTGATATGGGGGCTTAACTGGCAGACCTCACTTCTAAAGTCTCTACCCTTGAGGACAGAATAGAGGGGGTTGAGAACAATCAGGTATCCACCGCCATCCTGGAAACACAAATGGACGTAAGATTTAAGAAACTACAGCAACGAGAGGAGGAACTCCGTCGCAAGGTGGACAACATGGAAAATCGGGAACCGAGGACTAATCTCAGGATTTTCGGTCTAGCAGAGCCCGAGGGGGAGACCCCGCCGGGCCTAGAGGCAAAGGTCCAAGACATCATTAGGAACGTCCTGGGTTCCGATTCGGGACAGTCCGTCCTAATTGACAGAGTCCACCGAGCTGGTGGAGGCGGAAGGGGTCCACGCTCGGTCCTCGCCAAATTTCACTACTACAGGGACAAAGCGCGGATACTCGAGAGGGCAAGGACCCTGAGAGACATACAATACGACAATTCCAGGGTGGCGATTTACCAGGACCTGTCCCCCCTCACATTGCAGATGAGGAAAAAATGCTCAGCAATCACCAGGTGGCTACAGGAGAAGGGGGTCCGATATCGCTGGGGCCACCCGTTCTACATGGAACACCACACCATGGCAAGGGGGCTCAATCCAATTGATGAAGCGGGGGGAACTCACTGAAACTCCACAGGGCAAAGACAGCGACGATCATGGCTGAGGGAAGGATTGGTACGCTCAACATCAAGGGACTAAACTCACAAAACAAGAGGTCTCTTACAAGTAACATGTTTCGTAAACAGAAGCTGCTGGTCCTCTTCCTGCAGGAAACACACTATAGGAGGGGGGCTGAATCGGAGATAAAGGGGAAGGATATTGGTAGGAACTTCTGGGCCTCACACAAGTCTTCCAAGAAGAAGGGGGTGGGTATTCTCTTGGGTAAATCATTCCATCTCACCGATGTAGAGACGAAAAGGGGCTTTGGGGGTAGATTTCTGGGGAACAAGGGCCTGTCCCAGGGCATGAGGGTTACGTTAGCCACCTTGTACACACCAAATACTGGCCAAATCAAATTTCGCCACAAAATCCTTAAAGTCATGGATTGGGCGGAGGGAGCCATGATCCTGGGGGGGGGACTTCAACCTTATTTCAGACCCACACCTTGATTGGTGGTCGGTCAGAGGGGTCGTGCCAAAAGCCCCCATCAGGGACAACCTAGCATTGAGGGACCTCTTCCAGGAATATTACTGGGTTGATGTCTGGCGGAAATGTAATCCTGCCCCAGGGGGTTACACATTCTTCTCCCCTCACCATCAAACATACACCAGAATTCACTTAATATTGATCTCAGAAGAAGGAGGGGGGGATGTTGGAAACTCTATGGTCGAATCGGTGACCTGGTCGGATCATGAACTCCTTGTCATGGAGTGGCGACTACATGACCCCTCGAAAACATATAGATGGCGCTGTAACGATACCCTCACGAGATATCAGGTCTTTAAAGAGTTCCTAAGGAAAGAGATGGAAAACTACTTCACGACAAATGACACCGGGGAAATCCCAATGGCCACCGTCTGGGAGGTGGCAAAGGCCACTTCAGGGGCCTCCTAATTGCTGAGGGTTCGGCCAAAAAACGAGAGAAAGCGCTAATAGAGTCCAAACTCTGCGATGACCTGCGGGCCCTGAGGGCCCAGCTCATGAACGGTAACACAGACCGCGAAAACCTCCATAGTGAAATGAGGGACAAATAGGCAAAAGCCCTGCATACGATTCTAATACGGGAGGTGGTCAAAAAAATTAGATACACGAAACAGAGATACTACGAAAAGGGAGATAGGGTCGGTACCCTCTTGGTACACAGGTTGAGGGGAAACAGAGCGGGTAGGACAATAGAGAAGATCAGAGACGATACTGGTAATACCCAAACAAAAACAAAGCCGATAGCCGAAGCCTTCGCAAACTTCTATAAGGCATTCTATACCAAACAGGAAGGCGAATCTTTGGATAGTATAAAAAGCTACCTAAAGGACCACCCACTCCCAAGGCTCACGGATCTAGAGAGGGAAACACTGGAAAAAGAGATAACCAGGGAAGAGGTGGAAGAGGCCATTAAGAAACTGAAGGTAGGCAAAACCCCGGGGGGTGATGGCTACACGGCTGATTTCTACAAACAGTACCAATCAGTGTTGATACAGCTGCTCACCAAACTCTTTAACCACATTAAATCTTCAGACACTATCCCCCCGACATTCCTGCAGGCCATAATCACGGTGATCCCTACGCCCGGTAAGGACCCAGCGGAGTGCGGCTTGTATAGGCCCATATCGCTACTAAATACGGACGCAAAGATCTTTACTAGGATCCTTGCAACCCGCTTAGAAAAATATCTTCCTCGATTGATCCACCCAGATCAAGTCGGTTTTGTGATGCATAGACAGGGGGCCGATAGCATGCACAAAACCCTACACATATTAAGTTCAAAGGAAGTTAGGGTGAAGGGCGCACTTCTTCTGTCCCTAGACGCAGAAAAGGCTTTCGATAGGGTAAGCTGGACTTTCATGGAAAATACCCTATCATCTCTGGGAATGGGACCCAAATGGCTAGGATGGATGAGAGCCCTTTACTCGCACCCCTCAGCAAAAATCACAGTGAACGGATGTGAATCCGAAGCCATCCCATTGGAAAGGGGCACAAGACAGGGGTGTCCACTCTCCCACCTTATATACACCCTAGTAATGGAGCCTTGGGCCATAGCCATCAGGGGAAACGATAAAATCCAGGGCGTTATTATGGGTAAAGCCAACTGTAAAATAACCCTCTTCGCGGACGATGTCCTGCTCTATCTCTGCAACCCCTCACAATCAGTTCCCGAGGTACTAGATAGCTTAGAACAATATGGGTCCCTCGCAGGTTACAAGATAAACCTAGATAAATCAGTGGCGTTTCCAGTGGGCCAACTTAACGACAAAGAGAAACAATATGTTGAGGGCCTCCCGTTTTGTAGGCAACCTGAGGGATTCTGCCACCTGGGGATCCAAATACCTTCGGATCTGACCGATCTTTTTAATGCAAACTACCCTCCCCTCTGGTTGGCGGTTAAGCGAGATTTGGAACGCTGGACGAAATCTGGCCTCTCGTGGATGGCGCGCCTTAACTCCATCAAGATGGTCATCCTCCCCAAATTTGTATACTTATTCCAAATGCTGCCGACTCAGATACCGAAGCCGTTCCTCCTAGAGATCAAGCGTACTCTTTTCCGCTACCTTTGGGCGGGAATATCCCACAGAATTGCATACGACACTCTGATAAGGCCCAAAGACGAGGGCGGAGTTAACTTTCCTGACCTGGACACGTACTATAAAGCCTCCCAGCTGCGAGTCCTAGTAGATCACTTGACAACGGGCCCTAAGAAACAGTGGGTAGAGCTGGACAATCTGCTCTTTTCCCCGGTCACGCTAGATGAATGGCTCTGGGTCCCGAAAGTTAGGATTCCAAAAAGGGTATTGAGACACCCAGTCCTAGAGGTGATATGGACTATATGGAAGGAAGGGGGCTATCTTAGGTGGCTCACAACGTGGCCTTCGCCCCTGAGTTGCATCTGGGCTCCCCCACTCTGGGAGGGTATCAATGAGCCACTGGCCTTCCAGCAGTGGTACGAGGCAGGTCTTTGTAGAGCCGGTCCGCTCTGGACGGATGGGGCGTTCATATCCTTGGAGGATCTGAAGGATGCCCTTGGCCTTCCCAATCTCTCCCCCTTTTGATACCTACAACTAAAGGGTGCCCTTACCAAAGGTAGATGGGGAGACACTCTCAGGAGGGAGCTAACAGACTTCGAGAAATGTATTATTACACACAAGGGAACGAAGGGGGCTATATCACGGCTCTACGGCTTTTTGCTGTTCTCCACCCCGCGAGACCCCCCATCCTCCCAGACACAGAAGGATCTAGGCACTCCCATAACGGAGAAAAGATGGACCAAGATATGTAGACAGGCCAGCCGCTCCACAGCCGCCCCCCAATACCGTCACCAGGCTCTAAAGCTAATCCATAGATGGAACTACCTCCCGCAAAGAATAGCCAGAATGAGAGCAGGTTATGATCCTCATTGTTGGAAATGCCACACAGAAATGGGGGACTATGTACACATGTGGTGGAAATGTCACGCTGCACAAACCTATTGGAGAGAAGTCCTCTCTTGGATAAAAGAGGTAGATGGAATGGATAGGACCTATCCCCCTGGCTAATATTGTTCGGCATCGAAGTTGAGGGGGGTCCAAAGGTGAAACACGACCACATGCTACACGTCATGCTAGTGGCGGCCAGATGTTGTTGGGCCCAAAAGAGGAAGTCGCCTCGAGCTCCGGGGGAGGGGGAATGGATTTCTAAAGTACGGGCGATTTATGATATGGAATTCTTGACCCACTTGATAGACGAATCCAAGTCCAACATTGAAGGCCTGTGGCTTCCATTCTTCGACAGATATGGGAGAACGGCCTGATAGACTATAACGAGCCCTGGACCGTCTATTAGATCTGGACACCGAGAGTTTGATCATCGTGAAATGACATGCTGAACCCTGCTGATATCGCTAATTAATGTATCATGGTGTGGGAGAGGGTGGGGGGTGGGAACGACGGGAGGGGGATGAAAAGTTGTGAACATTAATCTTTTGTTCTTTTTTTCTAAATGATGTAGCACTGTTTTATTCATGACATGATTATACAAACTCAATAAAACCAAATTTAAAAAAAGGACACGTTGCACAGTGCTGCCACAACTTTACTCACAAGAGTGTGAAAGAGATTGAGCAGGAGGGTGAAAGCTCTGAAGAGGTCCGCGATGAGGAGTGCTAGGGGGTGTGTTGGTCAGTCAGTGAGGTTGGGGCTCAAACCCTGATGGGTGGTAAACCTCATGCTGAGGTGCAGGTCAATGATGTGGGGCTGTTTAAGCTAATTGATTCAGGGTCAGATAACACCAGGATTGACAAGGACACCTGGCTTGTGAGGTTTTGTGGCATGCAACTACTTGAACACAAGGTCAGGGCCAATGTCTATGGTGCTACTAGGATTGGCCACTTTAGAGTTTAGACACTGACTGAGAAAATTGTAAAGAGAGGTGAGATTCCGGATTCTTGGCGATTTGCACATCTTATTCCTGTGTTCAGAAAGGTCAAAAGCGAGAACCCTGAGAACTACAGGCTTTTGTCATTGTGAGACGCTAATAACCAAATATGTTCGACTATTCTGTTGCGCAAGATTAACAGATGGGTGTTAAATAAGCAGATTATGAGCCAATTTTAAACTGGCTTCAGAATAGGGCTTTCTATGTCTATTACCATTCTAATAATCAACTCTCTAGTTAAAAGAGCAAGGAAAAATGCGCTACCCCTCTATATGCCCTTTCTGTTGACTTCTCAGTCACACTGACACCGCAGACATGTAAACTGTAGAGGAAATAAAAAGAAATGGGGGCACTTGTAATATATTGTATCCTTTTCAGCTACTTCAGCGAGAATGTGGCTAGAATTAATCTCAATGGAACAGGCAAATAATCTAGCCCTATCCCCATCAGAAGTGGAGTCAGACAAGGGTGCGTGTTGGCCCCTCTTCTGTTTAATCTGCCCCTGGCTGATATCCCTTTGGCGCTAACAGAGATCAACAATGTGCCCCCTAAATTGGGCCAAATGAAAATGGAATGGGTTGGATACGCTGACGACACTGTTATATTTGACCACACCTTCATATGTATTAGTCGCAGCACCCAGGCCACCCTGGATTATGCGGGAAAAAATGGCCTTACGGCAAATATGTCAAAGACAAAATGTCAAAACCAAGGGCAATGCGAATACCATACAGTGTAGGGAGGGAATGATTGAGAAGGGCAGGAGTACTGCTATTTCGGCTATGAGCTACAGAAGAAAAGACAAAAGGAGAGGAGATATTGTGATTCCTTGTACACAGTAGGAATTAATAAAGTTTTTATACAAAGGAAGCAATTGTCACCGTGAGACTTATGAAGCACAGAAACTTAATAACCCTACACATTGTTTTAGTCCCTCAATGAACACAAATA
Organism: Ambystoma mexicanum; assembly: GCF_040938575.1. Taxonomy (NCBI): domain Eukaryota; kingdom Metazoa; phylum Chordata; class Amphibia; order Caudata; family Ambystomatidae; genus Ambystoma; species Ambystoma mexicanum. Next base: position 149,369,225 of record NC_090927.1, read on the forward strand.
CCTGACACCCTTTGGAGAGAAGAATCTACCAGAAGGATCCAGAACATGGGCATTTGCCACAATTCGGAAAGATACCAGGCACATGCACATTACATGTTTGGCAGAAACAGCCTGCAGAGATACAGTTACATTATCAGCCAATCACTGAATGAGTATAAAACAAAACTCACATTCCAAAGACAAGAATGTTTTGAAGAAGGAGAAGATGAATTCTGAGTGCAAGTTGCATAACAAGTATATTCCACAATGGGAAAACCATTAACCAAAGGATGCCTAGAACACATTTCCAACCTGTAAATATTGCCACCCAGGATAGTTTTACAGCTAGATAAGCTGTAAAGATGACCTCCTGCTTTAACTCTGTATGAAAGGGACTGGACATCCTCCAGACTGCCTTATGGAGCTCAAAGATTATGGGAGCCCAAGACACTGATAACAACCAAGGAAACAACGGCAGCATTCGGTTGAGAATCATAGACTACAGCTGGAAAGGGGGATCCATTAACAGGTCTTTGAAAACTGAAAGTAGGGATAGAGCCTACTGACATTTCCAGGGCCAACAAATAGCAGTAGAATTGTTGTGCCTTGCAACTTAGCCTGGAAAGAATGCTTGCTTTCAACTAGAAAGGATACATGATATTGCCTTCCCTGTACCAGTCGTGACAAAAGGCATACATCCTCTTGGCAACAAGGTCTCCTCTCCAAATGAATAGTGTTACGTTGGGACACAAAAAGTATCTGAAAAAAAGCCTCAAAGCCTCTGGGGCATGTTCAACTGTGACTGATGGAGCCTCCAGTTGCTTTTGACAACCCACTGTCAAGAGCACCTATATGTCACCAGAATCTGAGAGCACGGCATATACTCTCTATGCACCATTATGCAGTATTAAAGATAGAATTTCAAAACCAATATTGGTTAGGCCTACCAGAGAATGTGACTGTCCTTCCAGCTTGGTAATGTACCTGACTGCCTTCCTGTTGTCCATCACCACCACACAGTGAGAGAACTGATTTGAAAAGTACTTGATCCCAAAAAAACCTGCAAAGCATCCCCTGCCAATGTATGTGTTATTGCACACCTGACCGCCATTCCCTCAGACTTGTGTCTGAATATCATTGAAGATTAAGGGAGGAAGAGAACATTGTTCTTCCATTCCCTGTCTCCATGTGATTTATTATTATTCTCCTGCTTCTGTGGACAGTGGGACCCAGCTTTCATAAACCCAAGCTCTTTAATTTTGAACCTCTGAAGGACACTGTGATGGAGAGGTACCTGGATAAACCGCTTGAACGGAGACTGACAGAAGGCCTATATTACTGGCTAAGTGCCTGAGCAAAACCACTAACAGACAGGACACCCCCTGAGCTCTTTACATATGGAACTCAACATGCTTTGGTGTAGGCTAAGGAAGCATGGCTTGCAGTGTACCAAAAACAACAGAACCTGCATGCTTTGAGATGGAATCAGACCCGGTGTCTGCCATCTTAAGATAAAACCCAGGAACTGCAGAACCCTGATCATGAATTAAGCATGAACCTTAGAGATCTGCGCCGAATATATCTTCCACCGGCTATATCTATGGCCTTTTGCCCTTGACCATACGAAAGACTTCTGCTTGTCTGTTGGTAAAGCACCAATGAGCATATGAAAGACCTGATCAATATATGGTCTACCATATAGAACTTTAATTTCCCCAGATATATTGCTGGGTGATAACCTATGCCCTTTTTCACAAAGAAACTGTTGGTTTGACCCTCCCCCAGGTTTCTGACCACCTTTTACACTGATTTCATCAGAGGTAAGTCTTTGACCTCCCAGGACACCAGATGATGGTTTTCCCAGAAGAAAGAAGCAACAGTTTCAGTGTCCTACTAAACAGGAGTAGCTACACACTCCATCATGAACCCCCGAACTGCCTGGAGAACTCAGGAGTCCCAGCAAGGATATCAGTTTTTATTTTTTATAAAGAACTGTAATATCCGTTACCAAACCCTGCAAAGAAAGCTGAGGGAAACCACCTACCTTGGTTAAATCCTGTTGCATCTCCTGCACCTCTAAAGCCATGTGGTCTGTCGCCATGTGCACTTTGTGAGAGGAAGGATTGCCTGGGCTTTGTCACTGAGGGGTTGGTTGGCAGTCAATTCACCTCTGACTGGAGAGGCATAAAAGTGTTAATTATGGCAGCAACACGACCACTGCTGTGGCCGGCCCTGGAAGAGGGACATGTGATAAACATTAAACAAACTGATGGACTCTTGCTAAGGTGAACATGTTTCCTGGGCAATATATGTATTATTATTAAACAACCCTGCCTCCATCTCCATTTGCACTCTGCTGCTCATTTCTTCTGGATCTAAAGATTTGAAAAGGTAGGTGCTGGTCATGTGAGTCGAAGGATATCATTTAGAATAATATTTTAGGTGCTCTCATGCCTTCATGGGTTGCTGCAAAAGATATGAACGCCAAGGAAGAAGGGACGATGTACATCCTGTCATGCACCGTTCTCAATAGGGCTAAATACTAGACAAACACTGGCAGTGCTCATTACTAAAACAAAGACCATGGACATCATTATCAGAAAATCAGAACAGCTCTTGGAGGAGTATCTGCCCGGAATCCGATGTCTGAAACTCACATGTTCCTCATCAATGCCAAGAAACAGGTGTTGTAAAAACACAGCCGAAAGCGGTAAGTCCCTCCAGCTTCTGTTCTGAATAATGCAGAGGCAAGGAACAATACAACGCCTTTGAAACCTTATAAAAGTACTTGCGGGAAAATGTTCCCCTGAAGACCTATGGAAGAGCCCTCAACGAAGAAGTGACCGGTAAAGTAAAAGCAGTTAATGCAGCGGTGTGAACGGTGCCACGGTGCAGCACGTTCAGTTCCCTGAAGGAGACATCTGCACAAGGAGAGTGGTGTGCAAAGCAAACGCATTTAATGCTGCATTGTGAACAGTGTCCTAGTGCAGCCAGTTTTAATTCCCTTATGGAGATGCCTGACCTACCCAGAAGTCTAGTATAGCGATGCACCATTCGCCCAAAGTGACCTGGAAGTGAAAAGAGTTAATGCAGTTGGTGCAAATTGGTGGAAGTGACAATAGTGCAGTGTTGAGTGATATAGTATTTTGTCTCCTATCTTCCTGTGCAATGACTGAGTAAACAGAGCCAGATGGACGGTGGATGGGTAATGAATTCGGCACTCCATCAACTAACAATTTTCTTCAGCACTTGACAATTGAGGTTGCACTGCACTGCTTAGGACGACCTTTGGAATTACAGCAGCAAGGTTTTGCCTACATAGTCCATGCTCTGAATATTCTTGGAACTGCACATCTCCTGTTCACTGCCCATTTGATGTATGTGGCATTATTCTGGTCAATGTGAAAGATCGGCATAGACCAAAGATTGAGCATTATATAGTTGGCTATGACTTAAGAAGAAAATTACAAATAGGCCGGAAAAATCATCTAACATTACAAAGATCATAAATGCTGATAGAATGTTAGTTAAAATCCCAATTTCTAGAACCTGCAGCCCAAGGGGATGGATGCCTGAAGGCTGAGCTCCTGTACCTGCCTTCATCTTCCATCATTTTACTATAATGGCTGAAGATACTTCAGGACAATTACAACCATCTAAGAGACAGAAAGGAGAAGAGATCAGCTCTGAAAGCAGAGAAGATAAAATAATGGAAATGCTGATCAGAATGACTACAGGCATTGTTAACATTAAAACTTCTCTTGTGGCGTCTGAAGAAAGGGACAATATTGATGGAAAATGTGCTAACATAGTAAATCATCTAACAGTGGTGAGTGATGACTCCCAGAAAATGACTATTCAGATAAGGCAATTACAATCTCAAGTTGAAAAGCTGTCTCTCAAGTTCTATGAACAGAAACATTTCTTCAGGAGAAATAACATACGGGTTGCTGGATTTCCAGAAAATATTGAGCAAGGGTGCCCTGCAGAGTTCCTCGAGAGAGCATTGATTAAATTGCTCAATCTTGATCATAAGACCCCTCTGGAGATTGAAAGGGCACATCGTTCCTTGGGACCTAAACCGGCATCTGGACAAAGACCTTGTCACTTAATCATTATGTTTTCAAGGTTGCCGATTTGAGAATTGGTGCTGAGGAGGGCGAGAGAGAAAGGCGATTTATCACGGGGAACCCATAAAATTATGATTTTCGGGGATCTGAGTCGTGATGTCATGGAAAAAAGAAAGCTTTTACAGTTTCCAAAGAAAAAGCAAGGGGGAAGCATTTAAAGTATTACATGATCTACCCAGCTATATTGAGAGTTGTTCTTAATGGCACAGTGCACTCTTTCTCTGACCACAAAGGAGCTGAGGCATTCCACACAGACTTGGATCATCAACCTATGGAGGAGGGACCTAATCCAGCAACAGGATCAGTACCTATGGAAGAGCCCTCAACGAAGTGACCGGTAAAGTAAAAGCAGTTAATGCAGCGGTGTGAACGGTGCCACGGTGCAGCACGTTCAGTATAGTCAAAATACCGAAAACATAATCTCGAACTACCAAAATCTCGAAAAAAAAATATCGAAAATTAAAATATCGAAAATATATAAATCTCAATAAAAGGGTCAATATCTCGAATACTTATATGTCGAAAAAAAAAACCGAACGTGCATAAATAGAAATAAAGAAAAAATGAAATTAGCATTTTATGATGGGGGGGGTTCCCCCCCCAACCCACCCTCTGTCGACCACCCCCTTACTGTCAGGTACTGTTAGGATACAGTGACATATTCTGAGACATTAGGTCTGGGGAAAATTAGTATAGAAAGGTTTTTGGAAGTTATTATGAGTTTAATTTTAAAACAGCCAATTCTGCCCTTAACATTCATTGCAGTCTATGGAGAATGCCCCAAGCCAAGATGGAGGTCCTCAGTCTAAGTTCTGATTGGCTGGTGATTGTTTATAGGGAAGACAATGAACATTCTAAACTGCCTTTCATCGTCTTTGCCCAGCTGAGAGGTCGCGTATTAAGCTGCTCCTGCTTAACTTGTTCAGGGGTTTCAAGTTTCAAGCGGTCGAGCGGCTTATTTGGAAAAGCAAACAGGAATCTTTCGGAGATTCATTTTGGCACTGAACAGGAGTAAGAAGATTTCGAGTTATCCAAGAAGAAAAAGGTTTCAAAGACTCTTCACAAGATAAGTCCTTTTAAAACTCAAGACTCTTTCTATAATGTCATGGTAGAAGATTTAATCTGATTTTCAAGTTCATATGAAAAATATTTACTAAGAACTTTATTGCTGTTGCATGTTTGGCTTTGCTACGCTATGTTTTCTATCAAGCGCGTGGTTTTTCTGTTAACAGAAGCCTGCGCGTGAGAGTCTTCGCTTGAGTATCTAGCGCGAGCTCTTTGGTGTCGCGTGATACTCTTGTGCGTGTGTTTTTTCTACCCGCGGTTGGATTTCCGCGCGTGTGCATCTTGTTTTAAGCGCGTGTGGATTTTTCCCGCTTTTCCGACTTTAGCGCGTGTGCGTGTGATCGCATCTTGGACTAAGCGCGTGTGGATTTTTACCCGCGGTTTGTCGTCAGCGCGTGTGCTCGCATCTTGGACTAAGCGCGTGTGAATTTTTACCCGCGGTTTGTCGTCAGCGCGTGTGCTCGCATCTTGGACTAAGCGCGTGTGGATTTTTACCCGCGGTTTGTCGTCAGCGCGTGTGCTCGCATCTTGGACTAAGCGCGTGTGGATTTTTACCCGCAGTTTGTCGTCAGCGCGTGTGCTCGCATCTTGGACTAAGCGCGTGTGAATTTTTACCCGCGGTTTGTCGTCAGCGCGTGTGCTCGCATCTTGGACTAAGCGCGTGTGGATTTTTACCCGCGGTTTGTCGTCAGCGCGTGTGCTCGCATCTTGGACTAAGCGCGTGTGGATTTTTACCCGCGGTTTGTCGTCAGCGCGTGTGCTCGCATCTTGGACTAAGCGCGTGTGAATTTTTACCCGCGGTTTGTCGTCAGCGCGTGTGCTCGCATCTTGGACTAAGCGCGTGTGGATATTTCCCGCGGTTGAACTTCAGCGCGTGTGCGTGTTTTCGTTTAATCGCGTGTGGATTTTTTCCCGTGGTTTCGACTTAGCGCGTGTGAGTGTTTTCGCATTTTGGAAAAAGCGCGTGTGGTTTTTTCTCCTGCGGTTTAATCTACAGCGCTTCAACGATCTTCACTCAGTTTGGATCCCTATGCGAGTTCAAGAGATTTCCACGTGAGATTTTTGACGCAAGTTTCAAGAACTGTTTATTTAAGTAAAAACACTCTAAAAAGAAATTTATAAGAAGAAATATAAATACTTTCCAGAAACACTAGAACTTCCATTTACTTTTAATGAACTTAAGACTTTGTTCAAGCTTCTTGAGTTTAAAGAAGATTACCTGCAAAGTTAATTTCACATTCATGGACCTACTAAGAAGGCTGAATGATCGTTGAGATTCAAGTCAACTAGTAAGGAAGTCTAGTCAGCTTATCACTTCTCTGGGCATTTTGTAGAGAAGTTCCAGGTATGGTTTTTACTTTATTTGGTAAAGGATATTGATACTTAAGGTTAGTATAGTGCCTCATGAATAACAAGGTGTATTATATGTTTATGTTTTACCACAGGTGAAGAACCAGCTAGTCTTAGCTTCCAGCCTGGTGTTTGTTAATTTGTCCCTTCCCCCTTTCCCCTGGAAGTGAGGTAAACTGAGCAGTTTATAGTATCAGCTCAGAGTGCCACATTTTGGGTGGATTGTCGGGGGCTCAGCAGCTTCTGCAGACACCAGGATCTCAGCCTGACACTTACCCGGCACCCCTCTACCCCCACGCGCCCCCCCCACTGTACTGTCAACATACGTATTAGAATCAAAAGTTTAGAAGGGGTTAAATGATAGGTGAAAAGCAAGAGTAAAGAACCTTGTTCGGGAACCACGATTGGAATAACGATATTGCCAAACCGTCATTACCTGACAGGACGAGATTTGATGCTGTACTGCAGGAAATCGCTTGAGTTTACTTCGCAAAACACCAGGTAATATTTATAAAAAATTGAAGTGGAATAACAGTAAAAACAATGTTTACTTAGAGATATATGACAGAAAATGTTTCTTCTGTTTTTTTTTAGAATACAAAATGGAATTTATGACAACCCAAAAGGGAGGAAAACAGCTGGCATTAAATGGATACGTTTACCATAAGGAATATGAGAAGAATGAGCGTGTATACTGGAAATGCGCCGAATATAAAAGAAATAAATGCAGCGCTCGAGCTATTACTGAGGGAACAAATGTGCGCAGTAAAAACGAACATAATCATCTACCGGACCAATCTAATATAATAATAAAAAAACCCTCTCAGAGCTGAAAAGAAAGGCTGAAGAGAGTCTTGGGGAAACAAGTGGCTTTGTTGTGTCAAAGGTATGTGACCATTTACCAGCACATATCGCTGCACAGTTACCAGGTGAGAGGTTAATGCAACGGACAGTAAACAGAGCTAGACTACAAAAAGAAAATATGCCACCTGTACCAAGGCTTTTTGAAGACATTACAATCCCTGATGTATTTAAAACAACAAAAAATGGAGACATTTTTCACCAAGCAACAATTGATTTAAACCGCGAAAAAATATTAATATTTGCCACTGCAAGTAATTTCCACCATCTGACTAACAGTGAAAAATGGCAGAGTGATGCAACTTTTAAAATATGCCCACAGCCATTCCTCCAGTTTTATACTATTCATGGCACAGTAAAGGGCAAGACAATTCCACTTGTGTATACATTAATGCCGAAAAAGACTGAAGAGGCGTACAAAATCATTTTTAATAAAATAAAACAAACGATCCCTGAGGCAAACTCATGGATTACGAGACAGCACAAATCAACGGTTTTAAAACAATTTTCGAAAATACACGAATTCAAGGATGTTTTTTCCACTTCACACAGAGTGTATGGCGCAAAATGCAGAAGTTAGGTCTAAACACAAAATACACGGAGGACAGTTGCTACCAGTTTAATATTAAAAAACTTTTTGCATTAGCTTTTGTACAAATAGATTATGTAACAGAATTTTATGAACATTTAATTGACAGTACTTTTTACAAAAATCATGAGAAAGAATTTAGTGATCTTTTAGACTATTTTGAAAAATCATGGATTGGACAATTAACAAGAAGTGGCACCAGAAGAAGGCCAAAATACCCATTAAATTATTGGAATTGTTATCAGGCAACCCTAGAAAAAAATAACGCCCTGGAAGGATGGCACAGCAGGTTAAACAAACAATTTAACATCAATAACCCCACGTTGTGGCATTTTTTACGCGACTTGCAAGATGAAGAACAACACCAACAGTTTAAATTGGCACAAACCGTTTCCTTAACTAACCAGACACAAACGAGAAAAATATACAGAGACTATGATGGAAAACTGATACAATTAATAGAAGCTTTTGCCCCCCAAAATAAAGAAACCTTCTTAGACTCTATAGCGTTCAACTTGAAATGTTAAAAAATATCACTCACGTTTCAGATGAAGGTGCAGTCCATTGTGCCATGGCGGTATTGATTGCGAATAACACATCCTGGTGAAGCAAAATACAGGAACTGGAACGGCAATCCATTGGAAAAACACCCAAAAAAAACCATCAAATAAAGCAAAATACACAGCCAGGAAAAAATAACCAAGAAAAGAAAGTCCTCATGCGATTCAAAAAAGCTGATGCAAATCCAGAAAAAAAACACGTTGAGGGCATAATCCATAATCCAGCGACTGCAAGTAAATCCACTGCAAATCCATAATTCAACAAAAACGGGAAATCCTGTAGAAATCCACAGTCCATGTAATCCGCGTAAATCCAATTAAACAAAGTCAATCCAAGGAAAAATAAAAGAAAAATCCACGAAAATCCAGGAACAGCTTGAAGGAGACGTGACGTCCATCGAATCCAGGAAATCCTGTAGAAATCCACAGTCCATGTAATCGGAGTAAATCCAGTGAAAAAAAAGGCAATCCAAGTTAAAAAAAAAAAAAAAAATCCACGAATATCCAGGAACAGCTTGCAGGAGACGCGACCGCAGCAGAAACCGATTGAATATGAGCTTTAAAAATGGCGCTTACGTTTTACGTAGGACTACGTAACGTGGATTTAAATAAGTAAACATACACAAAGTTACAATATATACAACTGTTATTATTGATGCAATACCACCATCAAGCGGAAAGAAGATGTATTACATGTTGAAATTAAGTTTAACAAGAACTATCTGTAAGCTTATATTAATACATTTATATAAAAATATATTAAATACTGTTATATTACAATATTTTTCATATGGTGTATATTAAAAAAGTTATCGTTATTAATAAAATAACATGATTAATAAGTGTGGTTTTTAGCTACCTTTGTTAAAAATATGATTTTTACTTACCTTTGTAATTGAAATAAATTCGAGATTGCTTGAAAAATTTCGAGATTTTGACTTTCGAGATTTTTTATTTTCGGTATTATAAATTCGAGATTATATTTTTCGATATTTGGAAATTCGAGATTTTCACTGACCACCGTTACAAATCCAGGGACAATTGTATACATGTTTGTACAACCCCTCACTTCATGCTGTGCTAAAACTTTATGCAGCAAAATGAAAACTCTCTGATATCTGTGTAGAACTACTGGAAAGGATATCAAGAGAGATGGGATTTTATCAAAAACTGAATAGACAGAGAGATACATTCATGGTCTGGTTTGACGCCAGCTGAGCAAAGTAATCATATTGTATGTTGGTGCTGAATAGATATAATTATCTAATGTTCTACTTTGATTATACTACATTTCAATCCAACATACAAATGAACGCATTACGTGTTTCTGCTATTGGAGGGAGGGGGTGCTTTGATTATATACTTGAAATGTTTAGAAGATGGTACTATTAGTATTTTAGCTGTTGCCAATGCTAAATAAGCATGGATGTCATTTCATTGAGTAATTGTGTTAAGGCAGAGACAAATGTGCCTTCTTTAAATATGCTTTTGTACTCAAAGAGGTCTTGTTTTTCCTTGGTTGGAATTTGTAGCTGATTGGCATTGTTGTCTGGTGGAGCATATAGTGTGGGAGTGTTGGTATTTATAAACAATTTGGATATTTTCAAAATGTTCTCCGATTCATGAGGATATAATACATTGGACAGATCATTAGGTTCTGGGGGGTATTCTCTCAAGGGTAATGGCCCAGCTGGGGGACTTGTTGGATTTGAGAGTGCATGTTGTAAGGTTGCAAAGTTGGCAAAGTGGATTATCGACTTGGGGGTGCGGAGGGTATTGGGTTTTACTTATTTGGGTTATTCTGTGGGTGCTATTTGACTCTGTATAATGTCATGGATTTGTAATGGATGCTACATAGTATACTAATTATTGATATGTTGTGGGTTGATGTTGAAGAGGGTGGAGGAAGATGGATTAATGGGTATAGGCTTGTACATAAGTAGATATTGTTGGGGGTAATTAGAACGGGTTGAAGTTTATTTAACTTCTGATAGTTAGTGTTGTATCTATAGTTAGCCTTATTATTTTTGAACCTCACATTAGGGGATTACAGTACTTGAAGTATTTATAGTAATTATGGCAGGTACGACCAGTGCTTTAAGTGGGCCAGGGCCTGCCGGGGCCAGGCCCCGGCAGTCTCCAAAAAGTGAGGCTGAGCCGGGGCCCCCCAGCCCCACCACGCCATGGTAGGACGCATTATCCCGCTGCGGCCGCAGCCGCAACGAGAGATGCGCCCGCCAGTTTAACTCAGGCAAGCTGACAGAAGTGCCAGCCAGCCACAGCGTCGCTGTGATTGGCTGGCACATCCGTCAGTCTCTGTAACTTTCTCTGATGACCCCTCATCTGAGGGGCCATCAGAGGAAGCTACAGTCCCTTAGTTCCCCTCGCCAGGTCGCTGACCCTCAGCGAACCCGTGGGCTCCATGATCTAATATGTAGATTAGATCTCGGAGCCCGCGGGTTCGCAGAGAGTGAAAGACGCCTCGGGGTCAGTGCTCTGAGCAGAGATCACTGAGCCCGAGGCGCCTTTCTCCTTTGGCAAGGCTTTATAAAAGATGCCTTCAACTGTGTACGTTTAAGCCATCTTTTATACACGTAGAAATATTTCTATGTTTATAACAGATGGCTTGAATCGTACACAATTCAAAGCAACTTTTATAAAGCTTTGTCGACGGACAAAGCCACCTTGGGTTTTGTCCGTCCTCAACGCTTTATAAAAGATGCCTACGTTTCAAGCCGTCTTTTATAAACATAGACATATGTTACAAATGTCTATGTTTATAAAAGGCAGCTTGAAAAGTACACAAACCATAGTAAGGTAAGCACACAAGTGTGCGTAACTTACTATGGTGTGTGCACTTTCAAGCCACCTTTTATAAACATAGAAATATGTAACATTGCTATGAATATAAAAGAAGGCTTGAAAAGTACACACACCATAGTAGTACGCAAACAAATATATAAATGCTCAAATACATTTATATATTTGTTTGCGCACCTTACTATGATTTGTGCACTTTTAGGCCACGCCCACAATTTAGGCCAGGCCCACAATGGAGGCCACGCCTCCAAACGAGGGCCCCCCCTCAATTTCTTACCCCACTTAAAGCACTGGGTACGACCTTGGAGAGATTGTGTTGGAATGCCAGGTGTGTAAAGAAGTTTGGTGCTCATTATTACCTGAGGGATCACTTCAGGTTACAATTTGCTTTTATTATTTGTTTGATGTTCGTTTGTCTTGTCTTGTGGAAGTGTGTTTTGTATCTTTGTGTTTGTGTTGTATACTTGTGTTGACGGTTAACTTAGAGTTATTTGGATGGCGTTGTCATGTTTTCAAGTGCAGTAGTAGTTTATATTCTTGTAAAAGAGGTTGCAATGCTCATAAGTGAAGATTGGGATAGTTTTATGATTGTCAACTAATTCCGTTAGGTGTTATTGAATACTTGAGATAGACTGCGATGGGATTGAACGCCTTGACGGTAGTTACATGAAATGTTAAGGGTTTAAATTGTCCAAGGAAAAGAAGGAAATTAATGGCGAGATTGTGGAGGGCCAAGGTTCATATAATCCTTTTACACGAAACGCATTTGGAACATGACACCAGGCAGGGGTTGAATAATGCCAGATAAAATAAAGATCTTTCAAATTGCTATTCTACCAATTCTAAGGGAGTTAGATTTAATTCAGGAAAGGATTGCAATATAAAATTACAAAGGTGGGGATGGATGGAGATGATTTTTGCTGATGTGCTATATAAGGAAAAATGTATCACCTTAGGATGTGTGTATGGACCGTGCACGTCTGGCAAAAGCTTTTTATAATGTTTCAGAACTCTTGAACAGCATTAATGGTGAGACAGTTATTCTGGGAGGAGATTTTAATTGTGTTCGGGATTAGAAACTCGATAAGATTAGTTTGTGTAGGTACACTAATGGGAACACTTGTAAAGAATTGCATTTTTTCTTGAAAAATTCAGATTGGTTGATATATGGAGGGAACTGCATCCTTCGGAAAAGGAGTTTACATTCTTTTCTCCTGCACTTGACTCCTACTCTAGACTACATCATATACTGATCACAGAGACGTTAATGGACAGGACACTAGATGTCAATATTAGAGAGAGGGAAATCTCTGATCATGCGCTGGTTGATCTTTGTTTACAGCTGGATATGGAGGGTCCATCCTTTAGAAAATGGAGATTAAAGATGGGGATATTGGAAGAAAAAGATGTCTTAGAGGATCTAATTTTGCATATGACCCAGTTCTTTGAGATTGATGAGGGTTCTGCTAGCCAGAAGAATATATCGGACAGTTTTAAAGCCACAATAAGGGGTCATATGATTGATTGGACCTCCTGCCTTCGGAAGAAATCGATGAATGATCTGAATTTATTGGAGGCAGAATTGTCAAATGTACAGCAAACATATGCCCGATCAGGGAGAACTAGTGACAGGTCTGCAATGAATCTGGTACGGGAAAAATTTACAAACACTACCAACTTGATGACAGAACAGGGTTTATTTTTTACGCGACAAAAATATTGGGAGAATGGTGACAAGAGTGGCCAACTGTTGGCAAATAGGCTGAAGGATTTGAATGGGAGAACCTATGTAGAGAGTATTGAAGATGAGAATGATCGATTAGTATGGAAGAACGCTGAGATGTGTTCAGGATTCAGGAATTATTATAGGACTCTACATACGGAAGAGGAATCTATATCAAGGCAGGATTTGGAGTGTCTGTTTGAAAATGTTGATATTGCAAAATTAACATTGTTTGTTTATTTTACTTGTATAGCGCGCCTGACCCAGGAGTATTTGGGTGCTAGTTGATAAGAAGACGTTTACATGTTGCAAATCATACAGAATGGTACATACGACATGATACAGGCAGGAAATTCAATTAATGCAGTAGTCTGAGCATCAGTACAGTCAAGAAAGAGAATTTGGAACATGTATGCGCAGTCCGGGTGCATGGCTGAGAATACTAGAATGATACTAGAATTCTGGAAGTGGATATTGAGATTGAGGAGGTTTTATCGGCAATTGGGCAACTCTAGTTGAGAAAATCTCTTCGTTTAGATGGATTGCCTATAGAGTTTTATAGGTATATAAAGTTTGACACTTTTTTGGCCTCAATTTTATGTAGATTATTTAACTGTTTTTGCAAGGGAAGGGTTTGTGTCATTCGATGACTGAGGCCATGATCACAGTGATACCAAAAGAAGGGAGAGATGGTAAAAAAGGTACAAATTCTAGACCAATTTCTTTGTTAAATGTGGATGTCAAACTTTTTACAAAAATAATGGCAGATAGGCTAAGTGACAGTAATGGTAAAATCATACATAAATCTCAGGAGGGGTTTATGGAGGGAAGATTCGGATATGATAATATAAGGACGTTAGTGGATTTAATAAGTATTCACAGTAATGAATCGATTAACACTGCCTTGGTTTTTATGGATGCTGAGAAGGCATTCGACAGAGTGAATTGGGATTTTTGGGATTTTACAATGGAGGAAATGGGGTTTGGCAATAGATTTAGGAGAATGGTTCATTGTCTTCAGAGTTCAGCTAAGGCACGTGTTTGGGTTAATGGTGAATTATCGGATCCTTTTAGTCTTACTAGGGGGACGAGGCAGGGCTGTCCTTTGTCACCTTTTTTATTCAACATTGCCTTGGAAACCTTGGTAGCACTGATAAGGAATGAGCAGAGAATTTGTGGGCTAAAAATTGGGGCAAAAGAAGTGAAAGTACTCTCTTGCGATGATGATATGGTAGTGGTTCTCTCGGACCCTGAGAGTGGTAGCGCTGTTCTTGGGGAAGTACTTGAGGGAGTGGGTGCATTTTCAGGTTATAAAAACAACTGGGAAAAAACAGAGGTGTTCCCACTTTCGGCAGCCGTTAGGAGGGGTGACTTTGCAGACTGGAATTGTAATTGGTCTGAAAGGCATGTGAAATATTTGGGGATCTTCCTTACAAGAGATATAAGAATGATGGTTCATTTTAATTTGACGAAATTGTTAGAAACTCTCCGGAGGGATGTAAGAAAATGGTCGAGATTAGATGTGGGGATATGGGCAAGGATTAATACGATTAAGATGTTGCTTCTGCCAAAGGCTTTATATATTATGCAATCAATACCTCTTGCATTCTCTAAGAGACAACTTAAGGAAATTGATCGGGTTTTCTTAGATTTTCTCTGGGGTGAGAAAAAGGCTCCTAAGATTCCAAAGTTAATTTTACAAAGGGATACTAAAGAAGGGGGTTTTGGTTATCCAAATTTGGAAAAGTATTACAGGGATTTTATCTTGAAGAAGGCAGCCTTGTAAGTGATGGCAGAGACTGAACAGGAGCCAATCTAGTTAGCAATTGAGAGGGATGCTTTGTTACAATTTCGATTGGAAAATATGTTTTTTCTGTGGGGAAACTACCGAGGGGGTCTGCTAAGTTATTGACAGTTAAAATTAATAAAAGCATGATGTTATGGTGGTTGCTTAATTTTGATGGAAATGTGTTTTTGAACTATAAGTCATCTATTTGTAATAATCCTGCATTACAGATTGATAACAAGACATTGGGCTTCATTACGAGGTGTGCGGTAAGCGGTTAACTGCGACGGTAAGGATGCCGGTGCCGTTAACCCCTTACCACCGCATTACGAGGTCCATTAGAGGGAGCCACTATAGGACCAGGGAGCTAATAACGGGCCAGTTTTAACGGGCCCGTTATTAGCCCCCTCCACATTCCCATTGAGCCCTATCGGGGCTCGAATGGGGATGGGTATTTTGAATGAGGAATTACTGGGTCCTCCAAGGTTGGAATGACCCGGTAATTCCTCATTCAAGGAACCGGGACCCGAGTTTGGAGGCAGCCATGGCGCTAATAGCACCATGGCTACCTCCAAACTGGTAATGAGGCCCATGGTGTTGGCGTAGTTGGATTTCAAGGGGGATTTTGTCATTGGGGGATTTGATGCAGGACGGGAATTTCATGACTTTTCGGGAACTTTATACACTGTTCAGACTGGATGGAAAGGAGCAAAGTAGATATAAGGAACTAGTATGTCTTTTGGTCAGGGTATTTGGTATGTTGTCCAATCCGGTAGAGCAAGAGCCAACAGGATGGACCATATTTTGTCTATTACCACAAAATGTTTCTACGTATTTGATGCTTATGCAAGAGAATGATTCTCTTTTAGAATCATGGAATGTCCTGAAACGGAAATGGGATTCAGATTTGGGTTGTGCTATTACTGGTGAAGTCTGGAAATATGTATGGTGAACTGGACATAGTAGCAAAATGGATCTTAAACTACGAATTATCCATCAGAAAGTTTTGGGATGACTAGATTGGACGCCTGAATGCATGTGTGCCTTAGGGTTAGCAACTGATGATTTATGTTCGAGATGTGGGAAGGAAAAGGGGAGTTTACTAGATCAACCCAAACACACTGTCTAATTTTTCCCTAGATTTAAGCTCCAAAAAGCAGGCAACACAAGCTTCCCTGTGCTTGCCGCTAAACTTTGGAACTCACTACCAGCCGATCTCAGATCCAAACCCTCCTATCACAGATCCAGACATAGTGCCAAAACCTGGCTACTAGCCAAAGAAGACTAAACGCCAACCTATTACCGCACAAATGTATTTATTGCCTGCATAACCTGTACAACTTCAAATCTTGTAAATATGTTATAATGTGTTTATTATCAGCAACTGTGTTATAATGTCAAGACGTCTAGTATTGCTTACCTATTGACCTTGCATTACCTTGGCTACTTTGTAACCTTGCCAAGCGCCTGGATGCCCCAGGGCCAGGCGGCGCTATATAAATAATAAACTAAACTAAACTAAACATGTTATGGTATTGTGCCAGAGTAGTCACCTTCTGGTGTGAAGTACTTGACAAGTTAAATATGACCCTTTCCATTAAATTCCCAAAAAGGCTCTTACAGGTCTTGCTTTTAGCAAATATTGGGCGTTGTTTGATGGCTCGTTTATATGGTTCTTGGATAGATAGAATTTTGGTGATAGCAGTGAAGCAGATTAGGAAAGTATGGAAGACCAGAAAGAAGCCAACGGTGGAAGAATGGATTAATGATGTGGTGATACTATCTGATTTTGAATTAGTCATGTATAGGAGAAAGGGTAAAGAGGGGGCTTATTGGATTCTATGGAAATCTTTTATTGATTTATATGCTAATGGTGCATTAGATATATGACCGATTATTCTAAGTGATTGAATATTTGCACTAGTACTTATCGTATTTGTTGTAGTTAGTGTGTATGTTTAGAAGTTTGGATATATCTATTGTATAAGACTGGTTATTATTAGAATATGTGTTATGACTCCAATGCTTATATGTTTCTTTAATTTATGAATATCTCTTTATTGATTTTCTTGGGGTATGGTGATTTCTAATAGATGTATATGATCAGATATACTGTATTCTATGTTGATTTGGGTTTGTATTATATCTTACATCTACTTGTTTGAATAAGATAAATAACGATAACAACAAAACTAAGCCCGGTTTCTAAGAGGTATGCAGCAAATGATGTAGAAGAAAATGTTAGTGAGAATATAACACAGAAGTACCTCCAGCTATTGGAAACACTACAAATCATAGATAAAAGGGGAGCAATCATAGATAAAAGAGGAGCTTGGACTAAAATGAAGTCTCCATTGGCACATTGAAACACTTCATGAACTGGTGTCTCCCAACGAATAGAGAGAATAATCACATCAGTCTCTAAATTGGACAAAGAAGTCCTTTGGCACGCCTCCTCGAGACACACATACATTGTTTAGTGCTGAGCCACAAAATGGTGTGAGCACATTGGACAAATCAGCCACAACCCCACTCTGAGCCCTATACTTGGTGCTCCTATCATTAGTGAGGCTCTACGATAATATGAGTTCTGACCCAAAAACACAGCTACGCCATATGCAAAAGATCTATGACCATACTGGCTGCATCAAATTCTTTTGAGAGCTTTCACACAGGGACATGACCAAGAGAGTAAAGACTGCATTGTGGCTGAGAGAAGGGATCTGATATCTGATCGTTTCCTGATCGCCATATCCCAATAAGGTACATCTAAACAGAAGATAGGCCCTATTTTATCAATGGAGTCTATATCCATTGAGAACATTATTAGTCCACCTTGAGATGATTAGACTGTATGGATGTATGGGTTAACACTTAAGATCCAGGAATATATCAAGAATATTCAGGGATTGCTAAAAGCACCAAACCAGAAATTGTACATGAAGATAGTGTGATCCGAGAAGATGAAACTGATTCCTTTGGAATGCAGCAGCTCATGATCAGATAAGACAAGAGTGATAGGCTGTCAAAAATTCTATGCAAGGTCGGGAAAAAAGAAATAACATACCAGTTGATTTTAAAATAATAGCAATCATAAAATAATCTTAGAAGAATTCAATAAGGCCCTAAAAACCAGTTTGGTAAAAAACGGAAAAAGTATTAAGTACATAGAAGAAATATTAAAAACAAGAAAATTACTGAGGGAGGGTTAACACATGATATTCTCAAAGCAGACCCTGAGATATGGTCAACCTTGTTAGACGCAGGGCTTAAAAAGAAAATCCTGGCTCATGGAAATAGCCAACATTGTACCAATTTTAAAAAAAAAGAAATCGGAACAATCCATAGAACGTTCCCACACTAGCACCCTTGGATGTAGTTAGCAAATGTGGCGATTAAATCTGAGATACTTGCTAAATCCCTGACTAACTTCAGGAAGGGCACGGGACACAAATAAATCACCTGTAAATACATTTATTTAAGAATCAAGTGCTGAGTAGAGCTCTGTCTTCGCTATATGTAGCATACATGAATTTGTCTGTGGCCTTTGATATGGTTGACAGAAACTGGTTATGGAAAAAACTGTGTAGTTGGGGAAAAGACCAGGGACTTTTGAAATGAATCATATGGTATGGTATGATATGGTATTGTTTATTTATAAAGTGCTACACAGGCCTATATACACAGGCAGTTTCAAAGTGCTCAAGGAGGGTGGGAACACGGGGAAAAAACAACAGTCGCTCAGAGCCCTTGAAATTCTGAGACGATAACGGTCTTGACAGGCACAGTAGGTATCAAGAGACTGCAGCTATAACCCAGCCTGATGGGAGAAAGTGGGAAGCCAGTGTTTTGCCCGGGGAACCAACTGAAAGAGAGAAACATGGGGAGAGAAAGGGGATGGATAAAAAGGGGCATGGAAATCAAGGCAGTGTGGTTTGTTCGGGTGAGGTCAAGGGAGGAGAGCAAAGATCATCAGACCAGGCAGAGATAGAGCAGTGCAGAGGAGAGTGAGGGATGATTGATGAAAGAGTATGCAAGGTGAGGTATTCATTGGTGGGGGAAAGTGGTACTTAGGTGTGAGAGTATGTACAGGGTGAATGGGTGAGACTAACAGAGAGAGATTAGAGATGACTTACTCCATTACGGCATGCATATTGAACACATCATGGTTTTATCGCTATATCACCATGTTCAAGCACAGGAGCAATGAACAAAATGCGGCTTAAAAAGGAATATGATCTTTGGGATACACTTTGTCTGATAACAAAAAGGACAGACTATGCTTGCTCTCACGTTTAATATCAATGCATTGAATAGAGTGCATATCACCCCATCAAGTTCAGGGCACTTTACCAATGGTGTCAAGGTTAGATTACATATTTTGAGGAGGTGCAGTTGTTTACTTGCCCACCGATTAAGGACTGGGAGATATATGCCACAGAGAAAATATCTGGGGGATTGATGTACGAACCAGATGCAATCAAACAACAATCTGTGCATATTTTGTGCCACAGAGGAAAACAACGATGTTGGGGACTTTTCAGAATTCCTGGGCACTTTGACCTTACCAAAGCAAACAGAGGCTGAAAAGATAGCAATGGATGGAGAGATTTCGGCAGAAGGACTCAAGAGAGCTACCCACAGTCTAACGCGCAAGCCTGGAAAGTTTGCTATGCACAACCGTATATGCTTGATAGCATCTTTAAAGTATTGGCAGATAAATCGTCTAAGGATGAGGCCTGCTCCCGACGTCTTTGCAACATGCCACTATAGCGCTCCTGCTGAAAAAGGAGAAGATTCCTATGGGACTAGGCAGCAACAGACCTACTACTTTTATTAATACAGAGGGCAAGATTCTTGCAAAGACCATGGCAAGATATCTACAGCCGATTCTACAGAGGCTGGTGCACCCAAACCAGGCAGAGGATCTTGAAAGGAATACACTCAGCTGTTAACAGGAGGAGAATGATCCTGACGTTAACAGAATGATGGAAACTGGACACTGAGATAGCAGTTCTGTCATTCGACAGCAAAAAATGCATCTGATGGCATTAATAAGGGATTCCTGTTCCAAATGTTTAAAAGGATAGATTTTGGAAGCGGGTCCATGAAATGAGTCAAACTGCTATATGTGAATCCTATGACATCACTTCTGATGAATTGTGCGCGCTCTGAAAGACAGGAACTGGAGCGAGGAACTAGACAAATGTGCCCTCTTCCACCACTACCCTTTGTGTTGGCATTGGAACCCTTGGCAATCTCAATTAGGAATGATGACAGAATACTTGGAGTAAAGTTTGGCGGAATGGAACAGAAACTGTGGCTATTTGTGGATGATCACTTGCTGATTTTGTAAAATCTAGGTATTTCTATTCTAGCTTTGATAGTGAAGATTGAGCGTTTTGGGAGAGTCACAGGATTTACAGGCTATTTGTGGTTCGGTAACCTGTAACAAATCAAATCCTGTAGAGGACAGATTTTGATGGTGTCCATTGAAAATGAAATTTCTAGGGGTTTGGTTAACCAACAACCCAGAGCAAATGATGAAGGAAAACATGAAGATTGCAATGAAAGGATTGAAAGTAGACCTGGAAAGATGGACTGCATTGAACCTATAATTATGGGGCCAGGCTAATGCTCTGAAAATGATAACTGCACTTAGGATTAACTACATATTGAGCATGAGCCGCTCCCCCTGTTAAGAGCTCATTTAAAAGCATAGATACATTGATTCAGGAATTCATTTGGAAACACAAAACCCCGCCAGGATGAATCTATGGAAGCTACAGCTACCTTGTGACTAAGGAGGGATATATGTGCCGAAATTTGCCATATAACATTTGACATTCACGGCACGCGATATGCAGCCTTCTTTGGAATACTCCCCCGATGAATGGGCGAGAACAGAAGCAAACATGAGTGGCCCCCTGGAACCTGACAGCAAGGAAAGGGCATGGGAGTGAGACTTTCCCAGCGGGTGAATTTTTAAGAAACTGTTGCTTGAAAATATCCAAACTACTAGGACAAGATCTGTTTTGCCCTAGGAATACATTTCTAAGGTTCAACCCAGAAGTGAGGGTTAAGAATGAAATGCTGTTCTGGCCCGCCTGGTATTTAGAAGCTATGAAATGGATTTGTGATCTGATGGAAAATGAGGACTGAGTTCCCGTTAAAGGAATTTAAATCAGTCAACTCAGAGAGTGTAAATATGGTGAATACCAGGTTTTCAAAGCTGCTATGGACACAACGACCCCCATCATGGGAAGTGAGTTAGTGGACACTATACTAAAGTTAGGTCAAATGGCCTCAGCAGTATACAACCTCTTATGAAGAGAGTTGGGAGACCACATGCAGGAACATCTTCCAGAGGTCTTTGAGTTGGGGTGAATGGGCCAGACAGATTAATTACTAAACATAGTATATTGGACCATTGAGAGAATGCATAAGAGAGGATTACGTAAGTATGGTGTATATTGGGGATGCAGACATAGAGAAGGCACATTGGAATATATGTTGCTAGAATGTAGTGAGATATCTGGGGTGAGGTGGTGCAGGTGATGAATGAGGTGCTAAGGACCGATGTAGAGTATGAATGGTTATTTAGGGCAGCCTTGCTAGCTAAAAGGTTGATTCGGAGAGACTGGAAATCTAACCAAGAGAAGCTTAGTTTGTCCCAGACTGAGAGTCATACTGAAGCAACAAAAGACATGTACATTGTAGGAGGATATTTTGAGAAGATTCTTAGGTCTGGAGTAAGGTCACTCATTAACTTACAGGTGAACGTCATGGGAGATGCTGAGGAAGGAGGCGGAAGGGGCATGGTCTTAATATGGACTATTGTCTGTCTCAGAAGATTTTATCTTGTATTGGTTGTAAACTGATAAAAAATGCTGTCCAGGCGTCGCGTCCTGGATGCAGGAATGCAGACGCTGGATTCTTCCATTCGTTTCAGTTATGCCAGAGAGTGGTGGATTTATGGATGCATGATCTTCTAGATGTCCTCTACTGCTCTAATCAAACTATTGTACAGCCCTTTAGCACATTAACAAGGGCTCTTATAAAAATGTACCTAAGGACATTTATATACTGGTATCTGTGGCGTTACTATGAACCACGAAAAGTGTTAACCATGTGAAAGGGTCACTCTCCAGTGGAAGTGGCTTCAAGAACTAGTATGCAGCAACACGTGTGAAGAGACATATTATAAATATATTCCACTTTGCAATGGCCTTTTTCGTAAATGTAGGCTTTGTCGTTATTGGATGGTCTTTTCTGCACAATATCATCCCTATATGTTGCAAATTTGTATTGTTTAAAGCGACCAATAAAACGATTCCCCAATCCCACAACAAGGAAATTATTGAAGCTGCACAGTTTTTAGTTTTAGTTTATCCTTTGACCGACTACCATGCTGTGAACATTGTAAGTTGGTGTTGGTGTAAAAATAAAGAGACACAGTTCGAACTTTAAGTCTATGGGCCTCATTACGACCCTGGCGCTAATGGGTTAACGGCGCCGTAAAAGACTGCGGCGCCGTTAACCCATTAGCGCCTAATTACGAGATCCCTTTGCGGGACCCAACCTTAATGGCTGGTGTAGACCAGCCGTTAAAGTAGAGTCCTGCAAAGGGACTCTTGAGGTAAGTACGGTACCGCTATTTGCGGTACCGTACTTACCGCCGTCCCCATTCCCATTATGCCCTATGGGGCAAAAATGGGAATGGGGAAGGGCCATGGGGAAATGGGGAAATACCGCCCCGCCAACCTTGGAATGGGGCGGTATTTCCCCATTTCACCATGGCGGACACGTTACGATACCGGCACCAACCATGGTGCTAATAGCGCCATGGTTTAGCGCCGGTATCGTAATGAGGGCCAATGACTAAATAATCGTAATCTGCACAAAGAGAAAACCAGGCTTCCCCACTTAAACAAATGATGCCACTGTATGCAAATTACTCAAAGAAAGCGGGTTCTCATTTTCTTGAATGACAAAATTTATCATACATAAATCATTCTGTTAAGTGCGCACTGCACAGCAGCCCTCACTATGTATGGTTTAATAGACTACACTGCTTTTTCTGTTTTTATTTTAATGAATGTTACTTTACACTGCAGTGTGCTTCATAAACAATGAGAATATTGATAATGTATACAGTGCGCACACACAGGGTTATATTTCTCTTATCTTGCTCATGTTGTTGGAAATGGTGAGCCATGGTTCTCCCCTAACAGAAAAGTCAAATAAAGAACATACTCAGATGTTTTGTAGGTAAGGGGCTAGCCTCAGACAAAGGCATTAATCGCTTAAGGAGTCAGCCAGCACTATGTATTAAATACGCTTCCCACTCCCTGATAAGGAGCTGTAGCTATGGGGGCTCAGCAGGCTACCTAGCTCGTCAGTGGGCCAATGTGGCTGGGAACATTGATCTTGGTAGTGGGGGACACTTGCCTAGACCTGAGTCTTCCCAGCACTCTCTCTAACCATCCAAGATGTGCAGGTGCTGCTGGGTGCTCCCGCATATTTCTGCTAGAGGACTGTGGAAAGCTTACCAGTGCTTACATCAGGAGTTGTATTGATTTGTGGCTGCAGTTCTGGAGTGCATTAGCATGTGCCCTATACAAATGTAACACTTGCTTTCTAAAATATACAATACCGCCACAATTCTAGCGTGCACCACAAGTGCCTGTGCTATAAATGGTGGCGTGCTCTATGCACTAATATAGTGCCGCCTTGTGAGTGCCACACAAATGATCTCTGCTATGACATGCTGTTGTGGTGTATAACCAGTTGGCATAGACATATAACCAGTTGGCATACAACCAGTTGGAATCATCTGGCACATAACCAGTGGGGATTACTTTGTCCCAATATAAAGTAATTGATAGCTCTAAGATTACTGGATCAATTTAGGAATTTGTTTCAACGCAAACACTCATGAAGATCATACGTTGTTGATCAGTATCGATCTTTCTGTTCTATGTCCAATTTTTAGGATTTCTCTTTATTACACTATGTTTAAGTTGCATCATTGTTTTTTGGAAACATTATGGTCTGTCTTTGTTTGTAATTAATGTAAAATGTTTTGCACAAATTCGTAAATAGGTGTGTTCAATACAAGTTATTTATTTTCACAACCCCTCGTGTGTATGTGGGTTTTCCTTCTGGACTTGTTCCTTTTTGGGTTAAATATCTTTTCAAGATACATTCGATTAGTAAAACCAGTGAAGGTTCCTTGATTTTACAAATTGGTCATGCGTTATTCAATGACACACAATCAAGATGAACCCTTCCCAGTAGCAGTACTAGTTTCTGTGTATTATTATGCTGTTGTGGTGTAAACACTAGCGTAATGATGCCTTGTGAGTGCCCTGAGGGTGCACCAATTAAGTTTGTAGCAGGTAGGCTAGAGTAACGAATGGGTGCCCAGGTTTTTTCCTCACAGCAATCTCATTTAGTGCTGCCACGCGCTATAGAGTGTAAGACGCTTTACACAAGCCTTATGCAAAATGGCATTGTTGCTGTTCCACCCAGCAACATGAAGTTGGGCTAAGGGTCAGTGAGAGTATTTGAGAATGTTGGAATGGGTTGTTACCCTAATAGCAGTGCTGGCATTTCATGTATATAGTTGGTTCTCATGTTTAAAAGACTCATGTCTTTTCCGCTTTATGAACAATAAAGCAGCTGCTGCCACACAGGTTACGCTGTTTGTCATCTCTGTGGTAGAGTGTGTTCATTGCGTTATTTCCCTGCCCCCTCCATCTTGTGTGGGTTATTATCAGTGGGGTCATTGTTAGATGTTCTAACCCGTCTTTCAAAATGGTAGGTGGAGGCATTTTATTCACTTCATGTCCAAGAACTCAGGTGAGAGTTTCTTGTGCCCTTCTCTTGATCACCACCAGGCAAAGCTCCTCAATGGTCATGTGGCAACAACTATTGATATATCCAAAAGGAGCTATGCAAAATGGAGGCAGCGACTGACCTATCATGTTAGTAAAAACATCATTCTGGCATATTGTAAATGGTGCTGGTCATTAAGGGGAATGTAATACCCACTCCTGTCTACTGGTCGAGAGCTCAGAGAATATTAGGGAGCAAAGTCCCAGCCTTTATATCTGGCACCGTGAATAGCAGGGAGCGTTGAGCCCATTTCATATGACCACTGACTACCTACTGACAAGCAGTGCATGTGGAGTAGGGGTGACCCGGGCCAGATGGTAAGCCTGGCTATCATTAAATAGAAACCTGCAAAAGAAAGGTTTGTTGCCGAAAGAGAGCTTAAAGTGAGAAATGGAGATTAGCTCCAGTTTTCAAAGACACGTCCAGTTTTGATGAAGGTTCCCAAATTGTTAATTTCTTAAGCTGATAGTGGAGGGTGTCATCGGCAGTAGCAACAGAGGCCATCTCTGGGATTTCCTGGGCTGAGGCTCGGGGGACAGCGGGCAGAGGAGCTATTCCTGTTACATTCCATTATAAACGTCAAGCCTCATAGACCAGATGCTTTTTACGAATTAAACCGCAGACCTAGACGGAGGAACGTGCCACCTTTGAACATGGGCCCACCGAGTGGTGATGTACAGCTGTGTCTTCTGGCTGCAGTCAAGACATGTCAGGAAGAGAATGTCTGAACCTGTGACCCCAATGCCTGAGATTTAGGAGCCTAGTGCATTTGAACACCTTGTGTAGCAGGAGCTTGGATATCTCAACCTGGGATGTTTTTACCCAAGATTTTAGAGGAATTTGTGTTATCAGATTACTCGCAGAAAGCAACACCTGTGCCTGACATGCTGGAAGGAGAGCTTCTGGGAGCCCAGTTGAGTTGGCGACTGAGACGCACAATGTTTCCTGGACCCAGGTGGTGAAGGGAAAGGATCCCAAGTGTTGGGAGGCCACCCATTCTTCTTGAAGATGTATCCTTTGCGGCATGATAGCCATGCCCCCTGCAGTTGGTCACCATCTTTCTCAGCTCAGAACCTGCCCGTCTGGCACTACTGCCACTCCCTGAGCACTAGTGAGGGGCCCATGTATTTTAAGGTTTCTATGGATTTTGATGGTTTTGGATCTGGGTATCCACATATATTCCAGTTACGCTGAATATTGAATGTTGTTTACTAATGTGTGTTGTTTGGTGAGAAACAAACACTCCTAATATTGACCCCAGTTACCTTTGGAACCCATAGAATGTGGTTCAGATGTGCATTTAATTGGATAATGGATAAACGCCCCCCTCCAAAGACCTTTCACATGTTTTTTTGAAATAATTATGTATATATATTAATAAATATTTATATTTAAACGGGTAGTGTTGGAAACGTGAGGTGGCTTGGTATTCCATAAAAAAGTGCCAATTTCTGAAATGCAGAGTAAACATTTGCTTGCCAATTTGATGATCAATAAAGGCATGTTATTTGACTTAATGAACTCTAGTAACACACTAGTGTTACTTGTAATGATGGGAATTTTAAATAAAACTATATTATAGGTGTTTTAAAAGGGGTAATATAGAATGCTTTAATATATGGACAGTTTAAGAAGGGTGGCTTAAGGGAAGGGGCCATATGGTTTTGACTGGGAAAAAAAACAGAGGAGCAAAATGATGTAATACATGCAGTAGGATATGCTGACTTGGGCAATGAAAACTCATTGCTCAGGTTTATTCTGGTGATAATAAATGTACAACTGATGTTTTATGTCCTTCAATAACTTGAATGCATATATCCCCCATTGCAGCTAAAAGACTTTGCGACCAGGAAAAAGCTGTAGAAGGTTGGACTGCCCCAAACGGTACCTGGGAGGATTATTTATGATATGATAGGGCAGGGGTGGTTTCGAGATGAATCCCTTTGTGTAACCCCTTTTTGCAGATCATTGCTAGCTGTCATGTTGCAGGCTGCACTGTGACCATGAGATGAGCACAACAAAGGTCACCTACGCTCTTAATTAAATGAATGAAACGCCTCCACTTGTCAAGTTGCATGAGTGGGCGCAGACTTAAATAACTTCACACTATATAATGGGATCCCATATCTGCTGCTTGATTAACACCATTCGGAAGAGAATTCAGAAATAATGTCACCTTCCCGTCTTCCAGGAATGTCCTCTTCCCGCCTTCCAGGGCATGCTAAAAGGGACCATCACAACACTATTTTCTCAACAGGCTCACATAAAGCGCATTCCATACTTCAGTGCTTGATTGTGCCAAAAAGTGGATTGAGGAAAATCACCTGACCACTGACTTCCTCCTGTAGCCGGTATGTCACAAACCTCCATGGAGTGGCTGAGGAGAACTCACTAAGGGACACTACGATAGCGCTTAGAAGTTCAACACCATTCATGGAAGAGAGCATGTGAACGGCTCACACAAGGCTGCGCAATGAAATCATTTTTAAAACTACAATTCCCACCAAAGGGGACATGTTTGGCAGTCACAAGGATACAATGCTGACTATCAGACACATAAAAATCTATCTAGGCTCTCAACTTGAGCGGATAAAAACACAGCTGCTGAATAAATGCAGTTTGAGTCTGCTGTGTCTCATGAGTCAGCGGTAAGAAAAGCTCAAGTTACGGACCCCCTGAGAAAACAGAATATGGAGGATGGTTTTTTGGGGCACACAGACACCCAGCTCATTTAAAGGCAACAGAAACCTACTATTCATACCTTTTACACAGTTTAGATCTCTCCTAGACAGTTATGTGTCCAGTCAGCCTGTACAGTCATCACCTACAGTGCACTGGTGCCAGAGCTTCGCCAGGGGCTATACATGGGCTAAACCCCAAGCATTCTCCCTCTTGAAAGGCTACCAGGTGAACTGTAAGCCATACAATTCAGGTGTCTACCTGTATTGTATGTTAGAGGCTCTCTCCCACCTGGGGGAGGAAGCCTCAGGAGTCTTTCAAAGGAAAGCCCCTTAGTCCTGGTATAGATCAAATTTCCCCTTAACAGCAACTGTCTGTTGTCTTCAGCCTGCAGCCACCAACTGTCATCACAAGTGTTCTCTCAGCTCCAACTGTCAAATTCTGTCAATTCCAGTCCTCTGATTGGCTCCTAAGCCTGTCAATCACTCTGGAACCACCTCTATTACACAATTTCCTAGTACCACACTGCCCTCTTTGGTGGTGGTGCCTCACTGCAGTGCAGACAAGCTGACCAATGAAACCCCACTGATGTCACAGCCCAAGTCCAGGAAGTCAGGAATATTAACCCCATGTGAACCAGCCCACAGTTGCAAAAAGGAAAACATGCAGGAAAACTCATTTAAAACAGGCTGTGGTTGGCCCCAAAAGGTACTGGTGTATATGTGTCTGGCGATGAATCCTGCTTGGCTTAGTCTCTTTGGCTTGGAAGTAGGCCTGCATTACCCAATGATGCAACTTACACATTCCATCTGTAGCTATTAAGATCCAGGCTGTCAACCTTTCTGTGTATTGGGTGGAAGAGATTGTGTGTTTGCATGCATGTGAAACAGAAAGATAGACTGAGGGTGCTGTCATTTTAACATGTGAGGGGGCATGTACTTGCAGGAGAGTGAGAATGTATAATTGAAAGGTTGTGAGGTCAGGGATGCAACATGCCAGGTATGTCGAGAAGAAGTAGTGGAACAACATATCTTTTTATCAGTACATCAAGAATGCAAACCAGTCTATTCCAAACCTATTCATTCGGTTTCATAAAAGAGATCATGTTTTGCAATGTCATGCATATCTGAATATTCTTTCAGATCATTTAATGCTGAATAGAGACAGGTACCTTTAGGTCTGTTGTTCCCAATTTAAATTAATCAGTTCAACTAATAACCAAAAACAGCAACTATATTATTATTAATTGCTACATGTTCTAATTTATCTGCACAGTGTAATTTGTAAATAATAATGAAAAAACGTGAAAGAATGCATGGTGGACAAACAATATGCAACTGATTTTAATACTTTGAGGAACTTGACCTTCTTCCCAGGAGGAATGTACTAAGGGGCAATTCGAAACCACTGTGCTTCTTTTCGGCACCATTAGAAAATCGTATTTTGCAAGTGATTTTTAATTATACAATTGGTCATGCATTCATTGCTTGTTGGTGGAACCTGTGAGCTCTAATCTATGACAATCATGGTTTACTTCTTATAGAACTAGGCTGGGATCACGGAATCTGCAATGTTACCAGCCACTGCGGCTTTCTAGCACGTTAAAAAGCGAACACACGTTTTCTGCAAAAGCAAGCTTCTAAGACCGATTAACCACGTTTCAGCCTACCACTAAGTTAATTATTCTTACCTGTGCTCTTGTATTTCTAAACTAGTTTTGTTTCATTATGGGCTTTATTTCATAGCCATTGAAAGGAGGCCCCTCCCCTTTTAAAGTGCTACTCTCGCAGCTGATAAGTGCATCCCTTTTTACCGCGTTGAACTTGCATTTCTATTCCAGTTTCATCCTCTGCAATCATGGATATCATTCCATCCATATCGCAGAATCTTTTTTAACAGAAAGATGGCTTTCCCCCTCTTCCATTGTTCTCTTAAGTGTGATTGTGGTAGATGGCTACTCTATTTTTCAAATCACTCAATCTGGGATACAAGGAACTTGAATGGCATGCACTTTTGGCAGCCATGTATTACAATTACTGTGCAGTGCCTATCATTTGTTGGCAATACCAACACGACAGAAAGCAGCAGTCTGAATGAGCTCCATGCAAGCTGAATTCATGTAAGTATTTTTTCCCAATATATCCTCTACAGTCATCTCCCCCATTGTCTTAGCCATAGTGGTCATAGCAGTAATGGTACTGGCCCATAAAAAGCCTGACAATGAACAGAGCGGGAAAGAAGTGCATCATGGCCTACAACGCCGACGAAAACACCCATGGTAGGAGTGGAGTGCTGGAGAGAAGAAACCGCTGCAGATCTGACACGGAGAGACAGGAGGCAGGCGGGGGGCCTGCAGGGAGCTCAGGAGAAGCAATGACCACATGACATCACAAGTCCCTGGCCTACACAACTGACAGCAAGGAGGTTGGTGAGACCCAGAAACCGTTGTATAAAAATATAAGTACCAAACAAGTGGGAATGTGCATGCCATTTTGTGCAATCGGAGCTCGAAAAAGAGTAGATGATGCTCCCAAGGCAGAAATTACAAGAGAACACTCCAGGCTACAGGCCCTGATATATATTACATTTTCCACTCCACAGAGGTCACAATGACCAGAGATAATAGCATGGCCAAAATGCTATTTTTAGGATCTCACACAGGCTACAATGAAGATGGATTGTAATGATTTCCCAAAGTAGAGAAGTTCATAAGTGTCCACACAATCATATAACCAAATTATACGAACAGAAAAAAGAGACACTGCATAAACAAAAAACAATTAAAGACTTGCTTTCCGACGCATACATCATGGGTAAACCTGAGATACAAAGAGCTTACCAATACGAGGCGATGTTGATAAATAAGGCTCTCAAGAAAGCTAGAAAGCGCAATCTTGGCACATTACTCCATTGCCAAAAACCACCAGAAACGCAAACCACAATGCCTCACCTAAGACGATGAAACATTAGATAAACCGGCAGACAAACCCAAATGCTCCATGATGGGAGAAAGGGACCCGAGACCTAATTCAATGTTCGCCCTCATGAAGTCAATTACCAGGAATGTTTTAGCAATCAAAACAGAATTACAAGATATATGAGGAGACCTTGTCACCATCCATACAAGGCTAGATGAAGCATAAACAAAATCTCATGAGTGGAGGACAAAGCTAGTGTGAACAAAGATGGCAACCCTCCATTGCGTTAGCAGACTGTTTGGATGACCAAGAGTCTAAGGAACACAGGAACAACGTAAATATTCTTGTGATTCTCGAATGGGCCGAAGAGCAAAATATGAAACCTTTTGCACTTAAATTCATAACCTCAACGCAACAAATATAAATCAGTGGACATACAGAAATAGACAACGGCCACAGGCCTTAGCGCTACATCCAGATGCAGATAAACCGCCTGGGCCAGTTAATAGTTGTTTCCTAAGTTTCTCAGGTCAAAGAAAGTGTGTCGTAGTTGATGAGAGACCAAGGGGACATGGGGCATGGGACATAAGACTATATATCTTTCAAGACTTTGCCCCAGGTGTAATGGAAAAGAGACGAAAATCTGCACAGGTCAAGAAAATTCAATTTCAGAGAAAAATATGATTCTCTTGGGGATTTGCCACTGTACCCCTCAGATTTGGGCTACAATATAAAAGCATCACCAGTTCCTGACAGAGATCTTCCTGGAGAATATGAGAAAACCAAAAAAAAAAAGCAAAGTTAGGGCAATGGAACCATTAGACTACCACAGTGAGAATCTCACTGTTGCCTACCAACATTAAAAAAAAATTCAGGATGGGGAATGTGTATTCTCGCCAAAAGTGACAGCCACCTGATTGGGTGAGCGCCCTTCGCAGGGTGCAAAAAATTGATATCGCTCTCTTACAGGAAATGCATCTGTCAGAGATGCAAAGAACAGTTGGAGGGCAATCCCTATTTCCAAAAGAATGAGGTGGTGATCATGGTGAGCAGCTGCATAAACCTTCAAACGGAAAGAATAACCCAAGATCCTGAAGGGAGATACAACTTGGCTGAAGGCAAGAAAGCCTAAAAGTCAGTAAGACAATAACAATAATGTCAGCCTGTGGCCCAAATACAGAAAATGACACATTTTGTCAACTGTCACAGATAGCTTAATAACTTTGGGAGACTACAGAAAGTTCAAGGATCTTTTTAAAAATAACAACTATGGGTGTACCGAAATTCATCTACGAATTCTGGCGGAACATTAGATATTCGATTTTGCCCGAACACTTTCTTAATCATCACTTGATGATATGATATGGCATTTATAACCGCCTGTACACAAGTGTTTCGAGGCGCAACGAGGCAAGGGAGGGGGAACAAAGGGAAGACAGAAAAAACGATCCTACTAGGCCAGGTATCATTCAGATCGCACAAGTGCATGGGGAAGGAAAAAGGGAAAAAATGGGGAAGGAGAGGGGAAAGTGCAGTACATGGGATAGTAGATAACAAAGATAAATAAAAGGCCACTGGTGGCAAGTGCAAGGAAGTGCAGACATAAGTGCTAGTAGTGGGACAGTAGGGATACAAAAATCAGTCCCCAGTGCAGGGGTTGCCAGGGAGGCAGTGCAGGTGGGCAACTGGTGGGGCCTGGGCCAGAGAGTCAGAGGTGTGGCCAGGTACCCAGTGCCGTTTCAGCCAGGAATTTAGCAGGTGAGAGGGGGAGAGAAAGCAGAGGCAAAGAGGAAGGTTTTGAGGTGCTTCCGGAACCGAAGATGGTTCTCCTCAAGTTTCAGGGGAGCAGGAAGGCTGTTCCAGAGGGAGGCCCCGGCCGAATAGAGAGATCTACCACAACTCATTGCTTGGAGAAGCAACTGACCCTGAGGGAGTTGGATGCGGATGAGCGGAGTGCTCAAGAAGGAAGATATTTAGGAAGAGATAGTGGAGGGTATTGTGGCCCCAAGCCCCAGAAGGCGTTGTGGACAATACACAGGGTTTTGAACTTAATCCTCCTAGCCACTGGGAGCCAGTGAAGAGATTTCAGTCCTGGAGAGATACAATCCCTGGGCTTGAGGCCAAGGACAAGTCCGCAGTCCTGTTCTGGATCAGTTGCAGAGGGCAGAGAGTAGAGGCAGGCAGATTTAGATAGAGGCTGTTACAATAGTCCAGCTTAGAAAGAACCAGGGCTATGGAGACAGCAAGCTTCTGGGGGAAGGAAAGGAAAGGAAGTATACCTCTGAGGAGGTGCAGCTTGTAGTGTGACTTTTTAGAGACGTCAGAGATGTGAGGAGAGAAGGAGAGTGTGGAGTCGAAGATGACTGAGGTTTTTTGCTGTGCAGGTGGGAGCAGGAAGAGGGCCAAGAGAGGCCGGCCAGAGAGCTGCAGGGAAGGAGGGAGCGGGTGCGCCGATGAGTAGAATCTCATTCTTACTGGCATTAATGCAGATGTCATTGGCGGCACACCACTCATGGATGGCAGCCAGACAATCAGAGATGAGGGAAGGAGAGGAGGAGGCCGAGGGTAGCCTGGAAATGAGCTGGGTGTCATCCGCATAGCACTGAAAGTTGGGGCAAAGAGCGGCGATGCGGTGGGCAAGGAGTGCCAGGTATTGGTTGAAAAGCAAGGGAGAGAGGTTAGACCCCTGGGGGACACCACAGGTAGAGATAAAGATATTGGAGAGGAAGGACCCAAGTTGGACCTGGGAGGATCGGTCAGAGAGGAAAGAAGTCAGCCACGCCAGAGCCTGACAATTGATACCCAGGTTATCACGGAGACGGTTGAGCAGGATGGCATGATTGACCGTGTCAAAGGCAGAAAAGAGATCGAGCAGACGCAAGGGGTGTTGGAGTCAAGGTTGGAGAGCAGGTCTTCACGGATGTTCAGGAGATCAGTTTCCGTGCTTCTGGCAGCTCTGAAGCCAGACAGATGGTCATGAAGACAACCAAAAGATTCAGTGTGGAGATTAAGCTGGGTGATGGCCAGTTTCTCCAGGAGCTTGCCCAGAAAGGGAGTGATCGAGATTGGGCTCTAGTTAGCCGGGCCGGAGGGGTCGGCAGAGGGTTTTTTAAGAAGAGGGTGCACAAGGGAGTGCTTCAGGGGGATGGGAAGACTCCAGTGGCAAAGGACTGATTGCAGAAATCAGCCAGGGCAGGAGCAAGGGAGTTGATGTGGTCCTTGATAGTTTTGGAGGAACAGGGGTGAATCTGTTTCGACAAAACTTTCATAGATCGGACTTGTCTAGAAACCTCGTCTGCAGAGAAAAGGGGAAAGGCAGAGAAGG
Organism: Ambystoma mexicanum; assembly: GCF_040938575.1. Taxonomy (NCBI): domain Eukaryota; kingdom Metazoa; phylum Chordata; class Amphibia; order Caudata; family Ambystomatidae; genus Ambystoma; species Ambystoma mexicanum. The sequence continues at coordinate 149,402,910 of NC_090927.1, forward strand.
ACAGAAGGGGGTGGCTGCAGAAGGGCCAGCGGAAGAGCAGGGAATGGAGGGAGGGAGGGGATAGGAGGAGAGTGAGTACAGGATGTCCTGAGTTTTAGAAATAAAGTGAGAAGCCAGTGCAGTGCAGAGGGCCTGGGAAGGGACAGGAGAGGTAGAGACTGCAGCAGGGTTGGCCAGTTCCTTGCAGATTTTAAAGAGTTCGGCCGAGTTGTTAGATGCCGCAGAGACGCGGGCTTCGATATGAGCTCTCTTCTTGGTGAGGACGGAGAGCCGGTATTGCCTTTGAAGCAGGCGGCAGGTCAGTTTGTCAGAGGATGAACATGAAGCACGCCATTTCCTTTTGGCCACCCTGCACTTGCGTTTTAGGGTGACAAGGTCTGAGTCATACCAGGAGTTACACTTGGCTTTGGGCGGATTCTCATGACATGGCAAGGATATCAAAAGTATCAGATATAGAAGAGTGGAGCGTGGATAGGGCTGTGTCAGGGTGAGAGTCAGCCAAAGGGGAAGGTGGGGGAGGGAAAGTGGCGGCGAAAGCCTCAACTGACACGCGTTTCATGGGTCGATGACCAAGAAGGTGGGTGGCAGTGATGGAGGTGGCTTGGCCTGAGGGGTAGGGAGTGTGAGGTGGGAAGATAGGAGAAAGTGATCCCTCCAGGAGAGAGGAGTGGAGAGAGGGTCGGAGAGGGGAAGGTCAGAGGAGATCAGAAAATCGAGAGTGTGCCCTGCAGAGTGAGTCGGGACAGATGCTGAATAGGTTCCCCTACAAAATACATTAAGTGCTGCTTTTACTGCATGCCTGGAATCATTCAGGCATGTCATGTTTATCCTATTAAAGGGTCATTAAACAAATGCTGCTGTCACTTTTTTTGATTGAGTACAGGCAGAGTAGAGGTGTGAAAGTGCAAAGAAAGTTGCTGCCCTTCATGTGCTGGTCAGACTTCCATCTGGTGGTTTACTGGGGAGGGGTGAGCTGAAGCAAAACTCTCAATATTTTGAATGTATTTATGGTCTTCCCTATATTTTGTAGTTGATAACCACTGCGACCAGCAGTTCATGAAATCCGTAATGTAAATATTTTCTGTAGGCACTTATTGATTTGCTCATGACCTGTGTGAGGAATCTGAAAGTTACAGGATCAAATCCAAAGAATATAGTTTAGTGGATTCAAATAGCTGTTGTAGAAATCTCAGTAAGTTTGAGACCCTCATGAAAAAAGGTCATGAGACAGTGTGCCTGCAGCAAAGAACGGTATTCAGCCTGCAGGCCAAGTTTAAAAAGCAAGTAAGACAGCTCAGTGGGAAGAGTGCCTGCGGCAGAGATCTGCGTATTATATCGAATCAAAGATGTGCATATTATATCGAAGCATAGGTTACAAATCCTGCACTCCAACTTATATTATACTCCAACAAATAAATAAATCCAACAAAAATGGTTTCTCCAAAAGAGAAGTTCTTGGATCCAGAGGGTCATTCCCTTCCCGTCTTATTTCATGAAGGATGGCAAAATGTCATCTCAAATAATGTTTCTTTGAAGGTGGGCAAGACTGTAACACCATCTCAAGTCTATCAAAAGTGTCTCTTTTACACAAATTGTGTTTCAAGGATGGCACAAGTTTCTTTCAGTTTCCTCTGATTCCCTGGTATACTCTCCTGCCAGGTATATCCATACAATGTCTCTTTCTTTCATACTCTTTGAGTGGACTCCCTGGTATACTTTCCTGCCAGGTATCCCTGTCTGGGTTCCACAGATCCCCTGGTGTATTCTCCTGGCAGGTATCTTTGCCCCAAAAGGCTCATTTCTGATATATGCCTTTTTGTCAGGTCTTCTTTCAATGGTCTCTTTATTTCTTAGTATAGCACAGTGGTACTCCTCTACTGTCTATACTTCATTGACTCTGAGTTTTAACTTAGCCCAAGCTTCCCTATATGCGCCTCTCACATATGAAGACATATTCAAGTTCTGTTTCTCAATTCAACTTCTTCACCAGTACTTATTTGATTATGACAATGCTTGCTTCAGCTTTCCCCATATGAACTTCTCATATATGGAGACTTGCACACTTCTTGTCTTTCAGCTTCTTCATTAACTTTCATCTGCTTATAATTACATTTGCTCCAGCTTTCCCCATACTGACATTTCAGGCATGAGGAATTGTCTCATGGTGTTCCCGTCCTCCTGCATGCGGCTGCAGCAAAGTCACAATGCGGGAATGGCATCCCCCGCTTGACAGGCTCGCTTTCAGCTCTTCCCCAGTCTCAATTCCACTCACCGGTTAAGTTGTTGTTTTTCTGTTCGACCGCATCCTGCACATCTTCTCCTCTGCTGCTGGTCCCCTTGCAGCTTCACCTTGGAGCCTGCCATGCTCCTCTGGGTCTCTCGCCACTCCGATGCGAGTTGCATAAAAGCAGCAGCATGGCAGCACCTGCCTGCTTCAGCCCGGTCTTTTCCCAAGCGTCTGCCTTCACCGGCTAATCTGCCTCTCGCTTTGCCCAAGCTGCGTCTCCTCTCTCCACACTTCTGATTGCCAGTAAAAACATCTTTAATGTCCCACACAGCTGATTCACCTTGCAACAAGAAGTCTGTACGTTTCGCTTAGGGTTTCTTTCAATACACTGTGACAATGCCTGCTTACATGCCGTGTCAGGGAAGCGAGGGAGTCCCTGGTGCTCACTCAAGTGTGTACAGACCCCCTCTTCAACCTATGATGATGAAGGTGAACACTGATGGGGGAAAGCTGCAGCAGGAGGCAGCAGAGGAAAGCCAACACGCATCAGCGGTTTGTACTTTGTCACAGCAACCAGCAGCCTAACACTGGCCCGAGAGAAATGCGTGCTGCAAAGTCTCCAGGGGTCTAAACGCCATTCAGAAAAAAGAGGCCTTATTAATGAGTCTCCCACCAGCATACCAGAGACTTTAAAATTGAAATGCCCATCAGAAGGCCTTATAAAACCTGAGAAAGTCTTTCACTTTCCTTACCAGAGATGTTTCCAGAAAAAGGGGCAGCGCTTACACACCCTTTTTGGAGACTCCCTAAGCACTTCCCCTGTCACACCCCATTGAAACAGGTAAGTGATTGTACAGGGTGAGTACCCAATCCTGGGACGGGGTGGGGTATTTAAGAAGGTGCATGTGACTGGTGTGGTGTGGGTTAGTTGTGTGAAGACAGGCAGTGGAGAAGGACGTCCAAGTACATGTAGTAATAGGAATAGGAGTGAGAAAGGAAGTCAGATTGAAGGGTGGAGGCCCCATGCTTAGAGACTGGCCTCAAGTGTTAAGTGCGTTATACAAAAATTAATTTGTTTCTTAATTGTATTAAAAAACGCGCATTTGTGTTGGTTATTCCTTGAGGACTGGAGAAGTGGCTAGGTTTGCTTGGTTGCTAACTGGAGAATATGAAAGCATCTTTAGTGAGGTCATAGCATCTTCATTTTGTTGCATTGAAGTCAATCTACTGACAGTGTGGTAAAATCAGCTGATAAGGGGATGGTCTAACACAGTTTTGGATTTCTTGGGACTGGTGTTATGTACTTATCTGTGTTTACCGTGCAGTTCTGCTAGTAAAAGTTTGCCAAACTAATCTCACCTTAAATTCGAATGCTGCATCTGTTTTCTCCTTACATCCAAGCCAGGGTGGGACCACTTAACCCCCCCTTCCCCTATCACAGACCAGCTGCAAGTAGAGGGGAGCTAGGCAAACTGCAAAAGAAAACTGATGTTATCCCTGTCTGCAACAGAAGAAAGACTAACCCTAGAGTGCTAACCTTTCATCGTTGTAACCCTCACATGGACAACAGACACTAATGTGATTTTTTAGTGACCCCTTTATATTTCAAACAGACACTTTGAACTTGAACTTTGCTTCTACAAAACTCCCTTTATTTTTGATATATCCTGGTGTGATTTTCTTCCCAGCGATCTGCACCGCCAGCCCACCCTCCTTGGACAGGATCATGGAGGTACCCTTAGGATGGAGTAATAGATCAGACCTCTTCCGCCCTTCCCAGTGCTAACTGCCCAGGAAGTGGGCCAGATGATGGCCCCGGTGGGTAGCCCATTCTCTCGGGTGGCTTTTGGCAATCTGCCACTTCTACTTCCCCTCTCACATATTACCTCTCACATCTCACATAGACGAATACATATATAATATATATAACTAAACATTCACACACAAATAAATACATAAGTGATGACATACATTTCATAACTATTTACTGTGGCAGTCAGTCACCCCCTGCATATTACCCCTATTGTTTCTCTTTAATAGAATGGGGGTGGGGCTTGCCACTCCTTGCTGTATCCCAGGGCTAGCTTGCCCCCTGGCAGTGTTCTCTCCACAGCAGGAACCTATGCACCACATAGGTGCAACAATCACTGCTGCCCAGCCCACGCATATTCGAATGTTCAATGACGTCCCCATGTCCTGGAGGGGAGTCGTACCCCCAAGCGAGCAGACTCCATGCTTTACAATATCTTCACTGCAGTCAGCCTGGCAGTTCAATATTTTGTTTTGCAGTGCTCTAGTGTTCTAGGGGGTGCTGCACTCACTGTTGTGCCCTGGACGCATCAGAATACTTCCTATGTGGAAAGTATTATGAGTGGGCCTCACCCAATGCATGACTGCATGTGTGGTGCAGGGGGATGGGCCTGCCACTATCCTCCCCTTGCTCTTGTGCACAGTCAAGCCTTCACCTAGGCCACCTTGATGTTGCAGTCCAAGGCTTCCAGATCTTCACCACCCTGCTCACCTGCCACTTGGTGGGGCAGACTATGACCAGCCCCCCAGTCAGCAACCTAAATAAGAAAATACATAAATATATAGGGTTTGCTGCGACCACTGCTGCTGGCCTGGTCAGTCAATATTTAGTGTGGGTGCTGCTACACTAGCCAGTGATGCATCACTCCGCTCCTTACAGGAAATGACTCTGAGACAGGATATTCCAGTTCAGGGTTTGCTCGATCAATATTTAGTGTGGGTGCCGCCACACTAACAAGTGGTGCATCGCCCTGCTCCTTATGGGACTCTGAGACAGGATATTCAAGTTCAGGGTCTACTCTTCAGGCACAGACGATCTGTTGCAGAATACTTGGTCCTGGTCCACAGCACTGGTCACTCCCGATGTTCCCTAGGAGTAGTTAGGGTAAAGAACTTCCTTCTCTCTTGGACAGCTCCTTCTTCACCTCCAGAAGGGGTCTTTGCAACTGTCACAAGGGAAGTCCAGGCAAGAATGTTCAGAATGTCTCTTCGGCCTTAAAGGATCCTTGAAGAACTGAGGGAATTCTAACAAAGGAGTCCGAGACTCTTACTTTTATGGGCACAAGTCATCAGGTGATTGGTCTAAAGCTAGCCTTCGTTATGAGATCAATTCCTGCTCCCGGCTGTAGTGGACTTTTACCTGTTGCACCCAAAGTGCTTTCCTCCAGAGGAAGTGGAGGAGATAGTAAAGGGAAAGAGAGACAGTGAGAAAAAAGATGGTGGAAGGCTTCTTCCACTGTCCAAAGCGCTCATGCCTATCCTACTCTCACTCCCTTCCCGCCTCCTGACACGAAATACGTTTGGATATGCAGCACCCTGGTGTGAGGCTTCTCCTTCTGAATGGATGTTCTCCTTTGAAACCTGGGCCCAGGACAGCTGCCTGCTGTCTCTGGAGGCAAGTACCTGCTCTACATCGCGCCTGAACACCAAAACTCCCAGCTTTCACATTGTGGTAACCATGTGATTGGTACTTTCTTTCTGAGGAGCTCCATCATGTGGACCGTTTTTTCAGCATAATTCTGACTATATTTTAAATATTCAGTCATGATAAGGTACTTAAGCTGATCCTTACAAGATGGGGACAGTGTTTACCTTGTGATCTCTACCAAGCTCTCTATCGGGCCTGATAAACATGCTGTCAATTGTTTGCCCGAGGTGTCCCTGCACCTTTATTTAACACTTGTTTTGTAGGACTCTCAATGCTGCATGTACCCGCACATCGTGTTCTTTTTTTCTCGTGTACCCCTCTAAAATGTCATCCTGAAAACCACTTACCTGTGGCACACCACCAAATAATCACTCAAGGGTTCTGTCTCCTCCATCACACATGCTTATTTCAACATATCTAGTTTTATCTTCTAAGCATCCTTGGCTAAAATAAGCACATTCCAAACTTTGGGCACTTTGAGCATGGCCCCTCACGTTAAATCGTTTTGTGGTAGAACCCCTTCAACTTGCCTAACTTATCACTGAATACCTGCATCTATGCCACCTTCCAAGACTCAGGGGACATACCCTTCATTTTACCAATACACAATATCGGTTCTCGCTTCCACCTGTGTAGTTTTACATTTCCAAAGCATGTTGTCCCTTCAATCCCAACACGCACGCACCCTTGAGAACCACGTACAATGTATCCCCTTAATAACGGGACTGGTGCATTATTTGAGCCCACTCTTAGCCAACCCACCTTATGGGAACCTGACCTTATTCACTGGGGTTTATGTTCGGGCCAGTACGGTGGAAACTGATTTATTACAGCTGCTTTCGTATAATTCTGGAGAAATCAGAATATATAGTGATGCTGAGCCAGAATCAATCAGCATGTACAGCTCCACTCACCCTCATGGTGTCCCGTGTGTGGGTTTTCTTAGGCTCCCCCACCATATGTGACCTCTTGCACACTTTTGAAGGACTATTCTATTGCTCTGACCCTCTCCAGCGCTTTTTCTAGCATGAGGTCCTTGTCAATTCAAAGACAAGACATTCCATTATTCTAGCATTGACAGTTTACATCATATTTATATTGTATTTGTCGCTAACACCAGTAAATCTACAGGAGGTGCTCAACAATCTTAAGGGCGTCACATATGAGTCTATTGATCCACCAGGCCTTTTCTCTCTCAGCAGAAGTGATATTGCTCAAGTTCTACATTAGCGCTTTGCCAAACCGCCTTTGCAGCTGGGTCAATGCTGCCACCAAAATAGCCCCACAAAATGTTGCTTGTTGCAGCTGAGGGAGCACTAGTAGGCTGGCTTCTTGATCTTAAACCTGAGCACACGTCTAATGGCCATGCAGGGCTGGCGTGTTTTGCTTCCCCAGCCTTGCATGACCCATTTGGGATGTGTCGGAACATATGGTGGGGAAAATCTTCATGAAAATGCGTTGGGAAATGCTTCTGTGCACTGTTGGTGACATTCATTATAATTTTACAAAATAACCAACAAGTACCTAATACATGCATTCATGTAATATCAGAGTTACAATTCCTTTCTGAACAATCAATGAATACACTAACACAACTTAGGAATTCTATGATACAGGCTTGTGCTATAATAACTCTAATATGGCACAATCCCCACTAACATACATTGTCCTTGGGCATAATACCCACAGAATACATTGAACAGTGAAACAACATTAAAAAAAAGAATAATCTGCTGTCTAATGCATCATTTTATCACATTATTCAAAATGTTTTTGTGGAGTGGGAACCCTTTTGGTTGGTTGGGACTCCCTCGCTATGTTCGGTCAGTCATGCATATTTGTGGAACACATTTACGCCCTTCCAATTAAAAATGTCACTAGACGCCACTGAAAACACCCACAGTCGCTGCCGCCTTGCAACAACTGACATATGTGAACTCACAGGGTTCTCTGATCAGAAGGCCAGTGATGTAACAAGGCCCGAGCAAACAATGGGGTCAGACGTTTGGCCCATGGTGACATTGCCCCAGCATGCCACTACAATACAAATGCACTGAAGGAATAACCTTGATGACTGGAGGAGGGATAACGTGAGAGGAGGAGTGGAAAATCCAAGAGGGAGAGTGAAGAGACATGTAGTCACAGAGGTATTTGAGGCAAAACCATGGATAGGTCTAAAGATAAGAAGCTTGGAGACTCATCTAGAGCTTAGAGACCATTCAATTGATAATGAATCCCATGAACTGTAATTTCTTTTGGGGTATAACGCTGATTCCTCCCAGTTTTTCAGAAGACAAAATGTTCAAATATATATTGCACAGTCCACACATGGTAGGTTGCATTGTATGTTTTGTAGGTGATTTATTTTTGTACTTATTTATTTATTTGGTAGGGTACTTGATCTGATGAATCCTTCGGAGCATGATATCCCAGAAAAGGCAACTGAAGAATAGGTCAATAAAATGTCTACAAGAAAAGATATGTGAGGGAATGTTGAAACCTAACTTAATTGTCTTCATGACAAAGATGGGATAAAAAGAATCACTCTTTTGCATATGTGTGTCTCCTTTACACCACCACCTCAGCAACATAAACAGCTTTGTATATAACCACATTGACAACTGCTTAGAGGTAAACCACCTAGAGGGGCCATGTAACCCCCTCTACGTCTCTAACCTTTTATACCACTGTTCACAAGTTCCACCTCTCCTCCATTCTTTATTTTTGTATTACTTTTTTAAAAATTATTATTAGCATTTGGTTTTACATTAGAAAACCTTAAGCTTTTATCATATCATCATGAACACAAAGAAAAGTAAAAAGATAAAAATTATACAGATTAAGAGATAACATTCCAACAATGGAAGAAAGTAGTAGACATCTAATAAGTACAAAAAACAACTTTCAAAAAGGCCAGACGGGCAAGTATAAGGGATACCCAATCCCCTAGTAGCAGTTCTAACCACCAATTCTCTAATGTTCTTGTTGTGTATTTCGCAAAAAATGTGCCCGGACATTTATTGCGATCTTGTTGTAGGTTAGAACAATGCATAGTTAGATGGACTAAGGTCTCTTTCTGGCCTTTACATAGCCTGCAAGTATAGTCTCTTAAATGTAATGCTTTCCTTGCTTCCAGCAGTTCTTTTGTTAACATTAAATTAATACGGAATCTCATGAAGTCCATTCTACATTTTGGACATGGAAATCGTTTTAAATAGCCTTGCAAGCAGCCTCTCGGACCATAGGCAAGATCTTTTTGGCCATGTATTTTGAACGTTCTTACCTTTTCTGTTGTTAAGATCCAATCTAAGTCAAAAACCTTTTTCTTAGTCTTTTCGGGTTGCATAATTAGCATTTCTTCTATCGTGCCCAGCTCTTCCAAAATTAATCTACAGGATGTACTCCAACGCATTAGAACCTTATTAGTTTGATCCAGGAGGGCTTTCTTCAAGACCTTAAACCCTCGATCTAACTAACCAAGGAGGCATTTACGGAAGAAGGCCAGCATTTTCCATTTGACAGAAGCATAAAGCGATGTTAAACCTATCTCCTCCCGTATTAGCTCAATGGGAGTAGAGTTCGGGAGTGATAACACCTGCCTCCAGTATACTCCCTCCAATTTGACCCAAACATCTTTAGGAACAAGAAAAGTACTTTCCGATCCATAGGTTATCGTTGGTACAACTTTCATTTTATAGAAGTCTACTGCAGGTTGTTAGGTAAATCTGCAGTATTTTCTTATGATTATTATCCCTTGCGGAGTAAGGTTCCTCATCTTCAGTTTTAGTCTTGTTCCTTGTGGAGCCTCGGCAATGCTGTTGTTAATGCAGGATCCACTGGTTACTTCAGATATGTTAACGAACCAAAGGTTTCCAGGAATTTTCCACAGTCCGCAGTAATATTCGAAGTCTCTGCATCTCTCTGTGGCAGCCGCAGCATTTCTTCTCTCAGCAGGCTTTGACCGCGGTCGCAGCATAGTCTTCTGAAAGTTTCCACAGCAGTTCTCCGCATCGTCCTAAGGTATTTTCTCCGAACACCTGCAAAACAAAGGTATTTAATGAATGAATGAACTTGATAAAAGAAAAGAAAGGAGAAGTTTTATACGTGCTCACCTGAAGTAGCAACAAGGCTTTTCTTGTTTATTTTTATGCGCTTGTTTCTGAAGGCAGCTATTACTCCGTTTCTTTTTGACGAACTGACGTAATTTAATATTCCCTTAAAAACAATTATAGCTGCAGCCTTACCACAGCCTAAGCCCTTGTTAGGGAACCACAAACCTGCAAAGGATAAAAGAGAATTCTAGCAAGAGAGATCTCTCCAACGTAGGCACCATTTCTAATTTCATGAACTATACACAATTATTATTCTTACCAAGAGACTTTCCCTTGATACTTAAAAGAAGTATTGGACACTATACAGATAAAAGGCTTTCAAGACCATTACCCCCTCAGAATAAGTCACCTACCCAATGCGCCCCTGTAGAATACAGGATGGAGAGCTCCACAACACAAAAGCACAGGTGGGAAGCGAGGGTCATTTACAAAGTATACCGCATCACAGTTATCAATTTGTAAATGGGAATTATAATAGTGGTTTTGTTATACTAGTTGTTTCCACAGAACTAGTGCCCAGACCACAGGTCCTCAGCTGAAAAGGCATTACGCTCCCGTAAGTGTTACATTAATCATGTTGCACTCAAACTTGAACTCCCATCGGCAATGAAAATTCCCCCAGTCTTTCATTTATCGCTGCTCAAGCCTGTGTACCCAGGCACCCGAAATTCCTTGACTAACCCTCCTCCTAGGTGGGGAAAAGGAATATGAAGTAAAAGACATCTTACATTCCAAAATGACCAGACAGCGTTTCTATTACCTAGTGGATTGGAGGGGAGTGCTGTCACAATTCCATTGCAGGCCGAGCGCGGTCACTTTCTCATCTTTCTTTGATAGTACAGCACACATCCCAGTGTCAGAGGCATCTGCTGCACAACAAAATCACGTTTGTAGTCAGGGGCCTTGAGGACAAGGGCCAGGCACAGGGAGCCTTTTAAGCCATTGAAAGCCTTCTCACACTCCTCAGACCAAGAAAACATTTTAGGCTTTTTTGGAGTGGTGAGAGCAGTCAGAGGGGCAGCTATTGTGCCATAGTCTGCCATGAAATCTCACTAGTACCCAGTGAGTACTAAGAAGGCTCTCACTTGGGTCTGTGTAGTGGGGGTAGGCCAGTCTTGTACTGTGTGTTCTTTACTGGGTAGAGGCTGAATCCTCCCTCCACCTACTTCATGCCCAAGGTAGACCACGGATGTTTGACCAATCTGGCTCTTGCTGGCCTGTATGGTTAAGTGGGCCTTCTGAAGAGCCTGTAAAACAATTCTAAGGTGCTCAACATGTTCCTGCAAGGTGGCACTGAAGACTGCTATATCTTTCAGATATGCTAAGCAGAATTCGTCCATCCCATTTAGAACATGGTTAATAAGCCTCTGAAAAGTGGCAGGTGCATTTCTTAATCCAAAGGGCATTACCCTGAACTGGTAAATGCTGTCTTCTCCATGGCATGCTCTGCTAGGGCTATTTGCCAATAGGCTGCAGTGAGGTCAAATGTGATGAGGTACTTGGAGGCACCCCAAGTATACACAGCTCATCAGTTATTGGTAGGGGGTGAGCATCTGTCCTGGTGACAGCATTCAGAGCCCTGTAATCCACACAGAACCAGAGTTCAGAGGTACCAGCTTTTGGCACCAAGACCACTGGACTGGACCATGGATTACTGAAAGGCTCAATCACCCCAAGGTCCACCATGTTGTTGACCTCAGCCTTGATGTAGGACCTCACCTTTTCCGACATTCTGTAACCCCTGATTTTGGTAGGTACACTATCCCCTGTGGCTATCTCATGTTTGCACCAAGGTGTCAAAAACTGGAGTTAGTGAGAATAAGGAGAACTGCCTCAGAAAAGTTCTTACTTACCCTTGTTTGTCAGAAGTCAGGTGAGGGTCCACTTGGACACCCTCAATGGGGCCATCTCAAGGACCATTCTGGAATAAGTCAGGGAGAGGTTCTGATTCCTCCTCTTCCATATCTGATGCCAGTAGCAGTGCAGGTATTTCAACCCCAGGGATGAAAGCCTTCCGCATATTTTTGGAAACACTTTTGGGACCTGTCCAGGCCTTCTAAGGTCCATCAAATAGTTGACCTCATTCAGCTGCTCCACAATTGTGTAAGGGCCTGGCCATTTATTTTGTAGGGCTGATAAAAGCTTGAGTGCGTGCTGTGCTCTGGAATCCCACCTTGTCCCGTGCAAAAATCGTGGGGAAGTGAGACTCCCGGCTACTACATCTTGACTTATCATTTGTGAACACTTCTTTCTTTCTCAAGAACCTTATCCCACACTCTTTCTGTATTTCATTGTAAGGATTGCCGATATGTCTTTTAGTATAGGACCTTTTATTTGAGAAGACGCCACTACGACTGCCTTATATTTATTGTGATGGTCGTAGCTTGCTCCCATCTTAGATTTAGGTTTAGATTAGGCATTTTTCCAACCCATTTTTACAGTTTAATAAACACCCTTGAACTGTGATCACTTTTGTCTGTCTTTACTGTTACCACCTTGCGTTCCTTACATTTCCCAGCAGGACCTTTCCATGGATTGCCTCTGTATGCTCACAGAAATCACTACAGTACAATTCATAGATTTACAGGCATTACTGGGAACTTGAGAAGGGGGCCATCAGCTGACTGGTTGACCAGTGTGGCATCCACCACAGTTCTGCTGGTTCCACTATCCCTAGGGGCAGGAGTGTCTACTCCATTGATCAGCACACTGTCTTTAAAGCAGTGCTTGGTGTTGTCAGGTATCCTAGCATAAGCTTCCTAAACTCTTGACTCCCAGGAACCCAGGGAAACTAACACTACCTCAGATTCTATACCATTTGTAAAGGAATCTGAGGAGAAGGATGCCCCTGTGAAAATGTGTTCCTCCTCATAGGAGGGGAAGTCCATACTCACAGAGTGGACCCCCAAGGTTTTGACCTTACATCTGGGGTCCCCCTTCATATGGTCACTTGCTCCACAGGCCACACAAGATGCACTGGGTCTGTGTACATAGGGAGGCTTACCGTAAACCGAGCTATGCTTGGGAGGGTTACTCCCACTACTCTGACTGTTCTCAGGTGACTTACCCATTTCAAACCTTTTGTGGCCCTTCTGAGAGGAAGATTTTCCAGATCCCCCACCCTCCTTATCTTTGTGCTTTTTACCCTCCTCCTGTTTACCAGAAGCAGGCTTGTCATTATGGGACACTCTGTGTGACACCCTAAAATCAGTTGCGATTAATAACTTCTTAGGATCTTTCTCCTTGGGGTCAGCCAAGTGCTGCTTAAACTCAGGGGAACAAGAAGCAAAAATATGTTCAAGCGTGACCAAATACATCATACCCTCAAAGGTGGTGACCTTGTATCCTTCCACCAAACCAGTCATGTTTTTAAAGGAATCAACAACATAAGAAACCGAAGTATTACCTTCATATCCATAATAGCACTTCATCCAGAATGGGGTAGTCAACTGAGCAACCATGCAATCTTATCAGGTTTCACTACTTCTTGTACCTCACAAGCATACTCAAATGCAGTGAGCCAGTCCATAATGTCATACTTGTCATTATATACACTAAGCATATCAGTGAGAACTCAGGTGATCGACTTGAAATGGATGCAAAGCCCCTTCTCTTATCCAAGATTAGCTTCGCTGCAATCATGGTCCACGGTCGTCTCAGTCATTCAGGCAATCCAGACATCCTGGCACAAGTAGTGTGGATTGGGACCATACACGTGACAGGCAGAAGCCTGCGAAAGAGATTGTTTTCACGAGAGGCTGCCTGCCCAAATAAGGAAAACTCAAGATTACTCGACCTGGGTGAAGGCAAGGGACATGATGGCCATGGGACAGAACAAAAGACTTTGTGGTTCAGCCATTTTCGGACCTGGCCACAGTCTTGAACCAAACGCTGTAAACGCGATGTGTTTCAGTAAAAAGAAGTAAAACATTTATAAAAAGTAACTGCTGCCACCAGTTCGTCCCAGGCACACTCGTACAATCACCAAAAAATCTTTTGAGGGTGTCTAGGGCCATAAAACAAAAAAGGACCCGGTGCACTGTTCTGGAAGGTACATTGTGCACTGATACAAAAATTACCAAGAAATGGCAACATAGTCAAAGACTGATGAAATATAGTTTCCCAATACTGACAGTATGAAGGATGTGTCTGTTTCAACATAACAAGTGAGCAAAAGCCGGGGGATTACAGCCAAAGGCTGGTCTCCACTGGTAAGAGTTCAAGATAGGATAGCCAAACAAAAGCAAAATGCTTGGGGGGACCATGAACGGAAGGAAAATTACACAAAATTGAAATCTTTCCAAACACCCCTTGCGAGCGCATGGTCACAGGTGCAAACTTTAATTGATAGCGCAGCAGGGATGGATGTGGATGTGGCGAGCGCAGAAGGACCAGAACAATGTTCAAGGGACACAGGTATATGTTGAGTGCAGGGATGTGGTCTTCAAAGGGGAGTCTGCAGACACCGGGTCTGGGGTGGCCATATGGACAATGGTCCCTGTGCGAGAGAACCCTTTGTGGTGAACATGGTCTTTGCCATCTTGAGCGTTCCCATTCTCCCAGCACCCTTGCGAGCAGAGGTGCGAACTGCCATTGATACTGCAGCGGAATGGATGAGGATGGGGTGAACGCGATAGGCCAATACACGTGTTACTGCACAACAATATCTTACAATATGCTTATTAGATGTTTGGACGTGTAGTGGACTTACAAAATATTTCTCACAACTGTTCTGCTTGAATTATTATTTTTTTATTTTGTTTGGTAAAGTGGATGTCAATGTCATTACAAATTATACTGTTTCGGTCGAAGTACTAGCTGCATAAATCAACGGTATTGTCTGCTGTCGCCGGGGAATTCATCACAAATGGCTCGAAGCACACAGGCAGGTATTACTCTTCGGATGCGAAATGCCAGTCTTGCATGAATCCACCATGTAAATGCGCGATATGCCACAAGCCTTTACCACATGTGTAAGAGATAGAGACATAGTTTACTTGCATGAACCCAATAATTACATTTTTTTATTTGTAATACCTTGTAAAATGTACAGAATTGTTTTGATTTAAAAAGTACCATTTAATTGTAATTTAAAATATGGATCAGTTACAAATGTGAACGCACATTAAAGAAAGAACATTTTTGGAAATATTTCAAACTAAACATTTATTTTATTGTTCGGACGATAAATCTACAGTCGAACACTTTGGCTTCATTTCACAATGAGTAAATTATAACATTTACAGAAACATTCTCATGTCAGTAATCCATTGAATTTATATTGAACAAGGGGAACACCATATTATGTTACCCCTCTATATTGTGAAACAAATAAGACATATAGAGTGAACTTACTTGTTACTTGCATTACGAGGGCACACAGTAGCTTGAAGTTCGTGCATAAGGACCATCATCATTCGCAGCACGGATCTTGAAAGGCAGGCTGCCCTAAAGTCATGCAGCTCGCTAACACATAGTGGTGGTGTCTCTTCTTCGGCAATGTAGGCCAAGCAGCCAGAGTTTTCTCTGCAACAGCAGTTCTCCACCAGAGTAGGCAAAAGCTCACAATGAATGCAGGTACACCAGGTGGAAATGTCTTTCATGCGACTGGGTTCAGGCTCCAGCGATTGATCCTCATGACTTTCATCCGATTCCACATCGTCTCCACTTTTTTCTCTTTCAAGGATCTCCTCTTCTGAGTATTCAGAGTCGTACATGTAGGGCTGAATTGTTGCCATTGTTCCTGAATAGTGAAGAAGAACAGAATCAATAGAGAGAGAAAATAAACACCTTTTTGTTTGCATAAAGCAATGAAAAGAGTTTTCTCATTAACATTGAATGTTAAAAAAAGACAAGCAAAGAAACTACCAATGTCACAAAAGCACATCGTAAAAAACCAAGATTAGTAGTCTCAAAATGTAAAAACTCCCATGGACATATTTTTAAATATGGTTTGGAAAAGACCTCTGTGCAGAATATAAGAAATGAAAAGCGACTACTTGGTTAATTGATTTTAGGCTGTATAAGTACCTGTTCTCAGTGTGTCGTCCTTGGCAGAGAGCTGAACAGAGCAGAAACAAGTCAGGGAGGCTCGAAATGAAATACACTGACACAAAGAGAAAATAAACTCCAACGATGTGTGATCAGAAAGGATTTGTTTATACTTGAAGACACGTCAATAGATTGGGCACAGAGGACGTTGACATGAGACGTGCATTGGCATTGTGAAATCGGGCGTGAGCATCTAGTGATGTCAGCGCTAGGGGGGAGATCCGAATCAGTGCTGCAAGGGCACTTGAACTTAGGGTGATAGATCAACAGATAAGAATAGCACAAGATGCTAGTACCCGAGCCATCGTTTTCACATGTATTAAAGTGAGAAAAACTCGGGTAAGTTGCATTCGAAATGTATTTAACAACGATCGATGTATGCGATGAAATACATGCCCGATCCATTAGGCCAATAACATTTCTGACCAAACGAGCCCTTTAACAACTACTGTTAACCACAACCAGCCCAAAGTGATAAGTGGTGTACAATTCTTCACCAGGGCGAAGCACCAGAATGCTGCCCTCCTCTCACTCAATCTCTTCTATGTAACAAGGCTGAAGCAACATCTGTTTCGTCCATGTCAAGCCGACGTCCGTCCCAACTCAGAAGCAGCAAGAACTCCTTCCTCTGCTTGACGGTCTTGGCGCCTGGATTAGAGTACACTCAGGTCACCGCGACCCCCACGGGGAAAGAGGGTTAGGGTCCACAGGTTGGATGGGTTTCGGGGTGGTAGGGTAACCGGATTGAGGGTTAGGAAGAGGTTAAGGATGGGACAAGGGGTGTTAGGGTTGAGATGCACCTTGACTCTGACCTTTGAGTCTGAGCCCTTTCTTTCCGTTTTGTGGTTGAACTTTTATGTTTAAGCATTCATTCATGCGTTCATATCTCATGCATGATTTACCCTTAGACTGGGACCCAACACTCTGTTGGCTCCATTCACCAAGTTTGCTCCACCTTAGGGTTTCAATAGACACAGTATTCTGGTTAGGCTTTAGCACTCAGTTTTAGCTTGACACTGAGTGTTTGCCCCTTTTACACATAAGATCACAACGTAATTACAACATGAATTCGAGCACCATACTTTTGATCACTTTAATACACTTAGCTCTGGTTTTCCAATGCGCTTCTTAGCTCTGGTTTTCCAATGCGCTTCGTTCCGCCCGCCGGCTCCGCAGACTGCGAGCTGAGGAATCTGTTCACTGAAGGTGACAGTAAACTCCTGACACAAAAAGGAGATAATTAGCTCAGCTCTGGCGAGTAACAGTTCTCCATGACCCACAACAGGCGAGTACAATGTTACGTTCACACCCGCAACTGGCGAGTGAACATCACATGCAGTTTTAGTGTGTTATTAGTTAGTTCGCGCAACATTCGCGTATCCTCCCCGGAGTTAGACAGGCTTCCTGATTGTCACTGGCAACCGGAGCCTCATTGCAGCGTTAGTTCCCTCAGGCAAGGTTTAAATGAAAATCAGTGTACTTATCTTTTGCATCGTGGGGCCTGATGATGTATCCGGCAGCGAGGGGTGGCCCCGCGAGTAGCTTTAGCTGGAGCTCTGTCCGATGCGTCCTCTCGGCAGCAGCGACGAACACGGACAAACATTCCGGGTTCGTGCATGCGCAGTAGCCTCCTTGCGCATGCACGTTGCGTTGGGCGTTGTCCTGGGCGTTTCCCTGGGCCGGCTGGGCTGTAGTCCTAGGCCCAGGGCTGCTGGGAAGTGTAGTCTTCCTTTGGTCTTGCCTCTCGAGCTCCTTTTTCCCCCACACCATGTACATCTGCACAGGGGACAAAGGTGACACCGGCTTAGAGAGGTTCCCCCCACAACCCCTGCCCTTGTTTTGTCCTCGGGTTCATAGTTTTGGCCGTGGCTTATTGACAGTCCACTCTTTCTTCCTCTAAATCTTTCACTTCTATAATGACAATTGTTCTGTTCCACGGCAATATGCAATTTAATTTCAAGTAATTGTCTTCCAATTTTTGCGCTATTAAATGTTCTACTCTTATTTCTTTGCACTATATGTAAAACGTGACTCTCTAATCCATTACCTTAATGCAATTTATCGATAGCACTAATGTTTTTGCTTACCATGTTGGGCATTAAGCCTGTACAATATTTTTTTCCAAATTCTTTTTTAAGGGTTAAATAATGATTTTATTTGGAAATTATTTTCACTACCATTAACACTTTTTAAACATCTTTTTTGGTCTCCTAATAGCACTATTGTTATTGCTTGTCAAATTATGCATTAAGTCTCTTTAAAAAGTTAATTTCCGACTCCGATACACTGTTTGCACAGATGCAGAGCGCAGCCCATGCCACCTCAATGACTCTGCTGCTGGCTGCTGAGATGAGGTGAGCTGGAGCAGCGTGTTAGGTCAGCGCATAAAGCCAAAGCCATTTGATTTTCAGGCACTCCTGAATGGGTAGAGACCGTTCACATGAATCATCCATGAGGCACAGGGAGTCCTCCTCCAGCCCATCTGCCTCTAAGCGCAAGTCCAGAGTGCCAAAGAAAGTGCTGGACCCCCGCAACAGCCTGCACCACATCCTCATGACCCAGGCCTCTACTAGACCCCCAGACTTCCCCACGGAGCAGCATTGTTATTGCTTGTCATATTATGTATTAAGTCTCTTTAAAAAGTTAATTTCCGACTCCGATGCACTGTTTGCACAGCGGCAGAGCGCAGCCCGTGCGACCTCACTGGCTCTGCTGCTGGCTGCTGAGATGAGGTGAGCTGGAGCAGCGTGTTAGGTCAGCGCATAAAGCCAAAGCCATTTGATTTTCAGGCACTCCTGAATGGGACGAGACCGTTCACATGAATCATCCATGAGGCACAGGGAGTCCTCCTCCAGCCCATCTGCCTCTAAGCGCAAGTCCAGAGTGTCAAAGAAAGTACTGGACCCCCGCAACAGCCTGCACCACATCCTCATGACCCAGGCCTCTACTAGACCCCCAGACTTCCCCACGCAGGCGCACCGCACGGTGAAACGTTTCAGAGCAGCTTCAAGAATGAGGTAATATTTGCCAGGTACTCTGCTGCTAAAGGCTATCCGGATGTACCAGAACATGCCTACCTATCCAAAAGCTTCCGTTCTCACGACTGGTCCGGGAAATCTGCTTTCGGTACACAAGGGGGTGGATTTCCGCTGGCAGACACAGGCACTTGTTGCACTTCAAGAGTCCAGTGATCTGCTGCTTTTTGTATTCAATAAAATGACTCCTCCAGTAAAAAAAAAGAAAACGTTAATTTCTTTATTTTTTTGGGGTCCAATAATGTTTTTCATGTCATATTCATCTCACTGCTGTTATTTTTGAAATATCTTAAATTGTTTTCATTAAACCGTTGTTATTATCATTTAAAAACAATTTGTATGTGTTTTTTCTACTAAGGTTTGCACTCAAACAGGCCCTTCCTTTTTAAAGTGCCTTGTGGCAGTGTAATCCAAAAATACAGAACACTAAAAATGGCTTTATTAAGACCATTAATATGGAGGGGCACGGAGCATTACTTCCAACATGGCTCCCTTCCACTCCCATCAATAGACCTGAATGCACTGTCTAGGCTTTCGAGACTAATGCGCACTCCAACTGCTGCGTTCGTGGTAGAAGATGAAAGCCAACCTGGCAAACCTGTGAACGCCTGTGAAAACTATTAGTATCCCGGGGCATTTCACACCGGAATGCTTATGTCAATAAGCCCCTTGCCGGAGGGGCATTACCGCATCAGGTAATGCCCCCCGGGGCTTCATTAAGGTCCTTGCTGTGCTTGGGCCTGTAATTGGGCCTGTAACGATGGGCTCCAAGGCATTACCTGACGCAGTCATGCCCAGCACTACACGGGGCTTATTGCCTATGTATGACCATGAGCTCTGATACAGGATGGCCTCCATTTTAGAATTCCTGCAAGATGACAAGAAGTGTGAGACCTTTGCTCTACTACACAAAGATGAAGCGAAAGTGTGTCACATTAAGCTTTACTTTGCCATGGGGTTGGCACAAACGATTCACGACTGCATGGAAAACGTTTACAAGAAGTGTCCATATATAAATACGTGGGCATGCCAAGCTAGCAGTTAGCCCATTAAGACACCCATCACTTTTTATGTTTGGGAGAGCTACAAGTTGTATGCACATTTTTTCCAAATAACACACTAAGAAAGACTGTTTTACAGGACCTACTAGTAACTGCTTTGGTATTCATATTTAGGTGGACTTCTAGTTCACACAGAGAGATGTAAAAGGAGATAGAGAGACTTTGAGAGCAAGAGAGAGTGAGAGTGAAAAGCCCAACAAACTGGAGACATCTTAGAGATGTGTAAACAGATAGGACCCTGGGAGCAAAGCTATAATAGAACAATATGTTGTAACGATCTTGCAACAGCCAGAACCGTCACAACTTAAGCCATTTACTGCTTAGGAACGTAGCATAAAGTAAATCAACATCTCATTTTTTAAAAATAATTTTTATTAGGTCAATTCATAAACAGATAATATAAATATATGGTGTACACTTTTTAACATTTATGCTCTCTTGGAGCATTATAGCCATAAGGTTTGATAAGACGAGTTAATAAAACAAATATGATACGATTATTTTACTAAATAGATATTGAGACAAACTGGGTGACAAAGAAAAGACAGAAGACAATAGAAAGGAGGGGGGAGGGCATCAGTGATCAGGAATTGATTATACTTATTCATGATTGTTAAGTTAATGAATAAACACATTACATTTTTTGTTAAATTTGAGTCAATAGTCAACAGAAAATGCATGAGTGGAGCCAACAGAATTCCACCAGATATTATAAGATACATTGTATGTGTTCTTCCAGTTATAAGTAATGTTATGAAAAGCAATACTGATGAATACATTATATAATGCAGGAGATTCAACTTGTCGTATAAACGGTTTAACAATAGAGCCAATCATAAGATTAGAGAGTGACAAAGGTTCTGTAAAATGCAAGATCACTTGCAGACATGAACAGATCTTTGTCCAAAAAGCATAAACATATTTACAATTAAAAATTCAATGAAGAAAATCTGCATTTGGTACATGACACGACCAGCAAATCGTTGTGTGAGTTATCTGCTACTTTGGCAATTCTCAGGGGTGTAGAATAAAGAAGTGGGTTTGGGTAATGTTGGCAGCTTTAGACGTAGAATGACACAGTTTCCAAATTTGAGCCCACAAGTCTGAGGTAGGTTGAAAGTTCTAGTCGCTCTCCCATTGCCTGATAATACTAGAATGTAATAGATTGGGAGAAGGGGTATCATTTATGAACGCATATAATATGGGTGCTGTTTAAAAAAGTCAGAAATGGGGTAGGGGATTTTTGAGTCAGTGAGGGCAATCGTTTAGTTAGTGATTTGAGGAGGGATGTGTGAAAGGGGAGTTCAGATTTAGGGATATTGTATTGTGCACAAATCTGTGCAAAGGGGATTTCTACGGAACTGTGGAGTAATTGTTTGATATATTTGATGCCTGATGAGCACCATCTATAAATATTAGTTGGGTTAATTTTGGTATAGTTGTGTTTATTGAACCAGAAGAAGATGTCACCCAGATTGGTTTCATAGAAAGAGTTTGTAGGGAGTTTATTCCAAGTGCATTTGAAAAAATGCAGTGAAGGAAATGAAGTAATATTAGGCCATGAGGACGTAGTTAAGAAGTGGGAAAGGGAACGCAGGGAAATATTACTGGCTTCTACATTGAACCATAAAGGAGCGTTTTAAGAATGGGTTTCATAGTGTTTAAAGATATTTAATTGCTTTAGGATGAAGGCTTTATGATACAATTGAAAGTTGGGAAATGTAACTCCACCTAAAAGCTTAGGGAGTCGAAGTTTGTTGATGGCAATTCTCAGTGTTTTATGGTTCCATAAGAAACTAAGAAGTAGGGAATCAAGTTTTTTGTAAAATTTGGTATGAATTGCTAAGGGGATCATAGATAATGAGTAGAGGATAAAGGGGCTGATCATCATTTTTTTGGAATCAAGACGACCCTACCAAGATGAGAAGAGGGGTGACCATCCCAAGATAATTTCTGTTACTTTTTCTATTATGTGGTTATGGAGGGTAATTGTGGTGTGAATATCTTTAGCAATATGAAGCCCTAAATATTTAATATGCGTGGGTTGCCAAGACATACCAAATAATGGGGTATTGCTTTACTTATAAGTTTAATAAAGGTATTGAAGCATGTCCTCAGTGTGTTACATTTCTTCCGACCCGCCACTGTAGATAAGCGTGTTTGGATGGCAGTGTCTTGGGCTGCTCTAGTTTTGTTAAGTTTGTCATTATACCTATACTTCTTGAGTCTCGTAAAGGTCCAAAGTAAGGTCTAGATAGTTGAGTTTATTTTATTTCTTGAAAAGATGCCAGCGTTTTTGTCTTATGATGAGTTTCAGGTTTACTATGTTCTTCGTTCTTCTATCAGCATTATGCAGGATTCATCATGACAATTACGTGTTTTTTAGAACAAATATTGGGGTTATTAAAAGAAATGTGGATAATCCATATCTATGGATTTACTTTTTAGAAACAATGAAGAACCAAAAACATACAGAGGGAACTACTAGTAAGATGTCTCATGCCATTGGTGTAATATTTTGTTTTATATATGTGCTCGCTTCGGCAGCACATATACTAAGATTGGAATATTTTGTTTTATGTACAAGTTTAGAGTATAGTCGATGGTTCAGAGTTTGAGTATTTATGAGGCTAAACTAAAGGCAAACGCATCATACAAGGTTGCAATTTTTGTGTATTGCAATTCAGATGCTATTCAGTTGCAGGAGAATCAGTTCCTAAAATGCATATTACAGCTTTCATCCCCATTCAACCTTAAGGAAAATTGAAACTTTGTCTTCACATTTTATATTTCAATATAAGCAAATGACTTAACAAAGAAGGGACAGTTCAAAATAAAGAAAACAAATACAATTAACAATTTAAATGTTGTCACATGGGCAAACACCAATAGCCTCAATAGACTCAAAATGATCACACCTTCCCAGCTCCCCTGAATTTTCAAAGAGACGTCTCATGATTTTTGGGCGAAACAGCATATGTTATTTCTCCTGGACAAAATCTAAGAAGAGGGTCCAGGTGCAGGAAAACCTTGCCATGCGATCTGATAGATGAGCCGTGCACAGCGCCAATCTTTGGTATTCACAAGGAAGTGTATATGGGTATATGGGGTCCACCTGCTTTATGCAACTGACCTGAGGTCTGATACATCCATTGAGCGGGGAGCTTCCTGTAGTGCTTTGACCTTTTCCGGGTCCGGCCGCATCCCGTGGTCCGAAAATATGTGGCCAAAGAATTTGAGAGTTCGCTTGCCAAACTCACACTTGTCCTTGTTGAGTGTAACATTTGAATCCTCTAGGGCCCTGCACACCATGTGAAGATTGTCATTGGGTTCTTGGGTGAACTTGCCAAACACCAGGACGTCGCCGCTGTATTTCAGACACCCTGGGATGTGCTTGGATCTCCTCCTGGAAGATCTCCGCCACTGAAGATATGCCAAAGTTCAGGCGCTTGTAACGATATAGCCCCCTGTGAGTCACAAACGTACCCTGGACTCCCGGGCTCGTTCCAGGTGATGGTAGCCCTTGCTGAGGCTGAGCTTTGAGAATACAGTCGCCCCATTGAGGAGGTGGATCATGTCCACTATTCTCGGGGCTTGATGACGTTCCCGTTGGATGGCCAAGTTGAGCCGGCGCATATCTACGCAAAGGCGGATGGAGCCCTCTGCCGATTACTTGGGAACTGGTACAATCGTGGGGACCGAAGAGGTGGGTCCCACAGCTGGCTCGATAATGTGGAGGTCTAGTAGGCGCCTTAGTTCTTCTTCCACCTGTTTTTGAATATTGATCAGGATGCCTCTGTAATGCTGGGCAACTGGCTTGACTTCTGGGTCGATGTGTAGTATTACGTTGCACAGTTTACCCAAGCCCTTGAAGAGGTTTGGATATGTTTTAGTGGCATCCCCTTCTGGGGCCAGATATTTGTGGCCCATCAGGTTGTACAGGATATGGATGAGGCCCATGCCGACGGCTGTTTTGAAGCTCAGAACACATCCGCTGTTGGCTTCTGCAGAGAGGACATATAGCCTTATACGGACCATATGCGATATATGTGCACAGACTGTGGTTAAGGTACCCTTGCACGGCAGGGGATTGTTCAAGCCATACGGGAAATTGGCGACCTGCGAAGGCCGCAGTTTTGGCGGGTGTGGGAGGCGATTATATGCCTATTCGCTCAGTACTTTGACCGTAGCCCCAGTATCAATGAGAAATTCTATTGGTATGTTGTTTACCTGAAGTTTCAGAATGGGACTGTGTTCGTTCGCCGTCCCATTTCCAAGCGCCCACACGTATCCTTTTCTCCTCTGGCTGTCGTGTGATGACGATGGATCACTTTGTGATGACGAGGGATCACTGTCTGATGGCGAGCGTATCTCCACATAGCGGATGCTTCTTCAGGTTCTGCAGGTAGGTCTCCTGTCCAGGGACCAAATCGATCTCCTGGGCTGCTGACAGCCGCTCTCACCTTCTGTAGGGCGGTATCTCATGCATTCACGGCTAGATCTTCGGTTGTCAGGTCGGTGATTGGGATGGCATCTGCTGTTCCCTGGAGAGGCAGCCTGGACGGTGAGCACGGGGCATTTCTGCAGACCTCTCTGAAGTGGTTGTCACCAGCGCATGCTGCGCTATTCTGGCCGACTGCCGGGCACGTGCCCTTGTGGGGAAATTCATAGCCGCACCTGTAGCATGAATTCCCTGACTGGCTGTGTTTGTTGGGTGTGGTTGGCATTAGTTTCCTGATGACCTCCTGGTCCCTGGCGTCTGACGAATCTTTACCTGTCCTAAGCCGACCACTTGTAGTGTGACTGCGGGCCATCGCCAGGATTTTGTCGAGGGTCTTCTGTTTCTGGAGCAATTTCTGTATGAAGTCTGCGGATTTGCACCCCACTATGACTTGGGAGCGTAGGGCTTTGTCATTTGAGTACTGATGGAAGGTACAATGTTTCATGCGGATGTGTAGCCGCATGACATAGTTTGTTTGTTTGTTTGTTTGTTTGTTTATTCACTTTTTGTGCGCGCCAGACCCAGGGGTAGCAGGGCGCAATGGCAAGAAAATGCAGAGCTTGCAGGTTACATCAAAGCATAGCATACAATATAAAATACAGTGATTACAGAATATACAAATTTGCGAAGGTCATTCCAGTTACAGGTTACATCCTGGCAGAATGTACAGTAGAAAAACCGTGGGGTCATGGGACACAGATAATTACAAAATATACATCGGACACAGATAATTACAAATATACAAGGTTCAAATGCGGGCAGTCAAGGTTGCGGGTGACATAGGTCATGTGAGATTGTCCATGTGAGTTGTCCATGGTTTCCTCTTTCTTGCATGGTCGTATGAAAAATATGTCTCTCGTAGTCCATGTTGGTGTGTGGGGAAAAGAAGTTGTGTAAAGCACCTCTCGAATTTCCTGGTACATTGGCTTTTCCTCGTCGAACAACTCATAGATAATGTCTCCCACAGCGGCCCCTACTGCTAAGGTAAAAATGTTCTTTCTTCTTTCTTCATCAATGGGGCCCATCGCCCCTACATACACCTTGAAGTCGTTCATCCATCTGGCCCACAGGGGTCCTAGGTTAGCTGTCTCTCTGAGGTCAAATGCCTGGGGTAGTTGCCACAGGGTAATGTCATCCTGGTCTTGAGGAAAAGTCTCCAAAAGTCTTACAGGCACAGTAGCCGGGATGTCCTCCTCTGACATTGTTGGTCGAACTGCGAATCTCCCTGCTGTCTGGAGTGTCGATCTGTGTTGGTAGCACGTGTGGGTGGGTCTCACCCCAATGACCCAGACAGGAGGGCCTCTCCTTGAT
Organism: Ambystoma mexicanum; assembly: GCF_040938575.1. Classification (NCBI taxonomy): domain Eukaryota; kingdom Metazoa; phylum Chordata; class Amphibia; order Caudata; family Ambystomatidae; genus Ambystoma; species Ambystoma mexicanum. The sequence goes on from NC_090927.1 coordinate 149,428,665, forward strand.
CTGCTGAACGTGCTCTAAAATGCGCGCTCTCCAGGTTCTTCAGGCCCCTGGCTCTACCCACCAAGTGTATTGTGATCACATGCTTATCCCTGCGTGACCCCCGGGTGGAGCCCTACGGGCCATGGTGCCTCAGGAAGCCACAGCCTTGGCCGAGGCTGAAGGCCTGTTGCACAGACCGCTTCTAGCTGCGGCCGCAGCCTGGGAGCGGAATCACCATGCTGTTCTGGGTGGAGGCAGTACCGAGCGGGGAAAAGAATACTTGGGAGGGCTGCGTCAGGTCAGTCACCTTTGTTGCCAATGTTTAGCGGTAGTAAGCGCTCACAGATACATGGCTTATAACTGATGCAGCATTCATACGGCATGCATATAAATGAGGAGGCCCATACAGCGTTACCAGTCTCAAACTCCTTTATTTTCTAACTGCCATTCCGCTTATCCCGTCTCGCCACTTCCCCTCTCTCAAGTCCCCCCCAAACCCCACCTTCCACATAACAATGTGGAAGAAACATAAACCAAGCTAATCAATGTAAAAACCTGACAACATGTATGCCAAACCACGTTTTTAAGCTTTTTTAAGTTGTTCACATAAGTTAATTTGTTATGTGCCTCAGTCAGTATGTGTGCTTGTTACCTGAGATTCAACCCAAATACCAAAAAAAGGGACGTTTCTAGCTTATTTTCCAGAAAATATATAATTATTGGCCATGGATTGCAATACAAATAAATGTGTAAAGCATACTTCACAGTTTCATAACTTTTTATTCATTTAACTAAACTGACCGACTATGAAGGATATAAACAAAGTGGTAAAACAGCAGACAGGCCGTCACTCCCTAATCAGACAGAAAGCTGAGACTGGGCAAGAAGCAGAGCATCAGGAGTCTACATTCTACAGACTGGGTCAGAAAACACAACAAGATTGCTGCTAAGGCTTAGCACAACATCTAGAATTGAAATACTATTAGCACAACATAAATATGTGCACAGTGCCAGCAGAGACATCCCTCGCCTGTGACACCTATTGACTGCCATTGCTCTTAAAGTAAAATATATACCCCATTCCAGATTCAAAAACCGACTTTAAAAGACAGTAAGATCAGGAAAGAGATTAGCATATATGATTTAAAGAAAATGCCATGAATAATAAAAACACCGTACTACTAGAATTTAGGGTTTAGGATTCTTTTAAAAGGAAATCCAACTATACATTTATAACATATTCTGAAAAAACAGACGAGCTGCAAACACCACGGTCTCAGGATGTTTCTAAAAGGGAGATTCATGTTTTAAGTGATCATTTCAATGATAGATTACAGAAATAAAATAAAAAAATAAAAATCAGGTGAATGTTTAAGGATTGAAGCAAATTATAAAGCACAGCATCCAAACAACCAAACACACTCTTAACCATTCATTAACAGGAAGTGCCATACCCTTTAGCTTTCCCTATTACATCATTTCCCTGGTTACAGACATGCATGTCAATCACCTTGTTCAGAATGAGATTCACTGCCATCTAGTGGCCAGTTCGGTTAATTATACTTTCTCCAGCATGGGGTCTGGCATGGATTCACATGCTCATGAATATTCCCTGTTGTCAGGCCGGGAATCTGGGGTAAAAGGTCTACGGCCCAGTGCAACAAGTCCTGTTACTCTCTTGAGAGCGCTGGGGATCGGGTGCCCATTGCTTCCTGATGTAAAACATCCTGGTGGTGTTGTCCATGAAGATCCTTGCCACTTTGCCCTACAGGGACAGAAGGAATGACTTGAGGGCCCAGAACACTGCCCGCAGATCCAGGATATTGATGTGTAGCTCCTTCTCCTCCTGCAACCACAGGCCTCTGGTGTGCAGATATCCGGTGTGGGCTCCCCAGCCCTCCAGGGAATCGTCTGTGGTGACCGTCTCCTGGTATGGGGGTTTTGAAACCCTTTGCTCCGGGCGACGGAGTGGGCGCCCAACCACCTTATCGCCCGATGCAACTCCTCGTCGATTGGGATCTTTTCTGTGAAGCTTCCGTACACCTGTATCCAGCGAGCGTTAAGGAACTCCTGAAGAGGTTGCATCCGTAACCTGCAGAGCTGGATAAGGTAGATGCACAACAACATCATGCCGAGCAGTGACTTGAGGGTCCTCACCAAGGCGGCCTTCAGTGACAACAGCCGTTGCACCTTCCCCAGTATGGCCGCTACCCTCTCCCCTGAGGGCGACACCAGGCAGGCAAACGTGTTGAGCCTGGCTCCCAGAAAAAGTGCATTCTGTGATGGTGTCAAGCAGGACTTTCGATAATTGACGCAGAACCCCAGATCTGTCAGCAGCCGGACTGTCTCCTTGATGTGTTTGACGGCTACTTCCCTTGACCTGGCCCGGATGAGCCACTCGTCGAGGTACACGTGTATCGCCTGTAGACGTAGATCAGCCGGCACTGGTGCCAGGCACTTCGTAAACACCCTGGGTGCCGACTTCAGGCCGAAAGGGAGGGCCTTGAATTGGTAGTGTTTACCTGCACTACGAAGCGCAGGAACTTCCAATGATTCCTGTGAATGGGGCAGTGGAAGTTTGCGTCCTCCAGATCCAGCAACGTCAAGAAGTCTCCTTCCTCCAGTTGGCCCAGCACATGCTGCAGCGTGACCATCCTGCATGTTTGGGACTTGATGTGCTTGTTGAGACGCCGCAGGTCTAGAATGGGCCTCCAGCCCCCGGTCTTCTTCTTGACTAAGAAGTATCAGGAGTAGACTCGGGATCCCCAGAGTCATCTTGAAACTAGCTCTATCACCCCTTTTCTTAGCATAGCCTGTACCTCCTGCAGGAGCTGATGGATGTGCTGCTCCTGCCGGGTCACTGGTGGGATCCGCAGACACTTTTGTTGAAACTCCAGTGTATGTCCGACCCATCTGTCGGTGGAGATCTTCTTCCACTCACTGACCAATCCCGCCAGCCGGCCTCCTACTGGGGTGCACGGGTGGGGGTCCGACATCCTGCTTTGGCACCTGCGTTCCGCCTTGGGGTTGACGAGGGCACTGGCCACCTCCACCGAAAGCCTTGGAACGGCCACTGTAGGTCTCCTGGGTCGTGGACCGGGAGGGCTGATGGTACAAAGAGGAACCTCCATCGAAACCCTTTGTCGATCTAACAGACTTTCCACTGGAGATGCGAAAGGAAGAGCGGTGCTGTTGGAGAGTGCCCAGGCCACAAACCGTCCCTGCATCAGTTTTGATGGCCTGTAAGGGCAGTAGTGATGGCCTGTAAGGACTCGTAGACTGCCTTCCCGAAGAGGTTGCCCCAGTCGAAGGGCATGTCCAGTACTCTCGTTTGGACCTTCTGGTGGAAATTGGTAGCCTTCAGCCAGCCTCGACGACGGAGGCAGACACCATTCCTCATCGGTCGCAACCCTGTGCCGGCGATGTCCAGGGCCACTGTGTTGGCATGGTCCGATGCCACTTCCCCTTCCTGGAGGAGCGAGATCACCTCCACCGCTTTTCATCGGGTATGAACTCAAGAACCGGGGCCAGTTTGCACCACAGTTCCCTGTCATACCTATCCAGGATCGCCAGTGCGTTGGTCGCCTTGACGGTCGAAGCCGCAGAGTAGATGACTCATATCCCCCAAAATAATGAATTTTCTCTGGGAGAAGAAATTATAACTTTATATGTATGATCTGTCGCTTCTATGCCAAGCTCTCATTCTTACACAATAATAATTTCACATATATTTATAGCACATCATGATACATTCCTCCCACCTGTAAGCACTATTTTTACACATGTTAATGGTACTCAGTTTATGTATGTTTGATGGATGAAGGGCCAAGACAGTCCTGCTGGTATTCAAACATTGCATCTCACAGTCTGAGCACAGATGCTTTACTCAAGCGCTTAGCTCGCAGAGCGATCTTTGTAGCTGTATACTCTAATGAACTTTGATTATAGATTAATTTCCCTAACTCCTGCTGGGCGACTGAGCGACTGAGCACTCCCCTAGTTGCTCCTAATGTCACTGATCATACTGTATGTGCCTGATACTAAGATATTATGTGGGGAGGGCCGCAGTGAGGCTGGGCCGCACTGGTGCCAACTGCTGAACCAACCTCTGGGTGCAAGGAGTACATCTAGGGGATGGGGCTAAAATGATGAACCATACAATGTCACATTTTTTATTTCTATAAATGATATAAATGAAATTATTACAGCAGCATTTCTCAACCACACAAGTATAAACGGGTTACTGTATGGTTTGTTCAGTATTTCTAGACATTTGCTGTGATGTGTGGGCCCCACTTCCCAGCATGCACTTTGGCATTGGGTCCATATGATGTATCACTCTTTTAGATTGATGCTGGGCACTTGAACCAGATTTACCCAGAGTAAAACTCATTCTTCTCTAGTCTTTCAGTCTGTCTTAGATTGGTGTTTGTTTTGGAACTACACTTCCCAGGATTCAGTTCAAGTTATTTCTCCTTCTCTCTTGGAATGTTGCTGGTTCTTTTTGTCAACATTTACCAGTGTGCAACACAAATATCTATTCCCTCTGTCAGTCCTTCTTAAAATATTGCTGGATCTTTTGCAGTGTTTTCCATCATGAAATTAATCGGCTTGTCATTTTCTCTTGGATAGTTACTCTGTCATTGGACACATTAGTTGGTGTGCCACTCAACTACTTCTTCGATCTTTCAATTATTTTTAGGTGTTGACTTTGTTTTGGGCTAGCTTTCATAACACTTCACTCTTTTTTGCACATCTAACCTTCTGACCTGGCTGCCATCTACAGGACGGCTGACCTGCTTTGCATTCCCTTTGACCCTTTTACCTCACGAACCATCAAGGATCTTTCATTAGTAGCCTGCTTTTATGTATTTTCCCTCTCCAAACTCTCTTTACTGGAAACGTTTTCTTCTTGCTTCAAGCTTGGCACAGTACTACCGATTCTCAAGACGCTGATCTCTACCCCTCTGCTGTAAATTCCAGGAGTAAACACTCTTCAAGAGGACCACCACTACCTTGAAAGTAATAATTATTGCAACATTCTTCATGAGAAACCTGCAGCAAAAAGGAAATAAATCCTGTCAATATGATTTACAACGCATTTACTTAATTTTCACGTTTTGGCCTTTTGTGAAAAAAAAACAATGACAAATGTGAAATACTTTGTTGGAAATAACATATTTGAATCTTGTGAAAATGAGAAAGGTAACATTGCAGACTGTTATATCCTGATCTTCCCTCTCAGTATCAACCATGCTACTGCAGAATGGAACTTCTGACGTCATGGAACGTTCACCTGCTGGCCACAGGAACAGTTCAGACAGAGGCCTGACTACAGTAAGGCTGGATGACCGGTGGTTGTCGTTGCTTATCTTGATGAGCTCCACAAATAAGTTTGCTGTACTTAATAAACAGCCCTACATGAAAGACACTACACAGGAGTCATCGCTGCGTGCAATCCTTGAATATATCAGATACCATTTTAAGGGCCACTCTCCACTCCCATGAGGCTGAGGACCCTGTAATGGCCGCACCTGGTATACACTGCAGCGGGTAGCACACTGGCCATGTGGCCATTCTAGCCTGCATGGACTAGGCACCCATAGTCATAAATGGACCATTGGGGGCCCCATTAATAGTAAATGCCCGCCAAGCAGAATGGAGGAGCTGGGGGAGAGGAGTGCCCTCAAGGACCAACCTCTTCGGGAGTCCACTGAGGGACTTTAAGGCCGTTCCCAGGCCTTCCCTGTGCCTCATCCTTGGAGTCAAATAATAGATGAAATAGAAAGAACACAGCCCCTCTGCCGCTTGCGAGATAAAGCTGTTCCAGACTGTCCCGGAGGCTGTACTTTCGCCCAGGGAACGCACAACATTCTGGCTATGCAACAGAACTTGCAGGCAGTGGATCTGTACCTGGGACAGGTTAACACCTGTCTGAAGATATGGCAAACAGTACCTCACGTTAGTTACTAGCTTTGGATGTACAATTTGAGAGAAGTTCTTGATCTGGTATTACAGCTTTCAGAATGCTTTTATACAGATTAACTCCATTAGCTGTTTCAAAAACTGCAGCACCCTGAAGGAAAGGATTTTAGTGCTAGTTCCATTAATGGCTGGGACATACAATTGTCAGACCTCTGCCCACCAACAACCGCTATCTGCACTCATAAAGTGCACATTTGCCATAACATTAAGTGCATTGATAACATGTTCTCACATTTCAATTACATGGCAGCTTTGACATGCCAGATTTTCATAAGACAGACAGGAGCTCTTCAAATATGGACTCTGACGATTTAATTCTTGTTTATTTAAGTTTGCTTGGGCCATACTAAACAGATACTACACCTAAAAATATCAAACCCAAGCATTTCTAAATACAAAATGTACAATATATTCCTTTACACAAAGAACAAAGTAGAGAATGACATCTTACATTTCATCTAAAAACATTTGTTTCTTTATCCAGAATGTCATGAAGAGTAAAATGAATGATTTTTGTCATGTTGCTAGACAGTGCGTCCAAAATAAATCAGATTGTAGAATGCTAAAATGATGTACCAGTTTATCCAAAACATTATATTTCAATACACGTAGGTCTATCACACTATTAATAAGCGGTGTGTACTTTCTTGTATACAGTGGTCATTACAATGGTTCTATGTTAGAGCACTGCATGTTTTGCTTGCAGGTAAAAACACATTTTCTTCCACAAAATGCGAGTTGGGGGCACTCTCACCAACCCACTGTTCCCCTTTGTGTTTACCTTACCCCAACCTCATATCAATCTGTTCACAGCAACACATGCTGTAAAAAGAAATCAGTAAAATAGTTGATACTTTTTACTCATGAGCAACATGGTAGTATCCTCTGTAAGATTAGAAAAAACGCTTGCCCCTCGGGATGTCATGAAGTTGTAGCAGAGTACAAAAGGAGGTATCCAACTCGTTCCTGGAATTTGGTTTTAAGATTCTCAGGTTCAGAAACTATGGGCCTCATTATGAGGTTGTCTGTAACCCTGATCCAGTCCCACTGGCGTGTTGCCATCGCCCCCGAAACACTGTTTCCGGCGCCTGACTTCCCGGTGCCACCGGGACATTACAAGTCCTGGCAGCATGGGAAGTCAGGCATATGATTCCATGAAGATCAAGACTTGGAAGCACATGCAACGTTGCTAACAGTGCCGGTGCTTCCGTCACAACTCTGCCTGCAGGGCTGTTGCCACCTGCAAGGTCAGACGTTCCAGGCACAACGGCCCCTGCGGGCAGATTTATAGTGTGGCGGCCCGGAAACAAGGGTGCCAATAAGATTACCTGCACCCTTGTTTCTGGACCGCCACACTCGTAATGAGGCCCTATATGTTGAAGGGATAAACACTGACTATATGGAAGACTGTCCATCATTGATCTCGGTTGGAAGCAGCATGTTATTAACATATGTATTTTTTATGTATACATTTGTGTCAACCTTCCCTTCTGCACTACAATTGTCTAATGTGAGAAATCTGAGGGTATTCTCAGTCCTACTCCCCTTGGATCCTCTGCACAGGTGGCCAGGGAAAGGCCATCGCTCTTGGATCCTGACCCCGGGGGTGGAAAAGCGAGGGAGGATCACCTGGGGAAGGGTCCCTGAGAATTGGGAGTGGGGTACCCTGTGTGAGACATGCTATTCCCGTTTCTCTTGTGACAGTCACTCTAACCGCGGAAATAACAGTGATGTACAATTACAAAGCTTAATAAATATTGCATGAAAAAATATTGAAATGCCTTTTACGGTGCACATTGTAAAAATACCTATTTTTTGGGGGAACAAGCCCCCCTTACCCCTCCTACTCCTAAACTCTTATCCCAATTCTAACCTACATCTGTGTTCTTACACCTAAAACTCACCCTATCATAACAATTTATTTTCTTTATTTCAATATTTTCTCAGCTTTTAGGTGTTTTATACCCACTCTGTTGTTTCTTGTAATATTCCTGGATACCCCTTTATGGGTTATTACAAACCAGTTTGCTTGGTGTTGGTCATTAGAGATTTGTCTTGATTTGGACTTTTACATAGAAATGCAATTCTCTTCTGTTTAGGAAATATGTTTATAGTAATGAAATACAATTAAAAAAAGCTACATTTAAAAAAAGAAATAAAATGTTTTCACATACAACACCCGACAGTACTGAGATGAAGAAGAAGCAACCGAGAGTGATGAAGATTATTTTCACCACTTTGGTACTGGGACGATGAAGATGCATGCAAAGTACTGTGAGGGTCAGTCATGACCCTCTAATTATGGTCAGGCAGGGCCAGTCAATCAGTTTTTCACACCTGCCGCCTGTCAAGGGGCTACAGGTGTATAAAAGGAGAATAACTCAGCAGCTAAGAGAGAAGGAGAAAGAGAAGGAGCAACAGGGAGACCTGAGTGCGGAGGAGCAGCAGGAGACCTATGTGAGGAGGTAACCATGGTGGCCAAGGAGAAAGAACCAAGACACTGGCAAAAGACCCAGAAGACGTGTGGGACCAGAGGAGAATGGGATTTGTCATTTCCCCAAGCCTATGAGCCTCCAAAGCTCAGCACCCGCAGCAGAAGCTGCTGGGGAACGCGGAACCCCGAGAACGTGGTCCGCGTCTGAAATGATACGTCAGAGGTGCCAGCGAGAAGCAGAAAATAGGCGGTAAGTGAGTGAAGCTTTCACCGCTAGGTTTCCCTGCTTCTGGAGCTGAAAGGAAACCGCGGGAGCCATCGGACGAGCACAAAGGAGGCTGGTGAGTGTCGGGAAGCTGCTAAAGGACCTCCAGTGAGTAACGGTCCATGAACTTTAACAATTGAGTGCATATTGAATATCAAACCAGATGAGAATGTAATTTCAAAAGAAAACCAATATACTTTCAATGTCTAACTATACGAAAATGTAACATTGAAGCAAACTGACCTATTTAATATTGAACTCACTCATAGTGTGCCTTTGAAGCAAACAAGTGTATGGTTCAAAGCAAATATAATTAAGCAACATAAAGTCCCTTTTGAACTCTAAACTGAAATTCAGCCATATTGATCCTATGTTGCACAACGAGTTACATTTCACCTGGAAGTTGAAGATATTAAAGGCTGAAGGAAGCCTTAACAACGACCTGTAATGACTGAGTGCTCTGTGGCAAAGCTACAACCTGACAAGGGATGTGTAATACATGGTGGCAGAGCCACGAGACAACGAAGGAGAAGCCAGAGGAATATAAGAGTAGCCCTAGAGCCAAGAGGGAAATAAAAGGAGACAAGTGAAGGTGACTTGGTGCACAGGAGCCAGTGCCACGGAACCTATGTCTGGGCTAAGGAACCCAGGGAACCTGGTTGAGCAACCTGTGATGGGTGGACCATGCTGCCTGATAACTGAGCCTTGATCCGAGAGCCTTGAATGGTGAAAATTAAAGGACACCACGAAGCAAGTACAATAAAACCAATGCAACACTTTTGAAAAGACTGAATGAAGTGAAGTCTTGGGGAAGGGAATCATGAGGCTTGCGGTATTACACTTGTTCTCTTGGGAACAAAGTCCAGAGATCCTTTTTGTTTGGATTGTGCAACTTAAAGCTTGGGTAAGGGAACCCCAAGGATTGGTTTTCAACTATATCACCTTGACCTTGAGGGCCTGATTCACAGAAATGTTTTATAATGGTGCAATCCTATTGGAAAACGCTCTGTGAATCAGAGACTTTTTGTTAATGGAACTTTCATATGCTTGTGGAGGACGTTCATATGCTTGGGGGAGGGGAGCTGAAAGGAAGAAGCTCAGAACTTTGCGTTAAACACTGTTTCTTTGGACTGACATCCCTACACATGTATAGGTTCTAGATGTCAGGGCAATGATAGGTTTTGTGTGAGGAATTTTTCCTCGTTTATCTTATAATCCGAGATGGAAAATGTGAATCTTTTTTCATTTTCGGATGACCAGTACAAGAAGTTGCTGGAGACACCAATTGTGCCATTTGGAGATGGCCCAACAGTGGAAAAAGCAGTCGCCCCTAATGAAGTTGAAATTTTTTTACAAAAAATGAAAAAGTTAACAAGGACTGACCTTCATGGCCAGTTCATGTTACAATATTTAAGGGCTGGAATTATTCCAGAGGGCCTGCAGGTGAAGAACATCCCGAGGATATTTGTTGACAACCCCAAGTTCCAGAAGAACTTCAGTGGGGTTGGCAACAGGTGTTCTCGGGATTGGATCATGTTAATCATTGAAACAGCGCAGGAGGAAACTAAAAAACAAGGGATAGAGTTGGAAATATTGGAAAAGGCTTTTCTGGAAAATACCGCAATTAAAGATGCAAAAAAACAACTTGAAGCCTTAGAAGAAGAAATCAAAAAATTCAAAGGTTTGAATTTAGAAAGAAAAATCAATAAGCTAAAAAAAGATTTTTCAAACTACAATGAAGAAAGAACGTACCCCTATCTAAGAAAAGGTTTCTTTACTGACCCCCCAGTGAGTGGATACAACTTTCGGAGAAATAATCGCTACTCTAATTTCTCTAACACTTCAGGATCATCGAGTGAATCAGATCCTGCCCCAAATGCGCCACCTAATCCTGGCACGAGTGGGAGAGGACAAAACCAACAACAACGGTTTTTTTTCAGAGGGGGACAGCGAGGCAGGCCCAGACAGCAACAGCCCCAATATGGACAGGGAATGAGGACCAGACAATGGTACACCAATCAGTGACCCCTGAGGCTGGAGATCAGATGCCCATTTTCAATCTATCTCAACATCTTCTTAGCAAACCTGATCTGGACCTTCTGTCCAAAGGGCTCTCCTATGTCCCCACTATGAGAGCTGATACCTTCAATATGGAATTGAAACTCCATAGATTTTTTAGAAACATCAGGCTCAAGCATTTTTTTGAGGTATATCTTCCAGCTCATCCATATGAAAAGGGGTCCACCCGGGATAAAACACCCAACATCAGTGGTCTCAAATTGAAATCTGGCTTCACCCCACCCCCCTATACATGTCCACCCGAGATTATGGCATTCGAAAATATTGTTACACGAGAAATACTTGAGGCCATTAAGTCTAAGAACCACAAACCAGATAATTTGACTAAAATGGAGAGACTTAGCCTCACTAAACTATGTAATGATGATTCGATCACTATAAAACCTGCAGATAAGGGAGGTGGGATTGTAATTCAAGATACATCTACTTATGAAGCAGTGTGTAGAGGTCTTCTGGATGATACAAAATCATATAAAAAACTGGAGAGGGACCCCACAATACGTTTACAAGAAAAGATAAGAAGCCCGGTAGATCATGCTTTGGGTGAAAGATGGATTAGTGATGAGGAGGGTGTTTTTCTGAATAAAGTGCAACCTAAGAGGGCAGCATTTTATACGCTCCCAAAAATTCATAAAAATCCAACTCATCCTCCTGGTAGACCTATTGTTTCAGCTATTGATTCACTGCTGGAACCTTTATCTGTGTATGCAGAGTTCTTTCTTAAACCATTTGTACTAATGATGCCATCATATGTAAGAGATTCAACTCATATGATTAACATCATTAGGGGTATCACAACGGAAGAAGGAGACATCCTTGTAACAATGGATGTCGAATCATTGTATACAGCAATTCCGCAGATGGAGTGCTTACATATTTTGGGCCTCTATCTGGACAAAAGGCCCAGACCACATTTGCCTCCCACAGAATGTATTCAAGAATGTATCAGGTTGGCCATGACTGAGAACTTTTTCCTGTTTAAAAAACAAATCTACAAACAGGAGAAAGGGGTCAGTATGGGTGCGACCTTTGCCCCAAATATCGCCAATTTGTACATGGCTGCTTATGAGGATAAATTCATACTGGGACAAGATAATGAGCTAAAAAATCATCCAACTTTGAGTACACATTTGAAAATGTGGCATCGTTACATTGACGATGTGTTTCTTGTATGGAGGGGGTCTATCGCATCACTGATGGAATTCCATGAATGGGTGAATCGCTGTGATGTGAACATAAAATTCACTATTGAACATAATCATCGTCAAGTCAGTTTCCTTGATCTTTTGATCAAAAAGAATGGGAATCAACTAATCACGACTCTGTTTAAAAAACCTACTGATAAAAATACTTTGCTGCATTTTGACAGCTTTCATCCTGCGAGTTTGCGTCAAAACCTCCCCTATGGACAGTTCCTACGGATCAAGAGGAACTGCTCAGAGTGGGATGAGTTTAAAGTACATGCAGAACAACTGAAGGAAAGGTTGACCAACAGGGGGTACCCGAGAAGATTAGTAAAGGACCAATTGAAGAGGGCAGAAAATACAAACAGAGAAATTTGTCTTACTAAACAGAGCAAAACGAAATCGGAACGCTTTGTGTGTGTTACAACTTTCAACCCAGTGAGTGGGGATGTTAAGCAAATAATAGGAAAACATTGGCATCTAGTAAAACAACCTGGGTCTCTAAAAGAAAAACCCATGTTTGCATTTAAGCGCAATCAAAATCTTAGACAGAGACTAGTGCACACATACCGAGAGCCAACCAAAGAGCTTACCATCAATGATCAATGGGGATTACCACCCATTATTGGCCACTATAAATGTGGCGGTTGTGTTGCATGCCCCTTGACCGAGACAAAACGAGAGTTCCAATATGGGAAGAGAACCTGGAAGATGAATTGTCATACCAATTGTCTTACAAAAAATGTAGTTTACATCATTACCTGCCCATGTCGTTTATTGTATGTAGGCAAAACAACTCGGGAAATCCGACAGCGTATATCTGAGCATAGAAGCTTTATACGGAACAAAGTAGCAGATTAACCGTTGGTTGAGCATTTTGTAAGAATGAAACATAAAGATACAGATATGAGATGGTTTATATTATAACATATCAAACCTAATATGAGAGGAGGCGATACTGGTAAAATATTGCATCGTATTGAACAAAAATGGATCCATGCCCTCAATACAGTGGATAAAGGGTTAAATGTATCGGTCGAATGGAACAATTTGGTTATAAACAATTGATCCAATTTACAAAAAGTCCATACCTAACTTCTCTAAATATGGCAACTAGTAATGTGTTGTTGGGGCATTTAACTGGTGCCCATCGTGTATAAAAAGGTCATGTGTCTATGCATGTTCACAATATTCTGAAGAGCTTGGCTATTAAGATCCATATAAATTTACGAATCGAAAGATATGGGTCAAATGAATTATTCTGGTAATTAAATAATGCTCTCTGGTGATTATGTACCATAGATAAAGTAAAATTATTACATAGTAATCTGTGTTCATTGTAACAATATCGTGTTTTTTTGAAACAACAAAATATAAAATTATATGCTTATCGGTTGTTGTGAATGTTATGCCGATTAATTATTTTGCTGTAGGGACAATTGTAAAACAAATTTAAGAATGATTTGAGATACTTGACTATGTATATGCAAATGGACTCAGTGCCTTGAATTAGGGAGTTCGACAATATTAGGTCATTTTTTTTTTTTTTTTTTTTTTATTATCTCACATAAAATAATTTTTCCCACATGAAACGTGACGACGGCTTGTTTTGCTGTTTTTCGGTCTTTTTGCATCATTATTGGTATCATATTGGACTCTATTTAAGTGAAGTCCCAGCCGTAACAGGTGCTGTTGCTATGGCCTCGGTTATCATTATTGTTCCTGTGTAAATGAGCATCTATGTGCTATCATAATGGAGGATAGACTATTTGCGGGTTTTCATTCCTTCTTTTCAGTGTCTAGGAAGATAAGCACTTTGTTTATTGGTTTTTTTCAATCGCCATTTTCGAGTTAGATACGGTAGTTGTGATAACCCTCGGGTCGTGGTCATTTTTTTAGTCCTTTTTTAGTGTTCAGGGACGTGAGTACCTCTTAAAAGAAGTAGTCCCTCACTTATGTTTAGCATCCAGCTATTTCGAAAGGGTTTGAAGTCAGACGTGGTTACCGTGCGGGTAAGTTCAGGAATACATGTGCCATGTTGAACACATGTTTAAGTATGCGAGTCTCTCTGAATATGGGCCGAGTCATCGGTGAGTGGATAACTGATACGTGATAATATGCGTGCCTTTAATCTTTGTTGCTGTTGCTTAGCACTCCTCTATGTTGGGGGTGTTTCTCACCTGCGGGTCCTGGACCGTTTGGTTAGGCATGCTCTCGTGGCGGGGTGGATCTTGTGGACGAGCGCGGAGCGCTGTTCTTTTCCTCCCTCACTGGTGTCAGTGGTGCATGGTTACTGGGAGAGTAGTTGCGCGATACAATCAGCGCGTTTTAGAATGTACCCTTCTGGTACATTTTCCATTTTCCGTGAGTTGATTTTGTCAGGACTCGGATTGTGCTTCCCCATTAGTCTGTCCAACGTGGGTTCGCACTTCTCGTCACTTCTCGTGGGGCGTCTCACATAGTCATCTGGTGTTACTTGAAAAGAGATGGCACTCTCAGCACTAGTATTTGGTTTTTATTCCCAGATTGTCTTCTGGGTCTGTTGATACTGACTCTAAGCACGTTCTGTCGTATCTATCTTCACCATAGTATGATGGTGCATGATGAACTAACGTATAAGGAATGCAATTGGTAGCGGAGTTAAATATGGAATTTTTACTCATATGGCATTCATGTTGTTTTTTGGCAGAAATACAGTAATTGTGACATCAAGTGTGCAATTTCTATGCCGAAGGCCGCGGTAGAAACACCCCGACTTTTGGTCTTAAGCTGTACCATGGGCACAAGTAAGTGGGGCTTCTAGTGGATGCCGATGATTGACACAATCTGGTGGTGAAATTAGATACCCCCATTTGGATAGTTTTAAAGTATATGTTTGTATTGGTTCCACAGGTTCAGTATTTGCACTGAGGCTAGTGGAGGATTAATTTCCGATATCCCGTTCATCTTCCCTCGACTTGGAACTTGGGGGTGAGTAGGGTTCGAATGTGTCAAGATATCTGTAACACATTGTGACACTAATAGTCACCTTACAAAATAAAATGGGATGACACTCTGGTTTTATGGTTGTTTTTAGATTGGTCACGGACCCACCCGTATTAAGAATCGGGGCGAAGAACTTTGCTTTGCCTCACGTCCTGAGGAAGGTCTCCGACCGAAACACGTGTCGACGTTTCTGTGTGACAAATACCTGACCCAAAGAACTGGCGTTAGATACACTACGACACCTAATTTTAGGGACTGGGTCTATTAGGGCATTTAGGCAATGAAGTTGTATACTGAAAAACCCAATGAGATGAAATATCATGGGTGTTGATATATTGTGTGTATATGTAAGAATGAGCTTTGTATGTGGCTATGAATGTTGATATGAAAAAGTTTTTATGAATTTTTTATACTGCGGAAAATGGTTTTTTCATATGCTAAATTTGGCTAATAAAATGTGAATATGTACTAAAGAGTGTCATCTCTTCTCACTGATCCAATCTTGGATATTTCTGTACTATACCTGAAGGATCAGGGTTAAAGCGCAGGTCTACCCCTTTATTTTCCCCCAGGTTTTGGATACAGACAGACTATTAAGTTGAACTCTTTGGCTCAGACGTTCCTTAGTTTTGTTCAGGTAGGGAAATCCCACCATAGCATAGGGCAAGATAGGCTTTCAACCATCCTGACATTTAAGTTAATAAATATGTTTTGTTTGAATTTTAAGTCTGTTGTCTGTGTACTTCTTCATGATGCCTTCACACTACATCTAGGAAACAAAGTGAGGGTTCCCCTATCTCCATTCTGAATTTAATACACTTGTGTACAGTGTTAATGAATGTTAACAATTCTTTCAACACCTCAATTATCCCAGTCCAAATCCCCAAAATATCGTCTCTATCCAACATAGCACCTTGTCTTTCCAAATGGGATAATTCAATGTATGAGTCGGCTCTAGTGCCATTGGTGAACCCATGACAGTACCTGCTACTTGAAGGTGGAAGTTTGTCTCAAATCTAACGTAGCTATTGTACAAAATAATGTTCAAGGTTCTATGATGAATTGTTTGTTGCCTTGTACATATTCAGTGTTCAACAGAGCACATTCAATTGCCTCTAATCCATCTTGGAGAGGTATACAAACTTTGTATATCCATTGAAAACAGAATACTTTGTGGAGGGATCAAATCAATCAGTTCTAGAGAATTCAAAAAGTGGGTGGTGTCTCTCAGATATGTGTCTGTATTTTGAACTATCGGCTGGAGTAGGCTGTCTATATATTGGGTCAATGACTCAAAGACACTTTCCGCACCTGCCACTATAGGGCGGAAAGGTGAATGTGTGGCATGTTTATGTATTCTTGGTAATGCGTATAATATAGGTGTTAATGAACATTTCTGTTACAAGAAACCTTACGTTTTGGAAGAGATTCATCCATTTTCATAGGCTGTTTCTAGTGTTCTGTCAATAATTTCACATATGTCTTTCAACGGATTTTGATCTAACTTAATATATGTGGATTCTTCATCCAGCAGTGCCAAATAGGTCTCCCTGTAAAATTGTGTGTCCATCACTACTGCCGCTCCCTCCTCGTCTGCTGATTTAATGATCAACTCTAGATTTATCGACAGATTATCCAATGTTCGTAGTTGTTTTAGTTTGATGTGTTATTTAATAACTTCTTTGAGTAATGGCCCTCATTACAAGTCTGCTGGTAACCCACTAGTGCCACCAGCGGGTTACTATCCTGGTGTTTATCAGGATATTATGTGTGCAGGCAACGGCAGTAAGTTCCCATTCTATGGAGTCCATGGGATGGGAACTACTGAAGCACCGGCACCGTTGATACCGGTGCTTCAGTGATGAATCTGCCGGTAGGGGCCTGATCTCCCAGCAGGCCTGGCGTGCCGATAGTTAATTGCCCCTACCAGCAGACTCGCAGTATACCAGTCTGGGAAAAATGCCAGAGCTGGTAGTACCGGCTGTTTTACAAGCATTTTTACCACACCGGTTCCCTCCTAATGACCTCCAATGTGTCTCAAATATTTGAGCATGTTAGTTTTAAACATATTTACAGTGACATTGTTTATTTGAGGGTCAAACTGACTCTTTTCCTTCGTCTCCAACATGTGAAATATGACTGAAGTTCTACCATAAGAGGGATAGTGTCAAAGAATATTTTAAGACGCATTTTGCACAGCAAGTTATGCAGATTCATAGTTCAGAGAAGAAGTTAGTGTCAGAAGCTGGGACACAAAAAGGATTCTATTAAGTATATTGATCTGTTCTTAATTCTCAGAGTATTGGAGGAAATATTGACAATAATATGTTCTACCGGTTTGTTTTTGGCCTGAGATTTCATTTGTCCACTCCTGTTTTTCTTCCTAGGTCTAGAAAAGAAGAGGAACCAGAGGGGACATTATTTACTGAAGATATAAATGTTATTGCCTGTAGTTGTGACCTGGTAATCACTGTATCAGATCTCTCTGTCTCATGTGTTCTCGACTCTTCACTGTTCTCAGGATGCTCTGTTCTCACTGCCTGGCTGTTACTTGAACTAGTGTCGCTGCTCTGCTCTCTATCAGATTGATTCCTTCTTTGGCTCTTTGTTCTTTGGGTATTGTTCCTTGATTGGTAGTATTCCTGCCAATTGTAAACAATATCGTGGAGATAATCTAAGGTATCACATCTGAATTTGTGTACTTCACGCTGTTCGATATCCTAACCATAACTTTCTAACTATCTGTTAGTGTCTTTAATATTTTGTTGACTTCAGATTCAGAGAGAAGGGCTGTGAGTTGGGGTTTTAGATCTATAATCTCAATATCTATTGATGTTAATGATTTTGTAAGTTATTCAATTGTCAAGAGAATTAAATATAACAACCATTGTTCAAGATCTGTTGCCACTCTTGTACACATGTGTAGTAATGGGCTTGCATTAGCCTAGCAATGCAAGCCACAGAATGTTACCTGGGCTGGAACCTTATGTTCACTCAAGGTTCCAGCAGTGGCAGTTAGAGGACACACAGGATGGGAGAAGATCAAGAAAGGATGTTACCATATTAGCTCCTTACCTCCTTTTCATATCCTGACCCTGTAACAATAAAGAAGCTTTCCTTTTGATATACTTATGGCTCCAGCGTCCTTCCTGACCTAACTATGAACCCAGATACTACAAATGGCAACAAGTATTTCTGTTGAACCCTGATGCAGTGCCTGACCCACTGGAATAGCGGCCAGAGTGAGGAAAGATGTGTCAGGCAGATGTCAAAATGGAGAAAGTGGAGCGGAAAAAGATGAGCTGCCAAATTGGAGGACAAGGTATAAGTCCTGTGGGGGAGATGTACAGAAACATCCCTGCAGGCAGCCAGAAGACAGCGCTTGGTGCCAGCGAAATTGGTGAATCTGAAGGTACTGTAGTATGGTAGTGCGTTTGGCAAGCAGCTGTCTGGGAGTGCTGACATATAAAACTACTGGAAATGCTGAGGAGAGTTTAGCGTTTTATTAATTGCATGATAAAGGCAGGCTGCATGTGATAAAGTACTGCTCCAGTTCCTCAAAGTACTGTAAAATAAACAAGATGTGAGGAGAAATAAGGCAGGAAGATTGAGCAATCAGGCGTGCGAGGGTCGCTCTATTAAATGAGTACTAAATAACGTCTGTGGCACTGTATGGTGCTAAGAATGATGCGATGATGCCGTCGATTGGTAAACTGTGGGTAATGTGCCCGTTAATACCGTTAGTATGATGGAGTTCTGTGTGGCTGGGGAGATCTTGTGGAATGATGACGTCACAGCAAGTGTGGGGGCGTCTGGCGGAGCATTGAATGCTGTCATGATGCGTTCTGGATCGTTGGAAGAATGCTCCATTATTCGTGTACAAATATCTGTAATAAAAGAAGAAAGCACTGCACGTCGTGATGCGCGTCATGATGCACACAGAATCGAGTGGTTTACTTCAGTGTTACTGTTATGTGGAGAACACCTTTGTGAAAGGGGAATGCTCATATAGGCGTTTGGAAAGTACAGCAAGGAAAGGAAATGCATGGAGCAGCAGCCATGGAAATCTCTATTTTGTTTATATTGAGCACCAGGAACAACGACCGATGCAGCACCAGAAGAGATGTTGATTATTTTTCCGACAAACAAACAAAATAAAAGCTACCATTTTCTTTCTTAATTTATTGCTGTGTCTGTAAAAAGCAAAGTCAAATGGTCAACCAACAGCAATGAACTTCTGTGTTAAAAAAAAAGTGACAACAAATGAAATGAAAGTTAGGAGGGAAGCAAGCGACTACGGGTTTACAAGTCCGTAATTAGAAGGTTTTTTTTGTCTTTTCTCGACGATTGAAGAGGTAACATGGTTTTTGGATGCAGTGTTGGACTATGTGCATTAGTGAAACAACTTTTTATGGGCAGTGTTTATGTACTGAACGTTTTTTTTTCTTTCCAGTAAATGCGGATAAGGCAATTGAATATGCTAGCACTGTAAAAAGGATTACAGTATGAGGAAGTGTATTTATGATTTGTCATTTTGGAGAATGGGGAAACGATATGCAATGGTTTATATGCATTAATGGAATGAATGGTGTATGATGTATGAGTGTGTCAGTATGGTTGACAACATGGTGTTATGTGTATATGTTTCAATTTTTGTGAGGCAGCAATGTAAGGAAAGCTAATATGGTTTTATGTGTACAAGATTTATATTTGAGGCAACAGCAATACTGTCAGAGCCCAGCAGGGGCCAAGTGTAGCAGCCACCAGTGTGGGGGCCTATTTATCCAGTAGATGCCATCTCTGTCCCTCTTGTAGGAATATCAGGTGGGGAAGAGTGGCATCTACTGGACCAAAACGACATCAGGAGCACACGAAGACCCGAAGACTACAACTCCCAGCAGCCTCGGGAGCAGCACACTCAGGGACTGGCACGCAGGGCCTGCAACCCGTGCGGACAACGCCCCAGTTATCGCGCATGCGCGAGACCGGTTCGCGCATGCGCAAGCCCTGAAACCCTGTTCGCGCTCGACTTCCTCACGGGCGGACGCATCCTGCAGAGCTCCGAGTGTGCGCAACTCCTACGCGGAGCTCCGAAAAGGCACAACTCTTACGCGGGGCCATCCCTCACCCAGACTACATCGCCGCGGCCCCGCGGCACAAAAGATAAGTACTTTAACAGTCCCGAACCGCTAACTGCATGAAGCCTCGGGGAGAATTGGCCCGGGGAGGCACCGGTTCACTGCAGGAGACTTACATGCCATTCTGGGGATCAGGCGCATGATAATTACTAACCGCATGTGGAATTGTGTGCGAGCCTATCTGTGATAGAAACAAGCTACGTGAACGCACGCACTAATTCCTTCTCATTTGACAGACGCAGCTCACGGTTTCCAAGGCACCGCTGGGGGGGCCCGCAGGCAAAACCGGACATCGGACAAGTACCGAAGCTAAGTTTTTTCACAGTTTCTTTGGGATTACGTTTTGTGTCACTAACTGCCTGGTACTGGACCAGTACAAACCCAGATTGTGCTGTATGGGTGTTCCTAATGCATGGGGTTTCCAACCAATGGGTGGGCTGTGGGCTGTAACACAGTGCAATTGACACTGAAGTAAGTGTCAACTAACGGAGCCAATGCTGAATTGCTGAAGTAAGCAATGCTTGGAGCTAGCTTATGAATCGGTGTTAATAATAAGCTAAGCATATCACCCTACGCAGTGCAGTAAGACAGTGTATGATTGTTGTGATGCTCATGAGTGCATGCATTCGATCAAAGGTGTTGAGTGACCAACCAAGCATCAAGAGATCAGGAGCATGTCTTTCCCCTAACCCCTACCTAACCATAACTCCTCCCTTAACCTCTACCCGGTGATCCTACAACCCCACACCTATCCAACCCGTGGACCCTAACCCTCTTTCCCCGTGGTGGTTGCGGTTTCCTGTGTGCATTAAGTCCCAGGCGCCAAAACTGCTAAGGGGAGGAAGGAGTTCGTGCTACTTCTGCGCTGGATCAAGAGCCTACGACAAATACTCATTTGGGAAATGTGTAAGTCAATTATCATTTATGCACTGTTTTGAATGTAATACTGTTTTTATTAGAGATGGGCAATTTTCTTTTTTTTCTCCTCAACATGCCTGCATATGCAATGTTAGGATGTGTCATGTATTTTATTAGTGGCATGCATTGCTTTCTGATGTTAGCAATGGAACTGGATGTACATTTAGGTAAACAAAATAACAATGGGATTTTAGGATAGAATGTAATGTTATTGCTAGGAGATATGAAGTACAAGTTTTGTTTTAGCTGTTTTAGCAGTTTATGAATTTACATAGCACATCGGTGATGTGGCTATATGATTATGTAGGAAAGTATGCACTACATGTTTTGAGTGTTGAGTGTGTGCGCAGGGATGAAATATTAGACATACAAAAACCATATAGAGACGTGGAGCCAAATTAACGACGTGGTGACCAGGCTCCTCACACAACAATGTAGGACACTCATACAACAAAAGATCACCTCACGTCTTTGGTTACCCCTTAAGGTGTCCCCTAGGCCAGAGATACCTCGTGCTTTATAGCTAACAGATACTAAGTTGACACATTATTTATATATCACTATTTTATTAAATCAACATCACATATCTTTATAACATTTTATAAAACACCTTTTCTAAAAATACAATAATTCCTAAAAATCCTATTACAAACATGTCTCATAAGAACCATACCCAAAAGCAACCTGTGTTGTGCTTAATTCTGTGACATCCTACCTATACAAAGCTAAGTGTTGTATAATATTTTGAAGGAGAACACTCTGCCTCTAGACACACAATGGTCGGTAGCTATCTGGTTCCTTATAAGTAAAGGAGACCACCGATAACATCTAGCATTGGTTCTATACAATTCTACCCCAACTAGTGCTACCCAGGGGTGAAGACCAAATAAATTTATACTTTTTGTATTGTATCGTCACAAAATCACAATACCATAATTGCCTTTTGGGTATGGTTCTTATGAGACATGTTTGTAATAGGATTTTTAGGAATTATTGTATTTTTAGTCAACTTAGTATCTGTTAGCTATAAAGCACGAGGTATCTCTGGCCTAGGGGACACCTTAAGGGGTAACCAAAGACGTGAGGTGATCTTTTGTTGTATGAATGAAATATTAGACTCCATGGATTGTGGTACTGTATATTCAAGTGTGGGTGAAATGCGAGGTACCATGAAAGGAAGTGTTGATCTTTTGTACTTAGAGTTGATTATGCACTGTATGTTCATTAGTGGTAATGAAATGCGAGGTGCTTTATTGGGGTGAGAGTGTTATGTGGATGAAGTGATGTTTTAAGTGAATGGTAAGAGTGTAATGTGTATCAAGTGATGTTTTAAGTGAATGATGCTATCGCCTCCTCTATTGGTAGTTATGGCAGGCAGGGAAGTAGCGCATCCAGTGTATGGCGTTCGGTACTTTTAGGTGAGAGGGATATATAGGTGATATGTGATTAGTGACCCATGTATGTGATAGGGTGCACTTGTATTGAGAGTTTTGGGTGCTTTTTGTGGATAGCGACCCGTGATAATGAAGGGGTGCACTTATGGGATAGTGACACGTCATAAGTTAAGGCCTATGTTTGGTGCACATGTATTGATTATTCTTAGCATGCTTATTGTGATCTATTCACTTGGATAGGTTGTCTGATCAACCTCCTGTTGCGTTGTTGCTTTGACGTACTGTGTTTGTGCAGTTGTTTGTTTCCATGTGATCTTTGTATTGTGTGTTTCTTTACTTTCACTTTCCTACTTCTATATGTTTTCTTGAGGTAATTGGAGGGTTAGTGTGATGGCGCAGTTGGCTGGTCTTTTCTTGTGAGGATAGGTGGATGGTGAGGTGTGAGATGTATGATAGGTTTGATGGTGATGCTTGATATGTATGATAGGTTTGATGGTGAGTCTGTTTCGTAGTGGTTGGCTGTGTCATGGAAATGGTGTGTCTTTTAGTAACGAAAGGGGATGTGTAGTAATGGGCTTGTATTGGCATAGCAATGCAAGCCACAGAATGTTACCTGGGCTGGACCTTATGTTCACTCAAGGTTCCAGCAGTGGCAGTTAGAGGACACACAGGATGGGAGAAGAACAAGAAAGGATGTTACCATATTAGCTCCTTAGCTCCCTTTCATATCCTGAACCTGTAACAATAAAGAAGCTTTCCTTTTGATATACTTATGGCTCCAGCGTCCTTCCTGACCCACCTATGAACTTAGATAATACAAAAATCAAATGTTCCTTACAAAGGGTCAGATGGAGATAGATTCCTAAGCCTTTAGGTATCCTTTGTGATTTCAAGAATTGTACCAATGTAGAGGCAAGCAGTTTTTGTGATATTTCTCTCAGTAATATTTCAATTTGAGATATACGTTTAGAGGAGTCCTCTGTGTGAGTGCTGGTCCTCAACATGTGTAACCAATGATGACATTTTTATCATGTTTTTCTGTTATTTCATTAATTTATGAAAACGACATATTACACTGTGGGTGAACTAATGAGGTTGTGTCACTCTGAATGAACAGGACTAACTATAAGCGATAAATGCATGTACAGTACACACCCTAGTTAATATGTTTAAGATCTCAAAACAAAGTAAATATGTGTGGTATCCATTATGTATGTGTGCATGCTTTTACTATGTTGGTATCCATGATGTATGTGTGTGCACTTATAATATCTTGTGTGCACGTTTTTACTATTCAGGTGTCGCGTGAGTACATTGTATTTATTCAGCATTGTTATCATTATGTTCCATCGGTGAGCGCGCAATGACACTCCGGCTTTCCTTATTGAAGCGTCATTGTGTGCACAACAACGTTCTAAATCTTGACAGTTGGCAGCTTTCCCTCAGCACACTGTACAGCTGTATTGGGGTCTTCAATATAAGAATAAACGTTGCCTTATCTGCTACCTTGTCATGAATGATTATTGACGAACGTTCAGATACGCCATTCTACTGGCAACGATTGAGGGACGAAAACATTTAGGCAGTGAAGGTAGTGAAGAGCCCAACACTGATGAGGAGAAATGGAGGGGACCGGTGTAATCCATTATGAGGGAAAATATCACGTTGTCAGGTGACTGATCAGCACTCCTATATGCAGTGATTTACAACGGGTGTGTTTGTGTGAAAGAATATATATTCCCTTTCGGGGCTCATATCGGGGCTCGGGATAATCTGCATACACCTCATGGAATTGGTCAAGTGTCATATTTTAAGTAACTCACTGTGTGGGTGGCAAACAGGATTGGGCGTGACAAATTTTCCCCATCGGAGCTCACACTGGGGCTCGGGCTTTGCACAATATAAACAGTTGTCACGCTTAATATGTCCGTGGTGCTGTCAACTTTCCATCGTAGGTTGCTTGCTACTCAGAAGGAAATAAAATATCATCCCCAATGGGCAAAGCCTTTCTGTGAGTGGAGAGGCTTGCTGCTCTTATACGTGGTGGAGTAAAGAGTTTTGACAGCCTTGCAACACTGGCGCTGGCAGTCATAATGAAGAGGCGCTTACACTGAGGAAGGAGGCGCTCCTCGCACATAAGGAGCAGCAGGGCTCACATCAGAGTTTTAAACCAATACACACCCTGCAAATTGCGAGTACTACTCACGGAAGCAGACCAGTTGTGGTGTCCTATGCTGGCAGAGCAAACAGGGAGGTGGATAAAAGTCCACATGTGTCATCTGAGGGAAGAAACAATTTGTTTATCCCTCCCAGGGATGTAGTCATCACGACTACTTCAGTCAATGGAAGGATTTGGTTGGTGATTGACATTGACTCTTTTGGATCACACTTTTCCTTCACAGGAAGAAAGTACCGTCTACTGGCTGGAAACTACAGTATTCATGGGAATTAAGTGAAACAAGGTGCTGAGAAAATAGTGAAACAAGGCGTTTCATGCACATTCAGAGAACAGTGTGGTGCACCGTCTCAAAAAGGATACCATTTTGTGGAAATTTTGTGAATTGGCCCATCAACTCTATTTTTACTTTTCCTACCCTTTCCTTTCACTCACTATTTTACAAACCCTTTGTGAAAAGAATGCAGAGCTTAGATCTACCCCCCACATTTTTGGCAACTCCTGAGGAACCTACAATCACTTGGCAGGATTGGAAAAATTTGTTCACATATTATTTTATCGCATCTGGGTTTGAAAGATTTTCAGACAAGAAAACATTTTCAACGCTCACGTGTTGTATTGGTGCAGTAGCTGTGAGAGAGATCAAAAAATCACCAGATGTTGAAGTGAATGACGGGCAGGTGGAGGGAGGTGGAGATGGGCCGGGTATGTATGGCAAAGCCATGAGAAAATTGTAGGCGCAATACAGCGTAAGGGATTTCAATCAGAAACACACCCAAGTCTCGCCTAGCATGTAGTGCGCAAATGAAACCCTTATTTATTTGTGTCTATAAGTTCAATATTCTGAATGATATACCACTCATATCACACCCTTCTCAAAATACTCACCCGGTCACACTGAACCAGGAATCAGGCTAGTTTGTAACGGTAAATATTTATTTATGTATTTAGAATTTAAAATCACAATATATTCTTAATAGGTAACAACAATCACCAATGGGGTAACACGAATAATGAATAATATCTTTAATGCGCTGGGAATCAGGTAATGAACACAAAAAGAATGCAGCAAAGAAAATAATACTTTTGGGTTGGTTTGGACAGATAGCCCTGTGGTTAGAGGTTCCCCTGCAACACCCCTCAACCCACCAATAGGCAATTTAAATAGATGTGAGGAGAGAGCAGGCACTCAGGAATAATGCAGACCAAACAGAATATCACCTTCCCCCCTTAAACTCAAGAGAAAAACGGATTTGACTTTTCAACTGTCAGAATGGCTTTGAAACTGGCTGAGCAAAAACACTTACAGGCCGATTCATGAAATTAACGTGCGCTGAAAATATCAGCGCAAGCGTGCGAAAACGTGCGATTCACAGTGAAAGAGCGAAAAATTGCAGTGCAAGTGCGAATATCGCAGGGAAACCAGCGCACATCTATTCATGGAAGTCCGTGCGCGAGTAAAATCTGGGATGGGCGCACAGGTCATCTAACGGCGTGCGCTAAGGCCACAGCGAAAGCGCACATAGCGCGGCGCACATAACAAAAGTAGGCGGAACACGGGGCGTGACACGCGGAATGGGGAACAACTCGTGTAAATGTGGGCGTCACGGGGGAAGTACAGGAGGCAAGTGCGCGGAACGCCCACACGCTCGCCTACAACACGTATTCATGGAATCAAATAGGGCAAAACAGTGCACGGGCAAAGACGCGCACAGGCCCAAACACGTCCGCCACACGAAGGCAGGCGGTCGCGTCCCTGCGCATGAAAAAAATGTGCGCCAAAATGTGCGCCCACAAAAAGCAGGTATACAGCTATGTAGAATGTCCCATACTGTGGACCTCTAGGACTAATGACGTGCAAAGGGGTACGCGACAAACACGGACACCCGCTGTGTGAAAAATAGCGTGTGCGTGTATTTTGGGGGTGCGCAGGAAGTTCTACACGCTATTTGCCCTGGGGGACCGGGGTACATGTATTACAGGGGTTCGCGTGAAGTTTCACACACGATTGGCCTGGGTACGTTTATTTCAGGGGTGAGCATGAAGTTTCACACGCGATTGGCCTGGGTACGTGTATTTCAGGGGTGCGCAGGAAGTTTTAGACGTGAATTGGCAGTGTGGGTCCTCCCAGGAGTCCCCTCTACCCCCTCCACGGCCCCTGCAGGCAGCTCACACCACAGGGGACTACCCTGCACCCCTGGTCATGGTCCGCAGGCAGCCCATCCACCATGGGCATGCCCCTCAGCCAAGCCACATGTCACGTTGCAATATGATCACCAACTCATGTCTCCCAGCACCCCCACCCCCCAGCAGTCAGCCAGCAGGCCCCCACTCATGTCCCACTCATGTCCCCAAGCACCCCCACCCCCGAGCAGTCAGGGGCACCTGCCAGCAGGCCCCCACTCATGTCCCCCCCAACATGTCAACATGTGTCCAAAAATGCTTAAATTCCTATACATTTATACGGGAGCTGCTTTGAACAGATACAAGCAATCAGAAGCAATGATTTAATCAGAAGAAAACAAATGTAATCTCAAAGGCAAAGTGGGAAATTATTTAAAGACAATTCAAACGTGTAAAACTTTTGCAAAATGTAAATTCGTGGCAAAATTTCACTATGCGATTTTTGATCAAAACAGGTCAAATACACTGTTTCGGTTATGGATGTAGCTAAGGATGTTGGTATCAGTGGGAGTTGAAATCTCGTTTCTATCTTTAAAACTGAGGGAGTTATAGAGGTGTTAGTGAGAGGTGTTTTACTAAAATAAAGACACGAATATGGACAAGAACTTCAGTTTAAAACCAGAACATATGGATTATGCTTTTACTCATGACTAGAGCATGCAGACTAGACAACCAGTTTGGGTCAAGTATGCTCAGAGACTGATTCATGACTTCAGTAACAGATCCCCAGCTCCTACCCTGGCGGAACCAGTCCAAACACTCGAAGTGGGATTTATGGATAAGAGTTACACAACTAAAAATGACTATGAAAATAACGCTTTAGCAAATAGACAGGATAGGATAGCACTAAAGATGTTGACACTGTTACTGGTTATGAAAGTAAGGATAGTTCAGAGATTAAGGTGGAACAAGATAAGGCAATGTATACAATAGTTCTCTAGCGTCCTGTTAATACTCATAATCCAATGCGATTTAAGATTTTTGGCCCGTCAAGATTCTGGTCAATGGATCGGGTCTATCAGGGAAGGACAGCGCATCAGCTGGGGCGGTCACGGGAACTGCATGGGATATGCCCTTCTTGTTTCTGGATATTTCAGATCAGCGGCATAGCGAGTTCAACAGGCAAGCATTATGGTAGCAAACCAGATAGTTTCAGGATGCTTCCCCACACCACAGCGCTTCACTGGTTTGCAAGGATTAGTTGAGGATGGAGGACTAGTTGAAAATGGTTCAGCTACTGCTTGGCCTGGTCATTGGCATCTGAATCTAGAAGGATGTTAAAGGCTGGATGTTGAATGCTGGATCAAAGTGCTTCGCTGGAATCAGAAGAGAGAGTCCCTATGTGTTGTCAGATGTCCCTATTTATCCTGTCAAATGACATCACAAAAATGGGTGTATGGGCCGGCTTCACTAAACAGCCCCTGTGAACTCGGATTGGAGCAGAGCCTCATCTCCGCCTTGTATCCGAGTGATTGGATCAAAGACAGATGATGTCAAGTTTATGGTTTGGTTTTTACAATGTTAGCAACCTCCCCTAGCCACTAGTATCAAAATCGAATTTTGTCCTAAATAAATGTTTATACATTTGTAACCTCTACAAAAATCACATACAAGGATTACATATTTTATGGAGTATCTGTTCCAACCCCACGGTCTTAAATTAATTTTAACACATGCTAACACTGGAGCCAATAGGCCCTTTCCAAGGTGAGCTCAATATTGATTGAGTTTCTCTTCCCCGTTTTTGTTCCCCGCCTTAGGGAGACCCGCTCGAGACCCATGAAGAAGGCTTCTTTGCCGAAACGTCACAGGACCATTCCACCTGGTGGGCTAACTACCCCCAATCCCGCACCATCACTCGATCTACTTCCAGACGTAGACCAACGACTGGGTCCTTTCCCCACCAGTCAACTTCAAACATTCAATGCTAGGGAGAATGTTCCTTTGAATTTGACTACCTCTGTAATACTGTTGGTTGCCCTTTGAATAATCTAAGATTCTTCCTCTATATGTTGTATATTGAGGCTAACCACTAGTGTTTAAACGGCCCTGGAATTGCTTTGCACGTGTATGTACATATGTTTTTATATGAATGTTTTTCTATGTATCTGTTGATTATATGTATGTTCTATTCTACAAAATTTGAATACAAGTGAAATATAAGTGACTTGTTATGTAATGTGGAATTGATTCTGCATCTTTAAAATACTGGCTTAATAAAAAGCTAAAAAGCTAAAATGTATTTTACAAGAGTTAGTTAATAAATACAGCTCTGCATATACTAAGCATGCTAAATGGATAAATCTTTACAGTAAATGTGCATGTAAATTTACAAAATATACGTGGCAGGGTGCCACTTCCCTGTTTCCATCAATACATCTCACAACAGTAAGCAAGTCAATGAGGTGTTTGAGAGATACAAGTCTTTCTAGAGAAAACAAGGTGTTGGTGAATCAGTAGATGGTTTTGTTGCTGATCTAAGAGGGCTGCTAACCTCATGTGAATTCATGGGAACGGAAGACGAATATATTAGAGATCAACTCATGATGTACACATCAAACTCTAAGATTCAGGAGAGACTCTGGAAAGCAAAGAATCGTCCTGTGCAAGACGCATTGGTTATTGCAAAGGGTATTACACTTACTAGCAAATGTCTTAACGAAGTGAGTGTGAAAGGGTGAAGGGAAAACGTTCAGTTGGTGAAGGGTGAGGAAGTACATGGGTAGGTTATGGAAGAAATATCCAAGGTTTGCACTTTAAAGAAGACCACTAGATACAGTAGGAACAATCAACACAATTCAAGAAAGGGACATTGTCCTTGGTGCAGGTTCGAAAAGCATAACTTGAATCCTAAATAATGCCTGGCAATGAGGGGCAAGTGTAGGAAGTGTGGGGTTGTAGGAGACTTTCCCGGGTTTTGCAGAAAATAATATGCATACTACAGTTGGGGAAACTGGTTTGAATACTGTGATGGAAGCTAAACAGGAGTGGGTTTAAGGGAGGTGGGAGACAATGATGGAGAATATATTCCACGTGAAATTGGCATAGTATTGGCGGGAAATGACACTAAAGTAGTAGCAGATTCTGGTTTACCATATACTATCATTTCAGAGGACAAATACAAAGAGATATG
The DNA here is from genome assembly GCF_040938575.1 of Ambystoma mexicanum. Taxonomy (NCBI): domain Eukaryota; kingdom Metazoa; phylum Chordata; class Amphibia; order Caudata; family Ambystomatidae; genus Ambystoma; species Ambystoma mexicanum. Next base: position 149,458,519 of record NC_090927.1, read on the forward strand.
GGGAGAAAAGAAACATACACTACATAACATAACACAGAGCATATGTAGATGGAAAAATAGATTTGAAAGGTTTTGTGTGGTGTGATATTGCACATGGTGACAGATACATACATGCCAAAGTATATGTAGCTACCAAAGGAGACTGTCTGTTAGGCTGGAAACACCAGGGAAAATTGGCATTGTAATTTATCCTGGTAAATATCAGCAAGTAAGGGCAATTCCAAGGCAAACAGCATAGAAATTCTGTGATGATATGGTTAAAAAATGTGGTAAAGTTTTTTGCAAGGGCATTGGGAAACTTAAGAGGTTATAAACACAAGATTCAGTTAGTGGAAAATGCGACTCATGCATGGAAGAGAGAAACCTTTTTGTGCAAGGAGTTATTGAACCCATTGAGAGTAGTGCATGGCTTTCTCCAGTGGTGGTCACACAACACCCTGATGGCAGAATTAGTCTATGTGTAGACCTGCATGATTTAAACAATACTATCCTTTTCAACAGGCATCTGTTACCTAGAGTGAGGGACATGCTTTCCACTTTGGAAGAGGCTGAATGGTACTCTTCACTGGACCTATCCTCTGTGTACCACCACGTAGATTTGCATGATTCACCGAAAGCCCTCACTGCATTTATTACACCAATGGGTGCATTTCAATATAAGAGGTTGCCATTCGGATTAGCATCTGCGGCATCAGTATTCCAGAAAATCATGAATGATATTTTAGAAGGATTGGAGTGTGTTCGATGTTTCCAAGAAAATATTTTGGTGGTGGCAAAGAGTGAACTGGAACATGATCCTAAAGTAGTGGAGGAGTTGATGAGACTGAAAAAGACAGGGTTAACCATTAAAAGGGAGAAGTGTCAATTCAAGGCCGATAAAGTCACGTTTTAGGACACATTCTGACAAACAGGGGCGTAGGCGACGTGCCCAGAAATGGTGGATGCCATTCCCAAAATCAAATGCCCTATGTGCAGAGATGAGTTAAGGTCATTTCTGGGAGTTGTGGAGTTTTCCTCTAAGTTTGTTTAGAATCTTTTCTCGAAATGTGCACCTTTGAGAGATTTATTGAAAGGCAGGAAATAATTTGTTTGTGGCAGTAGGTAGGAGGATACTTTCAATAAGATAAAAAGGGAACTAGCAAATGCTCCCACTCTTTATAAGTTTGATCCAGTGTATGAGACCACTATCACGGTAGATGCGTGTTCAAGAGGAATTGGAGCAGTGTTATCTCTGGGCAGGCGAGGTGTGAAAGCACCTGTAGCTCTGGGCAGGCGAGGTGTGAAAGCACCTGTAGCTTTTGCTTTTAGGGTCTTATCCCCAATTAAATCACAATGCTCAACTATAGAAAGGGAGATCCTAGCATGTTACTGGGCATCTAATTATTTCAAAACTTACATTTGGGGCATGCCATTATTAGAAGTGATCACAAACCACTCACACATTTGTTCACTACCAGAGGTTCGGGGTTAGCCACCCCTAGAATTGCAAGGTGGTTATCTGCATTACAAGGTTTCAATTTTGTTGTAAAATTCATTCCAGGAAGGTGTAATCCCGTAGCGGATTGCTTACCCAGGTAAGTGTTGAAGGGAAGTAATGACATCAGTGAGAGATGGGTAGCTCAAATTGGTGACACGGTAAATGACACATTTTCAAAGGTATTTTGGTTGAAGGTAATTGAGGAAGAAAACCCGTTAAAGGAGACCATAAAGAAAAATGAATGTGGTTGGTGCAAAGGTGATGGAATGACTTTGCCTTTTTACAGAATAAGAGTTCACAATGGGGTTTCAACGAGAGGGGATAATTGTGCAAAGAATTGGTGAAACGGGGTCATGAAGGATATCTGGGAAAGTGTTTAACTAAAGAAGGTTACAAGCAAAGTTTTGGTGGCTGGACATGGACTCAATGGTAGAGAATGAAAAGTAAAGCCAGGCAAAGTGGACATTCCTGAGTGTGCAATGAAAAAATGTGCATTGATTTTATGGGTCGTATGGGCATTCTGGGTCCAGAACACAGATTTGGTTCTGATGTGGTTTGATGTTGAATTGATGTTGAATTTGTACCTACAATCTCCTCTAAATAGGTGATTGAATTCATGTAAAGTGTATATTCAAGGGAGGCATGCCCCAAAATTATTGGAGGTACAATTAGTGTTGAATGAAATGTTTAATTACCTAAATAGCCATCACACAGAAAACCAGTGCACTGCACTATACAACCCTAAAGCGAATGGTTTAATTGAGAGGGTGAATGACATAATCAACAAGACAATCCAACTGGCTTTTGCGAATGGTATGGAGTGGAAGGACTGTACTGGAAATGTTTAACGCATATAGGGACACTACTCATGTACTTACGGGTGTTTCACCTTTTGAGAACATGAGAGGAAGAAAGCTGTGTTCTATGATGTTTCCTCAGTGGCTACGAGTGGAGGAAAATTCCATTCCTGATAGACTCAAATGTACAGGTCAGGTGTGTGTGTTGGGGATGTAACACACATCAAAACATCAAAAAAAAACATTCAAGGTTCCCAAGGGATGCTCGCGTTTCTTTGATCCCATAAGAGAAATTAAAGTTGGAAAAAAGCACGTAGTAACAAGTAATGGAAAACGGTGGAGTTCAGACACGGTTGCTTTGTATTGTGGGGCAGACAATCTGACATTTGATAAAAGTGAAAGCTGCTACCCAGCTGGAAACAGTGCTGGTACCGAGTAGCATCAAGTACAACACAATAATGAGGACACTATTTCAGAGGAGGACCCCACAAGATGCGGGGAGAGGAAAGAGAGGAGAATTGCCTGGAGAAAAGTCGGAGGAGGAGGAGGAGGAGGAGGAAGAGACAGGGGAGAGGGTGGGACAGACCTGGTGCACACACACTAGAAGAGTACCAAAGAAACTGTTGAACTTTGAGATGGCAAATATCTTCTTTCCATAGAATTTAAAGTGAAATTTGCATTCTTCATACTAGATGTTTTGGATAAATGTTCACCTGCCAAGTAAAAGGTGGGGCACATGTGGTATCCATTATGTATGTATGCACGCTTTTACTATGTTGGTATCCATTATGTATGTGTGCACGCTTTTACTATCTTTTGTGCAAGTTTTTACTAGTCAGGTGTGCGCATGAGTAAATTGTATTCATTCAGCATTGTTATCATTATGTTCCGGCGGTGAGCGCGCAATGACACTTCAGCTTTCCTTAATGGAACACCATTGTGCACGCACCAATGTCTTAACTCTTGACAGTTGGCAGCTTTTCCTCAGCACACAGCACGTCTGTGTTGGGGTCTTTAATATGAAAATACACTTTGTATTATCTGCTACCTTGCCATGAATTAATATTGACGAACGTTCAGATACGGCAATATGTCTTGAGTGCAAGGGGGTAATCTCTGCCCTGACACGTGAGCAGTTTAGCCAAAGCTTACAAAAGAAGTTCTTCACCTCTATGGAGACTCCCGTCCCCTGCACACCTTTGTCCTGTCAGAGACAGGCAGTATTTCAGTAATCTATAGTTGTATAATGTACAACAGATAATTATTGTACAATTTACATATGTGCACATTGATTACTCGTTGACTTCAGATTTTAAATTAGGATCTTCATTTATTTTTCAATTTTCCAAAGTAAAAACCCAACGCATTTCGGGAGACGAACTCCCCCGGAGTAATCTGTGACAATAATTGAGTAAATATTTTAATTAAGGATTGGGAAGTTCACAGTCTTACCTGCACACATTTTTAATGAACAAGAATCAAATCACCATACTGTGTTATTATTAAGTTGAAACATCTCATGTGCAATCTTCAAATTGTTTAACAGAAATGCTCCTAGATTCATGTGTCCACCAACAGTTGGGACATTTTGTAAAAAGAGCTTCCCTCATATTAGACAGGGCAATATTACAAGTACTAAATAAACTCGACATATAGAAACATGCCTTTTCTAGTACAGAACCATCACCTGATAGAGGTATAGAAAGAAGAACACCAGTGTCCATTCATGGTGAAAAAGTGTTTAAATATTCCCAAAAGAAAACCCAAAGCAAAAAGGGACGACTCGCATAAAACCATAGGTCGTATGGTATACAGTCATCATGGTATGATTTCCTTAATAGTAAAGAGTAAATGCTGTACACCCCAGTGTCATACTACAGATGCGATTAGTGTAACAGATGAAAGCCCCAAGTGCCAGGAGAAAGTCAAAAAGGGATGGATTGACAAACTGGACAATCTTGTCAGCCAGAGGGTGAATGAGGATCTCTCTTGGAACTGCTTTGTTTGAATTAACACAATGTTGAATGGGTTGATTAGAGCATTAGAATATACAGATTTGTCCCAAACTAATATCCTGGTGCCTGTTGTACACAGGTATTTTAACTGTCCTTTGAAGTTTGGATTACTCACAAGACTGACAACACGTTATGCAAGTCGTGGTCCCTTTTCACTTTTGTGATTTCTTTTGGGAATATTTACTGGTTGGATTTGGAGACATCAGATTATCTGAAGGTATTCTGTGTGTATCCATCTAAAGTAGACACTTACTATACAGTACAGTATACTTTGTTTTGATTGTAGGCACACGTTAACAAGAGCAATACAAATTCACGAAAAGGTTAGTGCAAAATGATTTATCTTTGTGATGCAGTGTGGATATGAAAAGAAGAGAGCATTTAAACAAAATCCTATATGTATTTTGTAGGTTGAATTGAAGAATTACATTTTGAACATTAGCAAGTCAGCGAACATGCCGAGGACGGATTCATAATCCAAAACGCGTTGGCAATATTAGGAGCAAATGAGCGATACATCAAATGATTCACTCCTAGTATTACACTGTTTTCTGTTTGATTAATATGCTTACTAAATACCACTAGTGTGCTTGGGAAGACCCTGTGGAAATTGAGTTCAACAAATTGTAAAATATGTTTGTTGGAGAAAGGACCATATGGTTTGCATATATTTGAAAAAAAAAGCTTTATTGATTTATTTGGACATGGAATGATAAACACTATGAGTATGAGTTTTTCTTGCTAGTGAAATATTTTTTCACATGTTGAAATGATTGATTTAAAGTTATTCCTATAGGAGTTCATTTGGGATACCTGCTGGCATCAGCAGGCTATTTATTAATACATAACGTCTGCTATGCTGTGGCCTCCTTCATGATGACAGCATTTGCAAATCCATCAGGGACATGAGCATAATGTTTCTTAGCTTATTTATAATCTTATAAATTGAATCATCAGAGGATTAGAATGTGTTTAAAGAGGAAATATAAGCAATTTTTCAGACCTTATCAAGAATTGTTTGTATTATTCGTTGAAAAAAAATGTTTTATTCACTTTAAACAGCATTTTATTTCCATATAATCAATATATAGCTGTTAAAGAACATTTTTAAAGGTGTTTGCCAACACCGAAACTAAAATGCTGGCAATTGTGAATGAGTTTAGCCAAATTAAAACCAGTATGGAACGCTTTCAGACCCAAAGTATACTGTGCTACCTGCATACTCCAGCCTGCTATTAACAAAGCCACTTGTACTTCCTCAATATTCCATCCCGTTAGCAACAAAATCACATGTACAGCCTGCATTAAAATAACCTGCAATCAACAAAACCACCTGTACTGTCTGCATATTCTACCCCAATATCCAGAGAACCACCTGTACTGTCTGCATACTCTACCCCAATATCAAGAGAACCACCTGTACTGCCTGCATACTCTACCCAACTATCAGCAAAAGCACCTGAACAGTCTGCGTACTTGACACTGTCATCAACAAAACCTCACATTTTGACTAATATTTTGAGCTTTAGCATTTACTGTGTCAACAGCAGTAGTGCATAATGTGTGCTTTCTGCAATGCATGCTTTCGAGAACCCTCTAAGTACACAGCTTTATCGGAACCGTATACAAAATATAATCCTTCTCAAAATAAAAAGACCGGAAATGTGTGAACGACAACATAAGCAGAGCTATTGATCACTGTCTTTCTACAAGTGGCACAAAGCATGTGAGTGGTTATAAAATACCCCATCATGATAACTCCATACATCTGCAGTGTATAGCACCACAGATGCTCTGCTTTGTGGAACACGTGTATGCCAAAAAACTTTTTAAAGCTTTTTTAAGTTGTTCACATATATTCATTTGTGATGTGCCTCAGTCAGTATATTTATGTGTGCGTGTTACCTGACAGTCAAACCAAATACCAACAAAGTGATGTTTGTAGCTTATTTTCCAGCAAATATATGCTTGTATTGTAATACAAATAAATGGGTAAAGCATAATTCACAGCTTCTCAACTTGTTATACATTTAACTAATCAGACCAACTATGAAGGATATTGGCACAGAAGCAAAACAGCAGAAAGGCTGTCACTCCCTATGGAGACAGATATCTGGCACTGGGCAAGAGTCTTCATTCTACCGACGAATCAGAAAACACAGGTTTAGCACAACAACATCTAGAATAGAAATACTATTGACACAACAGCAGAGAAATCCCTCACCCGTGACACCTATTGACTGGCCTTGCATTTTAAAGTAAAATATTCCCCATTCCAGATACAATAAAAACTGAAAAAACAGTAAGATCAGGAAAGAGATTAGCGTATATGTTTTTAAAAATTACCTTACTTCTAGAAAGCACAAAAGGGGGTTATTTTAAAAGGAAAGCCAGCTATACATGTGACATGTTCTAAAAATGCTCAAGAGCTGGGAACACCCAGGGGCTCAGAATGTTTCTAAAAGGGAGATCCAGGTTTTAAGTGATCATTTCAATGATATTTCAAAAACAAAACCCAGAAAAAGAGAAACATCTGTTGGATGTTCAAGGATTGAAGCAGATTATAAAGCACAGCATTCAAACACAGACCTAACCCATTCCATTCACTAGCAGGAAGTGCCAACCCCTTCTGCTTTCCCTATTACATCATTTCCCTAGTTACAAACATGCATGTCAATCACCTTCTTCAGAATGAAATTCACTGCCATCTAGTGGTCAGTTTGGTTAATTATACTTTACATTCACTGAATCCAGTTTTAAGACCAAGTTCAAACATTTTAATTTGAAAACAATGACAAAATAGAAACAGTGCATTTTGATGCAAAACCTTTTTTACTTTTTCAGGGTGTTAAGTGAAAAAGGTTTTGCATCAGAAAGAATTTGTATACATCGCAATGGAAATCCAGTGTTTTTTTAAATGTGATTCTTGTATTTTATTTACTCTGCTTTAGTCCAATATATCTTGCTGGTCTCTTCTTTTTACTTTGTTAGAGTTTGCTACCTAGATATATTTTCTATATTGTTGTTTTATTTCTGTATACCCAATTGATGTGGGACTAGATGCAATGTGATTTGTTTTATGTAGCTTTCAGATTTCCCAGCGGGCCTCTGGGAGATGGGACTCTTTTGTGTGGCTGTACTAGTGCACAGTGGCACACACGCCAGCACAATTCATGGAATGTGTTTATTATTTATTTAACAAACCATAGACAAAAGAAAACAGCACAATAGATGTAAAAGCATGATTCAGAAAATAATATTTTTTTAAAAATGAATGTGTCATAGCCTTTTCACATGTAACACGCATACGAAGAAGGTAAAGAGCAAAAATGAGAAAGCAGAAAAGGAAGGAAAACATTCAAATAACATTCAGATACCATTTTCACAGTTTCTAAGAATACAGAAGCACAATAAAAGTATTTTGCAAAAACAACAAATCATGTCCATGATAACTCATTAATCCCAATATCGAAACTTAATTTTTTATCATATTTCTTAAAATCACGCTTTCAATTCATTATTCAACCGTATCTACAACTAAAATTGGAGAAAGACTCGTAGCTAAACAGTCGGTATAGCATTAAGGGGACACGAAGATAGGCCAAGAGCTTGGAGGAGGTAAACAACCTGGGTGGTTAGAAAGCTCTCATGGCCAGCTATCAACCTCTCCCAGAACATTTCTGTCAATAACTGTTTTTCCCACAAATTGGCCCAGGAATCTCACCCTCAAATCCCAAGTATCCTTACAGTCAGTCAGAATATATCTGAGGGTCTGCAGACCAGCAGCCGCACATTACAGACACCTTCTTTGGCGATCTCAGGCTTTATCACGGTGGAACAGTATTTCCCCTGTATGGAGGAGGTAAAGCCATACTCTCAAGAATGCACGCCTCACCCTCCAACTAGTGGATGTCTCAGACCTTGGCAGATACCTCATCTTTTTGTCATGTGTGGAAAATGATTTATCCAGAGTCAGCCCCGAATAGTATCAATTGTGTCAATCTAATCTGTCCATTTCATTTGGGTCTTCACCTTCTTTGGATTGGTCAATAGGGTCTCCATATCACTTTCACTAAAGGCTTTGACTGTGAAAGAAACACTGAGGGGCACTGAGCCAAGTGCCCACCAATGTCTTCATATAGTGAAATAGTCTGAAGTGTGTTGGTTGTCGGCAATTGTCAATCCTCTCCTTAAGTACTTGATTTTGTTTCTCTAGGCCTGTTTGATCGCTCTAATTTCCTCTTGAATATCAGAGATGGGGAGCTTTAGGCGCGACATACATCTTATCGAACCATTCTTTTCTCGTTTAAGCTGTGCGAGTTTGAGATTAAAACACTGGACTGGAATTATGTCGTGTTTGACATCCCTTGGTTACTAAACTCAAAACGGTTAGATGGTGTTGAATAAGTAGGTCGACTCGTTCTTCTATTTCTAGCAATGAGTGCTCCTTATGCATTCTAATCCGGAAAAACTCAGGGTCGCCCCTAATACTTTTAAGAAATCGCACACAAGTTATAGGGGTCCATCTAACGGATAATGAATGACCATTTAGGCAAAATCTGGAACAACTAAGCTCATTTTAGGATCTTCCTTAAATGTATTAGTACAGATCTGTGGAGACAAAAAAGTAGTCAATCATCGAGGTACTAATTCCCTGAGTCCACGGATATTGAAAAGGACCCTCAACTATTTTTGCCATTTGTACCTCCCACCCAAGAAAGAAGTCCAACCACTTCTGTCCATTTTGTATGGCCCGAGTTGCATAACTCCCTCTTTGTTCTCCAACTGTGTCAGGTGACACTTAACACCAAGCATTAAAATCACCTCCGACTGTTATTTTAGTAGCTGGATTTAGGGCCAATGCATCCTCAAATATTAAGTTTATTTGGTCATGTATTGAATTCAAATCTATGACTTCCTTATTCCAATAAATACAGACCAACAACAAAGAGATCTTGATATCACAGCCTTCATGCATTTGTACTACCAAGAAATGCTCGGATTTATAGATCTCATAGGCGGATGCTTGGCAAGCAACATTAATTAATATCGCCAGCCCTCCTGCCGGTCTGCCTGAAATTCCTTTTTTTGCTGTCTGTTCAGAAGATTGATACCCCTCTAAGTCAAATGGTACCATGCACATAGTCTCCTTGAGAAATATCACATCGGGAATCAAGATATTCTCGATTTCCGTGTACCATTTATTAAAATTCTTCAACCCACAAGGAGGGCATGAGAGGGCAGAGAGGCACTTTTTCTCGCTAAACTGGTGGATCGCATTTCACATTTGTGGGTTGAGATATCGGGGGTTCCATTCTGGTCAGTCCTTTGACAACTTCTATAAATGATCCAAGTTGTTTTAAAATATCTTCATTGATATTCGAGTTGCCTACCCTCTCGGGGGTTGCACCAATAACTTCTCCCATCAACAGCAGGGTTTCCAAGAACCTAAATGCTTCTTCATCGTGTTGAAATATGTGTGGAATCAGACCGATGTAACTTAGGTCCTCTCTTTGGTTCCAAATCAATTTCATAATGACTTTTGCTTTGAACATACAAATCATACGATTGTTATTATATGATGTCAATTTGTCCCACTCAACGTCATGTCAATTGTTGGAAGGGGAGGTAATGCCTGAAAAGCTTGGTTTAATCTGGCATTACCATTGCATACAGAATCGCGTACCCATCCCATAATGGTTGGGGTGTCTACCGTAACCCTCATATTTGTATCCTTCGAGATTGAATTGCTCAGTTTGCGGGGACCTCGCTGTATACGGGATGGGTGGAATCATATTGTTTAAAGATTCATTCACTAAGCTAGATTCTCTTTTAGCTTCTTTCTTAATTCTACTCTAGGCTGACTTCCTGCATCAGTTTGACCATCTCCTCTTGGGGCAGCCGTCATCTCAACTCCCCCACTCACCAATGTTCTCCTAGTTAGTGTTGGGGAGAATTATATGCAGTACCCTTTGGGAACACTACACACAATTAAGACTACAAGTGACAGTACAATTTCACCTTTGGTACAAGCCTGTACTACACAATTATAGTGGTAGCAGTAGCAGAGCAGCCAGACCTCAAGAGTAAGTGAGCAGTACAAATAGTTACACAAAGGACAGCAATTACTATGAATCAGGCAACCACTGACTCAAGGTTTCTAAGTAAAAGAATATATATTTATTTACTCAACAGTTGTATAACATTTCACTATTCTAAGCAAGTAAAAAATCACAATCATAAATACACCACACCACTTCCCTTAAATTCTAGACAAGTTACGCTCACAAAATGAAGTGGGAGCAAAATGGCACTCCAGCAATTTAGAAGGGAGGGAAAGACACAGTTATCAACAATTAGGCAAAACCAACAGGTAAGTATTCTGAGCAGTTGAACAAGAGAGACTACAGTGAGGAGATCAGCTAGAAAAGGCTTAGGCCAAAGTCAATCGGTCTAAAGTCTTTTGCTCAAGATCACACAGTTCAGGGTAGTTCGCGGTAAAGTTCGTGTCACAGTTTCCGGACGAGGTTGTTTGGTAGAAAAGTTAGTTCAAAGAGAAGAGAAGGCCAAGCCCTCGGATTGGAGAAAGGTTTCAATCACTTTCCCTGCGGCTGAACGAAAGGCACAATTCGATTTGCACAGTACCTTAACATGGAGAGGGGGCTGTAGCTGAGGCAGATGTTCATGGTAGTTCCTGCAGGCTCACGGTTCCTGAAGCGACTGTCGGACTGATCAGAAGTAGGAAGACTGGAGGGTCCTGGACTACCCAGGGATGAAACCAGCAGCAGCACCAAACAACGAATAAAAGGTCCTTAAAACCAAAGCAGGGTCCGACCTTTCTGGCTACCCACCCACTGTAGCTCTGTAAAGTGAATTCGACCAGAGGAGGGGTCCTGGCTTGTAGTTTGGGCAAACTGGTTGGTCCCACCAGCTCAAGGGAAGAAGTTTCCTGGAGGATCTTCTTTGTCGTCAGATTTGGAGATTCGGACCTGCAGCAGGGCTTCACCGGGCGGTTCAGTCATTGTAGGGGTCCTCTTCTTCCAGTTCCTCCTTGGTTCTTTTGTTCCAGTGGCGACTCTGTCTTTCTAGTCCCTGAGACCTGCTCTTTATGCAGTTTTCCCCCATTCATACAGCCTGGCTGTCAATCACACAGCAGGGTGGCTGGCCTGCCAAGGCCAGTCCCCTGAGCCAATTAGACAAGAGTGCGACTTGGGTTACCAAGGGAACCCATGGCAGGGGTCCGAAGATCCCTCCCTCACATTCTGCCTACCTAGACTATCAGGCTCCTTAGCCCACGAAAAGACTGCAAACAAAGGAGTCATCCCCAGTTTGGTGCGCAGAGAAAGACTTTAACAAAAAGAAATGGCAACTAAACCCAGCCGGAACCAAATGTATTTGGTCAAGCGAGTTTATGTTCGAGGCTAATATAATAGCTTAAAACATTACCACGTTACATAAGGTAATCGCGGTAGGAAAGTTAGGGTAGATACCACTGCCACCAGCCAACTCTTAATGTTAAGGGAGCGAAACAATGCCCCAAGAGGTACAGACAAAAAGGGATAAGAGTTAACCCTTTATTTAAAAATGGGGTGTACTGGGTCTGTGGTTTAAAGTGACTATATAAAGTTAATGGCAACTGTACCTGTTTCTGGGGGACAGTAGTCAGCCCCAGAAATATGGAGTCAGTGGGAAGTCTCAAAGACAACCCTTTGTCACTGCACTGAAGGTGCTGTGCAACACACACAAAAAGGGGTGCACATGGAGTAGGTGAGGCTCCGGTGCCCAAGATCACACAGAAAGTAGAAATGCACATAGCAAAACACATGTAAGAGTGGGAAAAAAGGCTCACACACTTACCAGGTGAAAAAAGAAATCCTAGAAATCCAGCAGAGCTGCTGGGGGACTCTTTAAGTAAGGGAAATCAACCATTTATGAGAATTCCCCCTAACAGTTAGCACCTTTTTGCTTGCTCTAGTAGTTCTTTTATATCCTTGTGAGGGGCAAAAGCATGATAAAATCGGCTGTTTTTGCATGGCTATGAAAGGCACTACTATCTAATCAACACTACCATGTTCGATGGTCAATACTTCTGGTAAAGTGTTAACTTTTGGGATAATAGTATTTTCGTCGACCACTACTGAGGGATTTTTTCCTAATTCTTTTTTTCTTTTTGTGCGGTTTACTTATTTCAGGGGTTGAAGGTTCCACTTTTTTGCTAATAATGATGCCAGCATCCTTTCCATCAGGTTCGTTTAAATCAAGTAATGCTTTAGACTCTTCATTTAACTGTTGAAGATCTATGAATGCATCGCGATCCGAGATATTATAAATCCCTTTTAGATGAGCATTGTGGTACTCAATGTTCTGTTTCTCCTGATTAAGCAATAATGCCCAGATTTTTCTCTTTAGCCAGAGTTTTCCTTTTTTCAGCTCTAGCTAATATTTTTTTTGTTTACGTTATAGCACCATTGGGGGATTTGGATCGCTTATCATTATGTTTGCAATTGCGTCCCTATTTGCCTTGAAATGTATTCCTTCCTCTGATAGATCTATTAGATCTGTTAGGGGTGTCGGACTGTCAGGCATATCCTCACTGCAGATATTATTGGTGCTAATAAAGCCCCCTCCTACTGGTTGAATATAGTGGTATAATTTTTGAGAGGAGGTCATCAAATTGATCCCATTAATTAAATCTTTCATTTGACGCAAGTTTTCAGCCAATATTTGTACCCATGGCTGTTCATTAGTCCCTGCTAGGGCTATGCTCTGAGGTGAATTCAATGCTACCGCATCAGCATAGGAGTTTGTTTGCGTGGAGGCAGCAATCATATTACTCTCTTTCCCTTGTGACTGTGAGAGGGCAGCAATGTGATCACATGTGAATAACAACCCCTCTATCCTCTTTACCTTACTGATGATCTCATTAAGTGTGCCCTGAACTGCTCTAATTTCCCAGTGTGTTCTATCATGGCCTTTATCAAGTAAGTTCAGGATACGTGATATTACCGGGAATGCCTCGTCAGGTAGAGTGACATCTTCAGCTACTGTCTCCCTAGGGACTTCTCCTTGAGTGTCAAATGATCTCTGACCCGTGGGCACTTGGGCAGTATACGGATCATTAGGCTTTAGGAGTGCCTGGGCTTTATGTTCTTTATTTTTAAGGTTGCTACTGCTTTGTTCAGGCAATTCTGCAAATGGATTGTATACAGGTATATGACCCTGCATCCTACTACATGTAATCATTGTCCCCTTGAAGCCACATGGAGGCTTCATCTCTGGTTTCGGCAAGGTATTAAATAGGTATACATTTTCTCTACCAAATGTGTGTACATTTGCAGGAGTAGAAGGGTCATGGGAAAGCGTTATACGCTTGGCTAACTCACCTTCAACCACAGGTGCAAGCATAATCAGATATATAATTGTTAAATCTCTCTAGTCCCATTTCCCTTCTTATGTCCTCTCTGTCCAGGATTTCTTTGGATTCTTCGTGTTCTATCATCCAGGGGTTCATGAATGGAGGCATTAGCTTCTTGTACCGTGTAATTTCCAGAGGTTTTGGGAACATTGTGCACACCCTCATTCTTGACTTCCACATTTATGGAGTCCATTGTGCCAGCCAGATTACCTGATGGTTGTTCTATTTGTTCATGGATCACTTCATCAGTTAAATCAGAATACTATTTATTTTTGTAATTAAATTACTACTCCTGATTAAGTGATCACTATTCACTAAAGCCTCATTATTTGGGTCATTAGTAGCCAAAACAAGCAAACTATTTAAAGACCCTGGGACATCCATCAGTAATTTATTTATACTGCCCGAGTCATCCCCACTGGCGTTTTTGTCAGATGCCATCTCTCTCCATGCGTTTCAACTTCAGACCACCTCCGCCTGTACATTCATGTTGGACGCAATTGTCACAGGCGTTTTCTCCGATCTACCAGTTAGCTTGCGCCCACTCCTTAAACCATCCGCCATACTCACAATCTACTGGAGAAGGTACTGTCAATATGACCAGGTCTCTATTTCGTCAGCGGATTGACCCCCGCGCCACATCGGCTACAGCACCCATGCCTTTTATCCCAGAAGCCAACGTAATGTGTGATCAAATGGGCGTGGCTTCAGTTAAGCAACAACGGCATCTACAAAAAGTAGTACAGTATCAATTATAATCGCAATTCTGAAAGTAACAAATCACATAATGTTTGGTCATCACAGTATTCCATTTTAAATATGGAGTTCTTATTTCGAACATCAATGTCCAATATCCAATGTCCAAAACATCAATGTCCGATGTGCAAAGTCTAAAATTCAAATTCAGTTCTAAATTGTGTCCCAATTACACTAACCCAATTGAGCTAACGTTGGTTTGACACTCTCAAAATTGTGAGGATACGTAGCATCTATCTCCATACGCACCATAGGTAATCAGCTGCTGCTGTTTTGAATGCTGCTCTACGGGCAATCAGACTGTTGCTTGTTACGGCTCAGGCCAGAGTAGCAGCAGACTTCCAGACAAAAACAGGCACTTTCGGGCACTTCCGTGGGGCGCGCACCGGGGGCGCTGTCCTGTGCCTTTTATCCCAGGAGCCGACGTAATGTGTGATCAAATGGGCGTGGCTTCAGCTAGGCAACAAAGGCGTCATAGGTAATCAGCTGTTGCTGTTGTTTTGAGCGCTGCTCTACGGGCAATAAGACTGTTGCTTGTCACGGCTCAGGCCAGAGTAGCAGCAGGCTTCCATACAAAAATAGGCCCTTTCAGGCGCGCGCCGGGAGCCCTGTCCCATGCCTTTTATCCCAGAAGCCAATGTAATGAGTGATCAAATGGGCGTGGCTTCAGCTAGGCAACAAAGGTGGCATAGGTAATCAGCTGTTGCTAGCAGCAGACTTCCAGGCGAAAACATTCACTTTCAGATGCACGCCGGGGGCGCTGTCCCGTGCCTTTTATCCCAGAAGCCAATGTAATGTGTGATCAAATGGGCGTGGCTTCAGCTAGGCAACAAAGGCGTTGTGCAACAGTGGGTCTTCTCCAACGGTAGATAGATTAACAGGCGTGCAGTGTGCCAGCAACTTGAATCCCACTTGGAAGCAGAAAGCAAATGGCAAATGCAAATAATAGCACTGGCGGACCACAAAGGACAGGAAGGACTCTTTTTTGCAGTGAGTTTTTACTTACAGTTCTGGTTGCGAGGGAGTTTGTATTATTTGGATGATTTTCTTTTCATCAGTGAGGTGGGGAAAGAACAGGAATGTCAGCGGATGCTAGGGGTTTTTCAGACATTGATGAAGGAATTGGGAGTGACATTGGCAGAGGATAAAACTGAAGGGCCGGCGGTGGTGTTGACCTTTCTAGGGATAGTGCTGGATTCTGTGGCCATGACCTCATGCTTGCCGTACGACAAGGTCAGCAGGCTTGGGGGGTTGCTTGAGAAGGCGATAGCGGGCAAAAAATGAAACTGGTGGACATGCATCTCAATTTCGTGTGTCGGGTAGTGGGCCCAATTCAAACTTTTTGTAGGACCACAGGATGTTCTATGGTGGGGACTAAGTATCTGCATCACAAGGTAAGGATGTATGGAGCGGTTAGGGAGGATTGCAAGATTTGGCTAATATTTTTGGAAGAATTCAATGGAGTGTGAATGTGGCTGCAAGGGGACCCAATTTTGTGGGACGTTCACGCTATTTCAGAGGCGGTAGGTTCTAAAGATTTTGTGGTGTTGTCGAGGTTTTGTGGTGTTCTGGGGTAAGTGGTGTGCCAAGAAGTGGCCTGAGCATTGGCAGAAAGGAGGGCAGAGCATAGTCTTTCTGGAGTTTTTCCCGTTGTTAGTGGCACTGGAGTTGTGGGGCGGAGCGCTGCAGAATAAGAAAGTACATTTTAACATCGACAATGAGGCGGTGCTCAATATTGTGAACAGGCAATCATCCAGGGACCAGAGGGTAGCCAGGATAATGAATTTGTACTATGATGTATGAAGTTGAATGTAGTGTTTAGAGCAACTCACATGCTAGGTATAGCAGATGCATTATCTCGTTTTCAGTGTCAGAGATTCTGTGTAATGGCACCAGAAGTGGACGTGAGCGGTAATCGGATCCCGGAGGAGCTGTGGTGGCTAGGAAACTGAGAGCACTGCGCTTGGTAGAGCGTTCTCTAGCCCCTGCGTCTAGGACTGCATACAAGAGGGCATGGTTGGACTTTATAAAAAAGGGGAGCGCACAGTTGGAAGGGTATGGAGGATGCAGAGGAAAGAAGAAGGGATGATGTGGTTGATTTTATATTGGGGTGTATGGACATGGGTTGGTCTAGGGCAACGATAGCAGGGAAATTGGCGGGCATTGCCTTTTGCAGGAAATGGTTTTGGGGCGTTCAGCCCAATGGCGGTGAAATGGCATGTAGGTTGTTGGAAGGATGGAAAAGGGAAAAAAGGAAGGGTAAAGATAGCAGGTTGTCCAAGGTTTTTGGGGTGGTGTCCTGGTCATCATGGGAGAGGGACATGTTTTTGACCTGTTTTGTGGTTGTTTTTGGGGCATTTAGGGCCTGGGAACTGGTAGCGGGAAGAAGAGATGAAGGAGGTCTACTGTGGAACGATGTACACTTATAAGAAATGAGCGTAGATATAAGGATTTGAAGATCAAAGATGGATCAGAAAGGAAAGAGTTTCTGGTTGCCTCTTGATAGAGGTAGTAAAGATTTGTGGCCAGTGAGGGTGGGAGCATTGTGGCAGGAAAAATGTAAAGGAAGAGAGGGTTTGGTTCTCCTGCATGAAAATGGGTCTGAGGTGACTGCAGGGCAGGTTTTGGGGGTCATGAGGAGAGGACTCTTGGCTTTAGGTGAGAGGCTTGAAGAGTTTGGTACTCATTCTTTTTCAAAGATGCAGCAACAAGCATTTTGGGACACAATTGGGATGTAGCTATAACATTGCTTTATTCAGATGGTCTGGGGCAGAGTGGCTCAGGTGGGATCAACTGCTGCCTATGCTAGCAGGTTTGAGGGAGCGTCTTGTGGTTCCGGTGGCAATAATTTTTCATGTAGGGGAGAACAATCTAGTTAGGGATACGGGGGTGTCACTGCTAAAAAAGATGAAGAGGGATCTAAGTTGGTTGAAGGAGATATGGCCCAGGGTGGGGTTGGCTTGGACCAAGAGTATGGCGGGAGGCTGTGAATAAGAGAGTGGTAAAAAGGACGAGGAAAAAGATCAACAGGTAGATGGTGAAGTTTTGCAGATCATGGGGGGTGCAAACACTGGCGCACCAGGAGATCAGTTACGAGTATTTTGAATTATTTCTGGAGCATGGGGTGCATTTGTCATTATTGGGGAACATGTTCTACCTGGCTGATATTACGTTGGATTTGGAGGATATCGTAAAGAGTTGGAGGTAGAGGAGAAGTTGGGTAAGGAAGGGGTGGGGCAGAAAGAACACCTCAGGAGGAGGGTTTTTTGGTGCCGGGGACATGGCCCTTTGGAGGAGGGTTGGGGGAAGCACAATGGGGCACTTGCGCAGTAAAGGAGCAGGGTGGTGCTGTTTGCACGAACGAGCTACCCTGGGGATACAAAGAGGGGGAAGAGGTATTGAAGAAGGAGTGGCATGTCATCGGGGAGAAAATGGTAGAAAGCGGGAATTAAGGTTGAGAGGAATTTAAGGGGAGGGAGTAAGGAACAGGAATGGAGGAATTTAAATTGTTTATTTGTTGGGGAATTTAAATTGTTTATTTATTTGTTTGGCAATTGTTAAAATGGATATGTTAGTCTGTAAGGCCAGGGAGCCAGTTTAGCGGGTTTTGTGAGCGGTGGCCTGTCACATTCAAGCAACCTTTTCCACTTTAAGTGAGTCTGGGTAGTTTTGTGCAGTAAGCCCAAAAACATACAGCTCTACATGGGCAATTTCTATAGACATGACGCAGTACACCTAACCAATGAAGGAAATGCAGTGTTTCTTCATAACATCAAAACGGCACTCCTAATGTGCTAAAGTTCTACAATCAGTGTACCCCAAAATACCAATGTGCATGGTTAACTGACATGCCTAGTAGCCTGTCACTGTTTTAAAATATACAGTGGGAAATGTTGAAAGCTGTAGTCAGTGGCCATGGCTAAAGGCCATAGCTAGTGCCTATTAATATGTCAGAATATACAGTCGGCACAGCCAAAGGCTGTGCCACTGGCTAGTATTGTATTTAAGACCATGGCTAGTGGCTGGTTAGTGTGTACATAATGTACAGTGGGCACGGTCGAAGGCCATAGCTAGTAGCAGGTTAGTTTTAATGTTAAAGGATACTCATACCGCGCACTATCACCACCATAGTGGTCCCCCTGCGCTCTGGTAGATCTAAAAGAAAGGGGGTTGGTTAGGGTACATTAGTAGGGCTAAGTTTGGATAGAGAGCAAGGGAGCTGTGATGTGCTGTTGGCAGCTTCAGTTCGGGTAACAATGTTTGCTTAGCATTTTGGAGTGGTATCCAGTCGGTGTCCGTTGTGTGCTGTTGTGCAAGGTTCTGTGTGGTGTGTTTATTATTGCGGTGTAGGGAAGTGCTTTCGGGTTGCTGTGGTTTAAGAGGATTGGTTGTGTTTGGTTAGGGTTTGAGAGGTGTATGAAGAGCAGTGAGGTTTTAGTGGGGTATGTTATTAGCATTGTTGACTAAGAAGACCCACATTAATTTGTGTGTTTCAAGGTTCAGATGACATTTCTTCCTTAAAGTGATCTTGTTTCACCATAAAACACAGTGGGCATGGGCAAAGGCCATCTCTTATTGCATTTTATTATTTTAAAATGTACAGTGGACATGGCCAAAAGATGTACAAACTGCTCAAGGTCAAAGGCCATGGCTAGTGGCCCATTTATATGTTAGAATATATAGTGGGCAGTGTCAAAGATTGTGGCCGCTGGCCGGTATTGTGCCGAAGTCCATGGCTAGGGCCTGGATAGTGTATACAATATACAGTGGCCACGGATAAAGGCCATAGATAGGGGTTGGTTAGTGTTGTATAATACAGTGTGCACGCCCGAAGTCCATCACTTATGCTATGTTAATATTTTAAAATATACAGGAAACATGGCCAAAGGATATAGAAACTGCTCATGGTCAAAAGCCATGGCTAGTGGCCCATTTATATGTTAGAATATATAGTAGGCACAGTCAAAGATTGTGGCCACTGGCCAGTATTGGGCTAACGTCCATGGCTAGTGCCTGTTCACTGTACATCATTTACAGTGGACACTGTTGAAAGCTGCATCCACTAGTAAAGGCCAGAATCTATGGTTGATAGCTTGCTATGTATGCAAAATGAAAAATACATGGGGGCCGTTCCTTGCATAGACGAGGAACAGCACCACCTGCAGAACCTCCATCCACCAGTGCATCAACAACGCCATCTATAAATGTTATTTTTTTCATTTTTTATTTGCATGTTTTCCAATTAAAACCTTTTTGTATGTCTCCCAAATGGAAACAAAGAGGAAAAGAAACATGTTTGGAAGCCAGGAATGCACATTAGGAAGAATAAGAAGGAAAAAGAAAGAACATCCAGATAAAGAAAGGCAAACAAGTTAAGGCAAAATGAGGCAAACTGAGGCACATTAAGGCATGTTCGTTGACCCAATTGTTGCCTGTAGTTGCATTGTATTTCCACTTCACCAAACTCCAAAAACTGTCCCCACCATGCCTACCAGCCCCCTTCCACTCCCCTAGTCTCTCACAATCCACATCCACAAACACACAACGTGTCACTTGCTCGAATATAGCCGTGGCTGCAACGGGGAAGGGGTGAGGATCTACCCGCGAATAGCAATGCTGCACACTGGGTGGCTGTTGGATAGCCGCAAATAATAACAACAGCACCACCGACCAATTAGAAAGTACAACACACACACCATCCATACTGTCACGAAAAAACAACTGCTTCTTGTGGCACTCCTCCGAACGGCACCAATTGTGTACCGTAGTTCAGCGCCAATTTCAAGCGCTTGCAAAATTGAAGGAGTGCCACAAGTATAACCATGCAAAGGCATAGTTAACGAGAGTGCCGGTTGCGAGGTTGGTTTCCAGCCCTTCCTAGCAACCAGCACCCATATTCCTAAAGTGGTGCAATCACTTCGGAAGATTGCGCCACCTTCAGAATAGGGTGTAATTACCAAAAATGTCGTTAGCACTTTTTACAACATTTTCGGCAATTACCACCAACTTGAGAATCAGGCCCTGAGAAGTACAGGGCACCCAGACGTCATACTAATTCTTTGTGGAGGCAATGATTTGGGGAATGTATGAGGGGTGTCCCTTACTTTAATGATGAAACAAGACATGGGAAAACTAATGGAACTATTTCCTCACACACCTTTATCTTTTCCAATCACACTCAGAGGCAAAAATGGAGAGGGACCTCCAGATTTAATGATAAAATTAAGAAATCCCAGAGAAATGGTAATAAAGCAGTTTCCGCATTCATGACGGAACACAACCACAACCAATTATGGATTGCAAACAACATACAGTTTTACATGACAGAGTAACCCCTAACCGATGTACGAAATGCAGTGTTCCTTCATAACATCAAAACAGTACTCCTAATGTTCTACACTCCGTGTAACCCAAAACCTTTTTTTCCAAGTAAGTTTTATTGGCATTTTCATTAACATTTTTACAACCCCCCTCATCTCCCCGGATCCCCACCCTTCCCCCATTGTCTCAACCATTATCCAACATATGTCTCCTTTCTCACCATCAGGTATATAGTACAACTTCCCATAGAAGTGACAGTCCATCCCTGCCTTTAAGGACTACTTATCATATAAAAATACACAAATACAATGAATAATAACAAAAACACATTTTTATTATAAT
This sequence comes from Ambystoma mexicanum, assembly GCF_040938575.1. Classification (NCBI taxonomy): domain Eukaryota; kingdom Metazoa; phylum Chordata; class Amphibia; order Caudata; family Ambystomatidae; genus Ambystoma; species Ambystoma mexicanum. Next base: position 149,479,642 of record NC_090927.1, read on the forward strand.
CGCGGCTACAGTTCATTGACTTTTATCATAACTGTGGTTACAAAAAGTCAGTTGTCAAGGGACTGACTTCAAGTTTTATACTACAATCCAACATAAATTATCAATACAGAACAACACTACTCATGCACTTATGTAAAGTAACTAAAACATAAGAAACCATAGAAAAATAAATAACAGTAAACTAGATAGGCAAAAAGTACACACCCACACAACATAATACCATAAGTGAGAATACACACAAAAAAAATCATTGTATGGCACATCTAAAACTAGACTACAATTGCTCCTTTTTATATTAATTTTGTTAAACAATTTTCTTCGATCTATCTCCAAAGTCTCACATTCTGAAAAAACACATCCAAAATAAAAAAAGACTCTCCAATACTCACTGACCATGGTCTTTGGCAATGGCCAGCGATTTTTCACCCCAGACATCACTCTATCTAAACAAAGTACTTTCAAAGAAATATAAAACACTGACACCCCAAACTATATAGCCGCGGATACCGAACTACACTTATCCGTGGCTATTTCTAGTCCTTTGTAGCCTTTGGTTACAGCTGCAACTTTTGGCAAAACGGCAATTTCCTGCCCCGTGCACTGCACCAAGTGCCCCCTCATCTGTGCGAGCTCCAGCCACACCCCAGATAGCCTCCTCACCTCCCCTGCCCTTCCCCTCCGCCCCACAACACACGCTGCTTCTGTGACGCAGTTTGCTATGAGATGACGGCTATTCGCGAATATAGCCGAGGATACAGAAAGCTTTGTGTTGCAAACTCGGTCCCTGTATCCCCTCCAACTCCCAAATTTGACTCAATGCCCTCTAGGCATCCCCCCCACCACCTCTACCCTGATGGCATTCATATGTTTTTTGACCTGCAAATAGCTTTTTACTGCATTTAATTTTCCCATAACCTCAGCTATAGATGCAAATATCTCTTTTATCGCGAGAAAAACAAGATGGCATTTGTTTCATTTCTGAAAACCATGATCCTGCAATGCACCATGGCAGATAGAACGACAGTTTTTGGTGAAGTTGGCACCCCCTTCTCCGTCAAATTTTTAAATAACTAACAAAGTTGTTTTGGACCTGGTCCAAATCCGTCCAGCGGTTTGGGCTGTGCGCTTTGGCAAAAATTGACCTTCTTTGTCTATGGGAAAATGAATGGGAAGTAGGCTGTACTTTTGGAAAGTAAATTGTTTTTTATGTTTAATAACTTTTTTATTTTTTACCTAATCTTTACAAAACTTTACAGACTGGGGGCCCCACAAACCTTTAATCACTTTCGGAACTTCACCAAATCCGTTACTATAATCTAAAGTTATTAACAATAGAAATTTTAGGGGTTCCTGTGTGTCTCTGACTCACCTTAACTATAAGGCGGCGCACTATAATTTATATATATATATATATATATATATATATATATATATATATATATATACACTAGCGGCACCACCTGGTGTTACACGGGTCTGTAACTGGCATGTATGTGGGGATCTGCTATAGCCTTGGGTATGTTGTATTGTGTCATAACTGCCTATTTTTGAAAAATTGCAAAATTGTCAAATCTCCCAAAATCGTCTATACTGATATCAGAGGCCCAGACCCTGCCATGGTCAGCTTTCACCATCGCGAGTACACCCCAAACTGGTATGCCGACCTTGGGCCAACCATTCGGCTCACCAACTGTTGCGGGATGGAGCCAAGAATCTCAAAATCGCAACCTCCAAAAATCGCCTTTACTCATAGTACAGGCATGGAACCCGGACTGTGGAGGGCGAATGGGTGGAGTTGGTCAAATTAGGAGTAGGATTAGGCGGTGCCGTGGGATACAGTCCAAAAAGAAAGAAAACAAATATGAGAGATGGACCAGCCCAGCGCAAAGTGGCTTAGTTATCAAACACATTGGCCTGTTAAGGACAGCAGCACTGGCCCGCCACAAGGGCATATATTGAAGGGGTTTCACAAGTCCAGATCATCAAAAGCCCTACTTCACAAAGGTGTAGGGTGTAAACAGCCTGCCACAGAAGCCTATTAAATTAAGTACAAATAAACACAGAGCGTTCCACAAAGCAAGCCTTGCAACATAGATCTAAACATGTGAAAGCCAAGTGAAGACGGTGGATAAGCCCTCCTAAAGCAGTGATTGTGTAATACTGCAAGGTGGAGACCACTACACCTCAAAGGCTTATAAAAGCTGATATTATGGTGGAACCTGCATATCATATTGATAGATTAAGAAACAGTGGAAGAACAAATACTACACAATTGGTGTCTCAAATGTGAAATATGCTATGCAAACAATGCGAGATAGCGGTATTTCTGTGGGCCGTAGGCCTCTGGAATACTCCTCACAGAATGTATTGCGTTGGCCCTTTGTAAAGGTTGAATGGTTGAATGAAGGGGGTCAGGTCCACACTTTTCCAAGGAAATGCATGCAGACAGCACGTCTACTGTTAAAGGAGCAGGAGAATTGTTAATTCGACAGTTTGACATCAATTTGCCACGGGCTGATAAACCTGAATAGGGCTGGCTATTACGCCATGAACGGGGTCCACATATTGCACATAAGGTATGATTTGTTGAGTCTGAATTTGGCTCGTTTAACGTGCATAATATGCTCATTGGTAGGGTTTCTTTTAAAGCAGCATGTTTACAGGTACGGCCAGTGGTGAAAATCCCTTTTTGACTTTGCAGTTTCACAAGCGAGCAGACAGAATATTGAATCCTGAAAATAGGAGTGGTAATGGGAGGGACATCACCTCCTTGCTCCACTGGAGACCTAACATGGCAGAGCAGCATGGGCCAAGCCTGCCTCACATCTTCTGTTGAAATAACGGAGTATGTAACGGCACCCCTTACATCTTGCACCTGCGCCACCGTAGTCAGTTTAGCTGTTCGGGAAGGACAATAGTGAATGCCCAAGGAAGGTCTGGGGGTTAGAACTGGTATTTGTGTAAGCATGTGAATAAATAAAGCGGTGTTTCTGCATTTATGGTTTCAGATTAGCAACAGCGACCCAGGAAGGCTTTGTATTGACTGCTTTCAATCTGATGTATTTTAATGAATCTGCAGCCAAATCCAAGAGTATAAAAAGGTGTTTTACAAAGGATAAAATATGTATTTTTGCTAAAACATTTCCTATCTGAACGCCTGCCAATGTTCTATGTAATGCTGCCTATGGTAATGTCCAGAAAACACACACATTTAAGGTTATTTTAGGATCTAAAACATAACAAACAGAAGAGTGTTTGAAAGAAAGCTAAATGCCTGCTATCATCGTAGAGCACGCCTCCCGGGACAATCACTTGAAAAAGAGGTAGGAGGTTTTTGTACAATCGCGAAACAAAATAGTGCCTAAGAGTAAGTATCCCATGCCACATTATAAAAGCATTACGAAAATCAATTCTATTAAAGACAAAATAATACATGAACTAGTCACAAATGTGCGTGTACTGCCCCAGAAGAGCAGTCACTGCTGCAACATGGTTTTAATGCAGAGCTGTAAACTGGCCGTCGCCATCTTTTGCATTTTTAGCACAAACACAACATGCATGACTCATAAAACCTCATTAAAAAAACAACAAAAAACTTAACTGCTGGACTGACTTGACTGATGCTCTAAAATGAAATTGAGGGATTTGGCAAATTATTAACTTTTAAAAATCAGATTTCGTTTTTATAAATAAAATAAACATATCCGTGTTAACAATAGAAGTTGCTGAGCAAAGTAGATCTTATTTTAAAAATGCTCCTCTCCATAGCTTCTTTAATTAAAAAAAAAAGAATAATTTGCTGGATGTTTGCAGATTGCCTCCGATTAGATCACCGACTAAAGCAACAACACTCTGCTATTCCGGTCTATAGTCTCCAACAGCAGGAAGTCCCGCCTTCCACTCTCTTCCCTATTACATCATTTCCTTGGATAGAAAACGCCTTGTCACTCACAGAGCTTAATGTGAGTAACACTGCCATCTAGTGGCCAACTTCAACACTTCTATTTTGATCAAAATAACACACTGCAAACCATCGTTTTAATTAGCTGTCTTAATTTTCTAAAAGAATAAACTTGGGGGAATTGCATATAGGTCAAACAAATCATGTGTTCCAAAGTGCTTATATTAAACAGGCTGCCAAAAAATGGTTTGTTAGTAGCATGATAGTTGGGACTATTCTGTGAAATATTTTAGGAGTGTCAGCGATCTTTCTAGAGCCCTGCATTTTCTTACATGGAAAGCATTGATACCAATACCATACATGCCAACCCTCCCGATTTAGGCGGGAAAAATAACGATTTTTGAATGAATAAATTGGGTTATTTTTTACTGTCTCCCGCCTAAAATATTTATAACTCTAATGCAATCCTATAGGAAAAATACTTTCTCCCGATTGCTGTCGTGAAATCTCCCTCTCAGGGCCTGATGAATGTTGGCATATCTGCAATACACACAAGGGTACAGAATATTTAGAACAAAGTAACCACAATAATAGGCCAAGGATGTTTACAGTGGCTTGCATGACAATACAGTGAATGGGACTGGGAAAACATTATTCATTTTAATGTATACATGGTGTACTGTCATCCTGAGCACACAACTTACCTTCGTCCATTACTGATCAACATACATTTTACACATAGGAACTGTGCCAAATAAATTGTCAAAATTTGTAACACAACTACAGTTACTTTAAACAGACTTCCCATTAATTGTATCAACTTTAAAATGCAAAAAATGCTATGCAAACCATCTCATTTTTAAACATGTGGCTTGCATGTTGTGCAAAGACCTTTGAGTGCTATACTTTTTCAATATTGATAGATTAGGAAATAGACAACTGGCTGCATTTGAATTGGTATAATCAGCATTTAATCTGAAACACAGCTGTGATGTATTTAGTAGTCTGGCTTCACTCTCAGTCAATGCCCGGCTTTGCCCATATCACAGATTGCTCCTGTTTCTTTGACCAGGTCTGCCTTGCGGTTGTCACCAGCGCTGCCAATAGTGAACGCTGTGTTCCCATAGAGATCAATATGAGTGTGGCGGGCAGGTGGAGAGGAGCAGGATGCACATGCACATCCCCTAGTGGGCGCTGCAGGTGAGGAGGAGCCGCCATATACGCCAAACTGGAATCCACGAAAAATACATATGTTCTCAAGGAACGGTTCCACTATAAGGAAGATTGAAACAGACAAAATGTATTTTCTATACACAATTATGAAAGTAAAATTTGTAAAATAAAAAAGCAAGTCATCCAGAATTCATTAGACATACAAAGCTGTGATATTCTATTTTAATTATCAACATTTCTGAAAAACGACTGAGTCTAAGAAACAATGAATAAAGAAATCTGTATATATAAAGATGAATGTATGTATGTGTGTGTGTATGTTTGTCCGGCTATAGAAATCCACACTGTTGAACCCACGTCTACCAAGTTTGCATGGATTGCTCTTTTGTCTGGGGCAAGATGTCATGATGCCTACTCCCGGGCATCTGGACCAAGCCCATCAGCCCCGGGAGCAGACAGCCAGACATTTATTAAAACCTCAGCAGCCCCGGCTAGGGGCTATCTGGGTTCAGTCCTGGCACCTTAGGCGCTAGGCTCATAATAGAAATCAGTCCTGGCGCCTACGGTGCCAGGCTCATAGTCATTACTTACCTCAGGCAGACCATGCTGCAAATGAATCCAAGCCAACGTGAAGCCTGGAGGGGACTATTTTACTACAGGGACTATTTTCTACTCGGGTGTGGTTCTAGGGACTTCTTACCTGGGACTACTTTTGAGGCTATTTAAACCACGCCCGACCAGCAACACACGCTTCGCGTTATTCTGTATTCTGCAGCGTAACGCTCACCGTGCCTGCAAGCCAGCATCCAGTCTTCTGCCACGCCCGCCTCGAATCCAGAGCTCCTAGAAAAAGGGGAAAGAAGGAGAAGAGGTTAGATCACGGACATTATTTTAATTCCTTACCTAATTCTGGATCTAGCACAACTCCGAGCCTGAAAGGACATTACTTCAGCACGCGTCGCATCGCCAGCAGCAGCGTTGCGTCATACTCACCAGTCCACAGCATCTTTCGACTCGGCGCTGCCTCCATCATTTTCTTCGACGAACTTCAGTACCTGGGGAAAAACAAAAGGAATAACAAGGTGAGCCTAGAGAGCCGAGAGGCATTACCCTTCAATACGCCACATCTTCTTATGCCGCATCTATAAAGGGAGAGAAAACAACAAGTTAAACTCACGCAACTTTTACCGGACAGTGTTGGGTAATACAGACTCTTACCTGAACGCCATCAGCAGCCTCCAGACAATATTTTTAGCTGCAATTCAACAAGGGGATGCAGGAGTGAACATCGGACATATTGAACTCTTTGAACTTTATAAACCCCGGAGTCAATATTCCTCCGGAACTCTTCCAGTACCCCAAACCAGTGAAGTAACTGGTATCTACGCGCCCCTGCATGCCACTCAGGATGGAGAGCTCATCATTTAAAAACATAAGGTGAGGATACTAATTGGGAATATCGGAGGTGACTAGTGGGGAGAACGAGAACAGTGGGGAGGGACCATCACTAAAATCCACGGGGCTAAATCCCTTTCTCCACTTGCAGGAGAATACTTCTACGGGTCAAGCAGACCAGATTAGGCGGGCCAGTCCAGACTGTCATCTCTGCACTACACTTCACGTTGGTAGAGACCGCAGCTGTCCGGGTCCGATCGATGCCCCTGTGGGAACCAGGTGAGCGTAACACAATGTTAGCCCGCTGCGTGCGGGTTTAACCAGTGCGCCTACCAGCGCGTGGAATGATACGCGGGAGCCGGAGGTGCTGTGAACTATCTTTATTAACTGCGTGGCGGCAACTGCCGCAACCCTGCTCTGCCCCTCCCCTTCCCTTGACGTCACGTCCGGGACGTCAATGTCCTGGCCGCAACGGCGGCCCGCCCACACAACGATGTGGGCTATCTGACATCTCCCCCCTTTTTAACATGTAAGTCCCACCGCTGTCCTTACCCCATCTCCTCGATGAGTCCAGTGGGCTTCATACAGCTCCTCTGGGGACGTCTCGACCTGCTCGGAGTTGGTCGTTCCTTGGCAGGCGGCGGTGTGCCTGTTTCGCCTCCTGATTCTTCCCCATCTCCTTGATAGGCTTCTTCTCGGGGACGATCATCCTCGCTGTCTCGGTCCATCGTCCATTCACCTTCGGGGCCAGATGTGACGCGTTTGAAATGCGAGCTGTTCCTCGTCACCACTGAACTGTCGTGTCTTTGTGCGGTGACCATAGTGCCTTTCTTATGGGTTATGAGGAGAGGGGTGGATGCAAACGTGGCTTCTTCCTTTCAGCTTTTTGGTTGTCTGAGCCACACTTCGTCACCTGGCTGCATTATGTTTTCGCGGGCTCTCCTTTTCCTGTCTGTGACTTCTTTGGACGTTACTTTCCTCGCAGTGTCGTTGTCTTTCGCCACTTGCTCCAGCGGCGTCAGTTCTTGCGGCCTTGGATCTTCCGGTAACCTCGTGGTGATCGGCCTCCGGAACAGCAGGTCTGCTGGGCATACTCCTGTCGTACTGTGCGGCGTGTGCCGATATTCCCTGAGTAGCTGGTTGAGAGCCTGCGCGAAGGGCTTGTTTTGCACGTGTGCGATTTGCAGGGTTCTCTTGATGCTGGCATGAACCTTTCGACCATGCCATTGGCCTGGGGCCACCGGGGGGTTATTCGTCTGTGTTGGAACCCCATGTATTTCGCAAATTTCTGGAAGTCATGGCTTATGAATGTGGGGCCATTGTCCGACTTTATGACCTTTGGGATGCCGTATGCTGAGAGCATTCTGTCAAGTCCCGGGATGACGCTCAAAGTTGCACTGCTGTCTACTATCTGGGCATCGGGGTATCTCGAGTGTTCGTCCATGAGTACGACGACGTGAGTCCCATTGCTTAGAGGTCCAAATAGGTCTACAGCTAGCTCTTCCCACACTTTGCTTTGCAATGGTGATGTCTGTAGGGGGTTCGGATGAGGTGGCGGTGCCACTTGGGCGCAGACGTGGCAGTTTCCAACGATGTTCTCTACCAGCCGGTCGAGCTGCGGAAACCAGGCTTTCTGCCAAAGGAGACGTTTCGTGGCGACTACACCTCGATGTCCTTCATGGGCCACATGTACTATCCTCTCCCGGAGGGTTCTCGGGATGACGACTTTGCAGTCCTTTAGCAGTACGTTGTTCTCTACTACCCTCAGTTCCTCCCGGACTTGGTCAAGCCACTTGACCTCCTCTTGTGTGGTCTCTGACTCTCCCCTCGCTTGTTGTCTTATGAAAGCCATCTTGTCTTCTTGCAGGCAGTGTCTCACGATTTTGAGTGCGGGGTCCTTCTGTGTTAATATGGCGCCACGATGAGTTCGGTGTTGCGGCAGGCATCAAAGTACGCCATATCTTCAGCTTGCGATATGGCTTTCCGTATGGCTTCGAACGCCTCTTGACAATCTTTCGACCATATGAACTGAGCATCCTTGCGTGTGAGTAGACGCAGCGGGTTACTGACTGTGGCATAGTCTTTTAGGTATCTGGAGCAGTAGCTCGCTAGGCCCAGAAACGACCTCAGGTCCGTGGTGTTGACGGGTGGCGTGGCTGAGTTGAGCGCCTCGACTTTCTCCGGATCGGGTCTCATTTCTTTAACCGAGAAAATGTGTCCGAAGAATCTCAGAGAGCCCTTTGAGAACTCACATTTTGATTTGTTTAGTGTCAACCCTGCTTCGTCCAGAGCTTGGCACACCCTGTGGAGGGCTATGTCGTGTTCTTCCTGCGACTTGCCATAGACTAGGACGTCGTCCGAATAGTTCAAACAGTTCGGGACGTGTCTGATGACCTTGTGTATTTCCTACTGAAAGATTTCGGCGGCGGAGGAAATGCCGAAACTGAGTCTTTTGTATTGGAACAAACCCAGATGGGTGACAAATGTGGTGATGTAGCGGGATTCAGGCGCTATCTCGATCTGATGGTAGCCTTTCGTGAGGTCCAATTTGGAGAAGATCCTTGCACCGTGCAGGAGATGAATCATATCGGTGATCCTGGGGGCCTGGTGCCTCTCTCTTTCGATGGCTGTGTTAGCACTGTCTACGCATAGACGTATGGAACCGTCCGGTGACTTCTTGGGGACGGGGACGATGGGGGAAACCCATGGTGTGGGACCCGACACAGGTTCGATGATGTTCATTTTGATGAGTTTATCAAGTTCTTCTTCCACCTGCCTCTGAATGTTAAAAAGGGATCCCTCGATAGTGCTGGGCAACCGGTTTGATATGAGGGTTTATGTGGAGATGGACCTTCCTGTTTCTCAGTTTGCCTATCCCGGTGAAGAGTTTAGGAAACGATTGTTCGACTGCGTCCGGTTTGGCGAAATATTTGTGCGCCATCAGCTGGTATAGGATGTGCACCAGTCCCATGTCTACCGCGGTACGGAAGCTTAATATGCATCTGCTGTTAGCCTCCGTTTTTATAATGTGTAGAGGAACTTTTGCTGTGTGTTCCTTATGAGTGCACCATGCTGTGATCATGCCTCGGCACGGCAGAGGGGTCGTGGAGCCATTTGGATATATGTCTACTGTGGCTTTCTTGATTTTGGGTTGTCGGCCCAGGGACTCGTACGCTTGTTCACTGATGATGTTGACTGTCGCGCCGGTATCTATCAGAAACTTTAATGGGGTGTCATTTACCAGCAACTTTAGTATGGGACTGTGTTGGATGGCTGCTGTGTTGTCTTTCAAGGCCCACACGTACCCTTTCCTTCTTTGGTCTTCTTCTGAGGACGGGGTGTCGCTGCTGGTGGGAGAGCGAGTTTCAACATACCTCACAAAACGTCTTCTGTGTGAGCATCTCTTGTCTTCCGATGAGCGTCTGTCCTCACGCATGTATCGGCTCTTGTGATCGCCTTCCTCTTTTCTGGAGGGTCTCCTTTCACTGTCCCCTAGGGACCTGGGTGAGCTCTGGCGACTGTTTCGGCGCCTGTCTTGATTTCGGTGCTTGGTGGGCGCCTATGTCGGCGCGTTTTTGCACATGGCTCTGTAATGATGCATGCATGATGCGGCGCACTTTTGTCCTATGGCCGGACATTCTCCTATGTGCGGGTACTCATATCCGCATTTAAAGCATGTGGCTTCGGGGCGTTTGCTTCCTTGGCTGGGGTGTGCATACAGTTTGTTAACTGAATCAGTGTTTTCGCTAGGCTGTTGTATGGATACTTTTCCAAGACTGTCCAGTTGGGAGTCGACGGCCGCTTCCATGCGCACCAGTGCTAGTATTTCCTCCAGGGATCTTTGTTTCTGTAATAGTTGCTTGCGAAAAGGTTGTGAGAGGCATCCCGCAATTACTTGAGACCTGAGGGCCTCCTCGTTTGAGTATCTATGAAATTCACAATGTTTTAATTTAATGCGAAGACGCATTATGAAATTGTCTATGGACTCACCCTTTTCTTGTCTGTCGTTCATAGTCGACGTTAGTGTGCGGGGCAAAGTATTCAGATAGCTTGGCATGCAGTTCACCGTATGTGATCGTGTCCACGTTTAGCAATTCCCCTGCAATGTCTCTTACTGCTGACCCTACAGCCATGAATAATATGTTTTTCAGCCTTGTGTCGTCGGTTATCCCTATGGCGCCGGTGTAGAACTTAAAGTCCCGGAGCCATATGGTCCATCGGGGTCCTAGATTCGACGTATCCCGAATTTCAAACGGGTTTGGCATTTGCATGACCTGGGATGCGCCTCCCTCACTTGGTGTGTGTTGATTGTTCACTTGTGCCGCATCTATGCCTGATGACGCAGGTGCTGCCGTACCCGCCCCACCTGAGGATGAGGCTGGGGTGCTCGCCGTGTCCGACATAACTGCTGGGCGATGGTGGTCGCTAGTGGGCAGGCACGTGCGGGGTGCGGCTTCTGTGCCTGGTGCCCGAGAGTTGTGTCCCCTCAACACGTGGGGCGACTTGTCTCTGTGCCTGCACGTGGGGCGTGCGACGCTGGCTTCTGGCGCTCCGCGCACGTGGGGCGCCTTGCCTGTGTGGGCACTGTTCGCCCAGGGGTGAGCGTTCTGCTCTCGCCGACGGGTCGGGTGCAGGGAGCTGTGGAGTCCCTTCTGTAGGTTTCGTGGTTCCCTGCTGCCTCCTCGAGGCGGCCGCCGTCCTATGCGAGGGCGTGGTGTCACACGGGAGCATCATAGTCTAGGTTTGGATGCAAAAATCTTATATGCAAAAACATTTTTGGATGTGTGTGTATATGTTTGTCCAGCTATACAAATCCACACCGTTGAACCCACTGCTACCACATTTTGCAGGATTCCTCATTTGTCTGGGATTGTAGTGTATGTTTGGATGCAAATAATTCACTCCACACACACTAATTTACTGGTTCTCACCCCGATTCACTACAGTGGGTATTAGTAGGAGGCACAATTTGAAAAAGTATCTGAAGAAAAATGTTTGATGTGTTGTTTATTCCTTTGAAATGTATTACTACTCTATACAGTTCAAAAGTGTTTATTAAAGCATTTTTTCAAACCATTTTTATTAATTTCAACAACAAAGAAAAACAAAGGAAGAAAAAAAGAAGGAACCAAAAAGTGAACAGCAGTTATACTTTCCATGTCTCATATGCAATTTCGTGATGTGTATCTGAGGGCACCTCACTTACCTCTCCCCCGAAGAACCATCGTCCTCCAGGCATGTCCTGTCAGACCCAGACAGTGTGGCTACTAGTTGCCTCCAGGCTATCAACGTTGTTGCTTCTTCATCTCCACCTCTATTTACTGCTTCGTTCCATACCACCTTTTCCCCCTCCGCCCTTTTCCGAAGATCATGCCAACAGGCTTCTACTCTCGGCCTATTGCTTGCTTTCCAGCTCATGGCAATTCTGCGCTTAGCAAGTATATAAGCAAGGTCTTTGAGTTTACTTATGTGTTTCATTCTACGCGGCCTAGGGAACCCCCCTACTATGCACGACTACATAGATTCCACTTCCAGATTTATCTCTTTCCCCACAAGAGGTGGGCTACATCCCTCCAGAATCTCTTTATTTATGGGCATGCCCAGAACATATGTACCAGTCCCACATTCTCCTCCCCACATTTAGGACATGTTTGTATTCCTGCATTCTAAAACTTGGCTATTTTCTGAGGAGTCATATACGCTCTATGGGTAACAACTGGATTTGTTGCAACCTCACCTTCCTGGACACTTTTTGTGGTATCCCTGTACCTTCACGCACAGCCTGTCATCTAAAGGTTCTCCGGCTACCTCTTCCCAATCCCGCCTCAACTGGATCACCTCCTTCCCCACCCTTGACATCAGCAGTTCGTAAATTCGTGAGACCTTGTGGCCTCCGTCCGACACATCATAAAATGTTTCTATAGCCGTATCGTGCTAACTCTCCAGCACTATTTCTGACCAAGTGTCTTTTATCTTCCATACCAACCTAGCAAAAGTGATGTATTGTCCCGGGTGTACACTGGTGTCTTCCACCAGTGTGCCAAACTCCACTGCCATCCCCTCCTGCCACACATCCCCCAGTGTTGCTATACCAATCGATTCCCAATGCTTCCGGACTATCTTCCTTAATTGCACATCCACTCTATTCAATGCCACTAGCGGCATCTGCGGGGAACACAGGAATGGGTTCTCCATTGCCGACAAGCCCTTAGCCATAGCTTCCATCCCAGATCTAACATCCTTGTCCCTCCGTCTCGTTGTGATATTGGCAACCATATCCATTCTTTCAGGAACAACGGGACACATTCAGCCTTCAACAGTGTGGACTCCGATGTGGAGTCTTCCGATCACCATATCGCCACATATTATAATTGGCTGGCCAGATAGCAGATCTCAAAGTTGGGCAATTTGATGCCCCCTTGACCATATGTGTTCTGCTGTTTCCATTAAGCTATTATGTTTCGTTTCTAGAATTGTACCATAGGAACCCCCTACATATACTCTGGATTTTAACAAAGAATCGCTTGGGTATCATATATGGTATATTCAAAAAGTAGTGAAGCAGCCTAAGCAGCACCACCATTTTTAATAGAGCCACTCTCCCCATCGTAGTCAAAGGGAGCTTGGCCCAGAACTGCATGCTATTTTTAATATTAGCCACTGCGTTCTCTGTGTTTTGTTTGTGTTCGACCTCAACACTGTGATATACATCAATCCCAAAGTATCTGAAGGTCCCAGTCTCCCATTGTATTTGTAATACCGGCAGTTCCTCACATGGTACCCCCTTATACCTACCCAGGGGAAATATGCATGATTTCTTGGCGTTCCCTGTTATTCCCGACAACACCGTATATCGCCCCATTACTTCCAGAATATATTGTAGGTTCTCTTCAGGATTGTCACGACCTTGGCCTTGCGCGAAGGTAGCACGTACACCTACCTCCCCGTTGGGTCTTGGGGCCTGGGGGTGTTTACAACACAGGCTTCCGCGACCCTCCGGGGAAAGAGGGTTAGGGTCCGCTGGTTGGTTAGGTTGGGGATGTTAGGAAAACCGGGTAACAAGGTAGGAAAGGGGAAGAGGAGGGATAAGGGAAAGCTGAGTGGTTTAGATGTGTTGCCCCTCTTAGGGTTTGTTAAGCCTTCGCCCAGCACTCCTTCACTTGAGTGCATGTTCTACTTTAGAAACTAGATGTTGTTTTCTCTAGATTGCACACATTAATAAATACGCTATCTAGCAGTATGAATATCACAGCATACCCACTGATCTGCAGAACATAAGATCACCACACATAGAAATCACATTGCAATAAGGTAACAAGGGAAAGCACTTAGCTTCGGTTGTCAGCAGGAGACTCGGGGTTATTCACCAGTGTTCTTTCTTGCTGAGCGAACAACGGAACTCCGCTACAAGAACCAAAAAACAGGAGTGAGCGTACATAGGCTTAAGAAATGGATCACACATGACATACCGCCGGAACCCGGCATAAACGTTAGCCACATTAAACTTTTAGACCAAGCATGAATAACTTTTGTCTGAGCTCCGGCTCGCAAAGTAGCGAATGAACAGTGCCGGTGCTCCGTTCTTGAATTAACTGTGCCGGAGTTCCCGCCGTAAGGTTGCAAGGGTTAAAGTCGGAAAACCCGACTCCGCGCTTCGCTACTTGGCGTGGAGCTGCACGGCTTCAAATAATCACAATGCCGCCGGGCTCCGAAACGCCACTGACAGTGAAGCGTAAGGCATTCTGAACGAGTGTTCGAACTAGGACAACAACAAGGATTAAATGCACTTATCTGTAGGACTCAGCGGGGCCTGCAGAGTTCAGAGTTCGCAGGCGGGGTGTGGCCCCGCTGATAGCTGCCTGCAGGAGCCCGCTGGAAACACGTCTTGCCTCTTCAAGATCCCGTAGCGCAAGCGGCGCTCCACGTGTTCCTGGCGCGCATGCGCGTTCTGCAGGGCGGGGTCCAGAAGCTTCCCGGTGTCTCTCCTGCACGCGAGGCTGCTGGGAAATGTAGTGTGGTTCCTCCTTTCCTTGTTTTGAAGGGCTAGGGGGCTGGTTTGCCCACGCCTACCCCTTTACCTGCAAAGGACACAAAGCAAGGTCCTAAAATAAAGGGATTTTAACCTCTGTGTCACTCTTTTCCCGTGATTGCCAGCACTCACATTACTTTGATGCTGCATGCTCCCTCCAGCCACCTGGGGTATCCTGACAAGGATATCTCAAATACAACAGCATATCATCAGCATTCATTGATTTCAAGTGTTGCCCTCCCTTTGTGCTGATCCCACCCTCTCCATATTGTTGCCTCAAATATATTGCCAGGGGTTCCAGTGCTAAGATAAACAGCATTGGGGACCACGGACATCCCTGCCTTGTGCCCCTACTGAGTTGCCATTGATAGCTGAGATGATTGCAGCCGTCCTGACTCGGGCCAGTGGTTCACTATACAGCATATGGAACCTACCTCAAGTACGTGGGCCCAACCCCATATTCCTTCAAGGCCGCCATCAACCAAGTCCACTTGACAGAGTCGAAGGCCTTCACTGCATCTAATGAGACTATTGCAACCCCCTGGGGGTCCCTTTCTGTTTGTTCTATAACATGATGGAGCCTCCTGAGATTGTCGGATGTGCTTCTGCGCGGGACATACCCAGTCTGGTCAGGAAGTATTCCAGGATCTTTTCCCTGTCTTTATAGTTCAGTATCTTGGCGATGATCCCTCGGCAGGGGGGCTCCCGGTTGAGGTCTCCTAGTTAAGGCTCTGTGCGCCCTCTCAACTGTAAACCCTTGGATGAGCACGCCTGCTCCTATCTCCTGTATCAGCATGTTCTCCATATAAGTTGTCGGGTCTATACCTTCCTCTCCCTCTGGTAGCCCCACCACCCGTATGTTGTTCCGTCGTGCTCGCCCTTCCGCCTCCTCTGCTCGGCTTTCCAGATTGTGTACCTGTTGCTGCAATATATGGACCTACTTGGTCGTACTGACATCTGTATTAGTTTTTACTTTACTTTCTAGGCTTCTCGTGCGCTCTGCCAGCAATCTTACATCCTGTTTTAAGAGGTTAACGTCCATGCTGACCGCATCAATTTTAAATTCCAATGCAGATTTTAGTTCCGCCATGGCCCCATCGATTTTACTGCCCCATGAGGACTCCCCCATCAGCTCTGCTATGGCCTCCAGGATCTGGTGATCATCACATTGCGGGGTGGTTGTCCCTCGTGTGTCTCCCTTTGATTGTGTGGACACGTCCGGTGATGGAGGTATTTTGGTGCAGAAGTCTAATCTGGTTGCTTCCCTTTAACCTTACTGTTTTTGGACGCCAGCTGTCTTGCTGTCTTGCTGGCCTTATTTGCCTGCCTTACGGTGTTGTGTTGTTCCCAAGCGTCTCAAATTCCAGCCCATTGATTGTAGTTACTTTCGGGGAGGAGTCCTGGATAGGCGCCGTCTTTTATGGTTCCACTTAGGCCTGCTTCTTATTGTGACCCCTAAACCCGCCTCCTAGTGTGATTGCTGTGCCTCCCAGTGCAGAACTGTGCCTGTCTCTGCACTGCGCTCACACCTCCACCTCGATCGCATTTGCGGCCCTGTTCCTGCTAGCCTGGGTGTCCCACTCAGGCCCCACTAGTCATCGCATCCATCTTGACTTGTCCCTCGGGTTTGCCTAGGATCACTCCTCCATCCAACGTCCTGTAACTGTTATAGGTGGGTGCCCCTGAGCGTCTCTTTCTCGCACAGAGTCTCGTGTTTGCACCTGGTTCCCAGCCACCACCTTGGCCCCATGCACCGGTGGCCTTGTTTATACCCCCACGCTTTCTTGACTCCACAGTGTACTAGCTGCTTCACATGGCCTATTTCCTAATATCTCTCGTGAGTCTCAGCTCACCATCTCTTGTTCCCGGGATATAGGCATGCACCTCATTCTATTTATACAGATTATTGCCTTTATGGCATCGTCTCCCCGGTCCCCTTATACACTCTTTCAGAGCTGTAGCCCTTAGAATTATGGCCCCATGTCCCTTCCCTTGAGTTGTTGCTCCTTTCCATGTGTCATAAATCAAGTCCTTACTTCTTTAATCTGTGTGCCGGTTGTGCCACGCAACCAGTCTGCACACTTGTTGTTGTGGGTGCCTTCTCCTTGTTCACCGCTCCCAGCACGCTCTGTGCCTTTGCTTCCCCTTTTCGGTCCGTTTGTAGGCTCTGTTTGCTTATTTGTTCTGCGCATGTTATCGGTGTTATCTCGGTGCAGCGCCGCTCCGGGCGATCGTATTATTCTTGCAGGGCCACATCACCAGGTCCCGATTGCTTTCTCTGTGCTTCCGCCGCTTTTTCCCAATCCTTCCAGCGCCTGTTCGTGTTACTGAGTCTTGGGCTAGTGACCCTTCTCGGCTGTGCTCGCGCAACCGAACTCCCAGCGCGCTTAATCAAAACGCGGTTCACTCTGTGAGTCAAGCCGCTCTGTCTCACGGGCGCATCTCGGTTGGCCCCTGTTGCAGTCCGGTCGTCCAGCAGTTACAGCTCAGCTGCCATGCTCGTTAGGGGCACTCCGTACGTCCTCCGATCCTCGCCCCACAAGTCTCCACACTCGATTGTCTAATGGGGCTGTCCCACAGGGTGCTGCCGCATTAAATCCTTTTGGTTCTTTCGTTTCCCTTAGTGTTCATCTTCACAGCGGTTCAGGCATCGAGGGTCCGCCTCTCGGGTAGTCTCTTTGTTTTGTGCCGTCCGCCATTTTGGGGCTGCCACTCTCAATCCACCTCCAGATTCCTTCCACTGATTCTTCTCGGACCACGTTGACAATCAGCACAAAAATGTTACCATCTGTGTCCCAGCATTTCATTGGCATATTCTCATTATTTCCTCACCCCACGGATCTCTCCGTGCCAGTCTTTTTATAGGATCACAGCAGGATCAGCAGGAGCTGATACGGATGCATGTCTTGTTACATGGCTGCTTAGCCACGCCCCTTTAAAGCATTTTTAAAGGGAAAATGTATTTTTTTTTATCTCTCACCCCTCCAAATATGGGAAATGGCAAGGTTACAGTTTACTTACGTTCATTCACGAGAAGAGAGCACAATCAATCAATCTTTCTTGGACATTTTGTCAAATGTGCTAATGCCATTGAGTGACTGAAACATGCCGCACAACAAAACAAACATCACTTGGAAAAGCTCCATATGATGCAGAGGACAAGAGCAAGTTTTTCCAGGGCAAATGAGATGCCAGAGCAAACTGAAGCACGACTTGCTGGCATGAGGACAAGAGCAACTTCCTCCAGGGCACATGAGACACCAGAACAAACTGAAGCAAGACTTGCTGACATAAGGGCAAGAGCAACATCCTCCAGGGCACATGAGACACCAGAGCAAACTGAAGCAAGACTTGCTGACATGAGGACAAGAGCAACATCCTCCAGGGCACATGAGACACCAGAGCAAACTGAAGCAAGACTTGCTGACATGAGGACAAGAGCAACATCCTCCAGGGCACATGAGACACCAGAGCAAACTGAAGCAACACTTCCTGGCATGAGGACAAGTGCAACTTCCTCCAGGGCACATGAGACACCAGAACAAACTGAAGCAAGACTTGCTGACATAAGGGCAAGAGCAACATCCTCCAGGGCACATGAGACACCAGAACAAACTGAAGCAAGACTTGCTGACATTAGGACAAGAGCAACATCCTCCAGGGCACATGAGACACCAGAGCAAACTGAAGCAAGACTTGCTGACATGAGGACAAGAGCAACATCCTCCAGGGCACATGAGACACCAGAGCAAACTGAAGCAACACTTGCTGGCATGAGGACAAGTGCAACTTCCTCCAGGGCACATGAGACACCAGAACAAACTGAAGCAAGACTTGCTGACATAAGGGCAAGAGCAACATCCTCCAGGGCACATGAGACACCAGAACAAACTGAAGCAAGACTTGCTGACATGAGGACAAGAGCAACATCCTCCAGGGCACATGAGACACCAGAGCAAACTGAAGCAAGACTTGCTGGCATGAGGACAAGAGCAACATCCTCCAGGGCACATGAGGCACCAGGGGCATTGACACGAACACTCTCAGGAGCCAATTATACATTTTCTACTTGGGCCCAATTTTACACACAATTTTACACACACTCTCCGGCTCCATGTTTTCATCTGCTGTCTGGGAACTTTTGCAATGACAGTCCCCTCAATTGATCAGCCTGAGATCTGACAGAACCTGCCCCAGATATCTCAGACTTCCATAGGCAGGATCTTGTTGGGACTTGGGAAATATATAAGGATTTCTCCATATGTAGGTCCACATGTAGTAAACCTGACTTCCTATGAAATAATTTCATGAATTTTCAGTAAACTTGTTTCACAGTTGAGCCGGGAGGGGCACACCACTATGCACCATGTCAAGGAGTAGCACCACACCTCTTTGCAGTACTGCTAATTGTAATGGAGTTATTTTGCATTGAGGGGGGACGTCAGTCTGATACCACAGCAATTGGTTGAGCATCTAAATCCAAAACAACAAGACTCCTCAAGAACCCTACCAAATTACCACTTTGCCAATTGGCAGGTCAATCTTGCAATCTATTAGGACCTTTACACTAAACACAAGTACCCCACCGACAAATGGCAGCTTATTCCTGATGGCACCCCCTCACCACATCACTCCTGTAGATCCGCTCTGCCTGTGTCCAGTAAGTGCTGCTGAAATTTTAAATTTGATGAGCATAGAAATGTCCCATGAATATGCACAAATAGAGGAAACTTGAACCAATGATGGGGGATTTGGGTGGAAAGGTCTGAAAGTATGTAAAATTGGTGCCTTTTACAGCACACTTTATGTGAAAAATTGAGTAAAAAGATACACAGTTTGCAATCAGTTTTGTAGATAAACATATGAAAAAATCCAATAGTTGCCAACAGTGGACGGAAACATTTTCCAACACATTTTATAATTCCTTTTCCCACAATATATACCAGTATTCTGCCAGTGTAAACACATATTTTCATACCGGCTCTGCCCTTACATATAGGCTAATTTTACAACTTAAGATCATACTCAGGTTTGCCTTAGCCTTAATATCAGTATTGATATTGTAAGAAAGCATGAACATGCTGGCTCTGCCAATATATGGCAGTAACCCCACGTAAGAACATAGTCATGTTTGCCTAACCCGTAATATCAGTATTGATATTGTAAGAAAGCATGCACATGAACCCCATGTAAGAACATACTCATGTTGCCTTTGTCCATAAGGCCAGTTAAAAATGGCATGACACTGTAAGAAGACATGTCCATACTGAAGGCACCAATGTAGGCTGTTATGGCAATTTAAGAACACTCATCACATTGGCTTTGACAGTACTGCCAGTAAGCAGTGCCATTTCAATGTAAGAAAACATGTCCATGCTTGCTGCGCCAACGTAGGCCAGGTAACAACACTCACCATGTTGATCTGCAGTGCCTGCTCTCCAGTGGCACCGAGCAAGTTCAGAGGTAACAGCTGCCCTGTTTGGCACCTGCTGTGACTTCAAAATCACAACAGTCCAGAAGTTGCATTAAAAGCTACACCTCTATTCCAAACCCCAATAATTATGATAAGCTGTCAACCTGGCAGCATGTTAATCTGGAAATGTAAGCCATGCCTAGGTATTGCTATGGTGGCTGATGGTTCACATTATTCATTAGGACATCATAAGGGGCGTCTTGGTGATACATTGCCAGTGTGATAGCTGTTTGCCAAAAGGATATTTTTGCAACACTTCTAGTCTACCACACTGCTAGACTTTGCCACTAAGATTCTTTTAATGTGAGAATGTGCTAATGAGAGACCTGTCCACTATCAAATTTGGGCACTATTAGTTCATCAGTTACTGTCATTATAAGATGTTGCCATTAGGATTATTTTAATGTGAACCTTTGCCACTATCAATTTTGCCACTATCAGTTTTGCTACTACCAGTTTTGGCACTATCAGTTGTCCCACTATCAGTTTTTGCCATTGTCTGACTTTGTGGCTAAGAATGTGATAATATGATACTCTACTAATGGAGACTGTGCCACTGTCCACTGGCACTGAATGATCACACCAATAGTCCTTAACCCACCAATAGTTTAGTGGACAGCTCAATTTTAATTTTAATTTCAATTTTTATTTCAATGTTTTAATGTAACCGCATTGCTAGCTCATCACACCAATATACAGCCACTCTGATACTTATCTACAGGGACATTGAAAAGCTAGCCCTAGAGTGAATGAATCGCGAGGACCCTGGCAACCAAACTCATCTCGCCTCTCCTACGGATGTTTCAAGAAATAACGGGGTCCCAGCGCCTGTAATCCGATATGAGCTGGGATTACCATCAATTAAATCTGTATTCCTCTGGAAGAACCTCTCATTATTAAACCAGATCACATACGCAGTGGATAGTTCAATCTGGAGAGAACTGAAAACCCTATTGGAGAAGCGTTCTTAGCCTTAATTGGCGAGTTGGAGTGATGAGTGCGAGAGAATTGGCTCTGAGTATAACATCTCTAGTGATGTGCTATACCGAACCCCGCTGAAAGCCAAAAGAAAGCTCAGTGAAACCGAGTGAATTCACACAATTGAGAGAGTTAGGGAATACAGGTTGAATGCTGGATTACTCCTTGATGTGAGACATATCAGAGTTTGCCCAGCCTACTTGACTAAGTCCCCAAGTGTTTTTTGGTGCTCTCAGATAATGCGATTGAGATTAAACTTGGTAGGAATCAGACACAACACTTCGAGAGCCCAAAGAAATAAAAGTATAGACATGTTGGAATCACTGAAACATATTTTACTAGACTGCCATGTACTAGAAGAACGTAGAGATGTGTACTTTGGTATGTTACAGCCCACGCTGAGGAACTTGGTGGTGGGCAGACCAAGAAATCTACACACAGAGGAAGACTGTCATCTGGTTTGAGGTGCGGGACAAGGTGATGGCAGTGGGTATCATACCTAGAGATATCGAGGACATAAAGAAATGGTGGAACAACCTCAGGGTTGGCGAATGCTGGCGCAACATCCCCGGGACACAACAGCCCTAGGTGGAGGCACCACCGGGCCCCCTAAGAGCACCCCATAGGAAGAGACAGGGAGCTCCATTCTCCATATGGCTGGCCTGGAGGGCATGGGTGTGGCTGAGGTTGGCGCCAGAATACTTACAGACCATGGTGAATAAAAGTACAACCTACTGAAAAAGGATATTACCAAACCACAACGGGAAGCCACATACTGGTCCCACCATTGCACATGCACAATGTCTGCCATCAATCTTGCGACTGCAGCCATTAGTGATGAAGACAAGCCATAGCCACACACACTGACATGCAGTTCACAAATGATGTCAGCAAATGTCCAAAAACAATATTGCACATGTGTGCCATGTGACCTGGCATGTCCATGAGATCCACAGTACCACCCAGTAACCATGACTCCACTCCCAATTACACATGTCCACCAAAAACAGTGACTAATGCATTATCTAAGCACAGTATTTATTCATAGATCGTTACTCTATAAAGGACATATGCAGATTTCTTAACAACATTAATACTTTTTCAAAATACTTAGTATAAAAATACAAAAATGTCCTCACATCCTGTTGTTCAATATGATAACAATTATCATATTTCCTATCGAATGATGAAGTACCATTTGAAACAAAATTACAAAGTAATGGATAAAAATGTCTTGGGTAAGAAAATAAGGCCTAAATCTAAGATTGTTGTTCAGCATGCATTAATCTTGCCCAAAAAAGTTCTGGAGCTAAAATGTTGGTAGCGAGTACAAATCATTTAATGCGCCTTTTCCTTATTACCCCTAATGCATTGCTCTGAAGAACGATGTGTCTCGGAGTCTCCACGTAGCTTTATTGCAAGTTCTACAGAGCTGCTGGCCATGGTCCAAATGTCCTTATCTGACAACTATATCCAGCGTATCTAAGAGGTTAAAACAAAATCTTAAATACCAATTTCTATATGTTATGTTAAAGGATATTTATACCATGCACTATTACCACCTGAGTGGTCCCCTGGCGCTCTGGTGCATCTGAAAAGCAAGAGGGTGAGGTGTGGGGGGGTAAGTAAGTGGGACTGAGCGGGAAAAACATGCAAGAGAAATTTGACGTGCTGTTGGCAGCTTCAGTTTGGTTTACACCGGTCGCTGTGCATTTTCGATCAGTAGTTGTCATGTGCTGTTGTGCAAGGCTATGTGTGCTTTGTTTAATTGTTGTGGTGTAGTCAAGTGTGTTCGGTTTGTTGTGCTGTAGACATATGGGTGGGCATGGACATTTTATCAAATACGCAATGGGCGAATTCATTAGGGGGGTATTTCACATACTTGCTCATTGACTTATATTTAGTTCACGCAGACTCATTTTCTATAATATCCAACTTCTTGATTTTCTTTTCTTGCCAAGTTTGGGTTATCACAGACTGTACTCTCTTATTACTGTAATAAAGGAACGTACTATCTCTGCATATCTATGCTTCTCTCTCCTTTTTAATTCTGCCAATACATTCTCTTCGTTTGTGGAACAGATCTTGACATACAGGCCCAATTTTTCCATTTAATAATGGAAACCCCAGAACATAGACCTGACTCCAGTCTCACAAAAATAATTGGAAAAGAAGTTGGTAAACTCAAAACAGCACGCCATAATACTGCTCTAGTATGACTACCAGTCAATATAAAAGACTTATAATTACATTAGCTTATAAAAACCTCTAATTGGCTGTATGCAATATTGTGTAAATTTGCCATTGGTAATTTTTTATTTGGTTGGGCAATGATAGCACCGACCTTCACTCTCCATTTAAAAAAAAAATGTTTTAATTAGATTAATGTGTTGCTTATTAGTGATAAAAAAAATCCAAGTAAGTAAATTGATTAACTTCCTCTAATAAGTAGCCACAAATGAACTATTTAAAACTGTTATACTTTTATGTCTTTTAAAATGAATAGCCTTTGTTTTAGTGGGGTATGTTTCCAAATGATTATGAGCAGCATATTCCCCAAAGCAGTCCAAGCTCCTTTATAGGCCGAGCAGAGTAGAGTCATGTTATTGGCATACGCCAACCAGACTGTGCAGAAAGGGCCAATTGGAGGAGGAAAAACATTACACATCATTAGGTCATCTTGCAGTAAGCAGCCCTGCCTGAGTCCAGTAAAAGCGTGTGTCTCCTTAGTCAATGACCCTTCTTAGTCTAACCTTATCTGATGAGTAGTATTTTTGTGCATCATAATTTATTTTTATTGTTATTATATACATTTTATAAAAACCTTTACAAACAAAACAAGTACATTTCCTTAAAATCAAAGATATCCATAATTCTTAATTCTTAAAACAATAACCATTGATTTACAATAAAAAAAAATGTTTTACAATGAAAAAATCCTTATTCCATTTTACATTCTCTTTATAAAAAGGAAATAAGCTTCAGTTTTAAGGACATCAAGTCCCCATGCAATATATTTAACCAAAAGTCATCTTCCGGTACCCATTCAACATTGACATAATCCTTAAAAAACCCTACCCATTTATTATGAAGCGCTAGACATAGCAATACTAGGTGTAATAAGGTGTCCACCTCAGATGGAATTTTACAAAACCTACAGCTATACTTTAATTCATTCAGAGGATTCTGAATGTAATTTATTTGATTTGTTTTCATCACATTCAGCCAGAACCTCATCATGTGCCTCCTTACATTTTTATTTGGGTATTTTACAAGGTAGTTCTCCATGACTCCCGGTCCATTTTGTGGTGAAACCACAAGAGCATACAGCTGAAAGCCCAATACTTCTAGTCTATTCTCTTCCCAATCAACTCTTGTATTTATTTTCTTTACTTTTACTGGGTTGACATTTAAAGTGCTAACCAACAGTCTTAGTTTCTCCAAAGCCTTCATACCGATCTCTTTTAGGATCTTTACAAAACCAACTGTGTCTGTACCACCCAATAGGTTGTACAGAGTCCCACCTGGACTAGTATATCATTTTCTCAGCAGCGCCAGTTTTCTCCATAGAACCATACTGGCAATAGACTTCAAACCTAATTCATAACGAATAACTTGCAAAGGGACACATTTCGGCAGATTATATAATACCGCCCTCCATATCCTACTTTCCACTACTTTTAACTCTGATGTAAACCATGACGGAACAATTCAAGACCATAACAAATCACTAGCAGTACTTTCAGCCTGTAATATTCACAGCATGGCGAAACATTTTTCATTTTTCCAAACCTTCTATCTATTTGTTTCAGTTGTCTTGTCATCCCAACCACGTTCGCTTTCAAATAATTGCTGAAAATGTTTTCTTGTGGTTTGCTATGATTGGATATCCGAGATATAGCATAATACCATCTGAACTTTGATGATTTTATTCTGTGACCTCTACACATTCTCAAAATGAGCATTTTAGATGGATTGATTTTCAGTTCACTTGAGGTCATGTACTCTCCAAATGGAGTTGAATCCACTAAAATAAAATCATCTGCGTATGCTGCCCAAATGATTTTGAAGGACCCGATTTTGAGAGAGAGTAGCGCTTCATGATCCAGAGCAGCACCCACATCTGCAACATAAAGGTTGTACAGGGTCGGGCCCAAAATACACCCCTGGACAACAAACCCTTGGAGTTCAGGTGCAATTTCATTTTAGAGTCCCTATGTAGATGTATAAGTTATAATTAACAGGCCTCTTGGCATGCTGTAGGTCTCTATTTTTTTCCCCAAAAAGTTTGTATTAACTCTGTCGAACGCCATACTGAGGTCCATTGAAGCAATATACACAGTATGGTTCGACTTCGACCATGCGAGGCCTTGCAAGGAAGCAAGTAATAAACCTCCCCAGTCGGTGCCAATATTTTTCCTAAACGCCATCTGTCTGTAGTCCAGAATTTGATTTGCAGAGCACCATTCCTCTACATGCTCTAAGACCACTGCTGCAAAGAACTTCGAGTCCACATCCTTCAAGGCTATTGGCCTATAATGTGACGGTAGAAGTCTAAAACCTTTCATGTAAATTGGAATCATGAATGACATTTTCCACAAGTCTGGAATCTCTTGTTTTGTTAAAATGTCCTTAAATTCAATGTGCAAGATCTTGGCCCATAGACCCACATTCCATTTAAGGAGCGCATTTGTTAATTTGTTTGGTCCCCCCCGCTCTTGATGGATTGGAGCCAATTATCTTTGCAGCTATATTTTCCACAGAGATGTCAATTTCCCAGATAATCATCTTTTCCTCAGAAATATAATTTTCGTTCTTGCAAATAACTCTAGACTCAAGTATCCAGAAGTTTATATATATTTTCAAAGTGTAACACCCACTTATACTCTGAGATAGGATTGGTCATTAGACATGATTGTGTTTACCAAATCCCAAAAAACTCTTGTATTGTTCCTCTTAAGTGCAGCTAACATAATCTCTCCATCCCTGTGATACAACTATGCTCGCATACATTTTATCCAGTTCTTATAAGCTTGCTTTAATTTACAGACTCTTTCTTTTTTCAATTCATCCTTGTCTCTTCCCCTTTAGACAGTTCTTATCTCACCATTTAGGATTTTTTTCCTCTCCTTTACCTCCTGATTATAAACATGCCTATTGCTCACCCTCCCTCCAGCTTCCCCCCTCTCCCCTCCAGTATACAATTTACCAGATGATTTTTCAAATAAGCAGGGAAATGACCCACAGAATATTTAACAGTTTTTTGTTCTAGGGGGTTTAATCTAAACCCAGCATCATTGTTGAATTAAATGTATCCATGTTTGATGATGTCCACCTCACTCTATTTCCTCTCATATTC
Organism: Ambystoma mexicanum; assembly: GCF_040938575.1. Classification (NCBI taxonomy): domain Eukaryota; kingdom Metazoa; phylum Chordata; class Amphibia; order Caudata; family Ambystomatidae; genus Ambystoma; species Ambystoma mexicanum. The sequence goes on from NC_090927.1 coordinate 149,505,950, forward strand.
ACTAGGACTTGAGTCATCCTTTCCATCAAGTAGTCCTTTCAACCCCTCACTGTAGTTGAAGACATAGGTGTACATGGTCGCTATATTAAGTCTGCCTTATTTCAAAATTCTCGATCTTATAAAACAATTTGCTTGATAGAAAGACACAGGGCCTCATTCTTTGTCTGCCAGTCCGGAAACAACAGTTCCAGCAAGCTTACCGGCACTGTTGTTTCCAGACCAGCAAACTACAACTCTGCGGGAGGGTGCTGTCCCGCCTGGCAAGTCAGACCTGCCGAGCAGAACGGCACCCGCCCACAGAGTTTTCACAGAAGCACCGGCACTGTTAAAAACGGTGCCGGTGCTTCCGTGGTCACCATTCCCATAGAGTCCTATGGCAATCAATGTGGCATCGAAAGAGACACTGGTGGTAATAAAAAGGCCTGAGAAATTGAAGTCTTTGGAAAGTGTTAAAATGCCTGAGAACAGGGTGCAAACTGGGAATTTGATGGCAATTTATGCAATTTTCTTGAATGAAATTAAATGAAACCCTATGTTTTGAATACCAAGCCATAAGAAAGCAAGCGTGATTGAATATGATTTGTATTGCAAGCATTTGGTGATATTCCCTGATACAAAGGGACTGTGAATTGTGTACACGCAAGAAAACAAATGTTGGCAAGTGCCATAAGAATATAAAGAACCAATCAAACTGAAAGATTAAGCAGTGGCAAAATCGTTGACAATATTTGAAATTATAAAAAGGGGATGGTGGCAAAATAGGTCTTGAGAGAGTATCAAGAGGAAAACCCATTAACACTGTGAAGCTGAAACAGTGGCAGCTAACTGTGACGAATAAGCAAGTAAAGTGTGTCGGTTGCGTGACCTGTAATGGGTGGACCTTGTGGTCCGACAACTGCACCTCAACCGAATACACCCACCTAAAGGAAAATCCACATAACTCACCCATAAGGTTATGTTTTACTGTCAAGGAGACACTTGGGTGATCTGATATTATTGAACTGAACTTGTGGGATATTGGTGAAATTGATAAAAGGCAACGCTGGCAGAAAAGCTGAGCAGTATCCTAAGGAATTGTGTTGGTTTTTGGAACACTGAGAGACTTCAAAGCGAGGGGAAGAGAACCCCTCTTTTTGACAAAGTGAACCATCCTGAATCTTGGGGAAGGGAAACCCCTTGTCCAACAATGGGATGGAAGAAGCTCTGGACTTTCATTTGAACACTTCTCATGTTGATGCTAGCATCCCTACACATTAGATTCAAGTAGTTGTGAGGGCAAGTATAGGCTTTGGACAGAGACAGACATTTGCTTTGGGCTCTCCTTAGTTTCAGTTAGGTAGGGCAATCCTACCTTAGCATTGGGCAAGTTATGCATTGTCCCAACCTTCTTTTTATTGTAATAAATGTTTGTGACCCAGGTTTTACTCCGTTGTCTGTGTCTGCTTCCTGATTCTTCACAGTGTGAACATGGAGCCTTTGGTGTACGTAACCTCCCTTGCCTAAACTTCATATGGCAGATATAACCTGTGATCCACGCCTCTCATTACGCCTTTTGATTATATGTTACCTGCTAATCAACTTTTTTGTTGTTTATTATAGATCATGGTCTTGATGAATGGAGTGCTTCTTACGATGATATTTCCATAGATGAGTTTGGGGTTGTGTCGTATGCCATCCATTTTGTTCATAAGTAATTGTTTAGGGTCCTATGCATTTCTCGGCTTCTGCATTTGCTCAACGCCAGCAGGGTGTGATACGTGTTTAGTGGGCACCATAGGCCTCCACAAATACCAGGAATTCTGAAACCTGAAATGGGGACCCATTATCTGAGCTTAGTGTCCTCCGTGAGAAGTGGCTGCAATCTTTGTGGTTGCCAGTGCTGCTTGACACTGTGACGTTGTGAAGACTGTGATAGGTCCGCTACTGTAATCCCACAGTTTCTTGGATGTTCTGGCTGTCATGCCTCAGTGCTTTGGCGCTCTCGCACTGGCTTTGGTGCTCCCGCGCCGACTGTATTTCACTTCTTGCTTTCCAGCAGCGGCGGCTTCCTGTCCTGCAGCGCTTCCCCGAGTGGTCAGTGTTTGACTTCCTGCAAGAAGGGGAGCTAGTAGTCGGCAGCTTGCAGCCTGGGTGTTCTCCATTGTAGGGAAGGCATGGTATCAAAGCAATACAGACACAAGTGATCTAAGTTCAAGAGTGTTTATTAAGCTGTAGAAATGGGTGAAATAATCGCCTAATTTAAACCTAAACCTAAAATGGGAGCAACCTACGACCATCAAATAATAATAATACAGTCCAAGTGGAGTCTAGTCAAATAAAAAGGGTGTATTCTAAAAAAATACTATTGCCAATCCTTACTCCTACGCTACATAATAGTGTGGGATAATGTTCACAAAGGAAGAAAGAAGTGTTCTCTAATGATAAGTCAGGATATTATGATCGAGGTCTCCCTTCCCCACGTTTGAAGCACAGGACAAGGCGAGCCATTTGAGCACAGCACACTTCTGGGCTTCTCCGGCCCGAGTTCACAGTTCCTTTTTCCAATATCTGGGCCTTCTATGCCCAAGTCTCTTGCTTCAGAGGGCCTGATGTATCATAAACAGCAAACAAAAGTTCCTTCTATTAATCTTCACATCGGGCGATTACTATTCACCTGAGGATCCCTCTCAGCCGTGCTCCGAACCCCTTCACAACCTCAGAACTCCTGCAATCAGGCTCAGACCAACAACTCACTATGGACATCCCTCATTCGGATTCACATTTGTCACCACAATGCAGTTCACTTTGCTTTTCAATTCACAACGTGTCAAAGACCTTCCACTGTACAAGGGTTTTGACTTGACCCTTGTATGACCACTTTGACATCTCTCGCTGGCTTCCCCTACGGCCTCTTGGTTCTTGTAGTTTTCTCAATTCAGCATAGACTCCTTGTTCAGTAGCTGGTAATTTGTTACAGTCTTTCAAACAACTCCAACCCTATTACCTCAGTTGTTCACAAAAGACCTTTGTCTTATTATCTTCTTTTCTTTTACGCAAATGTTGCCACTGCAACTTTGAGATTGACACAGTCTGGGACACTATCAATTTCCTCCGCCTCACTGGCTTTGTGGAACTCGTTGGCTTTTCTTCTGCTGCAGTCAAGGATGGTACCACAGCAGCAAGCTCTCTTCCCCGCCCTGGCTATCAGTGCAGGAGGGCCCCATGTACCATTGACATCTGCCGCACCTATCGGCAGCTGCAATTCCCTGTCTTACTGTTCTTTTATCGAAGGCTTCGTGGCTCTGGGTTGCAAAAGCAAAGGGCAATTCCCTCCTTGTCGTCCTTTCGATTTCCACTGCCTTTCTCCTCCGTTTGAACTGCCGTCCCAGAGTAGCTGCTTCCTTGTGTGTTCGGCCTTGCTCCAAGTGTGCTCTCATGCTCCGCCTTTTATCCCTGTGGGGAAGGGAAAGGGCCGTCAGATGTGTGTAGTTATCGGTAATTGCCTGCCTCTTCCTGGCCCTTGTGTTGGGACATGTCAGGTAAACGGCTCTGGTGTTAGTCCATTGTCTTTCGTGGTGTGCTGGCTTTCTTCATTTTTAGGTCCCAGATCTGCCGGTGTTGCTTCTTGGGGCTAAATCTCCCATTGAATTGCTGAGATGTGGTGTCCCGCAGGGAGCATGCCTTTCTCCTACTCTTTTCAACTTATATATTCAACCTCTTTTTTACCTTTTTGATAGCATCAGCGTGAGTTATACCAACTACGCCGATGATACTCAGGTGTCAAACTGACTGGCAATTATGATTTGGATCTCATAACAATAACTTCTATCTATGCTGCCATTGAGGATTTGATGATTAAAAACTCCCTCGCCTTCAATGGCAATAAAACTGAGATTTTGCTTGTTGGTACTCCACAACGTCTTGCCAAATTGGATCCTAGATACTCTGCTTTCAATATCTCTGGAGTTACAATTAAGACCCGTCCCTGGGTTAAGAACCTTGGCGTAGATCTGGACGCTAATTTAAATATGAAGAAACATGTTAGTCAGCTGAAGTCCTCTTGTGCTTACACATCTTATTATGGAAATTACACTTTTCTTATCCAACTCTGACACTGCGGCCCTCGCTGTCGCTTTGGTTAACTCCAAACTTGACAGTAGCAATTGCCTTCTGGCTGGCACTTCTCGCTCTAACCTGGCCTTTCTACAGGTTGTGCAGAACAATGCTGTTTGAACTGTATGTGGTATCTCAAGAAGGAACCATGTCACTGAAGCTCGCAATTCCTTACATTGGCTTCCTATTAAGCAACGCATTACATATAATGTACTATCCCTTACCTATACGTGCCTTACTGACAATGTGCCATCCTATTTGAAAGATAGGATTAAGTCTTCACAGTCATCTCGCTCTCTACAATCCAGTAACTCTAACAATCTTGAGCAGCCAAGATACAAGTGTACTTGCTTCAGAGGAACAAGTTTCAATTCTGTTGCTCCACGCTTTTGGAACTCTCTTCCTGTTTCTCTGCATATCTTTCCAGAGGTTTCTTCTTTTAAGAAATCTCTTAAAACCTTTCTCTTTAACTCCAATGTCTAGAGCTCACTAGTTCATGGCGTTTCCCCTGGGATTTCTCTGAGGCACTTTCCATCTAAGTTGCTATTACTGGCTGCACACTGAGGCCTACGAGCGAGATGCACCTTATAGCAGTTAATTAACATTAACATCAACAACTGCTGAGCCGGGTGGAGAACGGAAGCAAATGCTCCTGAGAAGGTAACGGCGGGAAGAGGGGCGAGGGGCGAACGTTTGTGTCCCTGAGAGCTGTAGAACCCAAGAGGGTTACGGGAGCCCGGAAAACCCAAATGCTGGACACGGGCAGGCGCCCAATTGAGACCCTACTGAATTAACCACATCAGAGGTCCAGAGGGCTTCGGGGAGCCTGAAAAAAACAAGTGACATTGATATACGAGGCTAGGGAAGTTGCAAGGGTTATGGGAGCAAGAAACACCAGAACATTGAATACGGGCTGACACCCACGAGAGACTGTTGATTTAAACACATCAGAGGGCCAGAGTGCTTTTGGGAGCCCTAGAAATAGAAATAGTAGTGATCACGACTAGGAACAAAGAGTATCCAGAGGGTTCTATTGCTCAAACCCAAACCAAGAACAATATCAAAGACCAGGTCAAAAGTGGTGGAACGGCACTAAGAAAATACTTTTTTACCTTTAAAGAACGGAAAGCATTAAATGTGTGTGCAGACATAAGACTTGTCATTTAGAACCTGAAAAGAAGATAGAGCTTTATATTGTGAACAATTGATGAACTTTGACGGTTTGATGAACATTACTTGGGAGGAACTCAAGTAGTCTGGGCAGGCAAAACCCCCAGTGGCAAGCCTAATTCTCTGGAATATGTATTTGTTACGTTTTTCTAAAGTAGTAGGTCAGCTAGCAAGTATGTGTTGGACTGAGGACTATTCTGTTTTGGACATTTGACAAGCACCCTTAGTTTTGATTACTAAGAAGGGAATTATCTTTATAGCAATAGAGTTAGATAGACACGTTCTTATTATGTAAATAAAATACCCTTGAACATGCTAAGTCCTAGTCCAACTCCTTCTTCTGGATACACTTCTGTGGGATACTTCTGGACCACAGACTATTCTTCCATTGGATGCTGTCACACCAGAGGAGATAAATGATTTTCAGTCTTGGGATCCAGGCTTTGTAATAAATTACCTAATTCTATTAATGACAGCATGGCAGGCCCCTGTTGAAGAGCGGCTGTTCTGGTAGATGTTAAGTATGGTTTCCAGCAGAGTTAAGATCAGCGAGTAGAGGTGACCGATGTCAGAAAGGCCATATATAAATGTTCCAACTGACTGACCAACCGAGAGAAATTAATAAAAAACAATTCAGAGGTCCTCCTTCTTTTGACTGTTCCACCCACTTGACTGTCAACCTTGCCCATCTACAACTCCTATAAACATGTGTTGGACCTTGCTCCCTCCCGCCTATGCCCCCCCTCCCACTGGAGTCACCTTTTCTCTCACTTATTTTGCATGCTTCTACCACTGGCGTTAAAGATAACATCTGTGTCATAAGACAGGATGAAGAATGCCATGATAGTGTCAGCCTTCAGGGTTTGCATCACTTGTCCAAATACTAGCTTTTCCTTGCTGGACCACTCCCATCTACAATCCTTTCAGGTGACTCTACAGAATGGTTCTGACTTCGTGATCTGCAAAAGTTAACCAGGCCTAAACAACTGCACATCTCATAGGGAGAGGGCAGAGGAGGTGCTACACGAATTTCCAACACAGGTGTGTTGATAGTTTGGTGCTTTGGAAGATGAACATGGAGAATTCAATTTCAGAGTGCAGGAACTCACACATACCCTTGTTGATTGTCACAGATGGCATCGAAAATTGTTAGGGGTCAGTAATACGAGTTGGACAACTGATTGTAATTTTCTCAAAGTAAGATGTTTTATTAAAATAAATCTTTTCAAATAAAGCCTTGCTTGCCCTACTCTAACAAGGAATTCCCAACCTTGTCTAAAGGCTGAGGGAACAAACTCTAGTATGGGTAAACTGGCCCTCACTCTCAACAACAACCATACAAGGAAAATAAAAGGGCAGCACAAGACATTCAGTCCTACAGCCAGGAGGAGACGGCAGGAGCCTCCTCTCCCCAACCCTCCTGCTACTGCATCACATGGAGGAGCCCCTACAGCAACCCACCTACAGAAGGGCGTGCAAGTGAGCACCAACGGGAGTCCGGAGCTTCACTTTTTCTCATTTGCCTAAAATCGGCCCCTGGGCAAACGTGCATGCCATCTACACACACGAAGCATCGTAGATCCTGAATTGGCACCCACCCGCCTCGTAAAACGCTATTATTGGTAGCATATTTAATGGCCGCTGCAAGCATCCACGCGAAATCCTGATGCATCTTTGAAATTTGGCGCTGCAGCATCTGATTGGCTGCCTGCCTTTACTTCCGCCCACCAGTCAAACCGGGAGGCAGAAGCCGGCCCAACGGCGAAGGGCCGCGGAAAAGGGCCTGTCTGTGCCTGTCAGCGCATATAAGCGTGGCGTGGCCCACCCTCTTTCGCCCCTTCCCCTCACATTAACACCTGACAACTAGTACGCTGCAATGCCCACACCATATCATTCCCAAAGGTATTTGCCCAGATCTGAAAGTGTCCTGTACTGCAAGGACTACCATTGATGACCGGTACAGGTACATGCTAACGTGCCCGACCATTCGCCCACGTGAACTGTGGCTCCCCAACGGACACAAAACAGCTCTAGCCTGAACGCCTGTAGGACTGCCCTACCTGGTGAGATGCCTGCTACATACTACTTGTGATTGCACACCAGTTATCAGCATTGTGAGTACCCACCACATATATGTAAAAAACTATACTACACTGTGCTTAATGTTACACTCTATGATTACCCTTTTTGTGTCACAATGCCTAACTTCAACTGCTTCATGTATCTAAGTGCAGACATAACATTAGTGGCTCTTCCTGAGTACTTATGAATGCTTAGCCCGGATTAATGTTATACTACAACGGCCTCTACCGATACTCAGCAGAGACAACAAAATTATCCCAACTAGGTTCTCCACTCTGCCCTCTCGCTGTCAAATCTTGATGTGTCGTGAAGAGTATAAAGGCCTCCGTCCCCAAGTTCCCCACAGAGAGAAGTATATACACTCTCTATGTGATCCTTGAGGCCACAGGTATGGATATTCGATCACAGGAAGCATACGTTGCCGAGAACCCCAAGGCTGCTGGAAGGAAACAAGGAATTAGCACAAACAAGCACAGTACAAAATCAGTAGGGTGTGTAAGAACAAAAAAAGGTGCTTACCTAAACCTAGGGGGGAAGTACCTTGATGACTGAGGCCTGTTATGCAGAGAGGGCGCGTGAACAGTGACTATAGCCGGACTGTAGAATGGTAAGTGCCAGCCACACACACCTAATTAGTTCTTGGAAGTTCGTAACACCCAATGAAAACATGGAGACTGATGAACACATGGTTTAAGTAGGAGTCCAAGGTGAAACGAAAGGAAATCCGTGAAACAGTCCAAAGGTCAAAAATCCAGGTAGACGTGTAGAAATGCGACAATGCCAGGGAGTAATCTTGTAGCAGTCCAAAGTCCGTAAGCCGGAATCATCCGAGAGTCGGGAATCCAGGTAAGCGTGTAGAAGTGCGACAATGCCAGGGAGCAACCTTAGTAGCAATCCGAAGTCCGTAAACTGTAGTCTTGAAGCCGTGAAAGTCTTGACGCGGTAATGCTGAACAGAGTCGCAAGAACAGCTGTGAAGCAGTGAGCGTTTGGGTTGTCAGGGTTTTTATGTCGGACGCCTCCCGGTCACTTGAGCGGAAGCGAGGTCACGTGATCGGGAGAACATCACGCGACCAGGAAGTCTATGAGACAGCCTGAGCCTCCCTGACTGTAATCTCCATGGTAACTGCCAGTGTAGGCGAGGAACCCAATGAGAACGGAAACCGCCCTTGCCTCTAGACAGAAACTGTTGACGCGGCCCTCGTACCGCAGGTAGAGCATTACTGCTGGGTGTTGGAGATACCTTGGGGAATCTGGTAGAATGGCTATATGGGCTGGAAGGTGATGTCTGGAGACCAATGGGGCCGCGGATGTCTTTGGCTCTGGGGGCATGGGTATAGCGCATAGGGGTACAACTGCTGCTGCGCATGACAGTCGCCCAGTTGGTTTGATTGTAGTAGAGTAATTATAATTGCGGTTACAATTGTAGGGCCAGCTTATCACACATGTCCCTAGCCTTTATGATGATAGCATGATAGCCAACTCACTATTGCTCTAGCCTAGGTTCAACGTGACTACTACAGTTTGCCCAAGTTTGAAGTTAGCATTCTTATTTGCAATATTGGCCCACTTGTAATGCCTCTGCATGTTTGATACACTGTCATTTCTCCTTTAGAGACTGTATAAGTAATCTTGGTAGCCTTGTGGCTGCAGCTCACTACATCTAATTGCAAATGTATGTTTATGTCTGCCTGCTACACCAAGCCTAGGCTCTAGAACCTAAGCTCACTATACACATGCTAACATACATTATTTGTTCTATTAGCATCCTACTCCTGCTCGATTTTTGTGGGTGCCCTGCCACACCGAGCATACAAGCTCCATCTAGCATGTCCATAATTACACCAAACAGCTCCCACACCAGGGGATCTTCAAGCCACCCCACATTTAGCCCACACCCAAGCACCCCGTGTACGTTAGAGGCTAGAAACCTCAAACTCAGATCCCGACTGAGCAAACAGTTTGAACCCTTAGCCAGATCCCTTCCCTGGCCTAACAATAAAAATATTACTTCGACCAGTCAGAAGACCACCAATACTGCCACACTCTGCATAAACCACACCTACAGGCCACGTCCAAGCATCATATATTGCACAAATCTAAGAAAACTATCACAATTCCTATTCTTGCCACTACCATTGCACCTGCCCTACCTCTTAAAGCAGCCTTACTGAACGTAAGATCTCTTGTGGCCCATGCCACAGATATATCCGACTTGATTCTGGCAGACAACCTGGACTTTATCGCCATCACTGAGACCTGGCTGCACAAAGCGGCAGGACCTCTGCTCTCACTAGCAATCCCAGACGGATATAGTATACTTAGACAGGACAGAGAAAAAACGTGAGGCGGAGGTATCGCCATCATCTACAAATCTAGCCTAGCCATGAGATTAGTCCCAACCCACTCTACCCAATCCTGCGAGGTCCTCAAAGTCAAACTCTCATTAGTCCACTCCCACACCTTGACCATCCATCTTATCTATAGACCCCCCGGACCAATCTGATCCTTTGAGGAGGATCTCTACACTCTTCTCTCCACCAATCTCAAAACCACTTCTCAATTATTAGCCCTGGGCCACTTTAACTTGGGCTTCAATGACCCTGCAGATAAACACACCACAACCATTGCCAATATCCTAACTGAACTTGGCATATGCCAAAAAAATTACCCAACCCACTCATGATAAAGGGAGAATCGTCGATTGGGTGGCAGAATACAACTGCTCAGCTAATATCATCGCTATTTCACCGCAACCATGGACTGACCACTTCCTCTTGTCATTCGCACTTTCAACCACCAGACCCCTCACCCTAGTCACGCCTATTGCCACTACCTGCCCTACTAGGAACAAAAAAAGTATCACAGCGGACAAAGTGATCCCTGCCATCCTCCCCACCCTCAACCGGCTAGAGGATGACCTAAATCCAGAAAACCCTTGTCAAGGAGTATAACAAAAGTATGCTAACCTCACTTGATATGATTGCTCCCATGAAACTCAGACCTAGCAAACCCAAAACTCACCTAAATAAATGGTGCACTTCCAACTAAAAGACCTACGACTCCTTAAAAGAAGTTGTGAATCTGCCTGGAGATTAGTCCCATCAGCTCTCAGAAATGACCTTCCACTACAAAAGAAATTTACTTGGCTAAACTTAACTCTTACAACAAACGCATTACCAGCGCAAAGTCTAGCACAAAGGAATTGTTCACCATATTAAAGGAGTTAGAGTCTCCCATCCCTACCCCTGACACCTGTACCAAGGACAAAACCTGGTGTTCAGATATACAACATACCCTCTCCAACAAAGTATCTACCATTCAAAATAAAATAGCACAAAAAAAGCATCTCTAAATCATCTCCCACACATCAACAACACTACCCCCGATATCCCTGCCACTGAAACTCCGTCTATGCCCATTGACCGATAAAATTGCACTAAAACATCTATCCTTGAGTTTGAGAAAGTCATCCTCTCGCTCAAAGCCTCCAACTTTCATATATAAACTTATTAATTCCTCCTTTGCATCTGGCATTGTCCCATCCAACCTCAAACAGTCATGGGTGCTCCCACTACTAAAAAAACAAACCTTAGATCCGCTTATACCCACCATCTACCGCCCCATTACAACAGTCATTTTCTTATTAAAAATACATGACAAAATCGCTTATCTCCAAATCCAAAAATACTTGGAACTCCACAAACTCTTAGCAGCACGGCAATCAGGATTCCGTCCCCAACACGGTACTGAAACTGCCCTCATCGATTTGAAAGCTCAGGTTGATGAGTTAAGAGACGAAAAAAACAGCCCTTCTCCTACTTCTCGACCTCTCGGCCGCATTCGACCTGGTTGATCACAAGGTCTTATGTAGACACCTGGACTCTGCTGCCCATCTCTCTAGAGAGGCAGAGGCCATACTATGGATCGGGTCCTTTCTGAGTGATAGGACGATGAGGGTTTTCTCGCTATCAGCAGCACCAGACCCCATTCCCATCACTTGTGCGGTGCCTCAAGGTTCTTGTGTATCCTCCACCTTATACAACATCTTCACTAAGCCCCTTTTTCGACGATCTGGACCATCTGGGTATCACCTACACAAACTATGCAGATGATACCCAGATCCTCCTCCCACTCTCTGGGGATTACGACAAGGATTTGGCCTTGGTAAACAGGGTGTATATCATCTTTCAGACATGGATGGCTACCCATGGTCGATGCCTGAATGATGATAAAACGGAGCTCATCATCCTGGGTACCCACACTAATCTGAAGAAACTAGGCCAGGCGTACTTATCATTTATAATCGATGGGAACCTCATTAAGGTGGCCAAGGAGGTTAAGACCCTTGGCTTCTACCTCGATTCCTCCCTCTCATTTAACAAACAGGTTGTCAGGATCACGGCAAAAGGTTCCAAGGGTACCCCAAAGAAGAACTGGACATCAGCCTATCACTACTGGTTAGTGGGACAGCTACACAGTGAGTGGGTGGACATAGATGGCCACTTCCTGACTACATAACATGGTTGCCCTGGTTGTTCTCCAGTCCGTGTCGTGCGGTCTAGTTGTTGTCACTCCAGGAGTATTTAAGCCTGCTTCACGTCTCATCAGTTTTGCTGACGCTTACCGTTGCCCAGTGATTCCTGTCAAACCTGTACGTTCCTTATTTCAATTAGCAAAAGCATTCAGACCACAGTTTTTACAGCACTTCTGGCGCACGTTAGTTTTAATGGTTTGCTGACGGAAACCTTCTGTTATTGTTCCGTCACTCCCGTCACATTTTAGCAGACCGCACATTCTTCCTGTCAAGCGGTGCGTGCTTCCAGCGTCTTGCTCTTGCTGGGCTCGAAGTTTGCCTTTACGAGTCTTCCCTGCAGCGAGTATAGGACGTGCCCCTTGTTCCTGTCAGGCGGCAAGGTTTCCGAGCGTCTCGCTCTCCCTCAAAAGCCTTTGCTCGAAGTATCCCTCATGAGCCTTCATCACAGCAAGTATCCCAGCACTTACATGTACTGGTAAGTAATTATATTGCATTTTACTAGTGTTCATGTGCGGCCTTCTTAAGCGTTGTGTTATTTGTTGAAAACGTTACTTTCATTGCATGATTATAGTGCTAGTTTGAAGGAAAGTCACCTTTTTTTTCAAATCAGTTCTTATACATGTACTACTGGCCAACTTGGAGTATTAGGCTGTCGTAAATTGTGGTATCATTGTTGGCTGAAGTTTACTCAGGTTGAGTTAGTCACTGGTGTGGATTTATGGTTCTTCCACAGCATTCGTACATTATCCATTTTCATCACATTTATAACTCCAGCCAGTTCTGGGCAATTAATAGCAAGGTCCCCATTCTCATTTAAAAACACTTGCAGCCTACAGGGTTACTCACAGTTATCACAATCCATTTTCACCTATCACCATTTGCACTGCCCGGCGCTCCATACCAGCAGCACCATTTTTCAGAACACTGAGCCCTTGCATAGATTCAGGATGGAGAGCTCATTCAAAAGGCATTCTAGGTGAGACATCTAAGGGAGACATTGCCTTAAGATTAACAATGTTCTCTGTTGATATTTAGGGTTGCTTCCGCTTACCTCAAGGGAATTTTCTGTGTATCTATAGGTTTACCTGTTCATAGAGGAATTGTAGAGAGAGAGAACAGCGCTAACTAAGAAGAGTCATAGAATTGGTCCCTGTGTGTGGTGTGTCCCCGCGGAGTCAAGGTAAGCGTTACACAGGTGAACACCATGGCCTCCACCATGGTTTATACATGTAAGCTCATCAGAAGAGGAAAACCATTCCTATCTGATGAAAACTTCATTATCTTGGCCAGAGCCCTTATTCTATCCAGGCTCGATTATTGTAATGCCTTATACATCGGTGCCAATAAATATATAACCCAGAAGATGCAAATTCTTCAAAACAATGCCTTAAGAGCTGCACTTGGTGTATCTAAAAGATCACACATTTCTGTGTTAAGACGACAAAACAACTGGCTCTCTACCTACAACAAAATTCACCCTAAAAACTGCATCCCTCACACATAAAGCTCTAAACAATGTTGCCCCCAGCTACCTCATAAACAGTTTCCAGAGGAGAATCTCCACCAGACCCATGAGATCTAGCAACTCCGACTCCCTCACCATACCTAGATTTAGGCTATCCACGGTGGGCGGATGCAGTTTTCCTGTTAAAGCGGCCCAACTTTGGAATTCACTACCACAGTCCATCAGAGAAGACCAACCTTACCTGAACTTCAGACGGAGATGCATCAACCTGCTCAAAACCAACGATATCTAATGCCTGCTGCTATGTGACTACTAACATGACCTGGCATCCCTGTATATATTCTTTCACCGTTATACCATTCTTGCCTATATCTTGTGACATTATGTCCCCACCTTCGCATTTTTCTGTAACTGCTGTGCACTGATGCCCTAGTGTCTGGTGTGCATTATAAATGAATAAACAAAACAAACAAACAAAACAACAAGATAATAAACAACATTGAACAATATTTGGATTACCTTCACCTGTCCTGGGTGAAATCTGTTCCTTAGGTTTTAAAGTCAGTTTCAAAATGTTCAAAGTAAAAGAGAAGTCTTGAACCAGTTCTTATCAGTTCCAAGTCAAACCAAAAGCCCATCAAGCAAAAATCCACTGTTTACAATTCTCTGGTTTTGGTTGAAAAGATCCCCTTTCAATTCCAGCAAAGAAATAGCACCAATGGTAATCCTGGTTATCTTATCTTTAAGATTATCTGCCACAGTTCAAAAGAATAGCTAATATTTACTTTTTGGACTTCTCCATCTACAATGTTACAATTGGGTAGGACTTCTGCAGTACATTTGGGATATTTGTCAAGGTGTTTCTCTCTGGGTTGCTGCTTCCTTTTTAACAAACCAGCCTTCTTCTGACATTACTTTGAGAACAGTCACCCTTGTCCCACAGTTTGCCACTACTTTAAACTATTCCAATTTGTCATCCACTGACAACTTTGTATACCACCTGAGTTCAGGTGTTTCTTTCACTTCTGTGTACTTTTGAATTATCAGGCAAAGTCTGACAAGACACTTCGCCTCCTGACAGCTTCAGCAGGCTTTAGCCTTGCAGGTTAACTTATAAATATTCTTTATAATTACCCATCTCTCCTTCCCCAGCTTTACTCACACCTTTTCTGCCTATGTAATTACACAGAAGCCGAAGTGCCCTCTTTCAGCTTCAGGTAACAATGCCACACTTTTATCTGAGGCCAATGGACTGTTGACAACTTCACAGGTTAGGTGGGTGGGTTTAAACAAGACTGGTTTGACTATGAACAGGGATCACCTTTTGGCTTGGATAATGCTTGTTCTTCGCTTCAGTATAGTAACTTCTTACTATAATAAAGAATGCCACATCTGGATTCAATACAAGGTTCAATGTCAAGGTTAAAACATAATTGGACACATGCAACCACTCTTTAAGGTAGATATTTAAACTTAAAGTGATGAATATAAGTGTATTCCCGTGTAGTATCAAGGGGGCAACTTCTGATGTCCTCCGGGAAACACAATTGGACACACACAGCCTTCCTTTGATGCAGTGTTTACTTATTATTACTTGCAACTCTTGTACGGTGTCAATGTAATATTTTTGGAATGGATTCAACAGGCGTTCCTTCTTCACAATGAAATATATCGAACCTTCCGGTAATTCGAAAAGAGTTCAACAATGGAATGGATGTAATGGTTTTCTACTTCTCAGGCAAATAATTCAAATTTTGGAATAAGTGCAATTGTTACAATCCCATTGTTAACAAACAGTTCAAAGATGGCAAACAACTTTTACTCGCTTTAAATGTTACATAAGTTATTTCGGAGCTGGTAACAGTTACCGGCAAGGCTTGTGAATTTAATCTGAACACTGTGCTTCACTCACCGGCTTCAGGGACACTGCGGTTGCAGGTTGCTCCCCTGACTTCCCCGACCACTGCTACTACTTCGTAATCACTTGGGGGCCACCACTTCTCCGGAACGGGTCGCTCCGGTCCGGCCATCCTAATTGGAAGTCTCTTTTACTTCTGAGAGCCTCAGCTTGCCTTCTGCTTCTGGTCTTGGGCTCCTGCACAGTCAGAGCTCTGCAATCACAACTCGGCTCACATGGGGAAACCATTACTTCCAGCACGTCTACCTTTGTACAGCCTCTGCAATACAGGTTTTGGGAACACATCACCCTCTCAGAACCTCCAGGTTAAATCGACTGTCTTCACGCTCCGGCGTCCCTTTTGTGCTCCCACTTACTTGTGAATTGCCAGCATTGTGCTTCTTCCCTGCTATTACTACTGCCAGCCTTCCAACTCCTGCTCGAGCTCCTTCTCACTCTCTTGCTTTCCTGCTGGGGCCTTTTATGCCTTAAAGTTTTGACAATAGGCCTTCTTCCTCATCTCAGTTACTCTAGGATTCTGGGACATGTAGTTTGTTTTAACGAAGTTAGGTTTTTTCGGCTTCTTAATTATTCATAAGGGTAGATATAATACCCTTAGTCTTTTTAACAGACGAGCTGTGGGTTTTAACATTTCTAGAGGAAGATGGTTTAGAGAAGACAACATTTCCAAAATCCTTTGTAGCGCACCTTTGGAAGTGAGGAGGACATTAAGGTTCAGATAGCAAAAAGAGTCTTTTTTTTGGTATAGAGTGCTTTGATGTTACAACCTTAGGGTTCACAACCTTAGATGTAATAGGAGGTTGGGAGACATTAAAATAACAATAAGCCATAACCTTTGTTAGCACAGTGGTAGCAATCTCCCTATTAGAGGATAACTACTGTCTCATCCTACCGAATCTCCTCACTACCCTGGGCCCGGTCTTCCCTCAGGTAATCCAACCGCAGTACACCACCCCCAGGGTTGGGATCAGGTAGCGTCCGCCTTCCACTGGCCACCTGGGAGGAGACTTTAGGCAGGGTGTCAGTGAGGGATCCGCAGGATTCTTCACAAAATACACTGAGTCTTTCATACAGTTCAAGAGTGTTCTTTGTAGTTGTGGGGCATAGGGCCATCCATCTCGTACTCGTCTACCTACAAACCTCTTCCCTAGACCAGGCGTCCGTGGCCCTGGATTATTTCTACTACTGATATCTATGTTTTAAACTTCAAATTTAATTGAAGGAACCAATTGTACATGTCACAACAAAGCATTATTGGGCCTTCGAGTTCAACTCCTTCTCCCTTTCTCACCCCCACCCTCTCCAACATCAAAAACAGGGGGTTTCGTGCATTGTCTCTTCTAGGCACTGTGTCTCTTCTCCAACTATGGAGACTTAAGTCTTGAACAGGGTCCTCTGGGGAACTAGGCTTGTATCAATGGATGCTTCTAGTGGTGAATCATCTACGCAATCCCCATCTTATCATGTGCTGGAGACCCACTGATTTTGAGCTCTATCCCTGTGTTGGCTTCTCTGGTTTTCACCACCTATCTCCCGCTGTTTCTCCCTTTCCACCAATCACAGGTGGCAATGACCTCCATGAAACCCGCTAGTGCACATCCCATCCCCACTTGCTTATTGCAGGGCCACATTCCACCATAAAGCAGCATATCTGATCATTCACCACTGCTGTCAGTTAGTCCATCAGATGCATATCTCTTAGTTTCTGTAGCCAATCGTGTCTATCTGGGGGTGACCCGCTCTTCCATTTCTGTGCCACCGCGACCCTGGCTGCCCTGAACATCGCTTCCCACATTCTATCTCTCTATACCACATTCTATCTATCTACATATGTCGGAATCTCTCAGGGGGAGCCCCAGTAGCCTCTAGAGATGGTCTAGTGGAAGGACCTCGTCTATAACCTCAGACATCCAACCCAGTAGGTCCCGCCAGTATGACTGAAATTGCGGGCAATGCCACTTTATGTGTACTCAAGAACCTTAAGCCACATCCCCTAGGACATAGTGGGGAAGACCCAGCAAACATTTCGGATATTCTCAGGGGGTCCCTATGCCACCCTTGCAGGAAGCTTGAAGTTGTGTTCCATGAAGAGATTTCTGTGAAACATAATTGTATATATCTTCCCCCAGACCTCTTCCAAGATTACCTCTCCCTCTGACTTGTTCCAGTAAGGTTTGACTATCCTTCTTGTCGACTGTGATCAGCACCTCATAGTTTCATTTTGTCACCCCAACTGTGGTTGGTGAGGATCCCCTTCAGTCTTAGGTATTCGGATATGGAGCTCGTATCCCTCTTGAGCACTTCTGCTACCGCTTCATAGTGCAGGAATGCCTCATCCTTAAACATGTGACACAACCCTCTCCAGGACCGCTCTCAGACCATGCTTGCATGTTGCGAAATCCCTTGCTTCCCAAACTGATAACCGGGCCCCACACCAAGGTCATCGGAGAGGGGCAGGAGGACAAACTCTCAGTGCTTCTCCCCTCCCTCCACAGAGACCATGGCACACCCAGACAAGGATGGTGTCATGACCTGTGACCCAAAACCCCACTGGCATGGTCACATGCCAGGTAGGGTTAGGACTCAGGCCTTGCATTATCATCATGGACTCTCTTGGAGTCAGTCCTGGCGCCTTTGGCACCAGGCTCATGTACAGATTGGGACATTGGGCCTCATTACATGTTAGGTGGGAAGGGTTTACCGGTACAGGTAAGGGCACCGGTACCAGTAAACCCTTACCGCCTTACTACGAGTTCCCTTTGCGGGACCCAACTTTGGGGGCAAAAATGGGAATGGGGAAGGGCTTGGGGGAATGGGGAATTACCGGCCCCGCTGACCTTGGAGTAGGGCGGTAATTCCGCCATCCACCAAGGCGGACACGGTAAAATACCGGCGGCAACCATGGCGCTAATAGCACCATGGTTACAGCATACCGTGTAATGAGGCCCATTGTCTTGAAGGGACTGCTTTTTCTGTGAAGGCCTGCAGCCAACATGGAGGCACCCACACAGTCTAGTTCCTAAGAACCAGACTGTGCGGTGTAGTGTTTTAGGGTGTGGTAGCCCAGACTACTTTACCTGGACTACTTTACAGAGGGCTATATAAACCGCACCCAAGCTACAGAACGTGCTTCACGTTATTCTGCAGCCAGCAGCGTGATGCTCATTGTGTTCAGAAACCAGCACCCGGCGATCCTTGAACAGCGGATCTGCAGAGGAGAAAAAAGAACATCATTAGCAGTCTCTGCTTACCTGCAACTCTCCATCCGTCGATTCCTGCTGCTCGCGGTCTTCCATCCAGTCGGCAGCATCATCAGGACACCACGCACGCACCGTAACGAAGCACCTGGAGGGACGGAGAAAGAGGGACAACGTTAAAACAGGTTACTCACGGCATTCACAGCAGTAATCACAAAATCCTCACCTGGCTGGGCATTTCTTGGCGGTTCTGCTCCGGAAATCTTCACACGCCCAGAAAGACCATTGCGACCTGAAAAGGAATAAAGAATACAGGTTAGCAAGAAAAGACATTACCGCACCGCACTTCACGCTTAACCTACCATCCATCATACGCTCCTGCGTCCATCATCCTGGCAGGAGCCTGATCCAAGTAGCGCACCCACCGAACCTCCGTGCACCTAAGGGGGAATAAATAAAGAAAAGACATTAATAGCAAGAAAGGAAAGCAAGGAGATTTAAGACTGCTATAACCAGACTTACCTCCTTAAAGACACTTGAATGGGTTAGCACCAGTGAAGTAAACTCGGTCGCTCCAACCCGCAGAAAACTACGCGCCCCTGCACAGAAGGCAGGACGGAGAGCACGCCAGACATCACAAAAAGGTGAGGAGTGGGCCATCAGGTCGAGTCCAGGGGGGGCTGGTGGGAGGAAACGAAATCTGTTCCTAAATCCAGTCCTCCTGTGTTTTCAGGCCCGATCGCCATAGAAGGCATTGTCCGGAATCGGGAAGGGTCCAGGGTGAATCCGGCAACCAGGGCATAAGGGCGTCCCTGTGGATACCAGGTGAGCGTAACAGATGGTCCCTCAGCCTATTCAGTATCTCCCTATAAGGCACCCAAAGTAAGTCCTTACTTAAGCAGGGTGAGTGTCTTCTAGGTACGTCCAATATGTCCCCAGGTCCTCTCTAATTTGTAACAGGATCACTCGTAGTTGGGCAGCTTTGTAGTAAAGAGCAAAGTCTGGTAAGCGAAATCCCCCCTCTTCCCTTGGGAGGGAGAGGGTGGATCTTTTAATCCTCAGGGTCTTATTCTGTCAGACAAACCTCTGCACGCTATATTGGAGGTCCCTAAAATAGGCTTCAGCGATCTTCGTGGGTAGGGCTGTGAATAGGTTAATTTTTACAGCTATCATTCGCCCATATCAAGATAGTATTTGGGCGCCCCAACAGTTTGGGACGGTTTTTATGGCTGCTACAAGAGGTTCAAAGTTGACTGACATGAGTATCGACAAGTTTCTGGTGACCCGGACCCCCAGGTATGAATTCCCTGATTGTTTTACTCTTAACCCTAGCATACGGTTTCTTTGGTTTAGGCCCATGTCTGTGGCGCAGATCAGCATTGTTACCAATTTGGATTGTTAATTCACAGCCCGTGAAGCCCCGGAATGTTTCGATGAATGTTAATAGTGCGGGGAGCGAGGAGGCCCCATCCACTAGGTACCACAGTATGTCCTCGGTGTATAGGGAAAGTTTGAACTAAACTTCTCTTCATATACCCTGTATTCCCTGGTGTTTTCTTATTGCTATTGCCAGGGACTACATCATAAGCGCATATAGTCAATGGGAGAGGGGGCACCTCTGTCTCGTGCCTCTAGTTAGCTGAAAAGGTGCTGATAGTTTCCCATCAACCTCGACCCGGGTGCCCTGTACAGTGCTCCAACCCGTTTCCGGATGTTCTCCCCTATTCCTATTATGTCCAGGAGGATGGACTTATATTGCCACACCACCCTATAAAAGGCTTTCTCAGAGTCTCTGAGTCTCCAAGTCCCTTTCCTAGCACCTTCGCCAGAATTTTTACATCTGTGTTGAGTAGGGAGAGTGGACGGTAGGACGAGCACTGCATCGGGTCCTTACCCTCTTTTGGAATCACCACTATGATGGCCCCCATCGTTGAGTCACAGAAACCCCCCCTCTAGAACTAAGTTAAAAACTCTCGTCAGATACGGGGCCAGCTTGGACCGGTATATCTTGAAGAATTCAACTGATAACCTGTCCTCGCCTGGTGTTGTGCCCCCTTTCATTGATTTGATCGCCTTGACAACCTCTTCCTCTGTTATTGGAGCGTCTAACTCGGAGGTGGTTTCCTAGGTTCACCTGCAATGCGTAGTTGTGCCAAGAATTCAACTATGTGCGATTCATCACCGTCAAATTCTGACGTATATAGCAGTTCGTAATATTGAAAGTGAAAGTCGCCCTATGCTAGTGGTATCATAATATGTGGTCCCACGTTGGTTTTTACAGCCCTAACCAACTTACTTTAATGGGTTTCCCTCAATTTCAATTTCCAGGCTAGGATTTTATCTGTCTTGTCACCCTTATAGTCTTTTAGCTGCGCTTTATAAGTCTCCAGTGATCTCGTCTGGTTTAAGGAGATGGAACTTCCCGGGGCCCATCCTGGTTGGAGTTCTGCGATGTTCCCCCTAAGGGGGTCTTCCTGTCTCTTCCCCACCCTTTTCTTTTGGGATCCTATCCGGATTAAGACTATGCAAATTGTTGATTTGAATGCATCCAACAAGGTGCATTGACCAACTTCCCCGTTATCATTGAGCTTGAAATATTCTGTAATATCTACGGCCAAAGCACCGGCAATCTCCCTATCTTTCAGAAGAGAATCATTACATTTCCACCTTCCTGGATGTGGACGCCCCAAACTGTCTCCCATTGTTATACGCACTAAGTTATGATCTGACCACAGTACTGAGTCCACCCGGAAGTCCCCAACAAGGATTTGTGTGCCCATTAGTAGAATGTGAAGGGGGGGGTCTCCTGAAGGCAGGGGGGGTCAGAGAGTCCACCAACCCCAAATCCAAGTTAATTTCATGGAAGGTCCGAGTGGTAACCTCGTCTAGCTGAGGTGATCTCTGTGTGCCCATTCATTTCCTGTCTTTAGAGGGGTCCAAAACCATATTAAAGTCTCCTCCTACCATAATGGAGTCCCCTACAAACAGTTGCAGCTTGCCCCTACCTTTTTCCCAAAAGGATACCTAGCCTTCGTTCGGGCAGTAAATCACTCCAAGTGTCAATGGATTCCCCCTAACTCCCCCTTTAACAATCAGAAAGCGGCCTTCCAATCCCTCAGGGTAGCTTTCACATCAAAACCCAGACTGTTTGACATGATAATGGCCACCCCCCTCTTTCTTCACATGAACAAGGCCCGGTGGACTTCCCCTATCCTACCCCAGCAGAGTGCTGGTTCCTTCTCCTTCACCCAATGCATTTCCTGGAGAAAGAGCAGGTAAAGCTTAGCTTGGGCAAATTCTCGGACTAGGAGCGATCTTTTCGTCAGAGAGTGGACTCGTTTAGTGTTTAGAGAGACCACCACCACGGCTGGCAATGTGCTAGCCATCAGGGATTAGTAAACAAAATCCTTTTGTACACACGTTGAGACTTCCACCCTCGACCCTTGGTATATTCGCTATTGCTTGCGGGCCTGAATATGAACTTTGCCAAAGGCATAAAACCACCAAAACTATAAACCCCAACATCCCTGTACCACCTAACGGAACCCTACCTCCCATTCTCTGGGATCCTCCCCCACTCCCCGATGTCCAATTTGAGCCCAGGCACACCCACCCCCATCCACCAACTACCCCAGCTCCCTTCCCCAACTCCCCTGTTGGTTGCCCCCCGCCCCCTTACCACGGCGTCCAGTCAGGATCCTTACCCGTTTATGGTACCTGACCGAACCACCACATCGCCCGGTCACCCCTGGACAATCCTCAAACATGCTACATATGTTGAGCTCCCCCCCACCCTGGTCACTTTGGAAGGATATCAACCTCCTCACCCCTTCACTCAAATCATCTCCCCCTTAGGCAGAAGGGTCATTACCCTCAGTCTACACCCTCGCCCAGCCAGTGGCGCCCCCGGGTAACCACATAGAAGGGAGACATCCTCCGCCATCTATGTGGACTCCCCTGAGGTTTGTCACAACCAGAATACTCTTATGTTCCGTCTTCGCTGTGTCTAAATCAAATGCCACAGGCGGCTGGGTGTTCAATTTCTTAAATTTCGTTCAGCCGTGGACCCTTCTTGTGTCCCTCCAGAACCTTCTCTCGGCTCCCCTTCGGTGACCTCCCCAGAGCCCTGTCTTTGTCCACTTAATCTTTCCATATGTTCCTGGATCGCTCCTTTAATATCTTCTTTGTAAATCAACTTGGCTTGCTGGCCCATGTATTCAAAAGTCAGTGACAAAGCATAGCCCCACCGATACAGTATCCCCTTCTCTCTTAGCCATTGTGTCAGCGGGGCACAGATTCGCTTCTGGCCAGGCTGAATGAGGAGAGCCCTGGAAGGTTAAGATCACTGCGTTGGTGTATGTGATGGAGGAGGACTTCCTGGCTTCCTCTAAGATCTTCACTTTTTCTGCATAGTAATGGAAGCGAACAAGGGCAGAGCGCGGTCCTCCAGCTCTGCCACCATCCCTGTGCACTCTGTCTGTGGTGGGTGTTAAGACGGATTTCTGAACTCTGACCTGGAGGGGCAGAGGTTCAGAAGGCCAGCCTAGTTTCTTGGAACAGGGTAACCTCTGGACAAGCCAGACCAATCAGGCTAGCGTTAGCGGCAGTCAAGACTAGGTCTCAAGAGGTGTGAGGGTGACGGAAAGACCGCAATGAGCACACAAAGCAAGGACACTTACAAATTACTCCAGGCAGGTGTTATATTAAAAATATAGACACATTTATTACAAGGCCTTTGTAACATCGACCATAGCAAAGAATCACAATAACACTAAAGTAAACAAACACATCACCATCAATACAATATATATACAAGACCGAGGGGTCTAAACAGTTACGCGCACGAAATATGTAGACCACCTAGATGGGGAGGAAAACAGGCAGTGCAAGTAATCTTTGGACGCAGTTCGATATCAGAGGTCACCTAACTAAAAGGAAGTCCGGGCCCTACGAAGAGTGGAGCCTTGTGCTCAAAAGTATCTGCACACACGGGTGCCAAAGGGCAAGGGAGAGTCTCTTCGTGGATGCCAGGCAGTTCAGAAAGGGGAACCAAGCGATCTCAAACAAATCCCTGTGACTCAGGCAAGGCCTCCACTGGGGGCAGAAGCAGGGCGAGAGTGCGGGAAAGGGTTGCTGTTATCACAGCGATGGAAAGCCATGGGCTTCTGCGCAAGGGGCGACCGGTTGGGGTATTGACTACTCACCGGTCCCCGATGCAGGCAGACCCAGGCTTCTCCGGTTCAGTGTTGATACTGGCAGATTCTGATGTGGTCAGAAAGACGTCTCAATGCCGTGTAGATTCCGCGACAGCAGGAGTCAGGGCTGAGGGTGTCCCCAATGCAGCGAACATGCACAGATTGTTTCCACAGCAGGGTAACTCGGCAACCGCTGGTACTCCGGCCCAAATGCACACGTCTCACTTCAGACCTGGGAACGGCAAGTGTACGAATCGTGTGAGAGTGCCGAGGACACGGAATTAGCAGTAGGCCATACAGCGGTGACCGAGCAAGGTTCCTGTGTAGGCTGGTCAGTCCACTGGTTGGTCCAGGGACACTTCCGAAGGCTTACGTGCAGGACTTGATGAAGGTGCCGAGAATAGTTGGTCCCACTATTCTAATGGGTCGAAGCGCTGTTGCAGACCTTCTGGTACGATCAGAGGCAGAGGGGTCTCGCAGGACGACAGCAGTGCAGGGTGCCAAACCTTCAGCGGGTCACCAGCGGTTCCTCGACTCAGCTTCTTAGTTGCAGGATGCTTGGCTCCTTATCCTTCGTTCGTGAGAACTCAGGAGATCGACATGGTAGTGGTGTTTTCAGCCTCCTCCACAGTTACCCTCATGCCAAAACGGAGAGGACCCAATGGGAGATCTGCTCACAAACACACACACCGTATGTGGACCAATCACGGACCACAGTGGTCCCAGGCATTCAGGATACTCCAGACTCTCTGGCACCCAGGATGTGTATTGGGACCAAACATCCCAGCCCACATCCTGGAGGCACACACCAGGCATGCAGAAGCCCGCGAAAGCTTTGTGTTTTGCGGGAAAGTGCATGGCCAAATAAGGACTGCTCCGGGTCGGCTCGACCTGGGGGGAGGTGAATGGGCAAGATGGTCAGCGGACAGGACAAAGAACCTCGTGGCATGGCCATTTTGGAAGCCAGGCCACCTATTTGTGCCAAACGCGGGAAGCGCGGATAACATGGCAAAAAAGGGTTCCAAACACAAGAGAAACGATAGCTGCCACCAGTCCCGTCCGTAACACACTTGCACATTTCATGATAAGTCCCGTGAGAGTATCTAGGGCCTTTCGAATGACTAAAGACCCCAAGTGCGTGGTAAAGTAAGTTACGTGGCACACTTTTTCCAGGTTGCACAAAAGCTGCAACAGGAGGAGAGGACTAAGGAAAACAAAGTCTCCCGGTACTGACTGTCTTAAGGGCATGTCAGGTCCCCGTAAAAGTGAGCGAAAGCCCAGAGGGGTGCAGCTGAAGGCTGCGCTTCTCCGGCAAAGTCTAGATCACGGTGTAAAACAACAGCAAAATGTTTAGGGGTTACCACATGGAATAAAAATTACGTCCAATTATGAAATCTTTCCTAACAGCGGGTTCATTCGTTGCTCCATCAGCGAACAGTAAGCAGACTATTTCTTTGACAGCTCAGCATATGTCTCTCTACGTCTATGCCTCCAACTCTGGAAGACAGAATAACCTGAGGTTGTTCCTCTGCTCCCTGTTCTCAAAATCGTCCAATTAGAGGTCTTTCGCCTCA
Organism: Ambystoma mexicanum; assembly: GCF_040938575.1. NCBI lineage: Eukaryota > Metazoa > Chordata > Amphibia > Caudata > Ambystomatidae > Ambystoma > Ambystoma mexicanum. The sequence continues at coordinate 149,531,179 of NC_090927.1, forward strand.
TCCCTCCTCTCAAGGGCTGACAGTGTAGTGTCAATCTGTGTCAAGTAAACCCCCAAGTTCTTCACCACAGTCACCGGAATGGGAAATGCACCCAGCGAAGCAGGCCAGAAGGAAGAAAACCAAGAGTCTGGCATGGCCAAGGAACCCACCACCAGGACCTCCGTCTTATCCCTGTTAAGCCTAAGCCAACTGGTGCTCATCCAATCCCCCATGGCTGGCAGGCAGTCGCACAGACGAGATGACACACCATCCCGGTCAAGATCTAAACGGACTAGGATCTGTGTGTCGTCTGCATAAGAGTTACACCTAAAGCCATATGAGGGGATAAGAACAACCAGGAAGTAACTATAGATGTTAAATAACATCGGGGATAGGGCAGATCCCTGGAGAACCCCAAAGAATAACAGGAAGAAAGAAAAGGAGGGAAGAGCTACAGACTGGCTACGACCAGTCAAAAAGGAGTTGGACCAGATATTCTGAGCAAGCTAACCGAGAGAGGAGGGGGTGGTCGACAGTGTCAAAAGCCGCTGACAGATCGAGCAAAATCAGGGCCCCCAGTTCCCACACTGTCGACCAGCCTAACAAGATCATCTATGACCGAAACAAAGACACTCTCTGTGCCCCTTCCTGGCCGAAAGCCAGACTGAAAAGGATCAAGCACTGCAGAAGATTCCAAAAAAGAGGAGAGAAGAGGAGAAATCAGCGCTTCAAGGAACTTCATAAAAAAGGAAGCAGAGAAATAGGGTGTAAATTAGACAGAACAGGAGCATCCAAGGATGGCTTCTTAAGTAAAGGAACCCCAGTGGCCTGTTTTAACTCAGCAGGGATGAGACCACGACTGCAGGAAAGATTCACAGCCTGGGTCACCAAAGAGATGATCCTAGGCAGGAGATCCTGCAAAATGGATAAAGGAACTGAGTTAGAAGATGCTGCCGACTTGATACGAGAAATGGCAGCCAGAACAGTCTTATCCGTGAACACCGGGAAGGTATCCAACCAGCGGTAATGGATGGACTAATATCAGCAACCACTACCCCAGAATGTGTAGATTCAATATTATCCCGAATACTGGTAATTTTTTAATGAAAAGAAAACGGCTAGCACTTCGGAGTGAGATTGGGATGGCAAAGCTGTGGGAAGGAAGCGTTCAGTGGAGGAAAAAGATTTAACAACAGAGAAGAGCTCCCTGGACTGATTAAGGGCAGCTTTGATAGTCTTTGTGAAAAACAACTGTTTAGCAGTTTTAATCAGCGAATGGTACTTCCTAGACAGAGAAGAAAAAATCTTTTTATCAGTCAAGCTATAGGATAAGCGCCCTTTGCGCTCTGCTTGGCGTACCCCAAGTTTGGCTACTTTAAGTTCAGCCAAGAAGCACGGCTGAGAGGGGCCACAACGAACATTTGCAGGCTCTAGAGGAGCTAGTTGATCAGCGATTTTCAACAACGATGAGGATAGAAAAGACAGATCAACAGAACCATCAGTAGGGCAATTTGCCATGATGGTAGATGCAAAAAAAGGTAAGTTCACATTATGCCAATTTCTCCTAAAAATAGTACGCTTAGCAGGAGGCAACAGACATGTCATAAGAGGCACCGTAAAAGAGACCAAAAAATGGTCTGTCCAAATAAGTGGTATAACAGGGAGAACCTCTACTCCTGGAATAGCTGAGAAAATAAGGTCCAGGATACCACCTACCTGAAGGGTGGTTTCAACCACATATTGTTGAATCCGTAAATCTGAAAAGCTGTCCAAAAACTGCTCAAGAATAGGAGCCAACGGCAAGTTAACTCTAATGTTAAAATCACCTAAAACAATGAGGTTGGAGTGTTTTAGCTGTAAAGAAGCAACTCATTCCAAGAATGGATGTAAAAAGAGGGAACATGACCCCGGAGGATGATAAACCTGAAAGAAGTGAAAAAGGTGAACCAACTGTGTGGAAGATAATGTCACACATAATGTCACGTTTACCAGTAATGACTCCATAGCCAAAACATGAACAAAAGGCACCAGGCTGACCTTTAGCACTGCATTAACTAGTTTAACCATTAAGACTGGTCTGACATCGACCAGAACAAACCTGGTGATAGAGGAGGCCAGAACCAGACCCGCTGGAAATATCGTATTTACAAGCACCGGTTCCAGCAAAAACTGTCTATATATTGCCCCACATGTGATACCGGGACCATCCCATGGGGCCCGTCCGAAGCCCAGACGGGCCTGGACGGGCTTAACATTGGCGCAACTTCGGCACGAAGAAGGCACGCCCGCTGCGCCAGACTGCTGCGCTGCCTACGCATTGCTTTAATAGTTGCTGTTGTTATTACTGGAGCCAGTGCGCTCCTCCCCCTGAAAAGTAGTAAGGAAAGACTGCCCAGATGGTGCGTGGAGGAGTGAAACCAATGGGTGTGCCAGAGTGATGTGCCCAGTCAAGCACATTTATCCCAGAGTAATTATCGGAGTGGGTTAAAAGGAAATAAAGTTAAATGCTCATAAACTAAAATAATAAAGCAAGAAAAACAGGCACGTATCAAAGCCGTACCTTAAACCACAGCTATGAGAATCCTTGTAGCTTAAAAGCTCCAACAGCTGGCAGTCCACTCCTCCCCTGAAAGGCAGTAGGAAACACTGCCCACATGGTGTGTGAAGGAATGAAACAAAGAGAAAGACTGTAATCCCTGAGCATGGTCCATGGGATGCAGCTGGAGCCCAGGCAAAGTTCTCCGCTAGCCAGCTGCAAGAAAATAATGTATCCAAAATAAGATTAAAGCAAATAATGTAAAAGCTATCCGCTATGCCTAGAGCAACGTGTGTGCCAGAGTGATGTGCCCAGTCAAGCACATTTAGCCCGGAGTAATTATCGGAGCGGGTTAAAAGGAAATCAAATTAAATGATCATAAACTAAAATAATAAAGCAAGAAAAAAAGGCGCATAGCAAATCCATACCTTAATCCGCAGCTATGAGAATCTTTGGAGTTTAAAAGCTACAACAGCTGCCAGTCCGTTCTCCCCCCCCCGAAAGGCAGTGAGGAAAGACTGCCCAGATGGTGCGTGGAGGAGTGAAACCAAAAGAAAGACTGCAATCCCAGAGCCCGGGCCTTGGGATGCGCCTGGAGCCCAGGCAACCTCCGCCGCTAGCCGGCTACAAGAAAATAATGTATCCAAAATAAGATGAAAGCAAATAATACAATTTAAAAGCTATCCGCTATGCCTAGCGCAACGTGTGTGCAGAGTGATGTGCCCAGTCAAGCACAGTTAGTCTGTAGTAATTACCGGAGATGGCTAAAAGGAAATAAAGTTAAATGCTCATAAACTAAAATAATAAAGCAAGAAAAACAGGTGCGTAGCAAAGTCGTACCTTAATCCCTCTCCTTGCTTCCTCTCAGTCTCAGTGGTCAAGTGCTGCTTGTGTTTCTTTTCTTTTCCCCGACCCACTTCCTTCTGGTCCATGGTGCTGCTCCCTCCTTCTCCCCACCGTGGGATCACGTCTTCTCCCCCACCTATAGGCGACCGCAGTGTGTGGTCCCAACTCAGTGGAGATCTCTGGGCCATGTCCAGGCCCTGTTGCGGGTCTGTTCCGGGCTGTCCTCTCTTTGTCATGGGTGGGGGAGAGTCCAAAAGCATTCTTCACCTAACTTTGGGCTGGGAGTGTCCCGGGATCCCTTCTGCAGCTGTCCACCATTGTGTAGAGTGTGTCTTATAGTCTGCTCCCCTGGGGGTCTCTCCCACCCGGTTCACCCCCTCCGGATCTCAGGCGGTGCGGGTGTCTCCAGGCATGTAGGCTCTGCAGGGCCGGGACCAGACGACCTCAATGGGCCTCGTCAGGAGGGGGTGTGGGATGGTCACTCACCACCTTTCTCGGCCTGCTGCAGTCCTGTGCAGTTTCCAACTGGAGCAGAGGGACGGCTCTGGGAAGCGGGTATAACTTTGGGGTTCCGGGTGTTACCAGTGTAAAACTTAACACAAGTGTGCGCGAGGTGTTGTGGCACCGGATGGGGTTGTCAGTTAGTCCGGGTGTGGGCTTAAAAGGGGAGCTCAGGATCCTTATAGTCCTGACGGTGATGGAGCAGCACAGAGAAGCTAACATATCTATGTGCCCCCTGGTGGCCAATCCTTCTACTGATGTTTGACCCATACTGTATAAAATCTTCACTTAATTAAAGATGGCTTGCTAAATGGAGGCTATCTTACCTCCCTCCAGCACTTGCTAACTTTCACAACGCTAACCATAGGTTTGTGATCTACCGGGAGGCTGGAAAGTGGCTTGCATCTGTGCTGTTTTAATCAGTCTAGATCAGTCATGCCCAATCAACTGTATTCCACTACACTCACTACCCCTGTTAGGCAAAATCCTGTGAAGTTCCCTTAGGGAGCACTACAGAAGATTAAGACTACAGGTATGAGAAAGAAAAATCCCCTTTGGTATCAGTCTGTGCCACAAAGAGCTGTGGCGTGGCTAAGCAGTCAGACTTATCTCAAGAGGGAGATGAGCAGTATTCAGGGTTTACACAATAGGTATTACAGTACTATGGTACAAGGAAACACTGACCAAAGCTTTGTATTAAAAACAGAATATATAGATTTATTTATACACATCTAGTTCAACACATGAATCACAGTTAATAAAGCAAGTTAAGTTTAGTCAAGGAAAGTATATACAACTCCCTAGTCAATTGTAGACAAGTTTGCGGTAGAGTGAAACTGAGCAAAACGGCACAGTGAAAACCAACTACAAATGGCACTCTAGCAATTTAGCGAAAGGGAGGGAAATCGAAAGTTAAACCGAAATATCTTCAGACACCCCCTAGCAACACTTCCCTGAAGTTTTGTGAACAAGTAATGCACAGTAGTACTTAAGCAAGAAGTTAAGTAATTGAAAACTGTGCAAAATGGCACTTCACAAGTTAAAACAGTAGGAAGGAAGAGGTGTTTAGAAGATTCAGGTGCACCAACACATTTCTCATTGAGAATAAATCTAGTGAGAGCAGATCTAACAAATCAGCCAGAGTCAATAGGCCTGAGCCAGAGTCATTGGTACAGGACCAAGAGTTTAGGAGCAAAAATGTTCTTGTAGCTGCAGTCAAGTCTTTGGTTAACGAATATTGAAAAGGTAGATGTAATGCGAAAGACAATGTTAGACGAAAGGGCGGCCAACTGAACAAGTAGGTTTTAAAACACCTTTAAGGCTACCACACAGAAAGGGAGGCCTGGCGGAACAAAGTACCTTTAAAAGAAGAAGTGGCTCCTGCGGCGGCGGTTGTTCCTGGTAGTTCCTGCAGTTCGGGGGATCCAGCAGAGGAAGAGAGACTCTCGTCGTGGAGGAAGGTTTGAGTTACTGCACTACCCAGGGATGAAACCAGCCGCGGTGCTGCCAAACAAAAAAAAGGTACGCTCCTTTAAATCACGGTCCGGATGGATGGCTGCCTGGCTATCTGGCCTCCAAGTGCTGGGCACTGGCGATTCAACCAAGGCAGGTACGAGGAAGCGATTGTTGAACTGGTTGGTCCCACCAGCTCAAGGGAAGAAGGCTCTTGCGAAGAAGATCTCCTCTTGTCGTGTGGAAGAAAAGTGGTGAGACGCTGCAGAAGGGCTTCACCGGTGGTGCAGGTGCTGAAGATGTCTGTGGCTTCTCTCCCCTCTGGTTCCGTAGTTCCAGTGGCGACATCTTGCTCTTCCAGTCCTCAAGACCCTGCTTTTATGCAGAAAGAACCCCATTCAAACAGCCTAGCTGGCACTCACACAGTGGAGTGGTCATCTTGGCGGGAGACCCTCCAGCCTATCAGGATAGAGTGCGACATGGGTTGCGGAGGCAACCCTGTCCAGGGTTCCTACTCCCCCTCCCACACAATGGACCCACCCCAGACACAGTGGCGCCGAAAGGAGGGCTTCTTGGCAGAAGCCCGCCAAAAGGATGAACAAATGATCCCCGACCTGGGTTAGGAGTTTCGAGAAAGACACGAAAAAGAATTGATATTAAAGTTCTGGCGAATAAAACCTACCTAAGTAAAGTTAATAATAAAATAGACTGGCGGTATGTTAGAGGCTGTCAGAAAAAGTGGTAGCCTCGAACAATGGGAAAATCACATAGGAAAATATTTGCGGTCGAATATTTAAGGTAGTAACCACTGCCACCAGCCAGAAACTTTAGAGAGAGGGACTGTACGGTACACCCCTGACAATGAAGCTAAGGGACAAACTATTAACCCTTTCCAGTACTTCCATGGTAAGATGGGCTGTACTGGTTAAGTTCATAAAAATTGAATAGTCAAGTCAATGGGGACTTTACATGCCCTGGGAGACAGTAGTCAGTCCCAGGGTATGGAGTCTATGTTTGGGGGTCGCTATGACACCCCTGTGTCACTTCACTGAGGGTGCTGTGTAACACATGTGAATAAAGATGGTTCCTACGGGAGTGAGAAAATCCCACAGGCATTAAACACAAAAATAGCCTAGAACACACATAGCAGAAATGCCTAAGAGTGGAAAAAAGAGTCTCACTCTTAGCAGGTAAAATGAAACAACCCCTTCAAATCCAGCAAAGCTGCTGGGGGACTCTATAGGTAAGTGAAATTAGCCATAGAATGGGAATTCTCCCTAACACTCACCACCCCCAGACTAAGGGACAGGAGGATCTAATCCACTCCTGTGTGAGTCTCTTACCTCTAGTCGGTTATAAACATCCTAGAGAGACCATCAGCATTTTGGTGTTGACATCCTGACCTGTGCTCAATGGTAAAATCAAACCCTTGGAGGCAGATTGACCATCTTAGCAGTTTTGGGTTTCCCCCTTTCATTTGCATTAACCATCTCAAGGGTTGGTGGTCTGTTTGAATGGTGAAAGTAGATCCATACAAGTATGGTCTAAACTTTTTCAAAGCCCACACAATGGCAAAACATTCTCTCTCAATAGTTGCCCACCTTGTTTCAGGTTTCTTCAGTTTCCCACTGATTAAGCAAATGGGGTGCTCCCTACCTTTCTCATCCAGTTGACTGAGTACTGCACCTATACCTTTATTGGAAGCATCTGTCTGTACAATGAAGGGTTGGTGGTAGTCAGGAGCTCTGAGAACTGGAGCTTGACAAAGGGCTTTCTTCAGGCTTTCAAAGGCCTGGTTACACTCCTCATTCCATTTGATCTTTTTAGGGAACTTAGGAGAAGAGATTACATCCAGTGTAGAAGCTATGGACCCATAGTTCTCAATGAAATTCCTTTAGCACCCAGTGAGGCCTAGGAAGGCTCTCACTTAGGTCTGAGTAGAAGGGATTGTCCCATTTTGCACATCTTCAATCTTGCTGAGCAAATGCCTTATTTCACCACCTCCTACATCATGCCCAAGGTAGACCACTTTACTCTGACCAATCTGGCATTTGCTTGCCTTTATGCTTAGAAGGGCCTGTTCAAGAGCCTGCAAAACATATCTTAGGTGGTTAACATGTTCTTTCCAAGTAGGGCTGAACACTGCACTGTCATCCAAGTATGCCATGCAGAAGTCCTCCATCCCATTCAGAACTTGATTAACCATCCTTTGGAATGTAGCAGGTGCATTCTTTAGTCCAAAAAGCATAACCTTAAACTGGTATAAGCCAACTGGGGTGGAGAATTCAGTTTTCTCCTTGGCATGGTCAGTCAGGGCTATTCGCCAATAGCCTGACGTAAGATCAAATGTGCTGAGGAACTTGGCTGAACCAAGTCTATCCACCAGCTCATCTGTCATTGGCAAAGGATGGGCATCAGTCTTAGTGACTGCATCTAGAGCTCTATAGTCCACACAGAATCTCAACTCCTTTGATCCTGCCTTTGGTACTAACACAACTGGGCTAGACCATGGACTAGTAGAGGGCTCTATTATCCCGAGATCAAGCATCTTGTTGACCTCTCCTTTGATGTGGGTTCTTACATTCTCTGACATTCTGTAGCCCCTGCTTTTGACAGGTAAAGAGTCACCAGTTTGGATATCATGTTGGCCCCAAAGGGTCAAGCCTGGTGCTAGAGAAAACAGAGGGGCCAATTGATTTAACAAAACTTTGCACTTCTCCTGTTGCTCAGGTGTTAGATCAGAAGAGAGATTGACTCCTTCTATTTTCTCATCCAATGGTTTGCCTCTGAGGAAGTCAGGTAGAGGTTCACTCTCCTCCTCCTCTTGAGCTGAAGCTAGAAGCAGAACTCCCAGTTCTGGTCTTGAGACATAAGCTTTTAGACGGTTGATGTGAAAGACTCTAGGAGCCTCCTTAGGATTGCCTAAGTCCACAAGATAGTTCACCTCTCCAAGTTTTCCCACAACCTAGAAGGGTCCCATCCATTTGTCCTGCAAGGCCCTCTGCCTTGTTGGGACCATGTCAAGAACTAGCTGGTCTTGAGCGAACTCAACATGTTGGCCTTCTGGTCATGCCACTGTTTGACCAGAGCCTGACCTGCGTTCAAGTTATCACTTTCCTCAGCCATCATGTGTGACATTCTCCTCCGGAGTCCTATCACATAGTCATTGACTCTGACTGGTGTGGGGGAAGTAGCACTCTCCAACCCCTCCTTGATCAGGGCCAATGGACCTCTGACCGGATGGCCATAGAGAAGTTCGAAGGGACTGTAACCCACTCCCTCCTGAGGGACTTCTCTATATGCAAAGAGAAGGCATGGCAGTAGAAGATCCCACTTTTTCTTAAGGGGGCCCTCTAAAGCTCCTATCATGCTCTTCATGGTTCTGTTAAACCTTTCTACCAATCCATTTGTCTGAGGGTGGTATGCCGTTGAGAACTTGTAGGTAACTCCACAGTTTTTCCACATGGCCTTCATGTAGTTGGACATTACATTTGACCCCTTGTCGGATATTACCTCCTTAGGAAACCCAACCTTGGTAAAAATACCAAGGAGGGTCTTAGCCACAGCCGGAGCTGTAAGAGTCCTCATAGGAATTGCTTCAGGGAACCTAGTAGCATGGTCTACTACCACAAGTATAAACCTGTTGCCTGAAGAAGTTGGAGGATCAAGGGGACCAACAATGTCGATTCCTACCCTCTCAAATGGTACTCCCACCACAGGGAGAGGCACTAAAGGTGCCACGTTCTTGGAGCCACTTTTACCAGAGGTTTGGCAAGTGTGGCAACTCCTCCAATACTTATCTACCTCAGCCCCCATTTTAGGCCAATACAAGTAGAGAGAGAGCCTTTTCTTGGTCTTCTTGAAGCTCAAGTGACCAGCCAAAGGTATCTCACGGGCTAGTTGCAAGAATTGGAGTCGGTTGGCTTGAGGCACTACAAGTCTTTTGTAGTCCCCAGGGGTTGACTCTGTTGGTTCACTATAGAAGAGGCCATCTTCCCAGTGTAACCTATACTTCCCAGGCTCTTGCCCTTCAAGCTGAGAAGCTGCCTGGTGGCAAAGACCTTCCAGAATTGGACAATCTCTTTGTCCCTTACTGAAGTCTGCCCTTTGGGGTCCACCTTCTGCCAGTAAATACTACAGCTCAGGATGGTCCACGGGGTCAAGATCTCCAATGAGTTCATGGCCGCCTACTAGATCTGAGTCCTCAGGCACTAGTTCAACCACACAGGGTTGTACCTCACTCTCAGCCTCAACTTGACAAGGAATCACAGGTGTGATTTTTGACAACCTAGGAGATTTCCTGGTTGGCAGTACTGGAGTGCTTTCTGCTGGTTTCCTCTTTGAAGTCTTGGGTTTCCCCTTTGCTTCTGGTTGCTTGGAAATAGCAGTTAGTAGCTACAGTGGAGTAGGAGTGATTTCTTTTTCTATCATCTCCTCAGGAGAGCCTCTCAAGGTCCTCTCCCTTGCAGGTCTGGTAAGCTCCTGTAATCTCTTACGAGGAGGTCTGGGGTTACTTGACACTACTCCCAGGTCTTTGAGATCATTGCCCAACAGCACCCTTCCTGGTACTCCAGATTGTACACTCACAGGTATCCTGACAGTCATTTCATTGCACTGGATGAGAGCTGGTAATCGGGGAAGCATCTGAACAGGCCCTCCAGCTAACTTGGTGAGGCGTTAGGGTGCCTTAGCAACATCCTCCACCTTGAAAAAAGATTTGTCCACCACAGTTATGCTGGCCCCAGTGTCTCTAATGGCAGGGTCTCCTGACCATTGACTAGGACACTGTCTTTATAATACTCCTTAGCATTAGGAGGGATAGAATTATACACATCTAAATTCTGTTGTTCCCACAACCCTAGAGATACTAAAGATACACTAGCTGAGACGCCAATGGGGTCTTCAGCCAGTAGTTGAAAGTTTCCACTGACCATATGTACTTCATCCTCTGGAGCGAAGGCTAAGGAGACAGTGTGGACCCCTGAAGGTTTACCCTTACATCTGGGATCCCCTTTCACATGATCAGTAGAGCCACAAACATAACATTTTCCAAATGTCTTTTATGAATGGTGGCTTGCTCTGACCTCCTTCTGGTCTGGGACCAGAAGGTGCACTAGCCTGATTAGGTTTCCCTTGTGGCTGTAACGCTCACCTGATTCTCGCAGAGGCGCCGGTCTTGACTGGGCGACTACCGTATCTTCAAAGGTGATGTGTAGCACCCGGTTGGCTCTTTGGGCTGGACCTCTGTGCACTGTATGCCTGACGTGTAGAGTAAGATGTCTGCAGATAGAAAATATGGGGTTAATGAACTGGGGTTATTGGGGTGTCCCTATCTCTTTCCTCTTCTCCTCTCCTGTAGACCCCCAAAGGTTAACGCTCTCACCTTAGGTAAGTGAATGCCGAGCTCTCCATCTGCCTCGGGGCAGGGTGCTGTAACCAGTTTCTTCACTGGATAGGTAGCGCAGGCCTCTTGACTTCAGAGGACTGCTGTCCGTCGTTTACTGCACGAACGGTAAGTTTTGAGTCATTCAAATGTCTTTAAAGTCTTTAGTAATGATGTCTCTTGTTTTGCAGGGTTCCGGCGTTGGCGGATGACGGGCTGAAGTGAGTTGAAGATGGAGCCCGTGTGATGAATAGAAGCGCCTGGAAGCACGTAAGTAAGCGCTTGTTGCCTGCTTCACTATGCGCTCTAACTGTCTTTTTATTTTGCAGGTACGAGTTCGGAGCGGCTGCAGGGTGCCGGAATACCCACTGGATTAGATGTGGAAAGGAGTAATGGCACGTGAGTATTAAAGTTCCCCAATGTCTTTAAACGCACCTTGTTTTGTCTTTCAGATGCCGGATGCAGCGCCGAAGGCCTCCGGAGCGTGCGAAGAGTTGGTAAACTTTTGTCTTTCAGATGCCGGAATGCAGTGTGAAGACCTCCGGAGCGCACGAAGAGTAGGTAAGCCTTTGCCTTTCAGATGCCGGAATGCTAACCTGTTCTTTCTTGTCTTTATAGGTGTTGCTGAAGACTGGATTCAGGATGGTAAGCCTTTGCCTTTCAGATGCTGGAATGCTAACCTGTTCTTTCTTGTCTTTATAGGTGTTGCTGAAGATTGGATTCAGGATGGTAAGCCTTTTTCCTTAGGCCCAGGACCGGATGCAGAAGACACGATGAGCGTTCTGCTGCAGAGGTTGCAGAATAACGCAAAGCAAGATTCATCCACCGGGTGTGGTTTAAATAGCCTCCTGTAGTGCTTAGGTGTCTCCTTCCACAGCCACGCCTAAGTAAGAAAAGAGTTCCTGGTAAGAAAAGAGTTCCTGCCTTCCAGAAGAGTTCCAGTGTTCTGAATCTAGGGAGTGGCTCCAGCCCCACCCAACTGGAAAAGTAGTTCCAAACAGAAGAGGATCAGAGGCTCAACTGGCAGGCAAGTAAGCAGCATGGTCTGCTGAAGGTAAGTCCACCCAAGCATTATGAGCCCCGCGCTTCCAGCGCTGGGACTGGGCATATTTATGAGCCTGGTGCCACTGGCGCCAGGACCGGGTCCAAAAGGTCCCAATTGGGACTGGTTGGCACTCGGAACCTGGGTTATGGATCTGCTTCCAAGGGAGTTGGGAAAACCCTGACCTTTTGGAAGCAGAGATCATGACAGTACCCCCCCTCAAGGCCCCTCCCAAACCGGGCTTCTCCGGGGGTTTTGGCTTGTCAGGAAATGTTCGGTGAAATCTTTTGATTAGGCGAGGAGCGTGGACATATTCAGCAGGTTTCCAGGATCTCTCTTGGGGGCCGTAGCCTTTCCAGTCAATTAGGTAGAATAGTTTAGATTTGGAGATCTTGGAGTCCAGAATGCTTTTGACTTCAAACTCGAGTTCTCCATCCACTAGGATTTGGTTAGTCGGGTTTGAGGTTGCACGGGTTTTAATAGAGAGACGTGGAAGACCGGATGTATCTTCATGTGCGGGGGCAAGTCCAACTTGACCGCTACTGGGTTTACTATGGTAGTGATGGAATAGGGACCAAGGTATCTTGGGTTGAATGTGCGTGGCCCTTTTAGAGATAGATATTTGGTGGATAACCAGACTTGATCCCCTACTTGATAGTGAGGGGCTTCCTTCCGATGTTGATCTGCTCCTTTCTTGTATTGTTCTTTAGCCCTTTGAAGGTGAGAAACAGCTTCCTTAAAGGCTTGGGTGATTGTAGAATGCAGGTAGTCTACTGCTGGTGTTTCAAGATCTTGGAGGGGATCCAACTCCGAGGTTCGAGGGTGACTGCCGTACAAAAGAAAAAACGGGGTTTTCCCAGTTCCCGAATGGACAGAGTTATTGTAGGCATACTCGGCTATCCAAAGGATATCTTTCCAAGTTTTTTCAGTTTGTTGCAGCATGCAGCGTAAATACTGTTCCAGAGTTTGATTGGTCCTCTCGGTTTGTCCGTCGGTCTGAGGGTGGTGACTGGTCGATAGTCTCACATCAATTTGAGCCGACCGACAGCAACTTCGCCAAAAATGAGAAATAAATTGACTACCTCGATCCGAAATTAGAACCGAAGGAAAACCGTGCAGTCGGACGATGTTTTCGAGAAATTCTCGGGCCAGAGTTGCTGCTGTTGGCAAGCCTTTGAGCGGAATGAAATGCGCCATCTTGGAGAATAAGTCCACGATTACTAGAATCGTATTGTATCCGGAGCATGGAGGTAGATCGGTGATGAAGTCCATAGAAAGCGTATGCCAAGGGCGAGGTGGGATGTCAATAGGGCGTAAGAGGCCTGCTGGTCTTTCCTTTTGACTCTTGTTTTGGGCGCATACTCCACAGGACATTATAAAGTCTCTGATATCTTTTTTCCAAGACGGCCACCAGAAGTAGCGCTTGATCTTTTCTGAGGTCTTGGCTATACCGGGATGACCTTCCATTAAAGAGTCGTGATAACAAGAGATTACTTTTTTCTGTAAATCTGTGCTGGGTAGGTATAATCGTTCTTGGAAATACAATAAGTTGTCCTTTACTGCAAAGTCCTTTCCCTGCAGATGCCAATTCTGCATGTCTGCTGGAGTTACAAGTTGCCTGGCTTTATCCTTAACTTCCTCTATGGATTCTGTGGAGATTACACCCAGAATTCTTTGTTCTGGAATGATTGGTACAGGTTTAGGGTTGACCAAGTGTTCTTCCACTCCCATCCGAGAAAGGGCATCGGCTTTACCGTTCTTTGTACCAGGTCGATAGGTAATTATGAAGTCAAACTCGGCAAAGAATAATGCCCAACGGAGTTGTCTAGAGGATTGGGCTTTTGCGGTCTTCAAATATTGCAGGTTTCGGTGATCCGTAATCACAGTAACGGTGTGTCGGGCCCCCAGCAGATAATGCCGCCAAGCCTTAAAGGCAGACTTGATAGCCAGAAGTTCCTTGTCAGTAATCGTGTAATTGATTTCAGGAGGCGAGAATTTGCGGGACCAAAATGCCACGGGATGCAACTGATTGGTTACCGGGTCCTTTTGTGATAGAACTGCCCCCATGGCAAGGCTTGAAGCATCAGTTTCCACGATGTAGGGGAGTTCGGGGCGAGGGTGTTTTAAGATTGGTGCAGAGATAAATTTAGTCTTCAAATCCTGGAAAGCTTGTTCCGCCTCGGTAGACCATTCAAAACGTTTGTTTTTCTTTAACAAGGCAGTGATGGGCTGGACTATTCGAGAGAATTCGGGGATAAACCTGCGGTAAAAGTTAGCGAAGCCTAACATGCTTTGCACACCTTTTACGGAGGATGGTGATGGCCATTTGAGAACTGCATCGACCTTCTTTGAATCCATACGCACTCCGCCAGGTGATAATATGAATCCCAAGAATTCAACTTCAGTCACGTTAAAAACACATTTTTCCAACTTAGCGAAAAGTTTGTGTTGACGCAATCTTTCGAGGACCATTTTCACGTGTTTCCGATGTTCAGATTCCGATAAAGAATAAACGAGGATGTCGTCAATGTAAACAACAACACATACATCTATGAGCTCTCTGAGGACATTGTTCATAAAATATTGAAAGGCGGCCGGGGCATTGCAAAGTCCGAAGGGCATGACCTGATATTCAAATAGCCCATACTTGGTGCGGAAGGCCGTCTTCCATTCATCGCCCTCTTTTACTCGTACCAAGTGGTAAGCTCCTCTAAGATCCAGCTTTGTATATATGCATGCTTTTCTGACTTGGTCCAGGAGTTCAGGGATCAAAGGTAACGGATATCTATTCTTAACGGTGATCTGGTTCAGGGAGCGATAATCGATACAAGTTCTAAGGTCTCCTTCCTTTTTTGGAACGAAGAACAAAGCTGAAGAAGCAGGGGACTTGGAAGGACGAATAAACCCATTTGCCAGGTATTGATCCAGGTATTGTCGAAGGTGAAGGTTCTCAGGCTCGGTGAGGGCATAAATTCTACTACAAGGAGGAGTAGATCTAGGTATCAGGTCTATCTGGCAGTCATAAGACCTATGAGGAGGTAGAGAGTTAGCCTGATCCTTCCGGAAAACATCTTGGTATTCTAGGTATTCAGGAGGTAACTGGGGAGTCTCTGAAGAAATTGCGGCCAGTGCAACACCAGGTGGAGGGTGACAAGTAGAGACACATTCTGGAAACTGGACCGTTCTTGCTCGCCAATCGATCAGAGGATTGTGTTTCTCTAACCAAGGTATTCCTAGAATAATCTGAAACTGAGGGGCCTTGATCACATCGAACACGATCTTCTCATGGTGTCCATCTTGACTTACTAGCGTCACCTCTTGAGTGGTATGCGTTACTTGCCCGGAGGCTATCTCCGTACCATCCACCGTAGTAATGACGTCCTTTACAGCCTTGGGACAAAGAGTTAGATTCATCCTCAAAACCATTTCATGATCCACATAATTGCCGATGGCACCGCTGTCGACGTAAGCTTCAATTGCATGTAATCGATCCGGATTATCAGGGCTAATGAGGACCATAAGTATCACGAAATGCGAGGTCACGGAACTGGTTTTCACGCTCGGCAAGAGGACCTCTATTCTTGTCGGGCGAGGTCGTTTCCCTGCTCAGAGTTTGTAACTTTGGTAACTGCAGCTCCTACTGCCTTCTTGGCAGGTTTCACCGGACAGTCTCGAAGAAAGTGCCCTGAGTTTCCGCAATATAGGCATAATTGCAACTGTTTCCTCCTTTCCCGCTCCCTTTGTGTTAGAGGACCTTTCAGACCCCCTATTTGCATGGGTTCCCCGGAGTCTACTCCTTTGGAAGGAGTTGGCGGTTTGGAAAATACTCGAGCATCAAACTTGGAATGATCGGCCTTCCTGTTCTGCAGCCTGTGATCTATTTGAACGACCAAGTCTATATAATCCGAACAGTCTTGTGGGGGATTCACTACTTGGGCTAAAACGTCTTTGAGCTCTCCACGTAGACCTCTATAAAACAGCGTAATCCTTTTGTCCTCAGGCCATTGAGTTTCCACTATTAGTCTATTGAAAGATGCAATATAAGGCAAAAGGTCTTGATTACCCTGTCGCAACGAAAGAAGCTCATTGTCCAAGGCCTGCCCCTGTGAATGTCTTGCGAACAGTTTTTCCATACTAAGCTGAAAGGCTTGAAAATCATGGAGAACCGGATCATCTTGATTAACTAGAGGGATCGACCAGTCTGCCGCATTGCCACTAAGGTACGAAAGTACAAAAGCTACTTTTGCTTGATCAGTTGGAAAGGCTGCTGGCCGGCATAAGAAGTGCAACCGGCACTGATTGATAAATACTGCAAACCTCTTTGGGTCACCAGAAAATCGTTCGGGCGGAGCCAGAGGTACATTCCCAGGTAGGTTGATCTGCACTGGATTCATAGAGGATGTTGAAGGAAGATTTGCCCCTGATGCGGGTAACGGGGTCTGTCCGGCGTGTGACTGTAGCACTTGTCTAGCAAGATTGTCTGTTCTCTCCTTAGAAATAATTAGTTCCCTTCTTAGAGCATTCGTTTCCTGACGAGCTGCAAGCACTTCTGCCCTTATTTCCCCAAGTAACCGGGCTAGGGGGTCAGTATCCGAGGTTTCCATAGCGCCTGAGCGAGAGTTTTGCGGTAGGCTTTGCGTTCTGTAACGCTCACCTGATTCTCGCAGAGGCGCCGGTCTTGACTGGGCGACTACCGTATCTTCAAAGGTGATGTGTAGCACCCGGTTGGCTCTTTGGGCTGGACCTCTGTGCACTGTGTGCCTGACGTGTAGAGTAAGATGTCTGCAGATAGAAAATATGGGGTTAATGAACTGGGGTTATTGGGGTGTCCCTATCTCTTTCCTCTTCTCCTCTCCTGTAGACCCCCAAAGGTTAACGCTCTCACCTTAGGTAAGTGAATGCCGAGCTCTCCATCTGCCTCGGGGCAGGGTGCTGTAACCAGTTTCTTCACTGGATAGGTAGCGCAGGCCTCTTGACTTCAGAGGACTGCTGTCCGTCGTTTACTGCACGAACGGTAAGTTTTGAGTCATTCAAATGTCTTTAAAGTCTTTAGTAATGATGTCTCTTGTTTTGCAGGGTTCCGGCGTTGGCGGATGACGGGCTGAAGTGAGTTGAAGATGGAGCCCGTGTGATGAATAGAAGCGCCTGGAAGCACGTAAGTAAGCGCTTGTTGCCTGCTTCACTATGCGCTCTAACTGTCTTTTTATTTTGCAGGTACGAGTTCGGAGCGGCTGCAGGGTGCCGGAATACCCACTGGATTAGATGTGGAAAGGAGTAATGGCACGTGAGTATTAAAGTTCCCCAATGTCTTTAAACGCACCTTGTTTTGTCTTTCAGATGCCGGATGCAGCGCCGAAGGCCTCCGGAGCGTGCGAAGAGTTGGTAAACTTTTGTCTTTCAGATGCCGGAATGCAGTGTGAAGACCTCCGGAGCGCACGAAGAGTAGGTAAGCCTTTGCCTTTCAGATGCCGGAATGCTAACCTGTTCTTTCTTGTCTTTATAGGTGTTGCTGAAGACTGGATTCAGGATGGTAAGCCTTTGCCTTTCAGATGCTGGAATGCTAACCTGTTCTTTCTTGTCTTTATAGGAGTTGCTGAAGATTGGATTCAGGATGGAAAGCCTTTTTCCTTAGGCCCAGGACCGGATGCAGAAGACACGATGAGCGTTCTGCTGCAGAGGTTGCAGAATAACGCAAAGCAAGATTCATCCACCGGGTGTGGTTTAAATAGCCTCCTGTAGTGCTTAGGTGTCTCCTTCCACAGCCACGCCTAAGTAAGAAAAGAGTTCCTGGTAAGAAAAGAGTTCCTGCCTTCCAGAAGAGTTACAGTGTTCTGAATCTAGGGAGTGGCTCCAGCCCCACCCAACAGGAAAAGTAGTTCCAAACAGAAGAGGATCAGAGGCTCAACTGGCAGGCAAGTAAGCAGCATGGTCTGCTGAAGGTAAGTCCACCCAAGCATTATGAGCCCGGCGCTTCCAGCGCTGGGACTGGGCATATTTATGAGCCTGGTGCCACTGGCGCCAGGACTGGGTCCAAAAGGTCCCAATTGGGACTGGTTGGCACTCGGAACCTGGGTTATGGATCTGCTTCCAAGGGAGTTGGGAAAACCCTGACCTTTTGGAAGCAGAGATCATGACAGTGGCTTACCCTTAGATTTTTGTTTGGGGCTCTCTTTGGAATTTTAATTATTTGAATTCTCTTAGTTGTCTTTCTTGGGCTGCTTTCCCTCATCCTTTTTCTGAGTTATCCTTGAATCTTTGTGAGTAGCCTTGTTGGCAACCCACATGTCAGCAGCCTTAGCTAGCTACTTAGAATCCAGTTCTTTAGAATCAGCCAAGTGCTGTCTGAGCTCAGGAGAGCAAGCATCATAGATAGACTCCATCATAACAAGATTTCTCATTCCTTCATAAGTGTTAACTCTGTAACCCTTAATCCATCCCTCTAAATTCTTCAAACATTCATTCACCAAAGTAGCCCAAGGGGTACTATCATGATTTTTGAGGGTCCTAAACATCTTAAGGTACTGGGAAGGAGTCTTCCCAAATCTAGCTATTACACATTCATAATCCATCCTATCCACCTCCCCCCAACTCCATTACCACATTAGATGCAACAGAGGGGAGCCTAGAGCAACCCATGTCGCACTCTATCCTGATAGGCTGGAGGGTCTCCCGCCAAGATGACCACTCCACTGTGTGAGTGACAGCTAGGATGTATGAATGGGGCTCTTTTTGCATAAAAGCAGTGTCCCGAGGCCTGGAAGAGCAAGACATCGCCACTGGAAATAAGAAGCCGAAGTGGAGAGAAGCCAAAGACATCTGCAATGACTGAACCACCGGTGAAGCCCTGCTGCAGCTTCTCACCACTTTTCTCCACACGACGAGAGAAGATCTTCACCTGCAAGAGCCTTCTTCCCTTGAGCTGGTGGGGCCAACCAGTTTGCCAATCGCCTTTCTGGACCTGCCTTGGTCGAATCTCCCATACCCTGTACTCGGAGGCCGGAAAGCCAGGCACCGGTCCACCCGGACCGCAATTTAAAGGAACGTACCTTTTATTCGTCGGCCACCACCGCGGCTGGTTTCATCCCTGGGTAGTGCAGTAACTCGAACCTTCCTCCACGACGAGAGCATCTCTTCCTCTGCTGGATCACCCGAACTGCAGGAACTACCAGGAACAACCGCCACCGCAGGAGCCACTTCTTCATTTAAGGTACATTGTTCCGCCAGGCCGCCCTTTCTTCGCGGTAGTGCTAAAGGTGTTTAAATCCTTTACCTACCTGTTGGGTTGGCCGCCCCCTCTCTCTTAACATTGTCTTTTCAGCTTTTGCAACCACCGTTTCAAATATCGTTAACCAAAGACTTGACTGCAGCTAGGAGAACATTTTGCTCCTGGGCCCTTGCCCTGTACCACTAACTCTGGCACAGGCCTACTGACTCTGGTCACATCTGTTAGATCTGCCTTCTCGAGATTGATTCTCCATTCGAACTGTGTGGTGCACCCTTTTCTTATAACTACTCTTTCTTCCCACTGCGTAATCATTGTGAAATGCCATTTTGCTCAGTTTTCATTCTATGTATTGCTTAAATTGATTCACTGTCTTGCTGAACTGGTTCACAACTGATAGGAAGTGTTGCTAGGGTGTATAAGAACCTATTTCTGAATAACTTGTGCTTTCCCTCTCTTGTGAGGAATTGTTAGAGGATCCCTTTTGCGTAGTTTTCACTGGGCCGTTTTGCTCAGTTTTCACTATGGTTCACTTGGTCTACAATTAATATAGGGAATGCGTATATTTTTCCGTGACTTAACTTAACTTGCTTGATACTTGTGATACATGTGTTTGATTAGAAGTGTATAAAATAAATATATATATACTTTTTAACGACAAAGCTTTGGTCAGTGTTTCCTTGTTCCATAGTCTAATGGGCCTAATGTGTAAACCCTGAATACTGCTCATCTCCCTCTTGAGATAAGTCTGACTGCTCAGCCACAGCTACCAACTAAATCTTTGTGGTACAGACTGATACCAAAGGGGATTTATTGCTCTCACCTGTAGTCCTAATCTGGTGTAGTACACCCTAAGGGAATTGCGCTGGAAGAGAACTGCACTGGATTCTGCCTAACACCGGGCGTCAGCTTGGGGGATGTTTGTGTAATGCCTTGCATAATTGGGAAGATGAGGGACACGAACCGTACAATTGCTGATTTAGCTTAATATGTAGGCCAGGTTAGTTGGGCCTTTAGTAGGGTGATCCGTTGATCTCACATAGCCACTACAATCATTTTTCAATTCTGTTCTTTCCTTGTAAAACTCTTATTCTACTTCAATGTATTTAAGTCTATAGCTCCAAGAATACAGAAGTTTATTACCTCACAGACCCTAGTACAGGGGTCTGCAACCTTTGGCTCTCCGATGTGCTGGACTATAATTCCCATGAATGCTCACTATCTTCTATGCTGGATATGGCTGATGGGAGCCGTTGTCCCAAACCTCTGGAGAGCCAAAGGTTGAATACCCCTGCCCTAGTACTTCAAATGAGAAAACCAGGACTGGATAAGTGGCGTCTCAGTGGTGTGAAACCAGAACAGTGGAAGAGTGGATCAGTGGACTGATGCATCCACAATAGCAGGAGTCTGCAATCTGTGGCTCTCAAAATGCTTTGACTGCAAATTCCATGATCCCTGGCCATTGACTATGCTGCCTATGCCTGAAAGGCCTTGTAGTGCAAAAAACATCTGGAGAGCCAAATGTTGCAGAACTCTGCACTATAGGAATGTGTGTTTGACCTCATGGTCACAGTTGTGAATCCTGGATGGAACACTTAGGAGGTCATTACGAGGTTGGAGGTAAGCAACAATCCTTACCGGCATGGAGCAAATACTGTGTCCGTGTAGTAAAGTGCCCGCTAATAGAGGGCAATTACGAGTTTGCGGGCACAAGCTTTGCGCCATGCCAGTAACGACATTACCAGCATGCTGCTAAAGTCCCAAAAATGGCCCTTAGCGGCACCATGGAAAGCGCAGACAGCACTACCGGCATCAATGGATACGGCATTAGCGGTGCCCACTAATAACCAGAACCGGAAGTAACGTCAATGCGCCGGAACGGGAAAGCGCACATCAGCCATCTTGAAAATCACAATCCATTGCAATCCCATGGCTTCGGGCACTGAAATCCTAAACCGAGATCCCAGCCTGCCAGAAAATGACACAGTCCACCCTCAAAGGCACACCTCGTCTGCGCAAACAACGTTTCTGCAACGAGGAGCTAAACATGCTGGCTGACACCCTGACCCAGCATGCAGATGTGGTGTTCAGCACATACCTGCGCCGTGAGACACAAATGAAGAAGAAACAGATCTGGGAGGAGAATGCCGGAAAAGGTGGGATGACCTGCGGCTGCGTGTCCGCAACATACTGACTACCAACCGTCAGCAAGCCCAGGCAACAGGAAGCAAACAATCCACCCCCATCAAACTAGCACGGTGGGAGGAAACATGCTGCTCCCTGATACACATGGAGACCATTGAAGGGGTGAGGTGTGCTGAGACAGGAGTGACATCATCGGCTGACGAAGGTGAGTGAGCGTTGGCACTACACAAGAGTGAACACACACAACCAACCCAAATCCAATGGCTGAGTCCAAATTGCAAGTTCATGACAGCAAGTACATTGCCCATCACCACCCACCTAATGACTGCCCAAGAGAAATGCCACACCCCTGTCAAGGACACACGCAACCAACCCCACTGACACAAACCACCAGTGTCCAATTCCAAACCCAAGTACCATCAGCATGCAGACACACACATGCAGCACTGCAGAGAAGCAGGCCCCACCAGTGTCACATCCCACTGCATGGTGCAGACATCTCCACCACCAAGTGTACACCAGAGCCCTAGAGTCACACCACATGGCACGCACACCCTGAAGGATGTACACCGCACGCAATCCACGACACACCCGTAATCCACCAAGCAAACTGCATGCACAACATGGATGCATTAGAAGGATGCACAGACACTGCACCACACACCCAACACCTGTAAGCACCATGTCTGCCCCTCCAACATGCACACAGCAGTGCACAGGACCCAAAATGTACTTAGATCAATATATGTTGGATGTCCCTACACCCATGACTCATGCGCTGCCTCTCCATCCCACACAGGCACAGTATCAGACAGCGATGACAGGCCCACCGCAGAAACAAAGCCAACAGCACCAGGCAGACTCAGTTGCATCGTGGGTGGGCATTTCATCTATGTAAATAGTTTTATTGGTAATTACATCTCATTTGGAAACATATAGCATGACTGGACATTGCTTATTCAGTGTGTCAGAATGTAATGCCAAACAGTGTACACTGCCCAGAGTCCCCCAAACCCAGTGCACAGAGAGTGTGAATTGAGGCACCCTCTTCATCACAGTGCATCAAACGTACATGTCTATCACTGATTGACGCACAGCACGTCCCTCATGGGCATTGGCACATGGCTGATGTACTACTCTTATCCTTCATCATCCCAATCTTCACCCAGTGGTTTCTGGTCAATATCAGGTGGCAGGGGTAAGTCGCACCGGATGCACATGTTGAGCAGTATAGCACAGACCATGGTGATCTTGTCCACCTTCTCAGGCCCGTAAAGAAGAGTTCCACCAGACCTGCTGAGGCAGCGGAAACGTGCCTTCAACAGGCCAAAGGTCTGCTCGATCACAACACGGGTACGGATATGAAACCGATTGTACTCCTCTTCGTGCCTGGTCTGCGGGATCCGAACAGGGGTGAGGAGCCACAGATTCAAGGTATAGCCACCATCACCTGCATGGGGGTACAATGAGGTACGTGTGACTCAATTTGTGGCATTACACCTGTAGTAATCACTGTCATGGCTGCAGCTATTTGGTGTTCACATGCACATGTCCCTGGATGTATGCATACAGGTACATTTGTCGCAATGTGTGCTGGACAATGGTCTGCAGGTGTGGATTGCGTAGTCCAGATGTTGCAGTGTGTTCACTTGCATGCTCTTGCAGATGTCCTGTATTGTGCTTTGCTGCATTCATTTGCGTTAGGCATAGTCACTGCATGTTGCTGGATTGTGTTGCAGAGGGTATACTCAGTTGATGTGCAGTGGACGCGTTGAGGGATGTGGCCTGCTTCTACGTATGGCGTATCGTCATTGGTGTGAAACCTTGGTCTAATGTAAGGCATTGTTGGGTCTCGTTCAGGTCGGGAAATGTAGGGCCACAGTGTTATGCTGTATGTACTCTCTCCACTCACCCCACAATCACACCCAGGTGGAGTATTCACCCCCCAACTGCATTGCCGTGGGGCTGTCAGGTGACTTACCGAGCAGCCAGGAACATCGTCCAGCATGTTGCTCCATGTAGCGGGGTAGCAAGGAATGCCACAGCACCATGGCATCATGTGTGGATCCGGGATATCAGGCACAACAATGTGTGGTGTTCTTGCTGGAGTCACATATCATCTGCACATACATGAAGTGGTATTGCTTGCGATTTTGGTACTCAAACTCTATGGCATGTGGGACCACCAATTCAGCATGGGTGCAGTAGAGGGCACTGATGCAATTGGCCATGCCTGCCACTGCATGTAAGCCAACTTTAGTGTCAGTGAGCTCCTGGCCAGTCCGTGGTAGGGATATGTGGTTGTGTGTGTGCTTCAGGAGGGCATCCAGCACTTGGGTCAGCATGCATGGAAGGAGAGGTTGTGATATGCCATGCAGCTGGCACACTGTGTGCTAGTAGGTAGATGTGCCCAGGAAGTGGTGCATAGACACTACCTACAGTAGAGGGGGATGGCAGTGCGGATTTCAATCAGGCTGACGCTGTCGACGTTTATCATGTCCACTATGGTGGTGATGGT
Organism: Ambystoma mexicanum; assembly: GCF_040938575.1. Classification (NCBI taxonomy): domain Eukaryota; kingdom Metazoa; phylum Chordata; class Amphibia; order Caudata; family Ambystomatidae; genus Ambystoma; species Ambystoma mexicanum. The sequence goes on from NC_090927.1 coordinate 149,554,803, forward strand.
GTTCCGGTCCAGCCGGTACAGGGTGTGGATCTGCTCAGGGGTTATGTTGTGGGGACTGGCTCTGATGCGAGGGATTGGTGGGTGCCTACGTGGTGCCTCTGCCTGCACTGGTGGGACTTGCTGGACCTCTCCCACCCTCCTTCTCCTCCTGCGTCTCCTCTGTGGTGCCTGCTGTTGTTGTTGTTGTTGCTGGTGTAGCAATGCAAGCATGTCCTCCATCCCCAGTATTGCTACTACTAGTGGTATCATTTTGGTGTGGGAAGGGGTGTGGTGTGTGGGTGTGCTCCATTTGTGCTTGCCCAGACTCCATTCCCTCCACCTGTGCTGATTGTGTGCACCTGTGGCAGTTGGGAACACTGCACATAGCAGTTTAAGGGTGCGTCGCGATGCCGGTATTGCCGGCATGCCGGTATCCCATGTTAGCGCATTCATGATGCCGGTATTAGCATGTTCGCCTGACTTGTGATGTCTTCCTGTTAGCGGCATGCCTGTATTGCCGGCCTGAAGGGTTAATAGCGGGTTCTTAGGTCGGAATAGCCGCAGCGGTATGCGATGCCGGTAATCCTTTACCGGCATCGTTTTTCCATTACCTCCAACCTCGTAATGACCCCCTTAGTCTTTCATCCTTTTAAAGTTGATCAAATGTGTACCACTGAGTTGGGTAACCATAAACAACTTTAACCAGCTATATGTTACCCCTCCAGGTTATATTATGTTATGTTGCATTTGTATAGCACCTCCTGCCATAGTTTATGGCATCAAAGCGCTATTGCCTGTCAGAGATGTTCAGGGTGAGTATGATAGAACATTCAGTAGCGGAAGGGAGGAGCATAGTTGGGTAGATAGTGTGAAAGTGTGCTCTATAAATACATGTATGTGACGGCCAATTATATGCCTCGCGCCAACCATAGGGACTTGTGACAATGTTGATTTACATAGAATCATCGGGTAAAACCTGTTGCAACCTCGCTTTCCATATCTTGGTAGGGCTGCCACAGGAGAACAAAGAGGAAAACAAAAGTGGAGGTAATTCAGAATAACTAAGATATTTTCATGGACGAGCTTGCCACTGTGCCAGGTAGGAGGGGTGGGAAGGAAAATAAAAATTAGACAAATTGGCCGGTGCAAATACCTTAGCAGCACTAAAGGAGGTGACAGGGTGCATAGTCTTAATCCCTGGGGGTAACTAGCAGGAGTGTAGAGAAGGGAGCAGGAAAGTCAATACATATATATTTACTAGCAGAAGTACTCGTTCTCCGAACGGGTTCTGTAGACAGACATGATAACACTGATCCTGTAGGTCGCTGTTCCGATTCGCTTATTGCTTGATGTGCTTTGCACCCTAAAGTAAACAGCACTGAGAGTGGGAACGTGTGGCTGACTGACATACCCCGGATCAGATGTTGGAGGGAGGCAAGAGTTGGTGTGCTGCTACATACTGGGACCCCCTGTGCTCTCTCCCCACCTGCTGCCTCACCCTGGCGTGGAGCAGTTTGTTGCGATGCATTGTGGTGATAGAATCTTGGAAACGGTGCATCCCAGGGCCTGGACCTCAAGTTTTGTTCGGGACCGGTCCTTCTGTGACTACATTGATGTGTCGCCGATTTCAAGCAACTGTCTCATGTTTGAAGGTACTGAAACCCAGGGAAAGAGGTGAGGTGGCCAAATGTCATGTAGCCAGTAATGTCCAGAGTGTCCGAACAGGCAACTGTGCAACATTTGGTGCAGATTGGTGAAACGGTGTGGAATTGTGTAAGGTGCAACGCTTTGCCACAAAACGCACCTCAAACAAACACATTTTCACTTTTAGATATCTATAGATTAGATCACAAGATGGTATTTGTGTGAAGTGGGGTGCATTTGGAGAAGAGCAGAGCTCTCACATTGCACTCCTATCGGTACATTCAGTTCTGCTTTTTCATTACATTGCACTGTTAATTTGATGGCTTAAATATATGAATAACCAGTTGAACTACATGTCCCAGAAGGCACAGTGATATGTGTTATAAAGCCATGACTGCCCTAGAAATCCTTGTAGAATGGGTATTCTACTTGCAGTGACAACATGTTGTGGAGGAGTGGGTCTATTTGGTTGCAGTGGCTGCATTTGAATGGGCTCCATTTCAGGGAGGAGCGCTTCGAGTAGTGCAAAATAGACATCTCATGTTGCTCCATTCAATGCGTGAGTAGTTCATCCAGTCTATGTTTATACTTTGGATGTAAATACTTACAGTTTTGATTTTCTCATTATAATTGCAGTACTTCAAGTACCAGAATGCAAAGGGTCAGCTTCCCTAATCAGATCTAAACTGGGATCCTTCAATCTTTAGAACAGCATAAGTATGGCGAAGAGGCAAACATCTTAGCTTATTTAAAGGTTTCCTGCCTTAAACGCAGAACTGGCTCCATATACCTCCCCCTCTTATTGAGCTGAGCAACACACCACTGTTACCCCAGTGCAGGGCCATTTTCTACAGCTATGATCAGCCAATGAGTGTGTCGAATGAGAGTGGAAGTAGTAACTGATGATCTCACTACTGGGGGAAATAGACACAGATCCAGATGAGCACATGCACACGTATGTGAGGGCCATTTATGGAGGCAAACGCAGTCATGCCCTGAAAACATAGAAGGGGGTTGGAAGGGAAATGGGGGTGGCTCCAGAATTCCTATTGCGTGAAGCAATGACTTTGCTTCCAGATCCCAGAGATGTATTTCATGCCCTGAGTAAAGGCAGATTTTCTCCCAGAATGCACCACCCGTGTGTATTGGATGTGGTCTACAGGAAAACTGCCCTCAAGCTGTCCCAAGTCAGGTGTGAGATGATTGGCCAGGGTTGCTTTTCCAATTTGCAAAGCTCTGTATTATTGTTTGCTGTCTGTATGATGTGATTAATCAAACTACAAGTCCCAGAATGCCCAGCGAAGTCCCCTGGGACAGGACTGATCCTGCAGACACTAAAGTCATTATGGTGGGAATGGAGAGTGTGTGCATTTATTTTATGAAATGGCATTTTAGTGACACTGTTTGAAAGAATGCAGCTGAAAAGTGGGGAAAAATGTCCCTTGTCAGATGAAAGTAGGTAGTCTAGTCATGGCTGCTTTGCATTTGACACTGTATTTGTAGATTTGATTAACCCATGATTAAGCCAGGACTACATGTACCAGAAACGCTGATCACACCTGAAATAAGATGTTCAGAGATCTTTCCACACTTGGAGAAAAGGTTTAAAGATGCAAATGCAGATGCCATGTAAGCTCTTCCTGCCAAAAGGCAACACAGGCACCCTGCCTGCCCCTGAGCCTCGCAGCACAGCACAGGTGTCCTGCTTTGGGATCATTGCTTTCACCTGTGACTGAGCAATCAGGCAGTGGGGCAGCTCCACCCTTTCAGCTGGGCTCTGCAGCCCTCTATAAAGCTCTGGACTTCAAACTGTTGCAGTTTGAATAGTTGTTGGTGGTAGGAGGGTGTTTGGTAGTAGTGGTGTTTGTGCAGCTCTTTGATTGTAATTTGAGGAGGGAATAGACGTTTTTAGAATCCACTAGACGCTGTTTGCAATTGCTTCCCTTATTTAGCTGTACCAGTTAGTTTAGTGTTGGTGTTTTTTTTAATTTAAAATGTGTGGGGCTTATTGTGGGCTTTTAGTGCTGGGATCTTATCTTTTTAAAGAAAACCTTTATTTAAAATGCTATGTTGAAGGAATGTTTAATGTTAGCAGCTGTAGCTCCTGCATTTTGAGTCTGTAAATGCGGTGCCAAAGACATTAAAAAAAACGGTTTTGATTTATGGTAAAAATCCAACCAAGTGAAGCAAGGTTTGAGGGGCTGCTGAGGGTGTCTGGGAGCTCTGGAAGGGATGCTTCTTTCACCCTCTCTATTGAGGGTGATTAACAATGAAGGCGCTAAATGGTGACTTGTCTGTTCACTTTTGTTTGTTGTGGGAGAGGGGCTCAATTGTTGAGAATGTTACTTTAATAATCTGAGTGCATCCATTGCATATTATTTTCTGGCTTAAAAAATTGCAGGTTTTTTTTTTAACAGAGGAGTGTTGGTGGTTGTATTTGTATTTATTAAATTTACAGAGCGCTTTACTCCAAAGCGCTTTACATCACAACAACTGGATACGTAGAATAATTGGAAGCATGCATGCAAAACATGAGACCACCCATTAAAACAATATATAGAACAATTTACCTAGAACACTAAAAGAGGAAACAGAAGAGGGGAAGAGTAAGAGAGAGGTGAAGAGGTTATGAAAAACACATTCCCCAATGAAATAAAATGTACCCTCGAAACATGATCATGAAGCTAAAAGCACTTTGTGGCACCAACCTGGGTGTGATTCAGAACTCATTAATGCCATGCAGCGGTCACATGTTCCCCCTTGACGTGTGCATAAAGACCACAGTCTGTTTTTTCATTTGATTTGAGAAAGATTTATTTTTTACCAAGTTTACATTTAGGAAAACAAAACATTTGAGAATTACAAGAAAACCTGCTCAGCCACTCTGCTCCCAACACCCTTTTTGATATTTTTACTCCCTTAATTTCCCCTAACAATACAAAGCCTGTAAACTCTGTGTGCACCTTCACCTCAAACACCATCTGGCCCATAAGGTCTGGGTTATTGAGTGTTTTAAAATAGACCTCAAGAAAATGGCCACATTGGCACTGTGCTCATGTTCCTAATCCTGCCGCTTGTTAACATTTCTTACGCTCCTTCACTGAAAGACCTCTGTAAATCCAGGATCAATTTTGATTTGAACGTGAAACTACTTAGATTTCAACTTAATTGCTGGTGCTGTTTTTTTAGTTGTATAATGCCACCAAAACACCATCTATGCCTCAGGGTATTAAGGGTATCTGGGCGGGTGCAATACAGCTCCCCACCCAAGCGCTGAAATGCAGCACCCCCACCCAAGTACTGAAATGCAGCTTCCCACCCACGCACCGCTCCCCGAGGAGGTTTCTCAAAGTCTAACGTCATTGTAGTAGTGTGGCAGAGCAGCCCAGTGCTTGGCTGGCTAGGATCCAGACCACTCTGCTGCTCCCAGCTTCACTCTATGGACCTGGACATGAACCCCCATTTAATCCATTCCTGGACTTTCATTAACACATCCATGCATTCTGGCAGTTGCAGTGTTGGTTTCAGCTAGATTTAAGTAACTGGCTAGTGATTTTCACAATGTAAACCCTGGCATGAGAAACCAGGTATTCAGACGAGTAGACCATATGATCACTGTAAAAAAGCAAAGAAAAATGCCCCATTAACCTTCTGCAAGATGGTAAACCTAGATTCCAAGAATTCTGCTTTGTGACACCTTGAGCCAGTCCTGTCTTTCGTTTTGCATGCTGGGAGCCCATACTAACAATTGTAAAAACATACAATGGTCAAGATGGCACATATGATATGGGGTAACTTGACAAAGCATAATTATTCATGCATGGTGGGTGGCAGGAGTCTATTATGTGCTTACCATGTCAGTAACACATTTTGGGATCTTTACTTGATAGAACGGTGGAAATATCCTGCTGTTGTAAGGCCCTCTATGATGCAGAGTATCAAGGCCAATATCGGGCTGAGAGGTAACAATAGTTTGTTCGATGCCTCGTGCTTGAAACTTGGATTTCGTTATCTCGATTAGAGGCATCAACAGGGGTACAAGCTATACCTTGATGAAATGTATCCAGCTTATGAAAAGTCTTTGTATCAATGCTTTTGTTTGGGGATCCTCCCCCTGGCGTTTTTTACCCAAAATTGGTTACCCGTTATGTGCCCTCTGTGAGGTGGGTATTGAATCAGTTTTGTATTTCCTGTTTTGTAGTAGAACAATCAACTTGAGAAAAAATGTATTTGATGCCAATGTTGGGCGAGGCTGGGGTTTGAAACTCCCATAGTGTTGTAAAATATTTGAGACAGAGTTCATATCTACATGTTTGTGCAACGGCTCACTACATTCATAGAGCCTGGCTACTCTGGGTGTAAACCTGAGCACAACAACCATGTGCCTTATTGGAACATCAATGCCATGCAGATGAGCCTGCGAGCTATTGAGACTACCCTTCTGACCTGACCTGATGGATTTCGCTAATTGTCACCCACCCCACGTTTAGTTAAGACTAATAGTTGCGGGCCATCTCCCAGCCCAATTTGCCACCCCCATTAAATCAATTTCAAATTCTGTTTATTTTTGTAAATCACTTGCACTGTGAGGTATTTATTCTTGATTTTTTTTATACGTGTTTTTAACCTAGTTTTTGGAAATGTCAATTTGGTGGTACTGATTTTAATCATGAATTCATAGTCAATTTTACTTTGTACTTTTACGGTTGAATAACCGAAATAAACTAACATGGAAAAACATGGCTTAAAATGGCACATATGACATGGTGTAACTTGGCAATGCATAATGATTCACGCCATCATCCTATTCATCCCTTCCTTCACTCTGTTGCTGGTTTTCTGGCCACATCTCCTCCATGCAGTCTCTGGCCCTTTACTCAATGCCACAATTCAGACCTAAACAAACCTCGATTGTGAAAGGGTTTCTGATGTGGGAGAACATTGTGGAGGTTTTTGTAACAGCACGTGCATTAAAACATGTGGGACTGTTACAGGCAGCACACTAACCAGAATCGTGTTCCTTTATCCTGGGACAAAAAACAAATGTATGTAAACGCACAAATATTTCAATTGGAACCGTGGACGCGTAGGATTGAAAAGACAGACCTGTGCTCCCAGACTCTACTCTAGACTACAGGTGATTTAAAACCAAGCCAATAACAATAGTTTGTGATTTTTATAGGGGGTAAATAGACGTTTTGTCTGGAATTCAGGTGGACGGGGCTCACCACAGGAAGGAAAGGGGGTGGATGGGTGAAAGCAGGGGTTATGTGCTCCTTGCATGCTACCCACCATGTGAAAGCGGGCATAGTGTCCCTGCTCTCCCCGCTTCACTGAAGAGGGACAGTGAGGGATGCATGTAGTGTCACTGCACCAAGCACCTTTTTCTCGTGAGCCAAATTTCAGTGTCTCGTACACATCCTTGTGAGTCTAAGCAATGTTTTGCTTCTTGGACTAGGCCAGAAAACACACAAAACTAAACACTGCAGCCTCACAGTGCCTGGGGCATAGCCGAGTCACTGGTAGTAATAACCTCTTCTCCCACTGAAGAAAAAGGGAATGCTGTTCCTTTTGATGGGAACTCTGCATTCAGGAGCGCTGGAACAGGTCAATGTTGAGATGTGAAAAATGTACTACTGGGAATGAGTGTGTGTATCTCGGTCTCCTCCCACACACTGCGCAGTTCAGTGACATTGCTAGGATTGAACTCAGGAGACTGGGTGTGGGGTAATGCCATTTTGAATCGCCCGCTTCAGATCATTTCTGCTGTGAAGCACGAGGAGATGGATTGAACAGCCGGATGCACCTGTGAAGTTTTTCTTTGGCCCTGAATGTAAGGGGCATACCATGGCCACAATCTGTGTACCCACCTACCCTGGCGATGAATGCTTCGGTTCTTTAGTCATTCTGATGCAGTGATGGATTTGAAACGGAAACAGTCAGTGATGGGAGAGATAACAAGTGTTATTGAATTGTTATCATTGTTGAAGTAGCACATTTTCTGGAATTGGAGTTCATTGCCCAGACTAGCCCCCATTGTACAGCAGCACTGCAGAGTGGATGTGGCAGCCTGCAGGATTGCTCTGTCTGGAGTGTGTCTCTGCATACATTCTACAGATACCATGGGCATGTAAATTAAAATGTCATAGTTGAAACGTGTGGGGGAAGGCGGGGGGTGAGGAAACAGGTCTTGTTTGCAGTGTTGCCCCAGCACTGCTCAATCCTTTGACATACTTTAATAAAGTACTACTTTCCTGAGCGAGTATCCATTTTTTTTTTTATTTGCATGAATATAAGCTTTTATACAGTTTTGCTTTCCATGCATTAAATTGGTTCATGCTCCAATGGTGTTGGGTCTGAGCAGATGAACTCTTCTGCTAATGAACATATTCCTGGAAACTGCAACTGGAAGGGAAGAATGAACCCCTGCTCAGCCTGGTTCACCAGTAAGAAAGAGTTCATGTTTATTCAGAACGCAGCTGCATGTCCTATGGAACATGGGCGTATATTACCAAATGATTGTCATTACAATATTTAGCCGCATATGTTCTTGAGGCTTAATGAAAATGTGCATGTACACATGGAGTCTTTACTGTGTCTATGTAAGCTTATCTTGGATTTATCTAATCTTAGACTCTCAAAACACTCCAGTGTATACCAAGACCTGTCATGCCCCGGCTCATCTTGTTAACATCCAGTAATGTAAACGCAGCCGTCCTCTCCATGGAATGAGGCACAGATTTGAAACCAAATGGGGCAGGATTTTTGAATAATGCAGATTTTGGCACATTCTGCAAGGGTGAAGACGAGTTCACACCAACCGAGGCCTTTTGCTTCATCGAGTAAAACACTAAGTTCTCTGCACAGAAGTCAGTTTAAACGGTTAAAATGGGATAACACACACAAGATGGCTGTACTCTAGTTCAGTAAGAATTGCCCAGAACTCATCAATTGCACACTTCGTATATATAGTGCTTGGTTCTTATGTTGCACTACTGTATATCACGAGTTTACATTAGCTCTGTCAATGCTGTTATAGGTTTTCAAGTTTAATCAAGGCACCCAAATTCAACTTGCAACACCTTCTTAAATACGTGCATGTTCAGTAACATGTAAAGCTTTTGTGCCAACTTGCACATTTTGGCAGTACTTCAAATCCTTAACATGTAAGACATGTAATAGTGAATTAAATGAAGTTCAAGCAATGGGTCTCAAGCTAATGAAAGCATGGATGCAGTGTCGTCTGCAACTACATTGTCATAAATGCTCTTGGTCTCCCAAGAGATTAGTATTCTTGTATTTTTAGAGGCAGAGTACCAAAACATTGCACAGCATTGGCACTATGTCAAGAAGTGTCCTAGTGCATAAACTTGCCTTTAATGATGTATTATTCCGCACAGGCATGAACCCGTGGGCTCAAGGGCACAAAAAGCAACAATGAAGACTAACAACAAGAATAAAAATAGCACGGGCTATAAGGGATGCGGAGGGCAAAGCACGTCAAACAAACCGTTTTCATTCTTTTCCTGAGAGGTTCAGTAGATGACAGGCCTCTAAGATCAGGCGGAAGCCTATTCCATGCTCTTGGGGCCGCATTCTGAAATACTGCATTAGGGGCCTAGATGGTATTGCATCTAGTAGGGGCCAGTTGATCAGTATTACTAGATCTAAGGGATCTGATGTGAGTTTTCTCTTTGATCAGATCATGAAGATATGATGGCATTTTGCCCAATCAACATTTGTGTGATAAGCAGGAGGCGAAATAATAACCTCTGCTCAACTGGTAGCCAGTGCAAACCACGACTAGCCTCAGACGTGTTCTTTCCTAGAGATTCCAGTAGCCACTCACACATCGCTGTTCATCCCCTGTAACTGATTAGTCCATTTTAAGCAGACTACAGCAATAGTCGAGTTTGGCACCCACGATGGCCCTTGCAATGGTCTCAGCATTGGCTTGTGTAATGAAAGGTCGGATGTGGGCTAAAAGCTTGATGGAATAGGCTGAGACCAAACTGCCGACGTGAGCTTTCATGTTTAGATATTGATCCAGGAAGATGCCCAGCGTTATAACTTTCTTTTGGCTCTCATCCACAGGTCCCAGTTTCCTCAGAATGTTGGGATTGCCAACCACCATAAGCTTTGTTTTATCTCTATTCAGAGCAAGGGCGTTCTGCACCATCCAACTCTCAATAAGCGTGTACACTTGATTTGAGATGAAATTCATCTATATTATGAATGCCTGTAAGTGGGGTGACACACTGATTGTTATCAGCATAATTTGTAAACGCTACCCCATTCTGCACTAAGAGAGCTAAAAGAGGTACCATGAAGATGTAGTATAGACAAGGCAAAATACATGCCCCCTGGGGATGCCATATTCCAAAAGCATAGGGGGGGGGGAGCTTCAGCGTCCTCGAATAAACTCCACATTCCTGATTGCTCAGAAATGAGGAAATCCACAGGGCTGCTTCACTCAGTTGGCCACGCCCTTCAACCTGGTGATCAGGATGGAATGATCCACCAGGTTGAAGGCTGTAGACAAATCCTACAGCATCAAAAGAGACTATTGTGCTTTGTCCCTACAATCTAATAATTTGGACTTCAGCTCAAGCAGAGCAGTTTTGGTCCAAATCCCTGCGCTGAGCTGAGATTTGGACGTAAGCACCCCGCTCCAGTATCCTGAGCAGAAAGTGTTTGTGATAGGTCTGTAGTTTAGTGGCATATCAGCTGGTAAACTTGGCTTTTTTTTTATAATAGGCGTTATCCATGCCTTCTTTAGCCCAGGGGGCACTGAATTCTCCAGGCAAGAGGCATTCACAAATTTGAAAATAGCATCTTAACAAAATAGGATTGCAAGAAGTAATTATAACTGCTGAAGAAGCATCCCCTTTGCGTTCAGTGGTTTTTAATTGTTCAATAATAGTAGATAATTCTGAAATGTTAATTGCGGTAAAGCTAAAGTGAGGGATAAGAGGGTTTTTACAAAATCAACATTGACCCTAGCTCCCGGTGACCTGGATTGATCTCCTTTTTTTGGAGGCGATATCTGCCTTGATTTAGCTGAGTTTGTCCTGCATGGCATCTTTAATGGCTGATCACCAAGTGGCATCCTTGGTTACAGTGCTTGCATCCTCAATATGCAGAGTTTCCTGCTCTTTAAGAATTTTAAGAGCTCCTTCACCTCTGATTGTGCACTCTGCATTCTACTATTAAGGGTGTATTTTTTAGCGTCAACAATGGCTAATTTATATTCTTTGGCTGCTCCTTTGTAGGCTGCCAAGGTCAGAGGCGATTGGTGGGATTTCCATGCATAAAAAAGCTTAAGAGTGGAGGCTTTGAGTTTCTTGAGTTCTGGAGAAAACCAGGTGTTGCTATTACGTCCTATTTTCCAAGCCTTCTTTTTTTAATTGTGCAAGAGTATTAGAAATGTTGGCAAATGCTGAGGAAAGGAGATTAGATATCTCCTCTGCTGAATCTAGATTTGGTAGGTTTGCAATAGCTGGTTTGAACAGGGGTTCGATATTCTCCAATGTTAGTTTTACTCTGATTTCTATGTAGGAACTCTTGTTTATTCAATTGGAATTTTTTAATTGGAAATTCAGACTGCACTGTGAAATGCACAAAGTAAAGGTCTGACCAGGCGCCTACCAGAACTTGGAGATTTTTAGTTATGATGTTGAATAGAATCTCATATGCACATTTTCCTGGTGTTTGCAGTATGGCAAAAATTGCACTAGATCAACAACTCCTGAATGCATTTCGTTCACCAGGCAAGGTTTGCCAATGTTTGCCCTATTGCTAATGCCATTCTGCACTAGGACAAAGTTTGTCCTGGTGCAAACCTTCTGAAATCAGTTTTTGCCCAGGGACAAACTTTACCCTAGTGGTAATACCATGGAAAAAAAGTATTTGTCATGTTGCAAATACGTATGGTTCCAATTGGTTTGCACTCTCACGCAGCCTTCAGGAAAGCCATCAAGACTAGGCTCTTTGTATATCAGATCTGCCTGGCACAGCCATAAGTGGCAGCACTCACTGTGTGCTTCCTTTTAATGTTTAATGTAACTGTTCACTATGTAGTCGATCACTCTGCACTAAGTATTTTTGTGGGGCTGCATTAGTGTAACCCTGAATCATGCCTTCATCCATGTCCTTCACAGCGCCTTGATGCCCGAGGGCTGCAGTGCGCTTTATAAATAAATAAACTTGAGCAATCTTTGCCCTACTCCCAGTAAACATCTTCCCTACTTGACGATTCTGAAACTGACAGATCACCAGATCACTGAGAATTGAGGAGTCTTGTAATGTAGTACTATTGCAAACACCAGGTTGGGGTTTAGACTGAGGTGCTTCTGAAGAAATTGATGCATACTGAACTAGAAGTGACATATGTTAAATATTTTTCCGAGGATTGCTGGATGTTCAATATTTTTCAAATGATTGCTGGTCTAAATGCTGCGGGTAGATTTATTGAATGTATGCCCAGTGACATGGATTATTTTGAACACTGTAGAAAATCCATGGACCACTTTTCTGTCATATAAACGTGTAACTGCTGGCTCCCCTCTTTCCTTGAGCCACTGAAACTTGAACAAGTAAAGCACACGTTCACCCACCAAGCACCGCTGTCTGCATCAGTGAAGGCAACAGATGGAGTCATTGTAGAAAGTGTTTATTTGTACCATATAATTGTGGAGACCTCTACCTTTCAAGAAAGTTTTAGGTAGCTATCTCATAGTAAGAATTTCCACTCACAATCTAATTATAATGTACAAATAACCAAATGGAAATATTTGCAGTATGACATTTTCCTAGAAATGAATGTGCACATTAGAAAACCTTGTCTTCTATCATAGCCATAACTTAAAGCAATCCAAACATTTATAGTAATATACAGAACTTAAGTGACAAAAATCCAGAAAAGCATATATAACCGGACAATCATAAAGGTCAAATGTCAAGAAACATTACCTTTATAATTTCGTTAGATTTAATCAAATATCAAGACTGATAAAATTAAAATAAATAAATCCTTTTTAGAAATGAAGTGAAATAAAATGACATTGTGCCAAGCAAGTCTATTCATGCTGTGTGAGTCATTTTGGGAAGTTACTCCCTCTTATGACATTGTTTGATAAAATGTGGAGCAACACGGGATTTGCAATCATGATTCTTATATTGGATTTGTTGCATGCTTCCAGTGCTTTCTGCCCCACCTAAAACTAGCCACATCAGTATTAAAACTGTACATAACATTTTGAGTATGACAAGTTGCAAAGCAGCGTAATTCAACTTTCTGGCCCGAATGAGGATGTTGAATGGAGTTACCTGGTTTAGGTTTAACCAAACGATTTGTCCTTCAGATGAAATGTTTAGTAGCAGGTCTAGAATTTGGCCCACATCTGTAGGTCATCATACGTGGTTTAGGGAACAAACGCAATTGAGTGTCAGATTCTTAGAAATGGACAGCTTTCTTCATTCTGGCCATGTGATAACATTGATTTAATTTACGAGGAATAGATTAATATTGGTTTCCTCAAGAAGATGAGCCCTACCCTACCACTGTATTAGATCTTACCTTTTGAAGTAACATCTTCAGGATGGCCCATTGTATTAATTTGAAACACTTCTCCAGTATAGATTGCATTGTTTTTCAAAAGTGATAAGGTCTGAAATAATTATTTTCAACCTTGGAAATGGAATGTATGGTGACACTCCATACCATAATACAAGGAGGAAAGTTATTGTAATGTCCACATCCATTGGTTAACAGTAAATCATCGTTTTACATCTACCTCGTGCCAAACCATTTTCCACATCTATAAAACACAAGGCTGTTGTACCAATGCCCTAGAATTAAATGTAATTCTAGGATGAACAGTGGTGAGAAAACTGAAGATTCAAACATCATGTCCTTCCAAATACATCTACATAGTTTCAAGGTTCTACATTTGGGTGGCCACGTAAGGTAGTTGACGACAAATTGATTACTGAGGCATAAACTTATTTCCATATCTAGGGCTAATACAGACCCCACTGCATTACCTGAGACTTGTAATACTTGCTGTTATATCTAAGACAATGTTGCTGAAAAGATAATATGCATTAGTTCAAGTGCAAATTGTCTATTTGCTGGGAACAATTCTTCCTGTAAATGGGCCCATTGAACATTTTACAATGCTTCGTTAATGTGTGATTGAGGTGTAAAGGCTTTATACATCCATGTCTCGGGAGGATATCTTAGGGGCAACGTGCTCGCCTTGGAAGCAAGGCAACAAAGCAATACAGGTTCGATCCCCGCTTAGAAACCTCACCTATCATTTGGCGATCAATATACACTCATCTGGGAGTCCCTCTAGTTTTTTATAGTACCTTGTTAGTATGTTGATGTCTTCTGAACTGAAGCTTGTAAAAGACCTCCTATATAGATGCCAAAAGGTACAAAATGCTGCAAGTGCCTGCTACTATGGGTCTGAATGGTGGTCTTGTAGCATGTTTATGAATCTTTGCGAGGCCATACACCTTTTTTAATTTGTGACCTAAATGCATGTGTGGGGGTCTATATCCAAATATATATGTAGGCAGATTCACTTTGTAACATCCAGACATCCCTTGTGGTAGAAATGAGTGTGCACCCTTGGCCACTGGAGCTCCTCCCTTTTCTTCTGTTTTGATAGCAAGTGAGGGATCTCTTCGTAAATTCCCAATATTGGGCAATTGTGTCCTTTAAGTGTTAGTAAATGATTTCCCATAGCTAACGCTATGGAACGCACTCAATACTTTTGTCTCAAATGTTCAAAACATCATTATTTGTGGATTAAATCTGCTTTTAGGTTTAATTTCAAAATCAACTGTCTCCAATGGATGGGTCTCATTAAATTGTGAATCAAAGATTGGAAGCCGCGTTTTGCGTAACGGCCTGTAAGGATTAACTTTCATTAAAAATATATATTTCTAGTTGGCACAGGGATAACCCTTCATTGAGGAAACCCAATTGTGTGGTAGTTAGTGATTTGCTAGATCTGTTTTTCACAACTGACTTGGATTTTGATTCTTAGTATTGCACCTTAGATTTTGTTTGACCTTATTTTTTTAAATTAAGATCAAAGGAAAAAAAATAAAGGTCCAATTGATCTGTCTTTCTATTTGTGCCTCCTCTAAAGATGTGACAATGTTAGTCTCAGTAGTAGTTGGAACCTCACCACCACGATCAAAACATTATGTCAATTACACCTGTAGAGCACTATCTCCCATAGGCGGCATGGCGCAAATGGGTGAGGAGACAGAACAAAAAGGACAGGCAAACTTAAACGGCTTGGAACAAGACGGTTTTAAGGCACTCCGGAACAGGAATGATCAATGGTGCGAAGGAAGTGCTTAAAACGTATTCCATAGAACCGTGGCGGACAGCAAAAAGCCACAGCCGCACATCCTGGTTGATGAAACCTATGCAGCTGGATTACAAAATCAGAGACAGCTCTATCTGGTGTGTAATGACGGAAAGTTTCTGCAAAAACACAGAACTTGCATCATAAAAGGCCCGGTGCACTATGAAGAGGGACTTGAATTTAATTCAATGGCTAACAGGGGGCCAACCGAGGCAGCGCCGAATGGGGGAAGATATGGTCCTGCATAGAGACACCAGCAACCGTTCTGGCCGCAGTGGTCTGTACTATCTGTGTACAGTTAAGTGTATATAAGGGCTGGGACAGAAAAAGAAAGTTGCAGTAGTTAAGGGAGCCAAAGACAGCCGCCACCAAAGGGGCACGCATGTCGGGGGCAGGAAAGGCCGAATTTTATATGGGATTTTAAGCTTAACATGGCCTCCTTGACTAACTGAACTAACCTGAACGTCCATTGAAAGGGTGGCCGAAGCTTAGAGTTCCTTTACAAGGACAACAGGTTAAGGGAACAGGCCAAGGGAGTTAGGCCAGTGCTTGGGTGTCTAGAACGAGGTAATTGGGGCACCCATGATTAAGAACGCAGTCTTGTTGCCAATCCTAAGAATGGCTGAGGCCTCAAAGGGCAAGGTGGAGGGCCACCACAATCTGGGTTCATCTGCATAGATGTAACAGCGGAAGCCAAAGGACTCAAGGGGCCTCGTTATAAGGTTGCCGGTCTGGGATCTATGGTACCAGTAAACTTGCCGGTACCGTAGTTCCCGGACCGGCAAACTACGAGTTCTGCTCACGGGTTCCATTTCACCTGCCAGGTCAGACCTGGCGGGTGAAACGGCACCCGCGAGCCGAGCATTTCGGATGCACCGGCACCGTCAATGACGGTGCCGGTGCATCTGAGCTCCCCATTGCCATTCAGCCCTATGCGGCCGAATGGGAATGGGGAGCATCTTTCTTCCGGTGCCCACAAAAGGGCAATTAACGGGTCCGGCAGGGCCGTTAATTGCCCATTCACGGGCGCTGGAAAAAAATGACACTGGCGACAGCCGTGCCTGTATTACAGGCATGGCTACCGCCAGTGTTATAATGAGGCCCAATGAGTTTAGCCAGTGGCTGCATATAGATAAAGAATAACATTGGTGACAAAGCCTTCTGGGACCCCACAGGTAGCAGGAAAAGAAGGAGAACTGGCAAGAGGGGCAGGGGCAGAGACTGAGAGTGGTCGAATAAGTAGTGGAACCAGGCCAACACAATGCCAGACATACCAGCAGCTGTCAACCTTTCAAGCAAGATGGTATGCTCGATGGTGTTGAATGCTGAAGTCGAGTAAAATCAAAGTACCAACACTACCATTACTCTGATCTCTACTTACTTGCTGTTGCCTATTAGTTATGAGTTCTTGTTAGATCTCTTTTGCTGATAATCCTGACCAGTCTATACTACATGATGTAAATAATCAAGAGTATCTGTTCTGAATGTACAGATTTTTTGCAGTTCAATCTTCTGGTGTGTATCTAACTTGTGATTAATGTGTTGAAGTGCATTGTCGGGTTTAAGGCCAGACGATTGAGTTATAAAATCAGTAATACCATGATCTGGGTGAGGAAAGGGATTTAGATAATTCCTTAGTGTTGAGTATGAGGTCCAAAGAAAATGTGTTCTGAATTTTGTTCCCATTTCTTAATTTAATTTGCCTCCTCCTTACAGTTTTGTAAATCTATTCTCAAGCCTCTTGGATTTACATTCGGCTATGGCTGATGCATGTAGCTTTTGTGAATTGTCTTTTGTCGCTCAAGTTTTAATCAATCAGGATTTTCACGTGTTGAAGATCAGAGAAAGGATTGTATTCATCTTTTCTCTTTAAAGGCTGGTGTTCCGGCATGTTTATCAGTTAAATGAGAATGACCAGTGTTCATATGCACCCCAAATTGATGCCAAATAGTTAGCCTAGGTAACAAAAGAATTTAAAAAAAGAAACCACCTCTGACTCCTAGGATGAGACTAATCTAGAGAAGAATGGTATCCAGAAATATGCCCAGATCCCCTGTACACCTTTTACACTGGATAAACACTGGCAACAGGAGTCATTGGCACCTATATAGTAGCCTGAAGCTGGAGGAGAACCCTGAGTCATTGCAAAGGGAGGTGATGCACGCTGTTCCAATTCTGTACCCCTGCTGCTTATGCCCCTGCATCGGGTTTCCAGCCAAGTGTGGTGGAAATAATTAAAATTGTATTTATTTAGTACTCTTTCTCGATTGTGAAAGTTCAGCCACCTACGCCTGCTGTGTTGAATTGTGCCTTGCTGATTATAACAGCTTCATCTATGTGGTGTGCATGTCCTAACTGAAATATATACCAAGCGCGCTGCGAGAAGCAGCTCCACTTCATATTTTGCCTGCTTCTTATGTGTTTCTTGTTTTGGAACTCTACCTCGCTAGGCAAGATGACTTCAGCATGTAGGATTAGCAACATCACTGGATCCAGGCTTGACTATTGCAATGTACTCTTTCTAGGCACCTCCAATAGAAACCTAGAGAGGTTGCAAATCATTCAGAATAGTGCTCTCCGGGCAGCCCAAGGCATTGCCAAAAGGGAACACATCTCGGAGGCCAGAAAGCTAGCACACTGGCTCCCAATAAAAGAACGAATCATCTTCAAGACACTGACACTGACCCACAAGTGCATTCACCTCACTGCCCCTGACTACCTCTCCCAGAGGATCCACCCCGTCTCTTCTACGAGGCCAACCAGATCACCATATACTAACATGCTCTCTGTGCCATTAGTAAAAAAAGTCAGAGCGGGCGGATCCAGCTTCCCATATCTCGCACCCACGCACTGGAACGCCCTACCTCCCACAATCAGAGGCGAGTCCTCCCTCAGCACCTTCCGCAAAACCTTGAAAACAATCTTATTCACATAAGATGCGTTGCACTAGTCGAATACATCTCATATATTCCTAATGCATAAACTGAACTGTAATGACATACTGTACCAACCAAAATGTCAGCTCTATGCTTTGTCGAACTCATACTGTACCTATGAATGACTATATGCCTGTAACTAAGATTTTTGCAAGTAACAGCGCCTCAATGCCCGTGGGTTACTTGCGCGCTATATAAATATAAATAAATAAATAAACATCATTTCTGCCATGCATTGCTGGGAGTCCTGTGAGAACGATTGTCATAGCTGCATGCTGGAAAACTTACTTGCCAAAGTATGAGAACCTTACTGATGCTTGTTGACCATATTGTGAAAAACCTGTAGTACAGGTTAAACCCACCCTGAAACTTTATATACTGTTTTCATTGAAAGTTGTATTGGCCCCGCATAGGTGTGCATGAGTTAACAGTATATAAATCATGTAAACCCGGCAAGGGGGTGTTGCTACACTGTATACAGTTCGTACATTGGTTTAATCTTCTGTCCTGTGGACGGTTTGTATGTTGCTTTGCCGACTGCCACTAAAGACGCTTTACAACCTATCCTGTGATTGGATTATTGCTATATGGTGATTTCTTTTCCACTACACAAGGAAACATATTCAAATAAAACACGAAAACATGCATTTAAAATTGGACCCAAGTGCACCCGAGGCCCATTAAACGCTGTGAAATGCAGGTGCTGGACTGGTTTTCCCAATGTTGGCACAACCCCTCCTCCCCGGTGAATTCCATCTGGACCCTTTTAGCTGTCACAAAAATGTTAACCCAAATCTGGCAATTACTTGCACATTGTGCCTCCAACATGATGTACCAAACTGATAACAGGTTTTCCGTATAGTCTAGTTGAACACTGTGTTTTGTTAAACTCTAGACCACCAGAGAGTCATTAAGAATCTCTAAAATGCATGCCAGCACCTTCTGTCTTGATCGCCAACCTCCAGTAAAAGGCACACTATCGCAGTTCCCCATCCACTGAGGCTGGCATCCGATTTGTAGACCAAACCAGGAAGGGAACGCAGGATTTCGGCCAGGCTTCTACATGTTTTAGCCAACAAATAGGTTCTTCCTGCACCCTGGAAGACACATGCACCAATGGGCATACCCTAAACCTAGAGTCTCTGTATGTTCAGTCTCTAAAGGGCACTGTGATGCAATGGAATGGGAAAAAGGGTCTGACTGGAAGCCAACATCTGGAAAATTTGGGAGCCACCTTGGCAGGGCCTGATAATCTTGCTGGATGACCTGAGCCTAGCTGGACGAGCAATCTTTCCTACACCCTCCGCTCCCCACGTTCAGCCGTAGTGACCCAGAGCTGGAACATACTTTTCAGCATGGTTTGGAATCTATCCAGGATGTTGGCGGCTACTAAATTTTTCCGTAGCTCCTTCACTGGTCCATCTCCAAATAAGGACCGCCTGGTATCCTGCCTGAGAATCAGCTGGACTGACCAGCCTAGGGTTTATTTTCATAATGATATTTTGGAATATGTCACCAATCGCATATAAGACCCCAGTAGGCTCAACCCGATTCACATTCCAGCCAAAGGTTTCCTCTCTGGCCTTAGCCAGATCCATGATCTGCAAGACAGGACATATGCTGTTGAACTATTGGCAACTTGCAAGAATAGCCTTCTCATGAGCACACTTAAGAGATCTTTCCCATCTCTGGAAAAGAAAAATAGCCATCTTGTTTGGTACCATATGTTGCTTGCCCAGCATGCCTGGTCTATGGCGTCCTTCTTTTCTCTCCTGAACAGATTATCCAACTTCCTTTTGGAGGAAGCCCTAAGCAATCCTTTCAACGTGTAGAAGCAAGGATCAGCCAGTGGCATTAAGATAAGAGTCCAAAAGTTTTGATCTGTGATAGCAATGATGTTATCTCTGTGTGCCAAATGAAGACATACAACTAAAAGTGGGGAATGTTTCCACCAATCCTCTTCCTGATGAGGCTGCATATTTAGCTTGAATGTTTTATACTCCTCTCCCCTGCCAGTGAGCCGAATGGTACCTGGGTGGAAAGGCTGTAATCAAGTGAGGCTCTTGATGGTTCTCCAAATGGCATAGTTTCTGCGACATCTAAGGGTGTACATGCCACCAATCCTAACTGACCCCCTTCTTTTCCTCACCTCACGGAGACTGTCTGCCCAGACCCTTTTGGACAGAAGCAGCAGCCACTCACTCCCCCAAGCTTACAGCCATAAAAGCCATGGGGCCTCATTAAGAGTTTGGCGTCAGCCGTGCCGGTAAAACCAGCACGGCCGCCGCCAAACTTGTGAAAACACCGGCAATGGGCAATTACCGGGGTATGCAGACCCGGTAAATACCCATCACCAGGTGCCGATACCCATTACTCCGCATTCCCATTTGAGCCACGTAGGGCTCAATGGGAATGGGGAGGTCGGATGCACCAGCACCATTCATGAATGGTGCTGGTGCATCCGATGAGTTGTGCTCACGGGTGCCGGTCTGCCGGCCAGGTCAGAAAGGAACCCCCGAGCACAACTCGTAGTTTGCAGGTCTGGTAGCAACGGTGCCAGTAGCTTACCAGCACCGTTACTACCGGCTAACTTATGAGGCCCATAGTGTTTTAATGGCGTTAATCCATTATTATTCAGTCTGATTGCATGCCTGAACCATTGTATTTATTAATGAATGTAAATAACCTGTGAAGCAATTCAGCCGTTTTTAAATTCTTCCCCCGAGCCCTCTGACAGTATCCTGACCCCTTTCTTTCTAGCAGCCATTGCAAAAATGATCACCAAACACCTGCAGTTAGCCAGGCTCAATGGAAAGAAGTCAACCCAACATAGGAGCTGCTCAGGAACATGGTATTGGCTCATTGTTCACCTTTTTGGCTTTTTGTTAAAAGCCAACAGACCAAAAAGTAATTTAATTTAAAAACCTCATGGCAAACGCAGAAAAAAGAAATCTACCAGAGCCCAAAGAGTGCATCAAAACAGGAACTGGTTTAGTTTCCCCTTTGGCTTCTTGCACCTCCTGCTTCTGGGACATGGAGAACGCCTCCCCTCTCCCACCATCCCCCACCCCCAAACGACCCACTAACCTTCAGTAGTCCAGCATTAACCAAAGTAATACATGCTGCCTAAATGAGAACCCTTAGATTCCCCAAAGATGCAAAAACAATACTGTAGAACGCCAACTTGCCAAGGGTAACAACAAGGTAATCGCAGAAAAGGTAAACTGAGACTATCGATACTACCATAGATTGGGGATGGTAGATGCTGGAGCAAGGAGGGGAAAGGACTGCAGGTTTGTGGGAGATTTTTTTTTACCAACTTTTTCTTTTGCTGCTGTGTAACAAAGGAAGGAGTGGTGCATAATGGGGCCGGCATACCCTGCCTTATAATCCTCATTTTATTATCAATGGCTGCAAGGTCACTAGTGGGTTGTGTCCAGATTATTTTGAAGTTTCAATGTTACTGGGTCATGACTTTATAATTGGGGTCCTAAACCTACATCCTGAGCCCGATACATCCAACAGAATGTAACCAATGCGACTGACTCCTAATTCATTCTTGCGTGTAGGTTTTGCAGGTGGCTCACCAGGCACACAGCCATGATTAGCCCTCTGTACTGTTGGGATTTGATTGAAATAAACACATTCACATATTTCTACCTGTTTTATGCTGTAGAAGATGCAACCTGAACTACACAATTTGGTCTTCAGTGGTCTATAAGGAAATGATACACAGAGCAATAACATTATAATTGTTTGCTTACTTTAATTGAAAGACGGAGCTAAGTAAGGTACAATGCTACTTGTACTGTCCTGTAAGGTAAAAGAACCCACACAACACCCCATCTTTATTACAATGCTTAAAAAACAAGTGGAGCAGCTGTGTTTAAGTTAATGTCTTTAGTTCCAAACTAGAAAAGGAGCATAAAAATAAAAGCAGCCTAATTAAAATTTTCATTCAATTGTGGCCTTGTATTTTTAAACAAGTATTCTGACAAACAAAAGTTTTACTGGTAAATTGTCTTTCAGGCACAGGTTGCTGGCTAGATATATTGACCCTTGACATTGGAAAGAATGTGCCTGTTCCATTAGTCCTCCTCTAAAGGGAAGTAGATTACTAAAGTGTTACTTTCATTAAGCTCTACGCAGCACTTAGGTGCCTATGATATTGATCAAGTTTCACAGATCTGAAAAACAGATGCACATAGAGCAGAAACGAATGCACCACATATGTAAATCCACTTGCACTATTGCCTATTTACCCATTTTCATTTGTTGATCTTAATTCTTTCTGACTAAAATACAATGTTACTTTTGTTGACCAACTTTTCTCTGGTAATTTCAAGAACACTAGACCATAATCAATACTTCAATTAGTTTAAATAGAAATCACCATCTTCTGCATTCTCAGGCATAGCGACATGTAGTCCACTTAATAGCGGTGGGTCATTTTTGGTAGCCTCTAATGCATTTGAAAGGTCAGCTAGGTAAAGCTTCATCAGCAGGTCAATAATGCACCACCCTGTTTCAAACCACACTCCATAGGAATATTAGTTGGAAATGCGCCCATGCTGTCCAATCTGACCTGTACTGATGTCTGGAGGTATAGCTGGATGATAAATAATCTAGGAGGAATTATCTGATTATCTGTCATTCCAGAGTACAAAGCCACCATGAAAAGTCCAGTTTGGTGTGGACTTAGGCAGTTTGTCTTTAACCTGTCTTTGCAATTCCTACAATGAGATGGTTGCAAATATTTTACTTGAAACATGTGAAAATGCTAACGGCCTATTACTTGATGGATGTAAATGCTCTCTATTCTTATAAACTGGTATCAATAAAGGGTACTGCCATGATTGGGGGATACCGGCCGTAGTGTGAAATCCCTATAAATGTTTCTCATGACCAGGACCAAGCAGCTGGGTTATTGTTAAAGGCAACATTAGCAAAGTTGCCCAGGCCAGGTGCAGAAGAATGCTTTTTTTAACCACTTAATTATCTCCAAGACAATCTCCTGCGTAATCGGTACATTCAATATTTGCAACTACACAGACAATTATAATTGTCCTCGCTTTGCCCAAAGCATTCCATTATATACATTGTGCAAATACTCTCACCGAGTAGATCGAGCAGGTTCCTGCAAACGTTTCTCCAAAGATTAGCCAGAATTTCTTAATTTTATTTTCAGTAAATTAAGCATTGATTACCAACTAGCATTTGTAGTCAAACGTATAATTTATCAAACCACTATTGTGCACATTATACAGTAAATCTCATCCACATGTCGATCCTAACCTAAATGTTGTATATACTGACTTATATCCATTTCTCCAATGCAATTTTAGTGCCATCATAACATGTGGTGAACAAGCTGAACAATGTCATGTTGTAGTGCCAATGGCACCGAATTTTGATGCAATTTTTTAAATCAATCCAATGATATCATCTGGTGGCATCACTGAGTAACCAATGAAGTGATTCATGGTATGAACATTGCCCTCTGTCCATCAAATTCTACTACGAGCTGATGTGTAAACTTCAGAAACCTGCTTGACAAATGGATAATTTACGCATGTCACTATCTTCCGAGTAATCTCACCCAGGAAATCCACAGCCACTCTACGATTAGTTGTTACAAATCCACATTCTTTCATAGTCTTTTTTTCCCCTGAACATTATCCTTTAACAGTTTTTATTTTTGTAACATTGATAGTGGCCAATTTGACTTTTTTGTTTTTCCTTACCACATGCCTCGGAGCAATGTTTTTAAGAACCACCAATCAAAAATGTTAACTGATGTAGTGGTTTGCCTTGTGACTAGCACCTCATGCATGTTAATTGTTAACCCCGTATAGAAACCTCCTGGTGGGTCGTAAACATTAAACTGTGCCAAGGCATTGTTTAATTGTATCATATCAGAATGGAATGAGGAATGTGAAAATGGAAAGGAATTTCATTCATAAGAAGATGGGATAGAACCCCAATAAGCAAACTTCCTGTTGGCCTGCCACTGAGGCTAGCCAAAGATGTCCATTTCTGAATTGAGTAACCATTAATACACAATTTAATTGTATATAATAAGCAGGTCTCCAACCGTTATTGGCATCATGCCTATGACCGCTAGTATCCAGGAAATTCCAGTAGTGACACTGGCTTTTACATTGGATTGCAGTATTCCATGAAGCCCCTCCCAACCATCCTGTGTTTCCTCAATCATATCAAGCTGCTTTCATTGCTGAGGTTTACATTCTGACCTTCAGTATTCCTTTTTTGCCTTTTCTAATGATTTAAACTAACCACTTAAATTACAGAATGTAGGTTTCAGACAGGAATCCTATGATATCCAAGTCTCAAGAAACTAGAGATGTGGCCTGGGATAAAATTATTCATTGCTCTCGAGTACAAGCATGCTTTTGAAACCAAATCGTAATTCAATCTACATTATGGGTTGTTAGTAACTGTAATATGGGCATTGCATATAGAAGATGTGAAACATGTATAAGGACTAGGTTTTGCTGGGGTGGAGGGTCTTATAAAACCCATTAACTATTGCAATCCATGGGAGCTGCCTATTGGCAATGGAAAGTCACATGCATAGCTGCTCAGTGATTGACTTGTGTGTTGCAACAAATTCCTGTCTATTAGCATTTATGGGATTACTCTCTTCTATACTATAGTTTGGTACTCGATTGGGTAGCCGACCTAAATTGTAACCTTTCCACTAATTTCAATTATCCATTGCCGTGGACTGACCACCATCTGATCACCTTCACTATGGTAATAGACAAACAGACACAAACAAACATGACTATAGCCCCTCCTCAACCTGCGAGGAACAAAAAAGATATCACACCACTTATCCTACCCTCATTAAACAATCTAACATCATCCACAGATCCTAACACTTTAGTTGACATCTACAATACAACTATGTCTAAAGCATTAGACTCTATCGCACCTCTCAAATTGCGCAAGAGTAAACCACAAGCACATCTAAACGCTTGGTTCACCCCTCATTAAAAAAGAACTCAGACAAAAAAAAAGAAAACTGGAAGCCGTATGGCGGCATACCCCATCAGCAGAAAATAAATTGAACTTGACTAAATTTGCCGACTATTACAAAAAAGATATAATTAACACTAAAAAAAAAACTTTACAACGACAGGATTGCTAAAGCTAGTTCTAACACAAAGGGACTCTTTACCATACTACGAGAAATGGAAGCACCCATCCCTCCAGCTGATAATATAACTAAAGACAACGCCTGGTGTACTAACATCCAGAATGCTTTAGCTAATAAAATTGTACTCCTTCAAGCAAAGATTGCAAACAAGAAATCTTCTCTCACCAAACATGATGCCCAATCTCAGACTTCCAAAACACCAACTAATAAACCAGACCAATTTAAATTCTCCAAAGCTTCCATCCTTGAAGTGGAGAAAATTATCTCTTCCCTGAAGCCATCCAGGTGCCAGGGCGACAACTGCCCAGCACAATTAATTAAAGATGCAGCAAGAGACCTGTCCCCATTTATCACCAAACTCATGAATGCATATTTTTCAACCAATATTGTAAGTAACCTGAAAGAATCCTGGGTCGTACCTTTGCTGAAAAAACAAACTTTAGACCCAGCCATTCCAACCAATTACAGGCCTATCACGACGGTGCCCTTCCTTATAAACATACTTGACAGAGTAGCGTAAATTCAGATACAACAATATCTTGAAACAAATCGCCTCCTCGGCACCCGTCAATCAGGTTTCAGGCCACAACATGGCACTGAAACTGCACTGATTGACTTAAAAACACAAATTGAGGCTCTTACGGAAAAAGGGAAAACCGCCAAGCTGCTCCTCCTTGACTTGTCAGCTGCATTTGACTTGGTGGATCATGAAGTCCTCTGCAAACACCTTGCCTCAGCAGCTCACTTCTCTAAGGACGCAGTAGCGTGGGTTCAGTCATTCCACAACAATAGAACTATGCGCGTATTCTCCCCATCACACTCAGCAGATCCTATCTCCAAAACCTGCGGTGTTCCACAAGGTTCATGCGTTTCTCCTACCATGTACAATATCTTTACGAAACCACTGTTTGACAAATTGGACAATCTGTGTGTCACCTACACGAACTACGC
The DNA here is from genome assembly GCF_040938575.1 of Ambystoma mexicanum. NCBI lineage: Eukaryota > Metazoa > Chordata > Amphibia > Caudata > Ambystomatidae > Ambystoma > Ambystoma mexicanum. The sequence goes on from NC_090927.1 coordinate 149,580,884, forward strand.
AGACACCCAGATCCTCATACCCCTTTCGGGCAATTACACTTCCGACATGGCTCTTGTGAACAAAATCTACCTCCTCATTCAGGCATGGTTGGCCACACATGGCCTCTGCCTGAATGACGATAAGACCGAACTTCTAATACTAGGCACCCAGCCAACCTTAAACTCAATACCGAATACTCCTGCTTCAACATTGATGGTAACTCCATGACTTCACCCTAACCATGAGCAAACAAGTCAACTCCTTAGTGTCCACATCAGCATACACATGCAAATTAATCAGGGCCTGTGGACCCTACCTCTCCCCAAATAGTTGCATTACCCTTGCTAATGCCCTCATACTTTCAAGATTAGACTATTGTAATGCTCTCTACCTGGGGGCTAACAAGTACATCTTCAACACAATCCAAACGTTACAAAATAACTCCCTAAGAACGGCACTAAATATCCCAAATAAAGATCACATATCTATGATTAGAAGACAAAACCATTGGCTGTCAATTAAAGACAGAATTCTGCTAAACACGACTTCATTGACAAACAAATGCCTCAATGATGGCGCACCTCGGTACCTGTCCGACCGGATAGCCAAAAAAAGACTAATCGCCTGACTAGGTCCTCCAACACATGCTACCTCAGCATACCGTGTTTCAACCTACCCAAATCTGGCGGTAGAAGCTTCCCAGTTATGGCAGCACAAACATGGAATTCACTCCCTTACTCACTCCAGGCAGATCAAACATATCCTAGCGTCAGACGTAATATACAGAAAAGGATTAGAAACAATGACGCTCACCCTGCGATTTAGTGCTAAATAACACATTGAGCTAGTACCCACCATTTATATAAATCAGCAATTGAAATCACATCTTTAGATGGCTTCTTTACAATGTAACTGTATTGTAATGTAATTGTATATAGCTTGTAATTGTACTGTAATTATATGCATCACTAAGCCTAAAGCCTCCTTGTACTGCTTGCGCCCAGTTACCTTCGGGTTTGGTGTGCCATACAAAAAACAATAAACAAACAGTAATCCTGTTTCTAACTATTTAAGCAGGATTAGTCTTGTGGACACAAGTCCATTGCTAGTAATCTAGTGAATGAATTAAGCAGAATTGTGTTGGTCTCACCAATCTTCCCAGTGACTAAGGATCGTGCATTTACAGCTCTCGTAAATGACTGTTTTATCGTGACTTGTGAAATGAGGGCTGTTTCCTTGACTGCATCTGAGTGTTGTTGCTGATGTTTACTGATTTGCGGGTATTCCTTTCTGACTCGCCCTCGCTACGATTGTCGTCCTGAAAGGAATCCAGGGACGTCATTTAGGGGTCACCAGAGGTCGCAAACCACACCCCTGTAGCCAGAATATGGTTTTAGAAAAAGATGAATAACTCATAGTACGGACTTGTGAAAATTATTTAAATGATACCATAATTCTTGTGATTTTTCTGCCCACATTTTAAGAGGTTTTTAGAACCGGTGGCATGATCTGGGGGCAAACTAGCAGTTAAGAGGGTATTACTTAAAATGTATGCATGTTAAAAGTCTGATACTTCATGTAACGCTTACCAGACTCCGCGGGGACACCACTCTTAAGATGTAACTTTCTTCTCTGAGTGCGTTGTTCTAACCCTTAGTTTATTTTCTCAAAACCTTAAGCTCCAATATAATAGAAAATCTATGAGGAAACACAAGAACATAGATAAATGTAACCTTCCCAAAGGTAACTTGCACTGACTAATCTCCCAATCTATCTTCCTTTTTTAATCTCTCTACTCTTACCTTTGATTAGTATATTGTGGGCTATCCATCCTGCTTCGGCGCAGGGGCGCTTGTCCTGAAGATGGAAGAGGTGGCTATAGGGATAGTACTGCAGAAAGGTGATTGGAGGGAAGGACAAAGGGCACGGGAAAAAAACCAAATAGCCACAGTATAATACCACCTATCACACTGGAGTGACTCCTAAACCCTTGGACTGGATAGAAACGGGACCCTGAGGTAAATGAGCGCTAATGACAATTAAACCTGAGGAGCACTGTAAACAGGGTTTCAATATGGAATGCCACAGAATCCTAAATGACGTTGTCCAAATATAAACAATGACAAAATGAACGGAGAGAATTATTTTACTATTGCGAGTTCACTGAAGAGGCACAAGTTAAGGTACTTCACAGAGAAAACATGGCAACAGGAAAACCTGAGGCAAGCTTTTGCGTGTCACTAGTGACTGGCTCCTCACACACTTTTCGAGTGCCGGAGCCCCGACACCCGACACCTGACTGGAACTGTTAAAGCGCAATGCGCACCATCCACCACAATAAACATGCCAGAAAAGATACTGGTGGAAGACGCGAGCACAGATGAGCGTTGCCGCTAACTTACTTCAATTAGAAAGATTCGCCCCCAAACGTGTAACGAACACCAAGGCCAAGGAGTGTAAGGGGGCAAGGGAAGAACGCTAGGAATATCGGAAGCAGGGAACAGGAACTATGAAAGGACGGGGTTCTGAGGAGAATCTTGACAGGATCCGCGGTAAGCGTCCTCTGTAAACAAACAGACGCGAAGCGCGGAACGCTAAGGGGGAGGGGCTTAAATACTGAAGGCGTGACAACAACTAGACTGCACAGCCCCCATACCAGGAATTTCACCGGGGGCCATGTTTGCAGGATAAGGAAGTGTCAAAATTACATAGCCAAGGTTCTACCTTCCCAGAGCCCAGGATCTATATGCAGTTCGCCAAGACATTTTAGTAGGTTTTGTGAGGGGAAACCCTGTGGTCATGACACTTCATCAATTAATGTCCATACTCCTTGCGCACATGTGTATAAATTTGGGGTAATGTCCGATATTGCGAAACCAGTTAAAAAGTGCAAATGTTGCCATTTCTGAATGCAAGCTCCCAGGAAGAGCAGATTTGGACAGGGTATACCTCCTGTGATATGTGAAGGGTGCATGTAATTTTAAACAAATGTGTACCTGTGGAAATATGTCTTTTTGATCAAATATAGATTGTGTGTAAAGTTGACAGGGGTGGGTTCTCTGTACCATAAACAGACCTCATCATGATGACACTTCATTTCATTCCCCCAATCAAGGGGAAGCGGATGAAGTGGCCAATGACAAATGGAGAGGGGTAGAGCTTAGTGATGCTGCACACACACCCATTTTCAAAACACATAAAAGCAGACAGACAGGACAGATAGGGACCTTCAATTCCATTTGCTGCAACGCGCTCTGCCGGACCATACCACATCCAGAGATCCAGACTTCAAATCCATCAATCTCCAGAATCCAGAGAGAGAGAGAGCTGACCCAGATCACTGTGAAGTGCAGAGACCAGACCAGAGTCCAGTCTAAAACCTGACCAGATCCGTGGCGAGGCCCATTTAATTCAAGAATATAGTGTGAGTACCTAGCAGAACTGTGCAGAACCAATCTCTTAATTAAAATAATATAATTCAATCTATTTTAATCTAAGTAGAACTGCCTCCTAACTGTCACCTGTGATTTGCAAAGCTGTCACCTGTCATTTTCTAGTTGCTAGCTGTCATTTGTCATTTTGAACTTTAAAATTTCAAATCCGAAAAACTACCTTTATTTTATCGTTCATAACTCCGTAACCGTTTGGGCTAGGAACTTGGTTTAACTTTCCCCTGAAAGCTTAGAATCTCAGCTTTTCAACGAACCGCATTCCTATTCTCGATATATTTGCCGCAATCGCAAAAAATGCACTCGCGAATTTGCCGCGATTTGCAAATTTCTCAACGTGTGAAAACAGCAGTTTTCTAGCTTTCAGTTGCCAAAAATTCGTTTAACCTGCTAGTTACTCCTAGATCCTTGCTAAAGTGAGCCTGGACTAATATTAACTTGATACCACTCACCCTGAACCTCTAGAGGGAATTAAAAGCATTTTAGCATATTTTTCACTTCATTGCCAGCACATATAAAAGCATTTTGGGCCTGTGTTTCCAACTTCTGTAGTCTAAGCTTGCTGGGGTGAACTGAATTACAGTTGATTGCATTTCTGAGAACTGTGTGCTTTCCTTCCATTTCCTTGCATTGCATAAAGGGGGGAGGGGATTGCCAGAGAAAAGTGATTACATTGTTTTGTTGAAATCATATTGAGTATTTTCTGTATTGCATTTCATTCAACATTACATCCATCTGAACTTATATAAAGCATTCTCTACCACCTTATTCTTCTGTTCCTATTCACAAGTGTGCTAGTGCCAGACTATCCATTATTGATTACTGCTCATATTAGGTGTGATATCCAATTATTAATTTATTATAAAGTGTGATGTATATCTATATTGTTTACATTCTCAAATAAACCTTTTAACTTGCAAAACAGAACTACTTCTTGGCTCAGTGGGGTCAGGGGGATTCCAAGGGAGGGGTGTTATATAGGGGTAGTCATCCAGAACGCATGAACTGGACATAAAGATAGATCAATAAGGGTTTTCATTCAGTATTCTAGACTAGGCGCTGACTTAGCTGTAGTGTTGAATTGAATCCTCTTACAGCCCCCATCCCTCTTGGGGGTGAGAGGTGTATGGTACTGCGGTTGCCTGTCGTCTCCCTGGGTTACTATGGCTGATTCCCGACCTCTTGAGTTATAGGTGATGCCTGTCTCACTGGCCCCCTCACTTGTAGTTAGGGGTCTGTTCTTAGTGCAGCCTGGAGTTGAGTGGTGGTTTGGGGGTGTGTTGTGCCTGGGTTCATTCCTTCCTCGGCTTCTGTCTCCCATGTGTGATAATTGTGGCCCATTATATTGTCTGTGCTGTCTTAGTATTTTCTATTCGTTCCCGTCTAATTGAGAGTTGAAGAGCCAGGTTTTAAGTGATTTTCAGAATTTTAAGTGGTCCATTTGTGCTATGTATTTCTTTCGGAAGCGTGGTCTGTTTTGGCTGCTAGGTGAGGGTGAGAAATCCTTTCTGTTGTATGACCACAAATATGTCCAAATTAATTTAACATACTTGGAACGATAATCATACATCTTCAACATAATGTTTTCAAAGTCCATCTTATGAATCAAAAACAAATCAATGAGCTTATGATGACTAGCAAAATGTTTGTGCTGTCTGATACGTTTCAAGTTAAAGTAACTAGTATTCAGAGATGTCAAATACATGTAAATAGATACAAAATATAAAAATAATTACACCCTTACAATCTATTATTCAGACTGTACTTCATGTAAATGGACTATCTCAAATCAATAGCCCACCAGGACTGCAATTTACAAAACAGATTTAGGAAATTAGAGAAACCAAAAATGAAAGTATAGTCACCACTAACAACTAATATAGAAGCACAAATCAATCGTAAGCGGCACCAAAAACAACGAATACCGTGAACGCCCCTGTGAGAAGGGTTAATAATCTCACATCTAGATATCAAACATTCACCCAGGTGAAAAGATCAATGTATGGTCCTCAAAATACAAACTACTGATCCGTTACTGAAAAGTGCAACCTTGTGAAATAGCAATTACATACCTGAAATAAAAAGGTCCAGCAATAGATGATAAACCTCATATCCTAAATTCAAATAAGTGAATGATTAAGTCAGAAACCATTCTTAACAGGGTAAAAGGAAAGGCTACTTTGAGAAATAATGACCAACAACTTGCCTGACGGCATCCCATCCTTGTCGGCTGACACACTGGCTTACTCTCAAAACAATGTGCAACCTGGCAGGCCCCACATCACATTGAGGAAACTACCATCAAACTAGAAAAAAACACTGTTGTTCACTAATATACCATATATACAACACACACAAAAAATGCAATGTTGTCAAATTAAAACAAAACAATACAACTCCACAATGTAGGGTGCGATCCTCCATAAATATTACATTATATGTGAATTAACACCTTTTCTAGTAGGATAGAACTAAAGCCAACTATTAAAGTCAACTTTCTAATTACTAGTCACTGCATGTAAATATAACTCAATGTAAATCCCATGCTCTCCTTAGTGGATGTCTCCATTTAAATGTGACGTGAATTCCCAATCAATTGACTCATTTTCAATCAGTGGTGGACATTAGTTCCCATATCTCTTAATTTGCTTTTTCACTGCCCTATTGACATTTGCATCTTCTAAATCTGGTTTGTTATGGTTATCTAAATAATTCTTTAAACTATTAGCTGTCAAGCTCAAAAGGACAGGTCATGTTGGTATCCGACCCCTGACCTTGCTTGCATCATTCACCATCCCTGTATGCATGTGCTGCTTAAGTGGGTAGTTCAGGTGTGCCCTGCATGCCAGACTCCATCATGGCCTACTTTCTCTCTGCAATTGGCACTGGCCCATGAATGGCCAGTGTGTGGTTTATTTCATTGGATGGGGCTATGCAACTGACATACATGTTACAATGTGGCACAGTGCTGCGCTTCTGACCGGGCAACCCTCACAAGGACACTTAAAATACTCCTGAGGCTGCAGAACTCCAGTGGTTAAACACTTGAAGAAATATGCGAATATATATGTGAATATGTTGAACTATTCAATAATTTAATGATGTAAATGAAATTATCTTGACAATGCATTATTGTGATTTCTATGTAACTGATGTATTAAAGATCATTTGATTTCTGTTCTACATTCAGTTTGTGTGGATAGTTTTTGTTCTTCCTTTAATAAGGAAGAAATGAGGAAGCAAGAGAAGATAAGAGCTCCTATCACCTCAATTCAGCTGCAGCACTGCTATATTGTCCACGCATCTTGTACACTAGAGTAGGCTTCTGTCCATGTTGGGATTGTCACACAAGTTTAGTTGAAATGTAGCATACGATTGGACAAATAATGTACATTTGAAGTTTTCTCCCACAGGTTGCCTGGTTTCTGCTTTCTGCTGACATGCGCCAGATCAGACACTGAGTTTGCCCTGATTATGGATGCAGAATCATGAGTTGCAGCATAATCGGATCACAAAATATAGGCACTGTTTAATAAACCGACTGACATCTCTTGCTTGGATTGTTTTTACTTCCTTGCCGGTTGAAGAAATACAAAATAAATCATTGAGTTGCAAACTGTTGATGTCCCTCTTGTTTTTCAGCATCTGTGGCCTTCGTAGAATATTCTTGAAACCACTAGATAATTGTTTGAAACATGTATAAATGCACAGAGAACAAATGTAAATATCACCTGTGATGTGACACATTCAAAATAATGAGATCCTGCAATAACATATGCCTTCAAACTGTTTCTTGGCAGTCACTAATTAAGCATTGCCTGGAAATATCCTAATTCCTGCTACCAAATGCAGAGTTTGCCCTTAATCGGTTAAGTTATATGAATTTAATTGAACAGGTGTAGCTAAATATGAGTTTACATTCTCTTCAAGAGTTCAAAGAAAATTATGTTTCTTGTTGATCTGCCATCTTGTTCTCTTCGACTATGGCAAATGTTCTGCCATCTTCGGTCTGATTTATGTTTTTTTCCCAGTAATTCATGAACTTGAAAAATGAGACATGTATCAACATGGACCCGTGTGCCATGGGGAACTCCAGTAGAGCTGATCGGATTATTCAAGTATCTTTTGCTGAATGGTCACCACGAAAATAATGAACAATGATCATCTATTTATACTCGCAAGAAGGTGTTTGGCCAAGCTAGGTTTCTTCAGGTGCTTTAGAAGCAAAATTGCTTCCAAATAATACAAAACCTGTAACTGTTGCTGAGATGTTATGTCCTTGTTTCTGCTCACGTTTCACGTGGACACAATCTTTCTGCGCTACCCTCAGAATCATGGCACATTCATTAGGGCTCCTTTCTTCAGGTCTGGATCTATTGTAGCCAGGGTATTAAACATCAATTATCAAATTAAATATGTCAAATACATTGCTAATATACTCCAGTTATGAAAAACATCATATTGTTAGGCAGAAACCTGTGCAGTTCCCTCTGGGACCACTGCAAAAAGTTTAAGACTACAGGAGTTAGAAGTAAACCCAATTGGTAGCAGTCTGTACCACCCAGATTTACCTGGTAGCTGTGGCTGAGCAGTCAGACTTCTCTCAAGACGAGTTGGGCAGTATTTAGAGTATACAAGATAGGGCAATTTACACAGTAGAACAAGCAGACACTGATCGGAGCTTGGGTGTAAAGATATATAATTATTTATTTAAAACACATCTATGAAAAACACACTAGCACTAATAAGGCAAACAACTTCAATCACAGTTACTATAAGTATATATCAATCCCATAACAATATTTCGACAAGTCTAGGTTCAAAGACACCACTTATTTGCAGACAGAGGTGAGTGCTTAACCTAGATGGCACTCTAGTATTCGTTAGAAAGGGAGAGAAAAAGGCAGGGTATGAAACCAACTGAGTACCAACACTTTTACGAAGCAAATGCAAGGCAAGCAAGGCAGGGTCTACTGTAGATCACAAAGTTCAGAGGCCAGGCCCACTCGGAGAGAGGCAAGGCGGTATGTCCCAAAAATACCACAGTGGAAATGCACTTCGAGTCTTTGTAGCAAAATGTCACAGAAAGGTTGGACCAGTTTTAGAAGAAAAAGTTAATACGGTCTGGAGGCGACCCAGTGGAAAGGTAAGGATTTAAGACCACTCACGCTAACCGTTTCAAGGGAAGCCAGGCGGACACAGTACCTTGAAAGTGAAGAGACAGCTCCGGCAGGGGCAGTTGTTCCTGGTGGTGGATGCAAGTCGGGGCTCTGCTAGAAGATGAGAGGATCTCGTCGTCGAGGAAAAGTTGAAGATCGTTGCACCACCAGGGAAGAGACCAGCCGCGGAGTGCTCCGTCACAAGGCACCACCTTTTGGTCGTGATACAAGGGTTAGTGGCTATCCGGTTGCCGGGGTGCTCAGCATGGGCAATTCGACCACTAGACGTCCTGGAAGCGAAGAAAAAGCAAGGGACCGGTTGTTCCCACCAGTCAAGGGAAGAAGACTCTCCAGCAGGGAGATCTCCTCTGTCGTTGGGAAGTGGTGAGTCGGTTCAGCAGGGCTTCACCGGAGGTGTCGTCGTTGCAGGTCGGCTCAGCTTTACCCTCGTCGGATTCTTAGGTCCTGTGGGGACTTCTGAAGTTCCAGTCCCCAAAGCCCTGCTTTTATGCAGAAAACCCCCATTCACTCAGCCTAGCTGTCACTCAAACATGCTAAGTGGTGAGCGGGGCGGCTCACCATTTGGGCCAATCACACAAGAGTGCGACCTGAGTTGGCAAGGCAACTCAGTCCAGGGTGCCTAAACCCCCTCCCACAACCCCTGTGGTACCCAAACGGAGTGGCACCAGTTTTGGAGGCTTCTGTGTAGAAGCCAGCCAAAAAGTGGAACAAAGGGCTCGACCTTTGATTTGGAGTTACAGAGCGAACACATACGCCATTTTAAAACCGAGTTCTGGCAGAAAATACCAACCGGTGAATTTATATTAATTTAATAAACCTGCGGTATGACCGAGGATACATAGAAAAAGTATTAGCCTCGAACAATGGGAAAATCCCAGAGGAATATATTCGCGGTCGAATATAAAAAGTAGCATCCACTGCCACCTGTCAAAACTCGATGAGAGGGGACGGGACAGTGCCCCCCTCGAACAGACCCTGGGGTAATCGCATTACCCCTACCATTGCGTCCACAATAGGATGGTTTGTACTGGTTCTGTTAGTAAATTTAGGTCTAGTAAAGCCAATGGTGACTTTACATGCCCTGTCAGTCCCAGGGTATAGAGTCTATGGTGGGGGTCACCTAGGACAACCCAGTGTTACGGCACGGAGGGTGCTGTGTAACACACATAGCAAAAAACATGAGGCACTATGGAGTAAAAGACCCCATAGTCCATAGAACACATTAACATTCAAAGAAATACCACAAATCATGTCCAAGAGTGGGAGAAAGAGTCTCACTCTTGGCAGGATGAAAAAACAAACTCCGGAAATCCAGCAAAGCTGCTGGGGGACTCACTAGGTTAGGAAATTCAGCCTAAACAGAGAATTCTCCCTAACATCCATATACCAAGAAAGTATTGCACCGCTAGATTTGACCAGGTCATATATTAAAATGATTCTGACGTAGCTCAGGTTATATTTACATATGTGAAGATATATATGTGTTATTTCAGTAATAACCTAGGGGTGTTGCAGCTCATTACAATGATCATTGCCTTCTTCCCCCGCGTTTTCCGTTCCTTCATTAGTAGCCTGTCAATTCTGAAATAAAGAAATATATTTAAATTAAAGATTAAAGCAATTAAGGATCAACAATAATAATCTTGCTATTGACAAACAGCCCTCTGATTCAAGAAACAGACGCCAGACTCAATTGTTGGGTACACATTGTAACATTCTGAAATGTCTTGTAGAAATAGAAAAAAGTAATGTCACCAAATCTTTTGCTTACGTTTTGAAGGAGCTGTTCAGGGTTCTCAGGAATACATCCAGCCGAGTCCAGCATATCTATAACTTTCATTCTGTTCTCTTCATCAAACAGCATATTCAGGTTCTCATATGTGTAGACCCTCCCATGCAGAAGATGGGACACCATCCATTCCTCGTCATCCTTCACCACTTCATGGATTTGCTCTGCTAAACTGCCCTTCGTGCAAGCTCTCATCACGTGTGCAGGCAGCCGGGAAGTACTTTTCAAGCACATTTTGCAGACAAGAGGAGTAGTTATGTTCCTGTAAAAGAAGGTGCGAGGAATCGCGTTCATATTCAGAAGTAATCTAGTAGGTTCTTTTTTTTTTTTTTTTTAAAGATCCTACAAAACAAGACTATCATGTGAAAATAAGCTATTGGGAATATTGTTATTCAACAAAGGTAGCAGGCGCCCCTCCCCCGGAAGAACAAGGCATGATAACCTGTTCAGTGGTTGTAACCACATTGAGAGTTCGCAGCCATCTGCTTTTTGCTCACTGTACCTTTCACAGATGGGAAATATCCATTTGCATATCAGTCTTTGTCCCGCCCACATGGGCAGTCCAGCACCGAAATGCTATGGCAATTCCTCTCTGAACAAGAGTACCTACAGCAACCCCATACACGTGTTTCAGCCTTGTTGGGCATCATCAGTGAGGTGAAGCTGAGCCTCTCTAAGCACAGTGAGCAGGGAGTCCACGTCTGGTTGCCCCCAGGTAACCCAGGGTGACCAACCCCAAGTTCCCTCAAAGAATTCAACAAAGGTAGCAGGCGCCCCTCCCCCGGAAGAACAAGGCATGATAACCTGTTCAGTGGTTGTTAACCACATTGAGAGTTCGCAGCCATCTGGAATATTGTTATGCTTGTAATTATGCAGATGGCACTAACATTGAAAAAGTCATTAGTGAAGCATATCGTGTGCCATTTCAGCATTACTGGAGAGAAATGGCCTACTTTGTATAAGTCATACAATGCTTTTATTTTAATAAAGACAGTCTTACAATTTGGGGATGAAGTGAAACATATTAACGGGTTTGTATTGTTCTCAGTAGTATGCAAATGACACTAACATAAAAATGCTCAAATTCAAAGAAATGTTAGACCTATGTCCTTGATGTAAATATCAGGCCTAAATAAAGTACTCGGTGATGTGACAAACCTTGATTGGTAATGGCGCTGGCTGTTGGTTGTTGACCAATTGTAATCTTCCATTCGTTGGCTAGTCAGCATTTGTAGAATTAATGCAAAGGAGACTCCTGATTGCTTATCATCAGTACACATGTTAATGTTGTAACAGATATGGATCACATGTTTAGCAATATATGCTACGTGAAGGTGAAACGAAAGCCGACGTGTGTTTTGACCGTGGTCTTTATCGAGGCTGTGATGGGTGAAGTGTGGGGTGATAGTTGTGAAAACTTTGACGCAGTGGTAGTGATCATTGATAATGGACATTACAAATAGACAAGGAAATAATATATTTTACCATTCATATTGTCATATGTCACATAGGGGTGATGTGTGGTGAATTGTGGTGGTGATGAAAATAGAAGGGCAATTGCAAAAGCAGCATTTGTGTGCAGAAAGCCAGATGCGTTTTAGCATTAACACACTGAGGCAGAAGCACATAAGCAGTTTGCATGAAAAACGAGAGGTACCAAGGAAGATGAACGGGAGGTGAGGTGAGGCTGTAGAAAAAGGCTATGGTGGTGGGGATGTTGTAGTGCTTACCAGACAATTGGTAGTGGTCCTGAATTAGGAGTAGAGCGCCTGGGGAGCCTCCCGCTTGGGTGCTGGCATTATGTTGGATAGCCAATCGGAAGTAGGAAGGTAAAACCAACTAGCTGTAACCTGGCGGTCCGAATGATCTACCTTAGTGGTAAAGCAGAGTGGCCGAAGGACATGGGGAATTTAGGCGTGACCTAGTCGGGTGGGAAGTGGTTATTTGCTAGCCAGTCCCCATGGCGTGCTAGTAATATTTAATGCGTGACCATTGCGTGCTAAGCAAATTGAAGCGTTAAGGCGCTGTGATTCAGCTAATGCGGGCAACCTGTTGGTAGGGATGCCGGTGGTATCTGGCGTCTAGAAAACATGATGGAAGCGGTGAGGGGCCGTGCTGTTGCTGCGTTGAAGGCGGTCGGGGTGCCACCTGTGTCTAGAGGGAGACCCGGCCGTCGGTATGAGGTGATAGCCCCAAGTGAGGCAAAGAGCTGAGCATGGGCCCATGTTAGAGTCAGAAGGGTGCATGCAATCCACGTGTTCTGATGTTGAATTGGTATCTGTGGATGTGCGCCTGCAGTGTGATGGTCCAGTGGGGTGTGATTGGGTCTGGGGGGGGGCCAGGGCTGTAAAAGGTCCCAACCTGGCATGAATTGGAGGCAGGTGGGGACAGTAATGAGATACAGGGTGTGAAGTTGCCAAATTGCTAGTCCCGGATCCCGGGGGATTTATGGGGGACTTCTATGTCATTCGAGATATGTCAGGCTCGAAGGGGGCCAGGTCGGTGACTGGAGGTCCGTAATAATTAATAGCGGGCGGCCAAGGAGAGTAACGGACAGCCCTGAAGGGGCTGGGGGAGCAAGAGACGTGAGGGACGGTCGTGTTGGTGACTAGCAGCACCTCAGTTAGGCCCCAGAGGTACTGAACCGTACGTGCGGCTGGTGTGGCAGCCGCAGGGGCAAGGAAAGAGGTTCTTACCTGAGAACAATGTGGAGACGCTCGACGGTGTGGTGATACAAAAGGACTGTCGAATGCGGCAGGTTCAATAACCTGTGTTCTCTGATTGGTTGAAGTAATCAACGTGCTGATAGGATCCTGATGGCGTGTCAATCAATAATGGGACTCGACAGTGGGGCGTAAAGCTTTTACGGTTGGTGAGAAGTTCAGAGCAAGGGCAATGCCAAGTTACGGTGCTGGAATAAAAAAATATAATTCTATACCAGTGGAAAGTTCACCATGTGAAATAGCACAAGGTGATTCACCTGCCTGTGGGGGCTGTAAGTCAAGCAGGTTTTGTACGACTCTGCCGTGACGCAGAAGAGGGTCTCAAATCAGCTCTTATGTCAAGGCATGTGGCACAATGGAAATTAAGGTGCGGGGGTAGATATTTACATTTGGAACTAGTTTGATGGTCCGCGTTAAGTGGGGGCAAGGTACATGGCCAAGGCATACATTGTGGGAGTGAGATGGCAAGGTACTAGGCTGTAGGGGGTCTCTAATGAAGTGTGGGCAAGGTAAGTAACCCAGTTGATGGGGGAGTGGGGGGTGGCAACCACACAGTTGTGAAGGCAGCGCTGATTGTGACGCAAGTTGCTCCTCGGTGTGCTGCCAACGTAGTTTCGGTCACATATGGCATGCATAACAAATTTTGATTTACAGTTGATATATTGTTTTATTCCATGTTTGCTAGTGCCATTAAAGGTGAGTGTTTTCGTGTTCCTGGCATGCTTGCACATGGAGCATGCCCCACATTTGTAGAAACCCAATGGTTTGGTACTGGTGAGCCAATTATCAGTGCCATGTAGGATGGGCTAAGGATCGCCCTGAGAGTTTTGGCCTTGGTGTAGGTCAATGCGGGCTTGTTTGGAAACCATCTCCTGATGTCTTCATCTATTTCAAGAATGTGCCAGTGTCTATTCAGAATTTTCTGAACATTATGGCTGTCGCTGCAGTACTTTGTGATGTATCTAATCTTGTCCTCTTCTGGGGTTCTTCTGGATCTTTCTCTTGGCATCAGTGTTGTGCGTTTTGTTTTCCGTGCCATGTCGATGGCTGAGTTGATTGCTTGCTGTGGGTAGCCGAAAATCTCTTCAAGTATGGAACATTCCTTTTTGGACTCTGCTTGCGTGCTACAATTGCGTTTTGCTCAAATGAATTCCCCCTTGGGAATGTTGACAGATTTTTGATGACAACTGGTGGCATGGAACAAAGTTAACTTCCGTTGGCTTCCTGTAGGTTGTGGTGATCAGCTCAGTTCCAACCAGGCTGATTGTGATGTACAAAAAGTAAATCGAAGTTTGGCTTGATGTGCCAGTTAGCTGTAACCCAAATTTGTCATTGAGGTAGTCTTGGAAATGCCCCAGTTATTCCATTGAACCAGTCCAGATCATCAGGATATCATTGATGTAGCAGAACCATTTAAGCACATGTTTGCTAAATTCATGGTTGGAGAAGGCATGTACCTGTTCATATTGGTGCATGAAGAGATTTGCTATGGACGGTGGTAGGTCGTTCCCATAGATATTAGTTTGGTTTGTCACAGGGTTTGTCAGAGAGAACTCCAGGACTTCCTTGGTTAGTTCAAGGTGTGAGCAGAAAGATGCTGATGCTGTAGCGATGGCAAAAATCTATGGCCATAAGGGCAAGTCTGTGGTCCAGGGCCGTATAGAGGGCCATAACATTGAGAGTCAGTAGTATATAGTTGGTTTGCCATGTGATATCATGTAGAAGTAGTAGCGTGTGCATGCTGTCACCTCCAAATGTTGGGATTTTTGGAGCCTCCCGAGCAAGTACATTATTGATGTATTTGCTGAAAGTTTGTTATGCATCCAATACCGCTTAAAATCAGACTCCCTTCTGGGATCTTGTTGGGAAGGGGTGTAAGCACTTCAGTCTATTCATGACCATTACATTCACTACACCTGATCTAAATGCAAGCCTGACCAGTAGTCACCTAAAGGCAGTTTACATATATCCCCATTACTGTGTTTTGCAGGTGTAGGGATGTTACCCCAAAAGCCCCCACACTGCAGATAAAGGCATGGCTTGGAAGTACTTTCCCATAAAAAGATTGGCAAAAAACTCACTAAAATGAATTGCAAGAGGAATCCAATAAACATGACTGTAGCTGCTACATTTTTTTTATTGTTATATGGCTAAAAACAACCTTTAACAATTGATGGTTAATATATATTGCACAAAACAAATCAGTCCAAAAAAGACAAGGGCATTAGTTTACATTAATAAAATCTTCGTCATTACAAGGATGAAAACCTAGATCAAAATTCATTGGACAAAAAATCGTGCAAGACAAGTATAATAATTAAAAAAAGTTAATTGGCAAAAGGTAAAAGACCACTTATCATTGTGGGATCAAGAGGATAGAATGTAAATCCAATTTTTAAAATTTCACAAATCTGGTCACTGCTATCACAGTTGAAGTTAGGCGTCCGGCCAGTCAACCTGGCCAGACTGATTCGACATCCCCCGAGGGTCAGAAAATCTTTTGAAAAAACGTCAAACACCCCCCCCCCACCCACCTTCGAGGACCGTTCCACAAGATGTAAAAAGGTGCTTAATGGTTTCAATCTGTCCTTGTACATTACAGAAATGGCAATTGGTAGATTCAGGTGGAAGATGACCATATTTAACCAACACTTCCCATGTGTAAAGTAAATTCAGTCTACAACGCAAAAAAAATCTAACATTCCTATCAGGGTAGATTGAGAAATATGGAGCGAGTACCCCAACTCATTTATGATCACCACCCAGATGATTTAGTGATTTGTAAGTATGCATTTAGTCAACAGTAGCAAACACATCTTGCCTGAATAACTGTAGTTTGACTTTTACGGGATTGAAGAGTCAAATCCTCCACAGATTAATTCCATTAAGCAGATAGATACAAAAATAATTACAGAACTTGGCAATAAAACTATCACATATTTTATCCTTGATAGTTTGAATATCAACAAATAGTGAATCCTTTTATGGGCATCCAATGTTCCCTAGATAATAATGCCGGTAAGCCGGCCGGATTCATATCGTACCACCGATAAGGGACTACTACTATGAATACTTTAGGCTAATAACTCTAAACTATCCACAACATCAATCGGTAGGATTTCAATCTCATATAACAGTTTAGGGTGACCTTAGCTTGATAACATTTTGAAACGGGGATTAGGCTGGTCTTGCCATGTTTGGAATCAATTCCAAGTGTCTGATTCAAGAGCACAATAGTGCATGTTCTGAGCCAATCTTTCAATTGGGTCATTTGGGTCATTTGGAATTTGGCATAAATGGGGAATCCCAAATAAACAAAGTTAGTGACTTGACAATCTCTTCACAAACCACTCGCCAAATACGATTCACTACCTTCCGCTGGTTGGTGCAATACATAACTTTTGTTTTGGCGGAATTAACGTTCAAGTGGTGAGTTGTGGCAAATTCAGAAAAGCAGTATTCTGTCTATGAAGGCCCAAGAATAATCAAAAAGAAAACCATGAGCATATGCCAACCACATTGCATTTCTATTGCTGATTTTCGGTGAGGTAACTGCAGATGGCATCAAAGATTCCTCAACATACTGTCCTGCCAGTTCTCTAGATGACCCAACAGCAAGGCTGCAAAGACCTTACTGTCAGCATCCAGGATTGCTATTGGGCAATAATTTTGCAGATTCAGCCTGCGCTTAACCCTAGGGGTTTACCGAATAGTTAATTTACTAATCGGCTGAATACCGACTAGTTGGTCCAACTATTCGGTCGGGGCCCAATAGTGAGCAGAATAGTTTTTTTTAGGCAAATCTGTTATAGGGCATAATAAGCAGTATTCTTCTTCAAATTATCGAATGCGTGGACGGACCCACGCAGGCGCTTCCCCATCCAAAAGGATGATGTGCACCTACCCCACCAATCTTACACACAGCCCTCACATTCTCATAACTCCGCCCACCGCCCGTCTGCCCCACAAAATCCAGCAGCACACTGCTCCTCTCCCTGCCTCTCACCCCGACTCCTCCCAGCAAAGCCTTCCCACTCAGTTCAGCCACTCCCAGCATAGACAACTGAACCCTCATCAACTCTCTCTCCTCAACATGCCTCTCACACGAGAGCAGAAAATGTCCCACAGTCTCAGGCACCCCACAGTCCTCGACTCACGCTTCCCCACTCGAAACAGACTATCATTCAGCCCCACATGCCCTATCCTCAACCGGTTCAGCATCACCTCTTCCCTCCTCCTCTATTCCAGTTTCCCTGCATCCACCTTCACAGACACTTTCTCACGAACACCAAACATCCACCTGCCCTTCACCCCACTCATCCATAACCCGCTTCACCACCACAGCCTTTACCTCATGCACACTCAAAGGTATCCTCACATCAACCGCTCCTCTCCTCATACCCGCCGCCAAATCCACCAAGTCATTACCCAAAATGCCACTGTGACTGGGGACCCACACCATCTCCAGATCCATCCCCCCACGCACACACCGATCAATCTTCCTCCTGATGTCCAAAATCACATCCTTCCCATCACCATCCCCTGCCACAATCGCCTGGAACCCACTCAATGAATCCGAAAACACCACCACCTTCTCAAACCCCAACTCGCACACCCTATCAATCGCCAATGCAATCGCCACCAACTCAGCCGTACAAATCAACACGTCATTTGTCAGTCGCCCCACTTTATACTCCCCAGTGCTTTCCAGATAACTCGCCATACCCAATCTCCCAGACACAGGATCCTTTGAACCATCCGTGAATACCTTATACCCTTCCTTCCCTGCCACATACGCCTGACCCAAAGCCTTGATCTCACCCCGCAAACCCCGCTTCTTCGACACCACACTCGACAACTCCAAACACACCTTTGGAGACCCCATCATCCACATTGGCCATCTCACCAAATCCGTACCCGTCACAGCCAATAACTTGCTCACACCCCACTGCACCCCCTTCTCCCACATGTGAAACCTCAAAGTGCCCCCCCTTCCTCCTCCACGGGTCCCTATAATAGTCAAACCTCCAATTATACAGCAAACATTCACGCACCGGATGAGCCACACTCTTCGCACTGCACTTCACCCACCACCTCATATTCAACGCATCCCTCCTCAACCCCAGCGGCATCTCCCCCACAAGCACCTGAACCGCATTCACTGGAGAGGACCTCATCACACCCGAACACACCCTCAATGCCCTCACCTGCACCCTATCCAACCGCAGTTTCTGACTCGCCGTGAAACCCACTGCCACCTGAAATCCAAAATCCATCACACTCAAAATCAACTCCTTATACAACATTCGTAAACACTTGTGCTGCGCACCCCACTCTTTCCCAGACACCGCCCGCAACAAATTCAGCCTACGTTTACACTTATCCACCACACCACCCACCTGCAAATTCCAGTTCAACTTCCTATCCAAAATCACCCCCAAGTACCGAAACTCTTCCACGCTCTTCACCCTCACACCTTTCAAAACCAAGTCCAACTCCTGCTGCACTCTTCTCACACTTTTATCCACAGACACCGAAAAGCCCCATTTCCCACACCACTCCTCCATACGCACTATCGCAGCTTGCAGCCGACTCTGCACCAACAACAAACTCCGCCCTCTTACCCATACCACACCATCATCTGCGAAGAAATCCACCTGACACCCGATACCTGCCAAAGCCCGAATCAACCCATCCACCATCACATTAAACAGCATCGTACTAATCACACTCCCCTGCGGCGCCCCATTCTCCATCTTCCAAACCTCAGACATCACCCCCCTCACTCTCACCTGAAAGGTCCTATCAGCCAAAAACGCCCTAATCCACCGAAACATCCTCCCCTTCACACCCATCTCCAACAGTCTCACCAACAACCCACTCCTCCACACCATATCATATGCCTTCTCCAAATCCAAAAAGAACGCCCCCACCAGCTCCCCATCACGCAACGCCTCCGCCACACTAGTCACCAACCTCACTAACGGATCTGCCACCGACCGATTCCTCCTGAACCCACTCTGAAAATCACTCACCCATTCGACTCCAAATAAAACCCCAATCGCTCAACCACCATCCGTTCCATAACCTTACACAGCACAACAGTCAGCGCAATCGGCCGATACGATTTGCACTCCGTAGGGACTTTGCCACCCTTCAAAATCGCCACCACAATCGCTCTCTTCCACAACCTCGGCAAAACTCCACTCTTCCAGATCTCATTGAACAGTGCCAACACCTCCAACTTACATTCCACTGGCAACTTCTCCAAAAATACATACATGACCCCATCCACCCCTGGACTAGACCACTTCCCCTTCCGATCGCCCCATCCAACTCCATCATAGAAAACGGGACCTCATACTGCTCTTCCCAAGGCCCAACATCCGCCAACAACTCCCGCATCTCCTCCTCAACCACACCCATACCTAGCCTCACCACCTCTGGGAAGTTCCCTGAACTGTGCAACCCCGCAAAATATTCCCCCAACAAATTTGCCTTCTCCCCATCCTCACTGACCACCTCCACCCCTTTCAACAACACAGACATACCACCCTGCGGCCTCATCAACCCGGACATCCGCTTAAACTGCTTCCAAACCTCACCCACACCAGAATTACTCCCCAGGGACCCACAATAGCCCCTCCAATATCCACGCTTCCTTTCCCTAATCACCCTCTGCACCACCGCCTTAGCCTTCTTATATGCCAACAAATCCTCCAACATTCCCGATCTCACTGCCCTGGCCCTAGCCTTCTTACGCGCCGCCACAGCCCGTGAACATTCCACCGACCACCAAGGAACCTCGACCTTCCCACCCTTCCCCTTCACAATCTCTGGAACTGCCGCCACTGACGCCGCTCTCATTCCCTGCACCAGATGCTCATTCCATTCATCCGCCCCCCCATCCCTACGCCGAGGAACAATCAATTCCCGACACAATCCCTTATACAACTCCCAATCAGCCTTCCTATAATTCAACCGACTCCCAAGCATCCGGGATCTGACCCCTACCTCACCCCTCAGTCACCAAAATGCCAGAATTATCGCTCCCCATATCCCCATCCTCACGCACCTCCCAATCACATTCACCCGCAATCGCAGCTGACACCCAGGTCCGGTCCAAAAACGACAACTTCCCAGTCCTCACATCCAACCGCGTGCCCAAACCATCATTCAGCAAAAACAGACACAATTCATCCGCCATGCCCTCCAACAGTTCCCCATTCGCATCTGTCCGGTCACTACCCCACAACATATTGGCACTGTTGAAATCACCACACAAAACGCAAGGTCCCACATGTCCCCTTATCACTCCAGACAGCACACCCACCTCCACCACCTCACACGGATTATAATAATTCAACACCAATACTTCCGATCCCCCTACCCGAATCTCCGCCCCGATAGCCTCCACTGCTCCATCCACCACAATCTCCCTTGCAACCAACCCCTTCCGCACTGCCAGAGCCACACTCCCCCTCTCCCCCCAAGCCTATCCGTACAAAACAACTCAAAACCCGGATTCACAAACCTCAGATCACCCATTAACCACGTCTCCTGGATACAAACCACATCAACATTCAATTCCCCACACAACACCGTTTTCAACTCCTGCCCATTCCTCAACAAACTCCTCGCGTTCCACTGCAAAATCCTCAGGCCGACACCCCTCTCTGCTTCCGTACTTTAGCAACCATCCTGAACACATCCTGTTCCAACACATCCACAACACTCAAAAACCTCCTCCCCGCTTCCACCACTCCTTTCGTAAGATCCGACACAATGACAGACAAATTCCCCTGAACCAGCTCCAACACACTCACCATAAAGCACATAAACTCAGTTTTTGGGACAACCACCATTTCTACTTGTAGTAAAGCAATGTCCATGCTTGAGTTAGATTGCTTATAAGTAATTTTACTTCCAGTTCTTTAGTTACATATCACAGGACATAAAGACATAAGATAGATACTAAGATAGATCACCGGCACCCATCACCCAGGGAGGGAGGGACCAACTGACCATAAACAGAACTCAGCACAGCCTTCTCTCACTCATACATCAACATTCCACTTGGTACTTGTATGACATCACAGTACCAAGTGGCTAGCTCAGCTGGCTCAGGCAGTGCCTGAAGTGTGATATAACACTACTCCTTTCACCTCACCCACCAAACTCTTCCTTCCCACAGCCTCATCCACCACCGGCTCTCTCCCACACACCTCACTCACTACCTGTACCGGTTTCACCTTTGTCACAGCCTCCGCATAAGATAAACCTTCTGCCGCCCTCACCTGCACCACCTCTCTCGCCACCCTGTGACTCTCGCACCCCCTAAACGCAGTAGAGTGCCTTCCGCCCCCACAATTCACACACTTCTCCGGGCTCTCCATCTTGCATTCCTTATTATCGTGATCTCCACCTCACCTCCCACAGTGCCTCTCATTCCTGCATACACTCGCCACATGTCCACACTGCTGACACTTATAACACCTCAAAGGCAATGCTACATAAACTTTCACACGGAACCTCTGGTAACCCAACTCCACCACCTCTGGGCACTCCGCCCTCGCAAACCTCACTGCCACAGTCGTAGACACCACATCCCCTTGTGCATCTCTCCTCCGCAACCTCCACGCCTCCACCACCCCCACTTCCGCCAGCTGCTCCTCCACCTCAGACATATTCAAAGACACCGGCACTCCATACAGCACCCCCTTACACGACACACCACTTTGATCAAACACTCGCACTGCATGCCTACCCAGATAATGCACCTCCAAAATGTTAGCCTTACTACCAGCATCTGTCCCCTCCACCAACAACCGGCCCCCAGCCACCACTAGCACCCGAGTGACATCCCCCACAGCCGCCTTCACCCATCCGCCCATCCAGCAATCACCATTGGATTCTCCCCCAGAAACGTCTTCACACGACTTTCAGGCTTCAACACCACCTTCCACACACTGCATCTGCTCCACCCCAGACACACCGCTCTCTGAGGCCCCCAGCCCCTCCAAAACACACTTTTCCTGGGTCTCTGACCCAGTGTTGCCCCGGTCCAGCCCCCCTCCATCATCCCTCTGTGTAGACCTGTTGCGATGACGTCCCTCACTTCCCTCCCCCCCCCCACAGATGTAGATTTCACAGCCGAATAGTGAGCCGAATAGTTTTTTTAGGCAAATATGTTATAGGGCATAATAAACAGTATTTCAATGAATAAACTAAGGAGGCATTCTATTGCATGGGTATTCATATTTATTAATTGGACACATCTGTGTAAGCTTATGACAAAGAAAAAAATAAATACAAAACAGATCTGGGAAAAGCCCTCACTCCTAGCAAGAGTAACCTGTAAGGGGAAGGTTATATTTTAGGAAAACAAGCCGTTCAACAATTTCGGCTAAGAGGCTACTTCTGTGTTCAGAATAAATATCTCCAGCTGTACTGAACACTCTCTCCCTGTCCACACTGGTAGGAGGAGGTGGCAAGTATACATGCGCAACTTTTGCCAACCCTGGAAACCGAACACTGTTCACGTCCCACCACTCCAGTGTGTCTGCCATTTTAGGGAGCAAGGGCTCCCTCAAAAAGATAGTGAGCTCAGTGTACAGAGAACTTATTGATTGACTCACACCAGCCGTGGACTGCTGAACAACACTGTCCCAGAATGCCCATATGCCACATGGTGGAACACTCTTCTTGGGTGGTGGCTCGTCCCCTTGCAGAACTAGCGATTATAATTGCTTCAAACAAGCCCCCTACATCTGTGTATATGGGGTATCTGAGTCTGGATAATCAGTCCAGCACTACTTAGGACCTACTCCTAACCCCCACACTCTGTACCCCCACACTCTGTACCCCCACACTCTGTACCCCCACACTCTGTACCCCCACACTCTGTACCCCCACACTCTGTACCCCCGCGGCATCACCGTGCTGAAGGGGCGGGGATGGCCTGAGCAAATTTCAAAGCCGCCGGGGTGGACCAAGTGCCCCGGCAGCCTTGTGAGTCTGGGGGCCACTCCTGCACAGTGGAGTGGCCCCCGATTTATGGCAATGATGTCGGGCCACCGGCTTTGCACCGGTGGCCTGACCGACATTAATAACATTTTGGTGAGGCCGCTGAGGTTCAGGGAACCCCAGCGGCCTCACCGTGCTGAAGGGGTGGGCATGGCCTGAGCAAATTTCGAGGCCGCCAGGATGGACAAAGTGCCCCAGCGGCCTTGTGAGTCTGGGGGGGGGCTGCTCCCGAAGAGTAGAGTGGCCCCCAAAATGTTCAATAGTGGGCACTTACCTGGGGCTGATGGTGGTACTGGCATCTGCTGCACCGGACACCGTTGGCATAGGAATCGAGGGAAGGAAGAACTGTTCTCTTCACTCACTTCCTATTTCAGCGTGTGCTGAGGCCGTTTCCTCTTTGGTCAAGCTGCAGAAGCCAAAAAGCAAACAGCTTATTTGGCTTCTGCAGCCTGGACACTGTAATACTTTCTATGATTGGCTGTCATCTCCCAAACAGGGAGAAGGCGGCTAATCATAGAAAGTGGACTTCGGCTTCGAGTCACTACGCAGAAACTATTCTGCCGAAGCCGGGTAGCTGTATTTCAGCCGAAGTTTGGTACACCCCTACTTAACCCTCACAGCATCCAAATTTGGACTCTAGGACAGGGAGAAGACTACAGTGAGCTTGCAAGTCCTCCTGGACCACTAAATTCAGAGCAGACATTGGACAGATGCTGCCTGCCTGGTGGATGCTGGGCCTCAGCTCTAGCAATTCATGGCTTGGATCACCAGTGGTCCCTGGTCCTCCTCCCAAGGCTCACAGTATTTGCCATTGGATAGCACAGACCACTTGCATTAGTGGTTGTAGTTCTTGGGCCTGAGCAATGACAAACCTGGGCCTGTAAGGAATCCTGAACATCTAAAACGTGTCCAGTTAATGTGTGGCTGCCCATGGCGTTTTGGAATGCTCTTGGGGATCATTGAACACTGCCCTGGCTATGGGCATAACACTTGGTTCGGTGGAAGTAATTCAGGACCAAGGGAGCCAACATGACCCTTTGGAGCTCTAAATCAGACCATATATAACGTATGTATCCATTAGTGAGTAGGACTCCTCCCGAACAAATGGAATGCAGCTCTGGGCCCATGCTGCCACCATATATTGGTATATGGAACACTGGGCCAGGAGAATAACACAACTGGGCCTGTGTGGCTTCGTGGAGGTCAACACCAGCAAAGTACTGACAAGTACTGTTTTCTGTAGACTGTTCTGCTGTTGGACTTGTGATTGGAGTGCCGTGGAGTTCTGTGCTGCACTGTCCCATACTCTCCGCAGTGGCTTGGTGCATTGTGACTGTATTAGCAGCCGGAGGACGTCTGATCCTGTTACACCAAGCCTGCCTGGCTCTGACCGCCGGAACGCGGAGGTGACTTTTTGCCCCCATTGAAGAGTTGTGCCCCCATTGGTAGCCTATATTAGTGCTATTCTGCAGGCGGTGTGTTTAACACTCCGAAAATGTCTTCTTTTACTTTTTTATTTTTAAGGTTGCATTTTCGAAGGAGGCTCTGCCCATTCTTGTCCTGAGACGCCCCTTCTGCCTCTACTTAATCCCATTTCCCGGCGCACCCGCGCCACGCACCAGCAAAGTACTGACAAGTACTGTTTGCTCTTCGCGGGTCGCCGGGTGCTTTGCTATAACTTGCTGGGTGGTTGTCTCGCTCTCCTGAATTTATAGGTTTTTGGTGGTAATTGACGAATTTATTTACTTGTTTATCTATTTGTTTATTTGTGTACTTATCTAATTGATTATTTACTTTAATGTATTATTGCACTAAGCCACCTGCTGAATGATACACTACACCCTGACCACCAGTATGCCACCCATCTCAGAGTTACGAGCAGAACTGGATGGTCCGAGTCATGATAACACATCTAGAAAAGCACTCCTTCAGAGTCGGCTTACGACCCTATTACCAAGTGTTGGTCGCACAACTTCTGAGCGCTCAGTTTCAGTGTCTGATGACATTAGATTATGCCCATGCGTGAGAACAGTCCCCGAGAGTGAGAGCAATGTCGATCAGGTGTTTCATACTATCCAATCTGTCCCTTTGTTGGCAAGTATAGCAGTTCAGCTGCCTTGCATCAGTAATTCTGACCCCTCAGTCAATTGCCCCTGGTCCTACTAATATTGAAAGCAGTCTGAATGGTGCCCCTACAGACACCACGATAATGGCCGCCTGTCTTTCTGAAGACACGCGTACCTTATCATTTGATTTACCAGGTGACAAGATGGCTCAACCTGTATTATGCTCTGTTCTGGCACAACAAAAACTGAGGCAAGCTCATGCGCACTTAACAATGATAGGAGAAATTGAAGAGGAGGACATTGAACTCATGAACCTCACAAATAAAACCGATGAAGAATCTAATGAAGTGTTATATATTTGCTCGAACACTGGTGACCTAATTCAACTAGAACCAGGTAACAAAAGTTGCTCCAGTGCTAATATTGAAGCCTTATCGCCCGTACTGTCCCAGGGTGAAAAGCATGCAGTAGAGCCGATAACTTCACCCACAAATGATGCAAACCCCCCCCATTGAATCTATTGATGAATCAGTCTCATTGATAGCCCCCACGCCGAGGCAACCATGCTTTGATCAGGGCGCACGGGTCTCCGACTTTTTTTTTAACCCCGTTTACAAAGATAGATGTTCTTTTCCGGAGCCCCTGGCCCTGAATAATAACCTTGCGGCCATGAATACAGCTTTACTGGCCGTTGCGAAACTATATGAGGTCCTGGACCTGAAAGTTTCTAAACAGACAGCCAATATTGAACAACTACTCTTAATACATTCAAAGATTGAATTTCAATCCAAGTCGGCCCCGCAAGCTCCTAAGCCGCACAGTGACAAACTTTACTTTTAAAATCGGCTTTCACACAAACATCCGAGACCGATTGCATTACCTCCTTGCCCATGCAGCCGAACATTAGGCCTAATAAGCACAGTTTATCGGCTGTAGAGCAAAGTACTAACATCACAGGGGAGGCCAACGCAATTGCTAATTCTCCTAAGATACCATAGGCCATAGCCTCCGCCTCTGTAGTGGCCCCAACTTGTTCTATAGTTGTCGCTACTCCTGCGGCTACGGTGCAGTCTAAGAAAGACCGGCCTCTTCAAGCCCCAGCTCCCACAAATATATTTGATGTATTTAGTACGGTACCTGACAAATCCAGCAACTCACAACCAAGTAAAAAACGAAAAGTGTTAGTGGCTTAATCTCAGTTACCTAGCTTAAAACTACCCACCGGATCTAAACGGAAGAATTTAATGGACTCGCACCCAGATCAGTTGTGTGCAATTTCTTCTGAGTCTAAAACCAATGCTCAGGATATAGAACAGAGGGTCGTCACAACACAAACCATTAGATCTGACGCAGATGGTGGCAAGCATTGAAAATCAGCGAGTATCTCAGAAAATATTGTCGGAGGCAATTGCAACAATGCCCTCTGCCCCATGAACAAGAATCCATTGCTCAGGGCATCCCTATCTTGGCAGTGATTCAGAACCAAATCCAAAGTTCGATTGAATCATATTTAAAGCTTCGTCCAAGTCAGTCATCACAGATGCCAATGGATGAGCAATGTGGCTCCCAACAACCTTTTCGGGCCTCATCCCAGAACTCAAAATCTAATACTGTGCAAAATACACATATGAATGATCTCACAGTGCAGAGCGCAGCAAACACACAAAGCTCCTCAGAAAGTAGACTGCCCTACAAATAATTTACAGAATGAGATTAGAGCTTCGGTGGAGGCCTATTTGGCACTAAATTCAAAAGTTAATCCAGCTGAAATTCATATACAACACCCGTTGTCATTGCTCCCGGCTCCAACTCCAAATCTGGTGCCAGTCTCACGACAAGAGATACGGGATGAAATTAAAGCGTCTATTGAAGCCTATGTCCAGCAGTCAAAGGCTATTAATCAAAATGTTGTGACGGAAAAAGGGTTCCCTTCACTCAAGCCCTTTTTACTTCACTCAACCAGCCTCATCTAGTTATCAGGAGAGGTGGGTACAGTCTCCAGTAAGTTTGTCAAATCAGATAAGAGAACGATCTGCTCAGAACAAGGAAAAGAAAGATCAAACTCACCATCGCTTCATTATTAAGTGCCAAGATACGCCATTTAAAACATATGATTTAAATCGGTCCAGTGTACTTAACATCTGTGCGGAAATTCCGGCCTTATCCGCTATATCATCAGTGGATATTGAGCAAATTGAATTTATAAATCACACTGATTTGTCCTCGGCCCGGTTATACATCCGATCATCCTTGGTGGCTGAGACATTGTGGCAGGCCAGAATGTTCTTATTTGATTTGGGGTTCAGTTTAACACAAGAAACCTTAACTGATCCTCCGATGTTGCAAGGCCATATGTCCCGAATCTTCACATCGACTCGTAATAGTCTACCCCAGCAAGGTTTTTCAGATCAAGCAAGGCCTGCATAACTATGCACAGATATGAAAACCTTAAGTGTGGTTTCCTGGCACACCAGAGGGCACCGTCACCTTAATTCCACCTCCACTGGGGAACTGACTGACATCGATATCATTGCCCTCCAGGAAACTTGGCTTTTATTGCCACCTATTTGGGACTCGCATGTTATTTTGTTAACACCAGCAGAAAAAGGTTTTCTAGGTAGACCTAAGGGAGGTTTATTATTAGCGGTCATAAAACCAAGTGATTTCCAATTGAATATCTGTCAGTCTGCTTCGCCATCATTTCAAGTGGTTAAATTATCTACCAGTCATGTTAATGTTAAAGGACATTTGTACCGCGCACTATCACCACCGGAGTGGTCCCCTGGCGCTCTGGCGGCTTTGAAAGAGGAGGGGAGGTTGAGTTAGAGGGAGGAAGCAGGAAAAGTGCAAGGAAGCAGTGATGTGCTGTTGGCGGCCTCAGCCCGGGGGGGTCCATTGGCTGGGCCTGGGGTGTTTGCGGACGGTAGTCGTCATGTACTGTTGTGCAAGACTATGTGTGTTTTTGTTTTGTTGTTGCGATGTAGTGAAGTTTGTGCGCTTTGTTGTGCTGTAGGTTTTGGTTGTGTTTGTGTTTGGGTTGGAGTTTGAGAGGTGTATGCAGAGAGGGAAGTTGTTAGTAGGGTTGGTTAATTTGCGTCTCTATCCTGAATTGAGGCGCTCGGCTTGCGTGGCTTCCCCTGATGCGGCTCTGTCCTGATCTGGGTCCGACTGGTATATAAGGTTCCTTACTCCTCTGGCCCCCACCTCTAACATGCTCTCTAATAGCTCCCCTTATCCTCCCTGCATACTCCTGTGGCCAGTGGAATTGCCAATGTCAACCTTTCAGGTCATGTGGTGATTGCCAATATCTCGACAAATTCCACATCACTGTGGTGCCTGGCGGTGACTACCACATGAAACCACTTGTCATCATAAAATAGCAATTGTAAATATTTATTGGTGCTCCAACACGTTAAAATCTGAGGACTTTTTCAACCAGCTTGTGAAAATATTAGATTTCTTATCCCTAGAGGTCGGATTGATGTATATTGTAATATTAGGTGATCTTAACCTTCATCTCATTCCAGATGAGGATGTGGAATTAACAGGTGATGAGATGATTTGGTCTACAATAATGGCAGAGTGCAACTTTCTTATGTTAAACGGCAATGTTGGGGGTGATACCCCCACCCAGGCAACTTGGCAAAGAGGCGCTCAGCATGCTATAATAGATTATGTATACATCAATGCAAAAGTATTTAACTGCGTGCAAAAGCTGGAGGTTATACAGACTGACCTAAGAGACCATAACAAACTAAAGCTATCATTGCAGATTAGAAAACCCCATTCAATGCTGTGGATTAATGCAAACATATCAGATGTTGTAGTTAACAACGGGGGCAATAGATTGAGATGGATTTGAGAAAAAATACAAAGCCTGGCCCATAATCTTGAAAAAATGTATCAAAGCTCTGGGTTGGTGGAAAAAGATTATACACTTGCCATGCAGATGTTTAAACGAATTGACAGTAGTAACGGTTTAATTAAGCAGAAACATATTCATTTCTTTGATTCGGATATTAAGTACCAAAGAGCTGAGCTAAGTCGTGAAATTAGGCAGTTAATAAAGTCGAATGAGGTAGACTCTGCAAGTAAAATTAGATCTTTAAAGCAGAATTATAAAAAATGGCTTAAAACGAGAAGAGCTAAGCAATATGAATTGGATGGGGTGGCCATGCTGAAGCAGCTTGTAACCAAATCTAAAGCTGGCATTTGGGCCCTGCTTAATCACACCTCTGATAAACCCCAAATCGTTACCCAAACTAATTCGATATCCGCTGAGACGTGGCGGATGTATTTTCAAAATGTATATCTTTCATCCTTCCCTGACATGCGACTATGTCTCCATTTGGACACAATAGCTGGTGGGTTCCTATTTGACATAGATGACATAAAACTCTGCATCACAAAATTGAGTTCTTCCCAAGCTGTAGGTCCTAATGGCCTACATAATGCTATGCTAAAAATGCATGTCTTCGAGTGGGCTGGCATTCTGTATCGTATCTTTGCTCAAGTCTTTAAATCTGGCTTCATTCCCGAGACTTGGAAAAAGTCCATCATCCTTCCTATTTTTAAAAAGGGTGATAGAGAGAATCCCAGGTCCTATAGACCAATAGCACTATTGGACTGCCCGGGTAAATTGTTTGCCAGGCTGCTCTTAAAGGTATTTAATACTTGGTTAAATGGTAAGAATCTCCGAG
Organism: Ambystoma mexicanum; assembly: GCF_040938575.1. NCBI lineage: Eukaryota > Metazoa > Chordata > Amphibia > Caudata > Ambystomatidae > Ambystoma > Ambystoma mexicanum. The sequence continues at coordinate 149,610,797 of NC_090927.1, forward strand.
ATCCATTCCAGACAGGATTCTTGCAGGGGACAGGCACTGCAATCAATATTACTCTTTCAAGCATCATTCAGAGAGCCTATCAGCGGAAACAGCCTTTGTATTTTGCATTTATTGATTTTAAAATGGCTTTTGATGCTGTCCCCAGAGAGCTCCTGTACAAAAAACTGGCTGATGCTAACTACCCCTGGGAAATTCTGAAATGGATCATTCAATTGCATACAAACACTACGATCCAGATCAGATTAACTAAGGGCGGACTGTTAACTGCCCCAATTGAAACTGCTAGAGGCCTGAAACAGGGATGTTTGCTGACAACAGCCTTATTTAATTTCTTTATTTCAGATGTTCATCAAACCTTCACCAATCTGATCACCGATTCTCCAAAAATCATGAGGGTTCAAATTCAATGGCTACTATACGCCGACGATATGGTGTTAATGTCACACACCCCCAAAGGTTTACGGAACTTATTGGGTGCCTTGGATCAATATACCAAAGCAAATGGCATAACCAATAATATTGCTAAGACAAACATAATCCAATTTGGTACAAGAAAACAAAGTCTTGCCCGGCTCCACTGGCCGTTGCAAAACTGCCAAATCACTGTTACCAATGTTTGTGTTCCTGGGTATGATTATATCCAATCAGTGTGCGCATGACCAGTATAATAAACAAGGGCTGCATAAATTGCAAATGTCTATCTCACAAGCCCGCATTATTAAAGCCAGATACTGTAAATTCTCTATCTCACCGATAATTACTTATTTCAAACTAAAAGTTTTTCCTGTTATTCTGTATGGTGCAGAGACCCAGAAAATAATGTCCTATTCTTATCGGGCCCTGAGGGAAGGTCGATTCTGGAGGCAGGTTTTAAATTTGCCGAATTCTCAACCACTGCCACTCTTAAGATATTAACTGGGCTTAATTTCGGTTTATGCAATTTATAAATGGAAATTATGTGCACTATATCGCAAATGTCTATTGAACCAATTGACAAAAGGAATTACCAACATTATTTCTACCTACTTACTGAGTTCCCTGGATAACTTTCCAAAAGCATGGCGTTTAAAAATTCAGTCTATTTTGGAAAAGGCACAGGTAGATGCAATCTTGTTAATGGAGAACCCAAATAGAGCGAAAACAAAAATCTGGGAAGCTGACTGGATATATACTCGTAAGGCTTGTGCCAATTACAAAAACTTTTTGGAATATCCGTTTGAATTGAAACGGTACAAGAGTGTGGCAGATTATATGGTGAGGTCACCCAGCCCCAGCCATCGAGATGGCTTTATGAGATTTAGGCCGAATCTATGTTTGACAAATGATGTACTGAATAGACGTAGCAATGATGGTATTGTTTTGCATTGTCGTTTCTGGAAACAATATGCAGAAACTCTTAAACATTTATGTTCTGAATGTGATGAATTGCTATTAGTCCGTTGTGTTCATTTTAAGCCTCTATATATGGAAAAACAGGTCTTGACATCAGAGAAATTATGGGATCTGTTATTTTATACCAAAGGAAAGGCAGTGAGATACGCTGTTGTAAATTACCTTCATCAAAGTATGTAACGTTGGAATGATTGTATAGAGCCCTGCTCAATTTTCAAGGTGGACACGTGGAAAATCCTGATTGATTGTTTTATCTTTCCTTTTCTATTGATTTTATTATTTTTTTCAAATTTTTTTTTTTGCTTGTCTCTTGGTTTATGGTTATTCATGACTGTATAACTGATGTCCTAATATCTTGATGATCTGGTATTCGATTTTAATTTTATAAGATTAATGTGGTTTCTTTTATTATCTTTTCTTCATTGCAATATTCTTTTTTGTATGTATTGTCAAGTTAAAAGGTCTCGAGTTTCTCGTGACCAAAACAACTAATAAAAAGAAGAAAAAAAAATAAGAGATTGGATCCCTAATAATGTTGGGACATACCACTTGGCTCACTAGGCACTGCCCAGGATAGGAACAGGCACGTCTTAGTGATGGCTAAAACTGTTGATCCTAGCTCAGAAAAACCTGACTTTGAATGGTTGTAGGAGGTTGTCATTTCTATTGGTTGTAAAGGAACTCTTTTCAGGGTAAGAGATGGAGCCTGGTGTGGTTGGTGGAGGTATGGGGACAGATCAATGTGCACCTGTGGCCCCACTTAAGCTTTAACTTGGACAGGTTATAGTTTGGCTAACCAGAGGAGCCTGGGACTCCTCATAGGTACACAGAACATTACTCTGGGTAGTGACAGGCACCCTGTGTCAGCACCTTGAGCATCAGAACATGGGCAGCAAAGCAAGTGCACATGCAGGGCCTGCACTAGCTCTAACCCTGATTAGAGCCTTGAAGCTGGGGCACAGTGTCACTACTCCCCAAACTCCACCTTCTCTGGGGAGGTGCTCCTGAGGGGTGACCACAGCAAACAAGAGCTAGGGAGGAACCACTTAACAGTGAAGTAAGTAGGCACTAACACCCACATTCAGTAAAGAGAAGGATGTTTATTGGGCTTATTTTTTTTTGTGTTTTATCAAAATGTATTGATTTTACAAAAAAGGTGTTCAGTTAGTTCTCTTAGTTGTCTTTCTTTCTTTCTTTCTTTCTTTCTTTCTTTCTTTCTTTCTTTCTTTCTTTCTTTCTTTCTTTCTTTCTTTCTTTCTTTCTTTCTTTCTTTCTTTCTTTCTTTCTTTCTTTCTTTCTTTCTTTCTTTCTTTCTTTCTTTCTTTCTTTCTTTCTTTCTTTCTTTCTTTCTTTCTTTCTTTCTTTCTTTCTTTCTTTCTCTCTCTTCCAAGATGTTTGTAGCTGCTATCGTCCAGCAAGTTTTTCTTCCACTTAACAGGCGGCACCACCAGACATCCTCCTTTCTCAGTACAGAGGATTCGAAAGAGCGGTGTTAGATATGCTTTCCTTAGGGTGGCTGTTTCTGGGCATGTCATCAGAAAATGTCTTACTGATTCAGTTTCAGAGCTATTTTTACACAGGCGGCACAGGTTAGTTGTTGATAGGCCTCTTAGTGCTGTTATTTCATTTGTGTGGAGAAGATTAAGCCTGGCCCTTAAAAAGGTTTGTCTTCTGCGTCTGTCAGGAAAGCAGGTGAAGACTTGATCAATTTCGTTAAATTTTTTGATTTGTGTTGGTAAGTGGGCCAATAGTTTGTTTGCAGCGGCCTTGTTTAGTGTTTCTTTCCAGTCGAGTTTAAGTTTTTTCTTCACTCGTGTTGGATTTTGGATAAGGTCCTCCTCGTTGCATCCAATTTGCTCCAGTTGAGTTTTCTGCTTGAGAGCCCAAGTTGAAAGCATTTTGCGTTTTCCAGCAATTGTTTCTTCTTTTAACATTTTGTATTGCGGAGCTGTCTCTGTCATGGTAATTTTTCTGAAGAGGGCCATTTCATTTCAGTCGACTGAAGCTTTTAGCGACAACAGGCCCAATTCCCTCCCAATTGCCGGTAGTGATGTTGCCTTTGGAAGTTGGAGTAGTTATCGCCAGAAGTAAGCCTCGAGTTCATGCCAAAGGGATGAGGGAATATTCGGCATGCCTTCTCCTCCGTAAGTCAGGGACGGAACAACTTTCCCTTTGTAGTATTTTATCACGGGCATCGGGGAGAAGCGGCCGAATTTCCTGTCCAGGGCCTTTGCCTGTAAGGTAATTTTCCGGGTTTTTCCCCCAGAAGTTTGTGTGCATGCTTGTTTCGTTTGCAGAACTGTCGATCATGACCCCTAAGTATTTGAATTCTGTTACTTGGTCGATTTTTGTAGTCTATTGTCCATTGATTTAGTTTTCTTTTTGTTTTTTTTGGTTTCTCGAGAACCAGAATTTTGTTTTTTTCCTTGTTGAGCTCTAAGTTGTTTTCTGTTATGTACATGTCCAGATTGTCCAGTTGCCGTTGAAGTCCAATCGGTGTCTGGTCAATCAAGATGTCATCTGCGTATAAAAGCCTTGGGATTTCAGTTCCTCCTAGTTTCGGTGGAAATGTTCTTAGGGATTCTCCAGAATCTTTGAAATTGCCAAGAAAATCTGTGAAGAGTGCCGGTGCCAGGGGGCAGCCTTGCTTCACTCCTCTATTTGTCGGAATTTCTTCTGACAGGGTGCCTTTTTGATTGAGTTTTATTCTAATCGATGTTTTTGAATGCAGAGAAATAATTGGTTCTAGAGTCTGCTCGGGGCATTGCCATGCGTTCAGTTTTGACCATAGAAGGTCTCGGTTAATTTTGTCGAACCATTGGGTCAGGTCGACAACGGCCAGATAGACCTTTTTTCCTTGTTCTCTTGCGAGGCTTTTTATTATGCTCAAGAGCATGATGTTCGTTGTGGTCCCAACCTTGTTAGTAAAGCCTGCTTGCAGTGGGTCGTTGCACGGCGAGTGTTTGGCCCATTGTTGAAAGCTTTCGAGCAGGCAGGAGCCAAAGATTTTTCCTATTGTGTCTAAGAGGGCTATCGGGCAGTAATTTGACGGGTTGGATCTTTCACCTTTCTTAAAGATTGCCATCACCGTTGCTGAGGTCCAGGAGCTGGGAATTGACTTTGAAAGACTGATTTCCTTGAATATGGTGCTGATGAATGATGCCCATGAGGCTTGATGGTTTTTCAGGTCAATGTTCGTTATCCTGCCTGGGCCTGGCGCTCTCGATGGTTTAAGGATCTGTATTGCTCTTTCTATATCTGCTTTATTGGAGTAATCTTTCCATGGTGTAACGCTCCGTGAGTAGGTGTGCTCAGGTTTTTCAGATGGCTTCAGAAATAGTGTTAGGGTTTTATCCAACTTTCCTCGCTCACAGCGTTAGTTGTGGAAGGACTTGTGGATTTTCCTGACCATTTTACAAGGCTCCAGAATTCTCAGGAGTTTTTTCCATTGACCATTTTTAGCATCATCTCCGAGTCTTGTTGGTATAGAGTGGCTCGGTAGAATTTTAGCCAACCAGTGTATCTCTTGGCCTCCTCTTGGTAATGCCTCTTGATTGTTGGTGAGTTTGATTTGTTTGCTTGCCGTTTGAGTTTCCTGAGGCCCCGGCTTTTCTCTACCAGAAGTCTATTGTAGTGATGCCCGCACAGTGCTCTCCGTTACTAAATGGGGGGCCTGCTGCCGCGTGCGTCCTTGTGCTGGATTTAGAAGCCCTTCTGAGTATCCTGAACCTTGGTTGTGCTGTGCATATTGCTTCCTCTATGTGCATGCCTCAGCACTTTTCATTGAAGCGATGTAGCTCTGGCACCCATTGTAGTGTAATACCTGGCTTGCTCATGAGTTGTCACCGAAGGCATACAGAGAAAAGTGCCTGTATCTGCTGGGCTCTCGCTTCTACCGTCCCCATGGCATCTATCAGTGTAAATGAGCCCCGTTTCGATAAGAGTGAATAGTTAAGGAGAGGAGATTGAGAAAGGTAGTACATTCCTTCCCACTACATGCCCAGAGGCAACCCCCACAGACATCAGATGCACCCGTAAGAGTAACTTAAACATTGAAGGTGGGCTGACTGACAGTGTTGCCTGCCAAATTGTATATGTGCCCTTGACTGCACCCACGTGGAGTTGGTGGTCCCATATGCCATGGAGGTGGTGTATCGCAAGCAATACCACTCCATCAACGTGCAGATGTTATGCAATCCAAGCAAGATCATCACACATTGCTGTGCCCGAAATCCAGGTTAAACTCATGACTCTTTGGTCCTGCGGAACTCCACACTACCACGCTATATGGAGCGACATGCTGGACGACGTGCCTTGCTGCTTGGTGAGTTGCCTGACTGGGCCATGGCAGTGCATTAGGGTTGTGAGGTGTGTGCCTGCATACTCCATGTGGGGGGTGGGGGGATATGCATACTCCACTTGGGTTGAAATCTTGACGCCAGTGCACGATGTGCACCTCACCGAACACTGTGCCCCAGAGCCAGTGAAACGGCACATGACTACCAAATTCCACAGTGATGAAGTAAGACCGACACTTACATGACTAACAGGTGACCAGGCCACATCCCACAACACATGCACCACTCATCGGTGGACCTCACACACCGTAAGGGCATCTAGCACTATGTCGCTTCCTCAAGCATATCACCACACCGGAGAGTCATCCCTGGGACTGCATTGAACTGAGCCTAACACGGATACCACAGCGTGGTACGAACATGCTACTGACAACAGCCAACACTCCCTACTACCAAATCTCACAGAACACAACACATGAATGATTTCACTCCAACACTGATGCATGCATATACGATGCACATGCAACAAGATGTGAGTGCACACCATAACCCATACTGAGGATGCTACCCACTCCATCACATTGCACAGGACACATAGTGGGGTCAGAAATGGGGCCAATGCATTCAGACATGTGTGTATGGGCAGAAATTACCTGCTGCCATGTAAGACTAGTACAGTTGTCCGCCATGAATGTACAAACACTTACCTTCATTCCCCTCTCATGCAGGTGATGGTGACTATCCCTTGAAGCAGTTGCTCATGACCCCTGTCCGAAACCAAGAGGAAAAACGAGGAGGACTACAATTGTTCCCATACCCCTACACGTGTGGTGATTGAGCAGACCTTTGGCCTGTTGAAGGCACGTTTTCGTTGCCTCAGCCGGTCGGGTGGGACACTCATCTACAGCCATGAGGAGGTGGCCAATATCACCATGGCATGTGTAATGCTGCACAATATGTGCATCCGTCAACGTACCCCTGCCCCCTAACATGGAGCTTTTAACACCTGATGATGGAAGAGGAGGAGGAGGAGGAGAGGAGGAGGAGAGGAGGAGCAGGAGGAGGAGGAGGAGGAGCAGGAGGAGGAGGAGGAGCAGGAGGAGGATGATCTTGGTGCCGATGCACAGGATGAACGTGCCGTGCGGCAATCATTGATTGGTCAATATTTTGGACACATAAGTCAACAGAGGATGTCAGGACATCGGGCACTGGGTGTGTGGATACATGTACACTATGCACTGTGAAACATTAAATGACACATGCACAATGATGAATGTCCACTCGGTTGTTTTTTTGATAAACAACCGGTGTATTGAATCAGAAGGTTCAAAAGTGAAAAACAAACCCTTCACCCCTCCTCCCCCTCCCACCACAACAACCCCACACCAGTCCCATAAGGACCACATAGGCCACATGTGAATGTGAGCATTGTCACTCTGCGCTCCCAGAGCCAGGGGGAGGCATGTCCTGGTGACGCAATCTACGCTGTGAGCAACGGGGCTGGCTGGTCTGGCTGGAGGAGCATTCAGATGGTGTGTCCTCCTGCTGTGACTGTCGTGCTGGAGGTGCTGCCTCCAGGGCGTCTGCAATCCGGCCAAGGGCCCTGCAGGAGCCGGTGGTGTGGCTTGCGGTGTCTTCCTGCTTTCAGGTAGACGGCGGGCCCTGGCTTGGCCCCTGGAGGTATTGGGCTGGTTGGCTGCCTGGTCCTCACTTTCATGCTCGCTGCCTGTGGGGGTGGAAGAGAGAGACGGCATGAGCGTTGATTTTAGATTCTGCATTTGGACGTACGTACAATATCACAATGGGATTCTAGTGGGTTGTCTCCATTTGCGTGGTGAGCGGCACATTGATCCACGCTTGGATGGTAAATGCATGCATATATCTGGGTCACTCATGTTGGCCGGGTACTGTGCTGGCTCACATGCACAATGTTTACATTACGTGCCCTGCTTGCCTCACGGAACAGACCTCTTCGTGTGGTATGTGCCATTTGGGTTACAGCCCTGCACCTGGCATTTGGCTGGGTCTCACTTGTTTCGCCATATTGAAAAGGGGGGCAGGGGGGTTGGCCAACCATGACGTGACACCTTGGCCAGCCCATGGCAGTATAGACTTTCATTACAAATGCGTTGTCAGTATTGACTTTGGACACTCACCTCCATCGACTGATGACGTTGCCCTGCACTCCATGTCGCCAACCCCTTCAATGGCTTCTGGGCCAATCATGGCCCCACACGTCTCCTCCCACGGCATCAATTTGTTGGGGGAACCTGGCCCCCCTCCTGTCTCCAGGGCCTGGCTTCTGTTGGCGGAGAGAATGCTCCTCACCCTCACCCACAGCCGTAGGTCGTCCCACCGTTTTCGGCAGTCCTTAGTGGTGTGGGGGGTGTTGCCCACGGCGCTCACCTTCTGTGCTACCATGTCCCAGATCTCCTTCTTTTTTACAATCGTCACCCTCCGCATGTCACCGCTAAAAACGGTGTCTGAATGCTCGTGGAGAGTGTCCACCATGATCTGGAGCTCATCCGTTCTAAAGTGCTCCTTTCTGAGGCGGGCAGCTCCCTTTTTCTGTGTTTTCGGCATGATGATGGTGGTGTTGATGGTAGATGTCTGTATTCACTGGATGGCTGCGGGTCCTGTGCGGTGAGGATAGCAATGGATTTTGTTTTTAAAGATGGCCGCCGTTCTCCTTCCAGTTCATGTGCGATGACGCTGTTTCCGGTTCGGCTATTTAACGGTTACCCTAAATAGCGGTGACCGCTGATTCGGCCACTGCTATTTACGGCCACTGCTATTGCCGCTTTACTCTATGGCAGTAGTGTTATGTACAGTGCGCTTCATGCCGGTAAGGGCTTTTTGGGGCCCTTTTGTGGCATAGCACTAGGCACATTACCGACATGTCGCAAAGCTTGTGCCCGCAAAGTCGTAATAGGCTGCTTTTAGCGGTCTATTACCAGCTCAGACACGGTATTTGCTCCATGCCGGTAATGACCGGTACTTACCTCCAAACTCGGAATGAGGCCCACATGTACAGAGAAAACATAATATAAACATGGCATTGGCATCAACTTTGTTATTAAACATTTGAAGATTCCAGGATTTCAAGGTTACCAACAGGTCATTTTCTTGGGAATACACTCATTTATATTAATAATATTTTTCTGGTGAGCTTCTTACCCATTATTTCTGCCCTCTCACCTCCTTTCAGTAACTTCTTTTGAAAATCCTTTCCCACTTTCTTTTGCAAGTCTTGTATCACGCATTTCAAATGTTGTGCTGAATTGAACATATGTCTGTCTATTTCCTTCAAATCTGTATCTACGATGTAGTAATGCACAAACCGCTTTATATTTTTCATGTAGTTTATGACGGTCTGGATTACCCTTCTCTCTGAACAGGTGGAAAAAGGTATGAGGTGAGTGTCATAAAATTGAATGTTGCTTCAGAAGGATCATAAAGTAAGAATCTGGAAATTTTCCACCTTTTTAGAAAGAAAACCATTGTTACTAGTAATATAACGTGTATTGAATTATTGTTACTATTACCATGATTAGATTTTCTGGTTAGTTATTCAGGTTGATGGGAAATGCTTAGCAACAGATGGTTATCTAGATTATCTGGGGGGGGTCATGAATGTTTATAATTAACCCCTCCCTAAGATGTGTTACACTATGCTGTGCAAAAGCTGAACACATAACACCTCTACCCATTCATGCGTGACTAGTCTGCCCTTCCAGGAATCATTTGAATGCCATGTGTATGAGAGGGAATATCACCTAATTGCAAGAATTTACAAACATTTTTGCAACCGTGTTTGAAGTTTGTTTTTAAAATTGATGTATACATTGTTCTGCTGTGGGGATTTTATTGTAATTGTTCAAGCTCAATAAAATTGATAATAAAATGTTGCATTACCTCTTGCTTACAGTTGTTGGCAACCAGATCTTCCTTTAAATATCTCTGGAATCCAATAAGATCACAGTCCAGTGTATGTGTGTTATAAATCCTAGCTTCAGCAACACTTTTCAGCCTGGTGCTCTGCCATTTCTGCTTGGTCTGTTGAATTTAATAAGAACACACAGATATTTGTTTAGCATGAAAGAATCGGGACAGATTTTAAAACCTGTGGATGCTGTCTTCTTCAAGATTTCCTGTCTGCATTATTGTGCCAGAATGTTGCACAGGTCTGAAATGAAGACAGTTTAATGGTCAAAGGAAGTGACGTATCTCGATAGATTTGTTTACTTTTGACGTCATGTGCAAGGCGACGCACAACGTCATCGCATTCTAGATGTAATTTTGTCAAATCTCTGCGGTTCTGTATCTCGAAAACCTGCCGAGAGGCACACTTGTTACGGACATCGGCCATATATACTTTTTGGAGGGATTAATCCCATTCTAGTAGGTATTGTTGTTTATTATTTCTCCCATTTGGGTGTACAGCCGTAATATCATTAGACTTTCATGGGGGTTTATAATTTCAATCTCACTGGGGTCCTCTTTTGAACTGACGCCATTCATCTCGGGTTAAATACAATGGACATAGTAATATAGAATCAGCGAATTAATGATTTGTGATTACATACTCAGTCTTTCGGTATGATGTCAATATGCTAATTTTGTTGAGCAATTTGGATTTTGTGGTAATTTACCAATATCAATATTCTTAATAGGGCACGCAATTCGCAGAAACCAGTATTAGAAACTTCAAACGAGGTTTCCTAGTACTAATCCGGTTATCTAATCCATATAACAAAAGATAAATTAGAAGGTAAGATCTTTGTCATTGCATCCATATAATTTGAATGCTCTTATCTCACTGAGAATACTATTTCTCTAATATCTTAGAGTCTGAACAATTTGACTTTATTCAGTCACTCTTTGGAATTGGTGCATTAAATACCCCATGTGAGAATCTTCCGGCCCATTTAAGGGGTTATGATTTCTGGAAACCGTACAGGGTGAGCAACAATCTATCCCCTACTATCCTTATCAATTTTTCTAACTCTGTTTTTCATGCACACTTGATTAAGATTAATCACCAAACTCAATAGATCACATTAATCACACTATGAACCATCTCGCCTTGAGGGTGCTGATAGTCACAAGGACATGTTAGTAGGTTACTCACTAAATATTTAATGAGTGTGACTTTGTTTTCACAGTCCAAAAATAAATAATTGGCAAAAATCAATAATCATATACAAACCAACATTTGTTGAAATATATATGTTTGCATGTTTCAAGAACCACAATTATTGTACAATGTTTTTTTTTATCTGCTGTCTGGGTATCGTCGCCTAATACAGCGACTATCATTTTTCTAGTCATCTTTGCTAATTTGTGGTTTTCCCTTTACCCCCTTCTTTCATGATCTCTCTCCAAACCAAGCCGTCACCATTTGACTCCATTCCTCCGTCCCTGACCTGAGACACAACATGGTATGTTTTTCAATTATGTAATAATGATGATACTGTGATTCTTATTTTTTTTTGCCATGGGACGAATGTTTAATAACATTTGGTTTGATTATTTTATGTGTAATTATTTTGTATTTCATTTTACTTATCACAGCCTTGACAACGACCAGGGGGTCGAAACACGTGTCGGCTGTCTCCATTGTGAAGAATACACTTCATCTATTCCACTATCTGAATCTGATAGACTACTTGATACTGGTGGACTTTCCAAAATGTAGGGGTTTGAGTGCGAGATACCTTCCCTAACCTCAATCCATTGTATTCTCAAAGGTGGCTTGCACATTTCTTGGGGACGAGTTGGAAGCACAAAAGATGCACTGGCCGGCCCCCGTCCATACATTAGTGGAAGGAGAATGCGTTTGACACTAGTGGAGGACAGGATTCCATCCCATCGTGCCTTGAAACACTTGTGTATAGGCGTGTTATAAATGCCATATCAGATCATCACCTATCTGGTACATTTCACAGTGACGGACCCTTAAAGGGCACATCGCTGTGAAATGTAAACCAAAAATAAGCATGTACATCCCTGTTTGGTGGCTGGAAATGCAAGTATGGCTGTCACACTTAAAGAAAAATGCTTGATAGGGTGACAAATGCAATGTCATGATTTGCGCTTCCCCCAGCGCCTGTTTCCAACCGGCACAGGGGAGTTTTTCCCCCGATTTCTGTGCATTTAAAAGCGCATCCCATTAGTGAATTCTGGATGTGCTTTTAAATGCACAGAAACCTCGCCTGATTTGTGAAGATGCACAAAGCAATGGAAATGGTCATCGAATGGTCGTATCTAAGATGCACCCATTCAGGTGGCCTTTGTTAATTGGTATGCTCCTTACTAGCACAAGTGATGAGATTGGATGGGATGAGATGTGCTAGCGCATTTCATCACTTGGGCCAACAAAATGTTTTAAGAATCTGGCACTTTATCACAATGTGTTCAAAATGATTTGATAAATAGTACAAACACATCTTTTGAAATGCCAATTAAAAGAAAAAACAGTGGTTTTAACAATGCAAAAAAAATATACTAAAGACACAAGAAATAATGTAAATATAAAAAGGCCATGCAAAGAGATCTTGCAAAACAAGTCTAGTAAGGTAAAACAATTATTAGTCAATAGGAAAAAGGCGGTGTGTCTCTTCAGCCCTCCTATTTGGCTGATTGCTCGGTCCTTTGCTTGTCCTATGCAATTTCCTGTGCCGTTAGTCAGCTTGTAAACGAACACCAGCAATTGTTTTCCTCCTTTTATTACACAAGGCACTGAAGACTTGGCTGAAACAGATTGTAACACCTAGGAGGGAACTTTAAGGCCGTCCAGCCAAGATGGTTGGAGGGTTCTCTTTCTTTGATCTGTGGTGCATGGTTTGACATACTTTGGCGACTGCAGGTAGTCCCTCCATTGATCGCCAGGTCCTCCTCCTTCCATCTGTATCCTTTAAAACAAACCTAAAATAATTGGATGGTTGCCTTTGCCTTCTAATTTCTGCTCCCCAGCTTTCCGCTTTTATTTCTTGTACTTACTTTGGATTCGTCTCGCATCGCTTGGAACCAGTGAAATGTGTTTTAACCTTTTAAAGGGATATTGGTTTTAACCAGGTTTATTTTGTCCCTTTCATAGAATGCCGCGAAAGGGCCTCGGAAGTCACCTGAACACTGAAAACTCCAACAATGATAAACACATTATGAAAGAAAGCATAGATGATTTAATTAATGAAAATCAACCTATGGACAAAAATATCATTGCTGTCCCGCAGGCTCATGAGGAAATATGTATCCGGCTGCCAAGAAGACCTTCTAGTGGCAACCTTAATTCATAATTTAGGGGAAGATATCCCAACCATGCTGGAATGGAGTTGTCTGGATTTGATGGTTCCATGTTGGGTGCGCCTAGTGTCGGCATGTCACACTGGGAGGAACAAAAGACAAGCAAAAAAGAAATTGAATCAATTAACACTCTTTTCCAGAAGTCCCAGGCAGAAGATTGAAGTTTTTGGCAAACAAACCTGCACAAGCACTGAAATTAAATCAATAATCCTGGTGAAGGGGATTGCTAGGCTGGAACACTCTATGATGAGCGAGGACATACAGATGCCAAGAGACACCAAACTTCATTACCTGAGCATCATAGAGTTTGCCGACCGCGCAGGGAAAAATAATGGAATCAATAACTTAGATTCAGTAACGCATAGTGTTGTACAGCAGACATGTGATGCTTCAATTGGTGGGTCTCCTACGAAGTGACTCAGAGAAGGGGGTCTCATCCTGAAGGCTAATGATGAACACCAGGACTATGAAAAGGCAGCCGTTCACCATACCTCAGGGATTTAGATGATAGAATTTGTTTGACGCAGCCTCCAGCTTCAGCACTGAACATAGTTCTTAGTTCATCTGTTAATTAATATGATGATATATGGGCCTAAGTGAGAACACATACTGAATTAATTACAGAAATCTATAAAAGACTGGAAGGCCTGGAAAAGAGTTGTCAGTAATGACTCAAAGGACTTGGGTGGTAGGTGGAGCTCTCCCGATGGGGGAGGAGGGGGAGAATAAGCCTGATGGTGTGGTAAAATGAAATGTAGAAATGTAGGTAATGAATTCTATTGAGTGTCCCTCTGTAAACTTGAATTTTACATGATTATTTTGTTGCTAGTGCTGAACCTGATATTATGGATCTGACTACAGATGATGCCCTCAAGGGAGAGGATCGGTATAATACAAATGGAAAAGGGTATAAGTCCAAGAAATCAATCATTAAAAACATTAAAAAAATGTAATACCTACTCTTGTAAATATTTCTGCAATCTCACCATACCAGAGTCAATGGCTAAGCGAAGTAACAGAAGTAATGGCTCACATAGAATGACACCAGTTCTGGAAAAAAGCATTAGGTGAGTGCTTTCGATGTGAGTGAGGAAGCCTTTCAGGCAGGAGAGAGGCAGCCAGCCACTTGTACCAACAATCAGAACCCTCAAGAGAATATTGATGTATGGAAGTCACAATGTAGGAGGGCTGAGATTGGGATCCAAACTGATTCTTTAGCCAGACCCTTAGTGGATATCCAAGATAGTGTGGTTGTCGGCAATGGTGCTACTCAAAGTGTTGTAAAAAACTATCCGAGCTCCTGATACAACACTTCTGCTAGATCCTTTGAGGACGTCCCTAGATCTGTCTGTGGTGGTTGCCCCTCCTACTGAGCAGTTATTTAAGAAATGGTATCCTAATATATCTTAGAATCAGTGGTACGCGATCCTCCCCATACATGTGGTAGCGTGGGACCAACATGTGGTAACACAGGAACTATTGGTAGCATCCATATGCAGTATCTGGTGCGGGACAGAATTTTAAGTAAGCTGTATATGCCGAATTCTGTCCAGATTCTTGTCCAGTCCAGACTGTCTAAAGTAGTGAGGCCCTTAGTTATCAGGATAGGAAACCACCGGTACCTGGGCCTGTTCAATCTCATAGTATATTGAGGGGACCCACAGGAAGTGAAGGGCTGGGACAATTCTCACATGGACATATTTGCGGAAGAAAGGGGTCATCTGATGGTAATAATGCTAATCACAGTATTGCACTGCTGGGCATGAATCATACAGATGACGAGTCTCTGGGGTCCTAATAAATCAGTGGGTTTGAACCATGGAAATGTATTAATCTTCTCAGATCCCAGATGTAAGCCTTTTATCCTCCTGTGACCTAAACAGGGTTCGATTCCCAGATCAGCATCAGTGGGGAAGATGTAATATTCCCAACTAGTCCTGAATTTGGTAAATGCTGAAAGTGACAGACTGAAAAAAAAATGGGTTTCGGGGTGAAATCACTGGAGGTCGATCAGACTTCCACAAAGAGGGATTACAACTATGGTGGGAACCTGAAGGGAGTTTTTCAACCAGATAGACCAAGTCAGAGGCGAGTGAGGCCCAATTATAGAGGCTTCAGTAGACAAGATGAAGATTATGCCCAAGTTAAAGCCGCCTTATGGAACTGATCCCCCTTAGTTAGCATGGATCCCAAAGGGTTGATAGAGGAGGATATATATCTGAAACACCTCTCATGGAATTCGATGGGGAATGCCCATTTGTTAACTAATCCTGAAACTACTAATCCTGAAACTACAGCCATGTTGACGGAGGGTAATTGTATATTTTTGCACGAAACATTGTTTGGTGGAAGACGTATCTGTTCACCGTTATGAGGCGTTTGTTCAATCTGCTAATCAAAATAAGGTGGAGAGACCATCAAGGGCTCTGATGATTGCTTTAAAGAGTACTCTGGGTTTTCCATAATCGCGTATGCCTACCCTCCCATTTGGGATTATGGCAGTGAGGGTACTTTCCTCTGTGGTTGCCCTGGAAATACTCCTTGAAAATGTCTATTGGCACAAGGGGGTGGCGGATATGAATGACATCCTGGAAACAATTACCAATCTAATCCGGGACTGGCAGGGGGCAGCCTCGAATGGAAGGGTAATATTGGCAGGAGTATGCAATTCAGACTGCTGCTTGTTGAATATGGATAATGAACCATGGAAGACTTTGCCAGACATGGTTAAGGAAAACCAGAAGCAAAAATGGGGGAGAAAGTGGATACTGTTGCTTGAGTCTACAGGTCTTCTTTGTTTGAATGGGGAACCGGATGCGTCAGATAAACCGATTGCAACCTGGACAGTAAGTCAACAATAGACTAGATCTTTGTTGACGCTCTTTCCTTGAATTCGACTGCGTTTAAAGATCTTACCTAACACATGGAGCGACCATAGTGTCTTGAAAGTGGACTTCGATATTCTCATTAATAAGTCTGTCAGAAGCGACTTAATAAAACTTGGAACAATGAGACAGGGTAAAGCGAGTCAATAGTCTAGCCAGAACATTGGGATATTGAACACAGAACTAGAGTCCCTGATGAACTCCAGCACCTTAGAATGGAAACTCTACACGTTTAATTCAAGTAGGGTTGATATATTGTCGGGTCACCTGACGGAAAGGGCTAGTTCAAAACCTGGTATGAGGTTCGGTGTATATTCTTGAAGACCTCAGCATATCTTTAATCAGCAGCGTGCCAATGAAAAAGTGTTCACACAGTGATCCTTGAGGTCGATTCACTGTCCAACTGCGATCAGGCAGAAAAAGATAATAGAATTAGACTAATCAAACAAAGGTACACATATCTCTGCAGAATTAGAAAAGCAGCGTTGCTGGAAAAGGATGCAGAATCTATGCTGTGCACCTTTGGTAAAATGAGATTTAATAGCATTTTGGGCACTGATTAATGGCCAAGATCTAACAATTGAACGCAGTCTCGGAGACAATGGGTTGAACTTGTTTCTGATCTCTATGGGGTGGACCCCGGGGCTGCTTATGGGAAGGTAATTGTTTGCTTGCCCCTGATGGTGAGGAGTGGCAACCGACCATTGATTATGAGGTGGTTATGGTGTTAATTAAAGATCTAAAACCTCCTTGGCGGCTGGGCTGAACGATTTGACCAACAATACCTGTAAGGGCCATCCTAATGCTTGGGCCCACATCCTCACTTTGGTTTTCAAGAGTATATCAAAGAATGAAATTCTGCCGACCTCTTGGAAAACAGCTTATGTAATTTACATATTTAAGCGGGGTAAAAGATCATGCTAGCTTCTACCGCCCAATTGCTTTCGTAGACATGGACTGTAAAATGTTTGCGTTTATATTGTTGACCCATTTGAATGAGTGGATGACCACAACATAGCGTCTGAACATATTTCAGACTGGGTTTAGGTTAGGGTCATTCTACCAATGTAAATGGTCTAGCTATGAGGGCGTTGCAGGAATCGGCTTGGGGAAGGTATGCCAGGGATGTTTGTGGCCTCTGTTGACCTCTCAGCAGCCTTTGATCTCATTAACCGGTGCCGAATTTGGTCAAAGTTGCGACTTGGTGGCTGCCGGGGGGGCCTGCTGAGGCTAATCATGACTCTCTATGATAGGGCGAGGATACGCATCAGATTAAACCTTGACAGTAATGTCTCGCAGGATTCAAACCTGGGTTGGTTTGAGACAGGGGTGCGCACTTGCCCCCTGGCTCTTCATCCTCGGTCTCTGACATTGGGGGTTGTCTAGTTGAGGCGGGCATGGTCATTCCGAAATTGGGTCCGGCGAGTTCGTTGCGTGCGAGCGTTCTCGGAAATCCGTGTGACACGAGTTTGTTGCGTGCGAGTGTTCTCGGATTTCCGAGAACACTCGCACACAACAAACTCGCCAGACCCGGCCAAAGATCGGCTGTCCAGCCCCCCTGGTGCCCTTATCTGGGCGGACCAGCCTGCAGCATCTTGAAGTCCACCCCTTAACTCAATTGGCCTTGAAAAAGACTTAGGTTGAAACGCGTGTTGGCTGTGTAGCGATTTACCATGTCAAAAACTTGTCATTCATTTCTACAATGTTTTCTTTGGTGCTAATTAACCAAAAATAAACAAATTAATGACTAAGACCTGACTGGACCATATAATTGATTAAATTGCTCAACAGCGACCATTGGACCATCATACCCTACCAGCGCCCAACTGATCCAGAGTGTGTCATCCCCACACTTCTTCCAAACAAATGGGAACCCCGGAGTTGGTTCCTTGACAAACCAGGATCCAGGCTGCTGGTTAGATTCAGAAACAAGAAAAGAAAAGAGGAGGTGCGCAGGAGAAAGGGAGTCCCGCCACGAATAAGTGCACCTTTGCTAGTGCTTTCTTATGGTTTCCCTCTTTTGGGCCAGCCCTTAAGGATTGGAATCTGCACCTTTCTTAGACGGGATGCTACAGTTCTGTCCAACGAGATGAGTAATTTAGAGCAAAAATGTGGGCTGTTCTCTATCAAATCCTCGGTCTGCTTTTATGAAGGAAAGGCGGTTCCTAAAATCATCTATGGGATGGAGCGGTTTTATCATGATGGAGAATTTCTGGGGAACGCTAGAGGGAGGGTTGTGGAGACGGACACTTAAGTTACCTAATTATATCCCGGCCTCTGCGGTTTGAACTGGGAATAGCCTCCTTAGAGGCCCTCGGTGTCATGGAGACTAATTTCCCTTTTTCAAAGTCGGATGGATCCCCTTCCGAATACACTCTATGCAGAGTTGGATTAATTGCTCGATAAGACTGGACTAGCACATGATTCTAATGTGCTTTTGGTTAAAATTTGAGACACATGGTATCAGACATTGAGAGATCTCTGTCTGGATTGGGTGACTCTGCTCACTAACCCTGTTAAGGTTAAAAGAGTACTCCATTCATACCCATCCTTGAGAGGGTTAACTCAGCCCTTCTCTTACAATTCCCCAACCAATATTATCGGACCATTTTGTGAAAATTCAACTGGAACATCTTGCCTAACCGTGAGGTGTTATTACGAAGGAAAATGGTCAACACAAAACATGCAATCTGTAGATTTTATAAGATGGAGGGAGACATTGAAACAGTGAGGCATCTTTTATTGGCCTGTCCGCCACTTTGTCCTGAAAGGTTGGTCTATATGGCCAAATTTGCAAAGTGGGGAGTCAATGGGAGTGATGAGTACATATGGTCCTGCTGTATCAATATTCAGAAAACATCAGAGGGCATTGTGTTTGCGTCATTTGTTAAGTCGATGGACTTATGCAATGAACGTGAAATGCCATAATAAATGCTGCATAATGTACGCCTGTTCTTGATAATGAAATTTATAATCAATGAAATATATATTTTAGATAACGATGGACTGGGTTTTTTTAACAGTACGAATTGTAGTAGTTTATGTGCTGTTTAGAAGAATTGATATGTATTTAATGGTTTTGTAATTTGCTCTTTTTTAGTGATTCATCATGTGATATTGTGTTGTGTTTTAACTTTGATTGTTGTAAATGTTTTTTTGTAAACCATATTCAAATACACAGATTAATCAATAGTCATACTGTCATTAGATGCTGGCGAATTAAGCTAGGACCAGTAGCTGGAGAATTGATAAGGAAGAGACATATAGACATATAGAAAAAAAGGATAGGGGAAGCAAGTAGAATGAAAACTAATGAAGCAAATAGATAAGAACGAGACATGGCAAAGGAAAGAAAAGGAGTTTTATGATCACAAATGAGGCAACAAATTGTAATAAATCTTTGGAGAAATAGCCTGGAAAAGGGCTGGAAGGATAAACTACCCTTTCAAGATAGAAAATGGGACTGAACGCTAAAAGCTGATTGCAGTAGGGTTAAACAGGAAATTAAGAAAATGGCAATAGAAGGATCTGGCAAGCTAAATAAGGAAAATCAGAAAGAAATAGGAGAACATTTGCAAGACTACTGTTGACCAAAGATCATGGGTATTGTGGATTGGAACTTGAATTGAAAACAGTGTTCAGGAATCATTGTTTGTTTTTTGATAATCCTGTTAATCATTCCTGTCCAGCAACTCTCCTCTGTGTGATTTTGTGGACAGACTGTAATCTGCAATGTCTTGTCTTGCAACACACACAAATTGATTGTACCCATGTATGTCCAGTTTCTGTGCAACTGGTTGAACATTGTAGTGTTTTTTGATGTATATACCAATCAACCAGGTGTTTCCATCAACGGGTGGCATGCACGTGGCGAATTTGGGGCATTGATGCACCAGTGTTCCAGAGGAATCGTGAAAAAAAAAAATCAACTGTTTGGATTTAAGTTGATCAACCTTGCTTAGTCCTTCCTTCGCAGACATTACCACCCTGGGGAAATTGCACCTCACCTTTCTGGAAGGTGCGTTACGTTAACTCTTTACTCCATCTCTACTCGTCATCCACAAAACCTAGCCCCTTCCACGTTTGACGTTGTACCAGCGATATCATGTTGGCATCAGCTGGATCCATAGCTTGGGTTGTCGTGGGCTTCCAGTTCTAATAAATCAGACAAATCACGAACATTTTTGGTCCAGTCTATTATTTTAAAGAAACTGTGTTTTTCAGTTGGTGCTCGCCATGAAAAATGTTCTGCAATTAAAAGGAAGGAAAAAAAAAGTTAATACTCCACTCAAAACTCTATACTTGCAAACATAGTTCTTTTACAAACAGAAAAGTATGCTTACTCAATGTTACCTCCTTTCTCAGGAGTTGCTGCATGACCCTCTATGCATCGTAAAATTGACGGTCATGCTGCCCAGTCAGTGCTCCACGCTGCTTCTTGTTTGGCGGCTTCCTGCTAGCTCACTGGGAATGCCTATTAAAAATGACCTAGCAATCAATCAAATAGGAGGCTGTTTAATTCCTATGGGGCCTCTTTGGGCATTGATTGCTGAAAATATGCCCTGTAAAAATCAAGTAGTCCTTATTGGGGCATGTACTCATTGACAGGTTGACGGGTCATGAGAAATACAAATGTCAATTATCAGCTGTTTACTGATACATTGGAGTGTTGCATTTGCTAGAGTCAGAAATGTTGCTTAGAACAAGGGAATGTGAAACCACTGATGATGCTTTTGAACATAGTTCCACGGATGATGCAGCATTAACTATCTAACATACCATTGATATCCAGCAGCAGATGGTTTTCCCTTGCAGTCAAGTACTTGATTGTCAGTTACAAAGAAATAAGAACAACATTAGTGTTTGCATAAAATAAATGTCAATTGTTGCTTATTGTTTAGCAATTATTAATGCAAAAAACAATGTTCCTTATCTTGGCTCAGCTCTTGTTATCTTTGCTGCAGCACATATAGTCTCTTCTTTGGGCATTCGATAATGTTTCTCTGCAGTTTGAGTGAAGGACGAGGTAGTCAGCAACAATGCTCTTCTGCACGTCAGTGCAATCTTTTTTAGTTGCCGTCTCATGCACTCTCTCGGCTTGTTGGCTGGTGACAGATGGTAAATTGTACCTACAAGAAATTTTATCACACTTCAATGACTTTCTCATACTATGACTAATGTTGTAATATCATATGACTCATTCATTTAGTGCCAAACTTTCAGGTAAGTAAACGGTCAAATAGTGACACTTAGAGATCAAAGTGAAATGTGGAGCCTTGGTATGGTGGCCACAATATATGGGTTTTCAGTCAACTCCTTCCACATGCCACCAATTCAGAAGTCCACCTGAAACTTTGCCTGTCACTCCAAACAAAAGGTGAGATGAACACATTCTGATATGTACTGGAGGATGCTGGTCTATCTTTTAAGGTGCAGCCACAAACTTACCACTTGACACATACCTTTGAGAAACCTGATGGTATCCTCTGCTCAGGTTGCCAGGGAAAGGCCATCCCTCATGGATCCTGACCCTGGGGATGGAGGGGTGGAGAAGCGATGGAGGATATGCAGAGATTGGAAGTGGGGCGCTTGCAGGTGAGACATGGTAACTAACCCCCTTTCCCTATTGATGACCAACGTAACCCTCCACCGAACGTTATGGGCTATTGCAAGATCTCTACCTTCACTACCCACTGTTAACATTTGAAAGTACCGAGACGAGGAAGAGGAGATTAAGAGTAATGAACACTACATCTACATTTTACCACTCTGGTACTGGGGCGCGGAAGATGCCTGCTGAGTATGAGTCAGGTATGTCCTCTTAATCATAGCCCAGCAAACCTAATGAGGGGTCTAGACCTGCAACTTGTTGGGTGGTTGCAGGTTTATAAAATGAGCCAGAAAACGATACAGGGAGGAGAAACAGGGAGGCATGTGGGGGGGAGAGACCAGCAGGGGACCCGTTCCAGGAGAAGGGAACCGTGGTGGGACCTGTGGAGGAGCCAGGACATCGGCCAGCAGCCCAGACAGGGAGCCTTTGTGTTGTGCAACTTTGCAGGAGGAAGGATGCCGTCCACGTCCCCATCGAGGCAGCAGAGCTACGAGTTTGTTTGTTTTTTATATAGCGCTCCAGACCCTGGGGTAAATGGGCGCTTAAAGGCCAAGTTACATATGTACAATATACATAGATTATGCAGTAATACAATTGTAGAGGTAATATACAATATATACAGGCAAGGTAGTTAGGTCGCACGGTTAAACATTTCTAAGGTATGTAAAGTATATACTGTTGTAGTGTGCTTAGTCTCAGGGTTGGTTTCTTCAAAAGCCAGCTAATGACTAATTTCCTAAACAGGTGGAAGGAATTGGTTGATTTGATGTTCAGTGGCAGGGTGTTCCAGAGTTGAGGGGCAAGGACAGTGAAGCTCGAGCCACCAGCTCTTTTAGAGGTGAATCTGGGCACAGTGAGGCAGAGGGTATTGGAGGATCTAGTGATTCTTGTGCATGGTTGCAGAGTGAGTTTGTTGGTAAGATAAGGGGGGGGGCTAAGTGGTTAAGGGCTTTGTAGGTAAGGCAAAGGGTTTTTAAGTCAATTTTTTGTTGAATGGATAGCCATTTGCAAGATATTCTAGTATGGGAGATGTGCTCCCTTCTGGAAATATTTAGCGCTGCTCGCAGCGCATTGTTTTTGTATGATCTGAAGTTTATTAATTATAGCTTGGTTGGCACCTAGGTAGTCGGTTGCAGTAGTCAAGCTTCGATTGTATGAGGGCCCTGGCCAAAGTGAGGCAGCTGTTCATAGATAGGAAAGGTCTGCATGCCCTAATTAGTTTCCCAGTGTAGGCAGTGGCAGAGGCGGTCATGTTAACTTGTTTGGAGAGGTTGGTGTTGGCGACAAGGTAGAAGCCTAAGGTTTTCACGTTTTTAACGACTGGGATGATGTTGCCATCTATGATGAAATTGGAATACTCAGGGGCTAAGTTTCTGTAGGTTGTGAGGGGATCCGACCAGGAGGAGCTCGGTCTTCTCATCATTCAGGCAGAGGCCATGTGTGGCCATCCATACCTGAATGATGGAGAAGATTTTGTTAATCCTGGTGGAGTCTGTATCATAGTTACCAGTAATGGTGAGGAGTATCTAGGTGTCACTGCGTAGTTGGTGTAGGTGACACCCAAATGGTCCAACGTATCAGAGGGGTTTTGTAAAGATATAGAGGGTGGGGGAGACGCATGACCCTTGTGGGACACCACAGGTGATGGGGATGGGGTCTGCTGCAGCCACAGGTGAGAAAACCCTCATGGTTCTGTTGGCTAAGAATGATTGAATCCATAGGACAGCAGAGGGGGAGAGGTGGGCAGCAGATGAAAGGTGGTTGCAGAGTATTTTGTGGTCAACCAAGTCGAAGGCTGCTGAGAGGTCTAGGAGGAGTAGGATAGCTGCTTTGTTTTTGTCCTTGATGTCATCAATCTGACTTTTGAGGTCAACAAGGGCGGTTTCTGTTCCATGTTGAGGACGAAAGCCAGATTGACGTAGGCCTATCAATTGGTTGGATTCTTAAGTAGTCTTTTTGCAGGTAGGTGAGTGTGTGAGGCAGGCCATGCTGTGCGAGCGGGGGCTTGCAGGAGCTAGTTCGCTGACCTGCAAGGAGGAAAGAAACCGTGGGAGCCGCTGAGGAACAATGCAGAGTACTGGTGAGTGCAGGGGAGAGGCACTTGATAACCGGTGATTTCCTAGTGGACTGCGAGTAGGTAATGCATGCCTGTTAATTACTCATTTGCACAGGCAGTTGAAAATAAGCACAATGAATACTTATTAAATACTAAACTAAAGAACAACTTGAATTTAAAACACACTGAGTGCATATTGAACATTAAATTGAAGGAAAACTTGAAATCAAGCATAACAAATGAACTTTGAATATCGGAAGTTCATAAATAAGTAAAGCGAATATTTGTTGGGTGTCAAACTGAATGAAACCTTGCAATTTCACATATTGAATATGGAACTAAGTAACACTTTTTATGGGCAAAGTAATGGACAGCCAAAGAGAAAGTGCCCATGTGAAAACAGCGCACAAGAGGGAGCGTTAATGTGAAAGTGTTACAGGAAGGTGAGGCATGAGAAAGACCACCATAAAGGTAACTTTACAAATAACTGCAGTGTGGCAAGGCCAAAGACAAGAGGTGTGTGTCACTTTGTGGCAGAGCCAAGATGCTAACCAGGAGTAGCCAGACGAGTGTGAATACTGCACATAAGTCGAGAGCTAAACAAAGAGACTTAAAGAACGTGACTCTGTACACCGGGACACACCTGAAAAAATACCTGTGTAGGCTGAGGGGCCTAGGGATCATGGTTGCTCGACCTCTGATGGGTGGACCGTGTGGTCTGAAACTGCTTCAGAAGAATCATTAAAAAAATCAGAATCTGGAAACATTTTCCACCTTTAGAACCAAACCGTACTATCGGTAATATTTGTATTGAATTGTTACTATTATCACGATTACATTTTCTGGAAAGCCTGTGCTACGTTTATGGAGGTATTCAGGTTCATAGGAAATGCTTAGCAAAATATATTTATCTGGATTATCTTGGGGAGGGTCATGAATGTTTATAATTAACCCCTCCCTAAGATATCTTATACTATGCTGTGCCTAAGCTGGACAAATAACACCTTGACCCATGCATTTGCGACTATTCTGCCCTTCCATAAATAATTTGATTGCCAGGTGTATTGGAGGGAATATCACCTAATTCCAAGAACGTACAACAAATTGTGTTTGAAAAAATGTTTTAATTGGTGTTGAATACATGGTTCTGATTCTGTGGGGATTTTATCGTAATTGTTCAAGTTCAGTAAACTTGATAATAAAATGTTGCATTAACTCTTGCCTACAATTGTTGACTCCCAGATCTTCTTTTAACTATCTCTGGAATCCAATTAAGTTGCTCGTGAGAAGTGCTTTCGAAGTGTACAGTGGTTTGGTGGGAGGGTGAGCTTCTCTGCAGTCTATTATATTTGAAGATTATGCATTGTGCTAATTCAGCAGTGTTGTAAGGCTGAATATTAATTCAGACTTAAAAGAGTTGTATCTAGACATTTGGATCAGCCAATAATGGTGACCAGATCGAAGTCTAGGAAAACAAATTAAAACCTACGTATGAATGAGAATGAGGATATTCAGCAAAAAGGAGCAGGTGCTACCAGCGTCGACAAGCTAGCTGAGAGAACTTTGTGCATGCATAGCAAGCCTGAAAGTGTGAATGTGACTAAAGGGGAAAGGAAAATCACGTCTTATTTATCTGCCGATAAACAACAAGCATGCGCATGAAAAACCTACCAATACACAAATGGCGAATGCTTAAGATACAGCACATTCATTGGACATATACAACAACCTGTTGCTTAATCTGTGCTATTCGCTTCAGACTGAAATTGTGGCTGAAGTATCTGTGCCCCCCAGGACAGACATCGGTCCCAAGTATTTTATCCAACAAAGCCTTAATACCTGTTGTGGAAGAGGCTACAGTGCCTAGATTCAGTGTGTCACCAGTACTTTATCCAGAGTCTGTTCAAGAGACAAACTTGAGTGTAAATACAGCTCACAAGTCTTCCCTGGATATGATGACAATTTCTACGATGCAATTTGCATTGAAAATCCTATTGTAATTAGCAGGCCAACTGAATGAAGAAATGGAACTAGCAAGAATTGAATCTAAATTGTCACAGACAAGCGTAAATCTCCAATCTGGTGATCAGGCATTATTTGATATAATGCTGAAGATTTCCATAATATAATGGATTGAAGAGATTGCAAGCCCCAGTCATATCTCACCTTTGCAATCGGGACACTTTTAGGAAGGTTGAGAACTCTTTCCAAAAGGAACCCTCTAAGGTGTCCCAGCATTGCCACGATAGATTAGTACATAAAAACGGGGATGACTTTCTGTTTATAAAAAATGTGACATGGTCAATTTACGGTATATCTCCTTAATCAACAATGCTTGTGATGAAGAGCTCTTGCATTTTAATACAGACATCCATTTACTTCCATTGATATTACAACTAATGGGCACTCCCAAATAAACGATGAACTGGACTTTCTCCAGATTTGGATTACCAATACGCCATCTCTCACGTGGTTTGGTTTTATAATGTGCATTCATTAGCACCATTATTGTTTTATTCTTGATGTTTACTCTCAATTCATGGGTTTCCATATATGTAATAAGCTAATTGGTTTTCCACTGTAGTCCCACTACTGTCTGATCCAGGATAACAAGATCATCGGCATATAGGACCCATGGTAGTTCAATTCCACAAATTTTTGGAGGGAATGTTCTAACTGTGGTTTGGCGTCACCCATGTCTGACAAATAGAGGTTGAATAGTGGGCAGCCTTGCTTAAGCCCCCTAAAGGTGCTGATTAAATGTCCCACCTTTTGACAGCCTCACCTTGATGGAAGTGTCTGTATAAAGGGCCTTGATTGCTTCCAGCAGATCTGGTGGGCATCCCCAAGTGTGCATCTTGTTCCACAAACCTCTCCCTGCTGACACTATCGAAGGCCTGTGCCAAGGCCACAACTGCAGTATAGATTTCTGGTTCTAATTGCTTTTGAAGGCAGGCCCCTGAACCCTCACGCAAGAAAAATACAACCCGCTAGGAAAAAAAGCCCAAGAGATTTCTTGCCAGGATAACAAGTTTTAATAGCACAAAAAAAAGGATGCCATTAAAGAGCTCTGCTGCATGAGAACAAATGGTGCAAGCAGAACGTTATAAGGCAACACAATGTCATACATACAATAGGACCTACGTGGCTGGTTGGTGAGACCCTATCCATGTGCCTGCTCCATAGGGGATGCCAGGCTGCGATTGGCCCCAGCCCCCTCTGTCCATCTTCCATCACATGGGGTCAGCTGGTCTCATCTCTTCAGGGACTAAAGGTTGCGTTCCTCATTAGTTACTATTTTAAGACAATGCTACTCTTATCATTATGTTGTGCACATGGAAAACTCAGGAACTGGCACAGAGGGAGGCTTAAACTCATGCTGACCCACACATTCTTCACTCGTTCCTATTGCACTGTCTGCACCCAAGGTTTCCACCCTTGTTTTGGAATTTAATGTATTCCGCCCTGTACCTCGTATTACAAAGTGTGTCATTATGAAATAAAGTGAAATGGTAGTGTTCTTTCAGATCTTTTGTTACCACTGACTTTATGGTAGGTAGTCTGAGGTCACCTACTATTGTGGAATTCAGGGGTCTTGGACTGGGTCAGGTATGGGTGTCATAACTCTTGGTGGGCTGGGTGGGGGTTGGAGGTCTGCTCTTAGTACTGGGGGCCTGGAGTTCCAAAGTTTAGAAGCTAGTACCAGGAAACAGTTGTCCCCTGCTTTTTGTAGTTTGAATCTGGGGCTCTTTAGTAAGTGTGCGTATAGGGAAACGGTAGGTCCATTTGTTTGATTTATTTTTTCTTAAATATATTAGCTAGGTATTTTGGGACTGTATTTGAGAGGCACATGTGTCAACTATAGTGTTTTGATGGCAATTCTATCCTAGATAGGGAGCCAATGGGCATTAATTCTTGCTGACGTGAAGTGGTAGGCTCTCGGTATATTGAGTGTCGCTCTTAAGGCATTATTTTGTAGCACTTGCAGATTTTTTTACATTGCGGCTATTCGCTCCTACATACAAGGCATAGTCAAGCCTAGATAAGATAGGTGCCCTGGCCAAGGTAATGCAGCTGTCTGAAGAGAGACAAGGTCTACAGGCATGCATTAGTTTTGAGGTACAGGCTGCGGCTGATGCGGTTGCATTAACTTGTCTAATAAAGGTAAGAGCTGAGTGAAGGTATATATCTAAGGTTTTCACTTCTTTTGAAACTTTGATAGTGGTGCTGTCAATAAAGGATTTGAAGTAGTCATCTAATTTGTTTAGTTTGTTCTTGGATCCGATAAGGAGCTGCTCAGTTTTATCATCGTTAAGACATAAGCTGTGGATAGCCATCCACACTTGTATAGTTTGGTATATTGTGTTAAGTAGTTTGGGGTCAGTGTTGTAGAAGCCTGTAATGGGAATGAGGATTTGGGTGTCATCTGCATAATTTGTGTAGGTGACATCGAGGTCATCCAAGTGATCAAAAAGAGGCTCTTTATATGTTATAAAGTGTAGGGGAAAGATTCCACAGACGCAGTCGGGCGAATGCCCTCATTGCTTTGTCGAAGAGGAAGGACTGTATCTATAGCGATGCCTTTTGTAGAGAAGTGGGCCGCTGTAGTCTTGTGTTTGCAAAGGACTTGATGATTGACCAAATCAAAGGCCGCTGATAGGTCAAGTAGAAGGAGGAGCGCTTGGTTGCCATTGTCTTTTAGTTCATCCATTTGGATCTTTAAGTCTATAAGTGCTGGTTCAGTACCCCAACCTGGTCTGAAACCTGATTGTCGAAGGCCCAAGAGATTGTTGGATTCTAAGTGACTTTTAATTTGCAAGTACGCAGCTCTGTCTATTATTTTGAGTAGGAATGGTATAGTTCTTATTGGTCGATAGTTGGTCGGGATGTTGGGGTCTAAGGTGGGTTTTTTAAGTAATGGGAGGACCCAGGCATCTTTCAAGTTGGTTGGGACAATGCTCGGTTGAAAGGAGGCGTTTATTATAGAGGTGATGAAGGGAGCAAGCTCATCCACCGCCTCTTTAATGACTGAAGCTAGACAGATGTTGCCTTGACAAGATCATGCCATCTCTTGTGTTGCCAATTTTGTGCGCCTTCACAGCAATTGCAAACTACGTGCCATTTTCATTGTGATGAGCTCTTCCTTCCATCCATTCTTCAGCCTGCAAAAGTCGCATATATACAGTTTACATGTATTGTTTCATTACTGTATGCACCTTATTCTTAGGTCTTCCTAATTCGTGGTTCATTCACGGTGTGCTCTTTCAAGAGAGCTACATACATTTTGATGATTTTTTTCAGTTTCTTGCTTTTTCAAAAAGCGCATTCGAACACAACTTTCTCTCGTTTTATGGTAAAACAGTTCCAGATTTTAATCAGAAAGCAGTGTGCATTTCCAGATCAGTGTCATGGCACAATGAGCCAATGCATTTTGGAAAAGGTTCCATCATCGGGGCTGTGTGACACACATCTGGTATCTTTCAGAAACCGGGCTCTGGAACTTCATTTCATTGGAAAAGACATAAGGCAGTGTTAGGCAGAATCCTGTGCAGTTCCCTTGGGGAAAACTGCAAAAAGATTAAGACTACAGGAGTAAGCAGTAAACCCAATTGGTAGCAGTCTGCACCACCCAGATTTACCTGGTAGCTGTGGCTGAGCAGTCAGACTTCTCTCAAGAAGAGTAAGGCAGTATATAGAGTATACACAATAGGGC
Source organism: Ambystoma mexicanum (assembly GCF_040938575.1). Classification (NCBI taxonomy): domain Eukaryota; kingdom Metazoa; phylum Chordata; class Amphibia; order Caudata; family Ambystomatidae; genus Ambystoma; species Ambystoma mexicanum. The sequence continues at coordinate 149,640,057 of NC_090927.1, forward strand.
TAAAAACACAGTAGAGCAAACAAACACTGACCAGAGCTTTGTATAAAAAGTATATAATTAATTAATAATTATTTATTTAAAACACACTTTAGGCAATATACTTGCACTCCAAATCAAAAGCAAGTTAATACAGTCAGGTAAAGTATACACACTCCCTTGATAATGTAGGGGAGGACTCGTCTAGGAGACCCCCCTCGCCTGCACTTTCTCCCCAGGTGAGGGCTATGGCTCATTGGGCGTCCCCTCATGCCACCCGGGCCCAGGTGGTGGAGGGCTCACCCGCTGGAGGCATTGCCCACATGTATTGATTGCCCACACGTATTGATTGCCCACACGTATTGGCTGCCCACATGTATTGAAATTTAGCTAGGCCCAGAAACCATTTTGTCTGGTAAAGATGGTGTGAGCTCAGCGCACTGTAGCGCGGCCCCCACCCTTGGAGAGTCTCAGTCATCCCTGTCGCCGCAGCACCCTGGCAGATCCGCTGCGAGCACGTTCCCACGAACAAGACGGACATGAGCTAGCGTAATACACTAACATTGTATCAGTTCACCTCCCGCAGTGTATCAGCGCTCCCAGCATGACCCGGCCAGCAGGCCTGGGAAATGAAAAGAACAGTAAAATGGTCATCAGATGGCAGACAGTCTTTATATATTAATGTCAAGACCACTCGCAAAGTATGCTTTCTTCCACAAAATCCCTTATATTACAAAAGCCTGTAATATGTATAAACATAAGAAAGCATGCTTCCATGATATAAGCGATGGCGAGCCCACACCATTGCAGTTGGGTGCTAATAACAAAGGAACGCATCAGAGATCTATTTGTTACGTGTATCACTGGGAAATTTACACTCTATGGGCTTGCGCCATAACTGAACTAATGCTGCTAGAGGACACAAGAAGATGAATGTAACCATACAGAGGGCTTATGTGAAGGATGCACGAGAAGGCGCTTGTCATGTGTGCATGTCTAGGCCCCACATGTGCCACCACCGTCACGAACAGTGGCGGGTTATTTTCTGTGTACTCCACCAATCCTAATTCTACCTCACGTACTGCAAATATATATGCATATAACTAAATACTGTAGTTGTTAAAACATAATGTATGGATAAGGTGCTCAGACTGGGTATAATCGAGACGCATCCAGCAAAGTTTAAATGCATGTTTTGTATTGATTTAAATAAGTATTATAGAGTGTTCAAATGTTTGTGATGTCTTTACCTAAAATCGGCAACACACGAGGGAGATACCTTTGTGAAATACGTGCAAGGCCATTCCCCCTCCCACCCTGCGAAGACTGCCAAGGCATGAGAACAGAGGCCGCGCTGCACTGCTCTACCTCCCCCAACCAGACTGGAGCCGCTTCAAAGATTTGTAATCCCCTCTGTAGCACCCAAGGCCGCGGCCCGCCACCTGCATTATTTACAGCTCAGCAGTAAACCTCTGCCTGAACACACGCGCCCCCTCGTAAACCCCACAACCCACCGGACCATCTCAGACTTATGGCCCTGTGCAATCAGGACACCCAACACTTTGACAACACACAGAGGAACATCCATAACAACTTCTAACAAGGCAGAAAGACCTGTACCGCCCGTCCCAGGCCCTGAAGCTTAGCCCCTCGACCTATGGCCCCGGTCAACAGGACACTGGTAACCATGTCCTGACGTATTACCTCCAGACCCCTCACAAGGTACATTCCTCCTGTGTTGCATTAACCTGTAGCATAACCTATTGGAAGATTTACTAAAGAGAATAATATTGAAATGACTGACTGACTGCGGTGTGCATGGCATAGGGCAACCAAGTCAGGAAAAGACATTCATCTCTGACACTGGCCACAATGGCACAACAACACCGTCCGGATGAACTCAGCCGACCTGCCAGGCCCAGACCAGTGACGTTGTCCAGCCAAAGCCAACCACATCGCAGCAGCACCTATAGTTAGTCGTCGCCACCCAATCCCATTAAACTTGTGCCCCCTATAGTGTGTAGGTTCTTATGACGTTTTTTGTAAATATATACGCCTGTCTTTGCTATTGTCAGACAGAGCGCTCTCGGAGTTTGCAGAGTTCTTTGCATGCCCTATTCTGATTGATAAACTCCCATTTACGCTCACCCGCACTCTGTCTTGGTCTTATTTCCATTTTGGGAGAGTCCTTCATTGTCTCTCATTGCGGGGAGGATCGTGCTGTTTGGGGACACTTGCCTTCAATAACTATCAGACAAGTCAGAGTTAAACACCACGATTTGTTAAAACAGGTGTGAGCGCATAACCTGATGGCACTCCAATAGTTCAGCTAAAGGGAGAGAAAAAGGAAGAGCATAGAAATAAAACAGGTCCCAACACTTGAGTTCTCAGAAAGAGAAGAAAGCTAGTATATACTGTAGAGCCAAAGTTCATAGGCCAGGCCCACTTAAAATGGAGCAAAGCGAAATGTGCTCAGGATGACACGGTTTAAAATGCACTAAGTCTTTGCAGAATGCTCAAAAGAGGTTGGGGCAATTCAAGAAGGTAAAGTTACAAGGTCTGGGGCCAACCCAGTTGGAAAGCCAAGGATTTAAGGGTCACCTTGGGCAAACCGAAGAAAGGGAGGCCAGGCAGGACACAGTACCTTAAACAGAGAGGAAGCTCCAGCGGTGGCAGTTGTTCCTGGCAGTGGTTGCAGTTCATTGTTTCGACCAGGGGAAGAGAGGATCTCGTCGAGGAGGAAACGTGGAGTCGTTGGACTGCACAGGGATGAAACCAGCCGCGGAGTTCGTCGATAAAAGGTGCGTTCCTTTTATTCGCGGTCAAAGTGGTGAAGCTTGGCTATCCAGCCGCCGGGGTGCTTGGCATGGGCGATTCGACCAAGAGACATCTTTGGAAAGCGAAAAGGGCGAAATGGTTGGTCCCACCAGCTCAGAGGAAGAAGACTCGTCCAGCAGAAGATCTTTTCTTGTCGTTGGGAAAGTTGTGAGTTTGTTGCAGCAGAACTCCACCGGTGGTGTCGTTGTTGCATATGGCTCTGCTTCTTCCCTCTTCGGATTCTTAGGTCCTGTGGCGACTTCTGAAGTTCCAGTCCCAAAGGCCCTGCTTTTATGCAGAAAAAACCCTGTTCAACAGCTTAGCTGTCACTCAAACATGCTAAGTGGTGAGCCGGGCAGCTCACCACTGGCCCAATCAGAACAGAGTGAGACTTGAGTTGCTAAGGCAATGCAGTTCATGGTGCCAATTCCCCTCCCCACCCATCCTGTGGAACCCAGGCAGAGGACTCGACCTTGGTCATAGTTACAGAGACGGACACGAACGCCATTTTAGAAAAGAGTTCTGGCAAAAAAGACCCAACCGTGAATTTCATATTAAATAAATAAACCGGTGGTCTCTTTAACATTGCACCAAAAAGTGGTGCATTTAAAATCAATGGGAAAATCCCATAGGAAATATTCTGGTGGAATATTTCGCGTGGTAACCACTGCCACCAGCCAGAAACTCGACAAGGGGGGACTGGACAGTGCCCCCTTGAAAACAGACCCAGGGGCAATATAATTAACCCCTTCCCGTACTTCCACAATATGATGGTTTGTACTGGTTCTGTTCACAATTTAAGACTAGGGGTATGGGGTCTATTTTTGGGGTCACTATGACACCCCTGTGTTACTGCACTGAGGGTGCTGTGTAATACATACACAAAAAACAGATGATACCCTATGGAGTAAAAGACCCCATAGCACAAAATCACACAAACCTTCAGACATACCTCAAATCATGCCTAAGAGTGGGAGTAAAACAGTCTCACTCTTAGCAGGAGAAATAAACAAACCCCAAAAATCCAGCAAAGCTGCTGGGGGACTCACTAGGTTTGGGAAATTAGCCTTATTAGAGAATTCTCCCTAACAGGGAGCGGTCCTGCAGCTGTCAAAGAAGAATCAAATAAGTAGTGCCCACCCTCATCTCTCCACCGTATTCTTTGAGACATATTTCTGTATGTTCTCTAGTAAGAGTCCAGATGAGAGTAAAGCATTAGGTTTCCAATTATATACACTTACCGAGAGGTTCTTCACAACACCTGGTCTCTGTAAGTGCCTAAGAAGCAACATTTACTCCGAGTAATACAATACCAAGAACTGCTCCTGATAAGTCAAGCCCACACTGTTAAAGATCTTTTCCATCACACCCAGTAAGTCGTCCTTCAGTTTATCCAAAATGGCGATAATCACCGGGGGTGGTCTTCTCTTCTCTAAATTCATTTTACCGTACAAATATTATAAAATGTTATGAAACAGTGAATTTGTACAAAGAAAAATTAATATAAACATCGAATCAGCATCAACTTTGCTATCAAGCATTTGAACACTTTAGGATTACAAGGTTACAGCAGGTCATCTTTTTGGGCCTACACTCATTTATATTGTTGACATTATTTTTCTGATATGCTTCTTGCCTGTTATTTCTGCCCTCGTACCTCCTTTGAGTGGCTTCTTTTAAAATTCCTTTACTGACTTTCTTTTGCATGCCTTGTATCACGCATTTGAAATGTTGCGCTGAATTGAACATATGTGCATCTATTTACTTCAGATCTTTAGCCACGATGTGGTTATGCACAAACCGCGTTATATTTTTAATGTAGTTTATGACGATCTGTTCTGATAACCCTGCATCTCTGAGCAAGTTAAAAAAAGGCACGAGGTGAGTTCATCACAAAATAAAATGTTGCTTCAGAAGGATTATAAAAAGAAACCAAGTAGTACTAGTAATATCATTGGTATTGAATTATTGTTAATATTATCATGATTAGATGTTCTGGAAAGCCTGTGCTACATTTATGGAGGTATTCAGGTTGATAGGAGATGCTTAGCAAAAGATAGTTATCTGGATTATATGTGGGGTGGGGAGGTCATGAATGTTAATAATTAACCCCTCCCTCAGAAGTTTACACTATGCAGTGCCAAAGCTGGACAAATAACACCTCCACCCGTTCATTTGTGACTAGTCTACCCTTCCATAAATCATTTGACTGCCAGGTGTATGAGAGAGATGGAGACGTAATTGCAAGAACTTACAAAAATGCATGCCAAGCGTGTTTGAAGAAATGTTTTAAAATTGATGTGGTATCAATTGTACTACTTCTGTGGATTGTATTTTAATTGTTCTGTTTAGTACAATTTGATAATAAAGAATTACCTCTTGCTTACAATTGTTGACACCCGATCTTCCTTTAGTCAAAGCTTCTGCAACCGTTTTCCGTATGGAGCTCTGCGGTCGGTTGAATTTAATGACATGCTTAATGATAGTTGGATTTTTGTTTAACATGCATGAACCAGGACAGATTTTAAAAAACTGTGGATGCACACCACATGTGATAACTTACTATACATGTAAAATGTCAAGGTCCTTGCTGTATTCTTCAAGATTTCCTGCCTGTATTATTGCGCCAGAATGTTGCACAGGTCTGAAATGGAGACATACAATAATTAAAGCATTAATTGAGGAAGGATCATCGAACATATAAGGACATTTTGCTCATAGGCAAGAGTGGATGCATAAAATGTGCTTCAGGCCAGTGCTCTGTTATGGGCATATAAAGTAATAGTAAAATGGCAAATAGAAGAACAGATGGAATAAATGGTGCATGTGAAGATGCAATAGACTGCAAATACAGACAGACCAAGCAGTCCAGTTGCCAGGCACATTTAATGATCAAATAGTAAGCATATCATAAAGAGCAATTTTGCCTAAGCAGGGTTATTAGACTTATGTTGGAAGGAGATCCACAGGTTTCACAGAAATAAAAGATCCATGCATTTCTAGCAAAGCAATAACCTTCTTTCGTTTTTTCATCATCAAACAGCCCTCCAGTTGTTTCACATGTATAGATTCTTCCGTTTGGCAGCTGAGAATTCATTGATCCCCTGGCTTTTTGAAAAGTTGCTGCAACCCCTCATACAGACTCTGGTCAGGTGTATGACAGCTTTGGGAAACTTTTCACACATTTGATGCAAACAAGTGGAACACAATTGGGCTTGTTGCAAAAAACTAAATTAAATATTGCAGCACAAAGACAATAAACAACTTTATCCATTTGCACTTCTATGAATTGTGCTTAATACTGTGTTTTAGTTATTAAAATGTTTAACTGTTATGCACTCTTAAAATGTGTGTTACAATATTTGGGGAAGGATTGCATTTGAGAAGCAGGTGTTCACCTGACAGGAGTTCTTACGATTATTCTTAGTTTAGGTTCAATTTCTCAATGAAGATGTTGCACCAGTGCACAGTTCATCTTCTATAGTGGAACTTTTTTAGGCATATATTTATCATTCCCTAATGGGTTTTCCTAATGTTCTCCCATCAGCGCGATTGCTCCTTCTCCTTGGTGCAACATCTTCATTGAGAAACTGAACCCCACAACAGTGGCTGTTGCTCACCAGAGCAAAGACCACAGAAATGTGTTCATCTATGAACCAATATACAAGACTGAGCAAAGGATAATCAAAGGATCACTGAGAAGAAACGTATATCTGATGTTAAACTGAAAATTGAATGTGTATATTTTTTTATCAAACTGAAATTAACAAACCCTAAATTTTAAGTGCCTTGACAAAGCCCAAGAAGGGGCAAAACAAATGCACGTGCCTCCTAAGGGAGTTAAGTTGGCACAATTTCGTTATGTATGTATAAACACAATTTCATGTATACACACTGCAACAATTGAATTAAAACTAACTTCTTCACCCACTTAACAGTGAGTAGCAGCGAATTATTGCAAACATTTTTTTTTTTTTGTTCAAGAAGCCTGATGTTAAGATGTTTACATTCAGAAAAATATCTTTTCTTAAAACAGCACTGTTAACAATATTTTAAAAATAGCTTATAATCAATTGGGTTTACATGCTATCTGGGTGATTGTTTCAGCTTGATGTTCCTTAAAATGGTAATATTCAAGTTGTGGAACATTTGCCTCACAAACCATCTCAGAAGTAGGTCTTATTTTAGACATTCTCAGCCCTCATTATAAAAGGGGTATCATATTTTATGCCGGAAGTAAACCTTACACTTTTAATCTCCTATACATTAGTGAATAAAACAGATAATCTTAATTTTTTTTTGTTTCCCTGGCCTAATGTTTAGGGCTTCTAAACAAGAACTTTTTTGTAAAAAAGTCAAATGTCTGAGTTTACTAGGAATTTTGTTTTTATGTGCAAAAAGTGAAAACATCTGAGTTGATGATTTGTTCACCAGACTTAGGTTTTTGTGTTGCTTAGAATCATGTTAGGCTATGTTTTTATGATTTTCATCTATAATAAGAAAAATCTGCTTTGGGGCTATGAAAAATGCTATGAGTCAAAGGTCAGGCGATGCTTTCCTGCAGCAATGTGAAAGTCTGCAAAATAACACAGCAAGAATAACTGCTTTCTTGCACGTCTCCTTTGGCAGTGTCATCTGTAGATACTAATGTGAAGAAATGGGCGCTTGGTATTTTCTGCATCCAAGTTGACCTTTAAGCACATGCTGTTAGGTCTATAGCTCACTTCTATGCGTGCTCTCTTGTGCCAGAGGCTCTTTTTGCCTTATCCCCTGCAGCACCGCCAGTGGAGCAGGGTGAAGGATGCTGAACAACGGCTTCATGAGTGTCTTCAGTTCTTTTCAGACTGCAGGGGGTGGTGCTCAGCAAAAGGGGTAGCCTCTGTTACCGTTAGCTGAGTGTCTGTGGAGCACATGCTTTCAGAGTTTGTGTTCCCGTGTAGGATGTGGGTTGATGGCCTGCTTTATCACTGCTGAGGCTGGTGTGGGATGAAGTTTTCAGTTGTGGATGTTATCTTGTAAATAGTTAGATTTAAGATCCACTTTTCATAACCAACATTGCATTTACAGTCCTGGCCTCAGAATCGCCAGAAAGTTGGAATTCTGCAAAGTAGATATACACGCCAATTAACATACGCTGAATTATGTAGCCTGAGGCAGTGCTGTGTTGAGAGATTTCTCCGACAATATGTGCACCCCTTTTTCACCAGTGACCAACTTATTCAACACCAAAGTAGAATTACACAAACTCACAAGGAAACTTAAATTGAAAGTATTATTTTCAGAAATGGAGAAAGACCTAATGGAATTCAGACCGAAGAGCACTTTTGTTGCACCTATCAGTGTACCCTCCATCGATATCTTCGAAAAGATGGTGTTAGCAGATCTAAAAAAAAGTGCGTTTTGGAACACCTTAGAAATCTAAGCAGAGGAGAAATGTCAATAATACAAGGGCTATATACTGATGAGAAAATCACAATCAGACTGCCGGACAAAGGAGGTGCTTTAATACTTCAAAACACCAAAGACTACATAGCAGAATGTCATAGACAGCTCAATGATCACACAGTATATGTCGGAATAGATCAAGACCCCACTGAAGAAATATGCAGGAATTAACTCCTTACTTACAAGAGCAGAAGAGATGAGAATGATCACGAAAAAAACTAAAGCATTTCTACAAAATTAACGACCAGTTAATACGCACTTTTACCTGCTACCAACAATACACAAGATCCTCACCAAGACCCCAGGAAGACCTATAGTAGCAGCGACCAGAGGAATATTACACATATTCCTCACACATCGATTATTTTTTACAGCCAATTATTCAAAAGACATGCACATATGTGAAAGATAGCACTCACTACTTGAACAACATCCAACTAACAGAAGGAGACATCTTATTCACTATTGAAGTATATAGCTTGTACACTAGCATTCCACATGACCTTGGAGCAGTCAAGGAGTTCTTAGTATCTTTACTCACCTTCATCGCAACTAACTCATACTTCACGTACAATAAAGAATATTACCTCCAAGTATCGGGAACCGCCATGGGGGCTACCATGGCGCCATCATATGCAAATGCATTTATGCACCGTTTCAACACCATTCACATCTTGGAAAAGACACAATGGAAAGATAAATTGACGATAATTTTGGCATTTGGCAAGGCTCAAGAGAATCACTCAACCAGTTTCTCCTATATATAAACAGCACAGATCAACGTATACAATTCACTGCCTGCTGAAATGGGTAATCCCGGAATCCACTATCTAGATGTCAAGGTTAATGTGAATAACCAACAGATAACCACCTCACTATACGTCAAACCGACCGACAAACAACTTATTTTTCATCCTCAGAAAACTCTTCGCAATTTACCTTATGGCCAAATGATCCGTTTGAAGAGGATTATAAGCGATCAAGAAGAACTTGAAAAGGAACTGCCACAATTGCACAGAAAATTACAAGATCGAGGTTATCCAACAGAAGACTTGCAGAAGCATCCTGAAAAGTATCTATCAAAACAAGAGCAAGCACTCTGGCACCCAACCCAAAAACTGAAGCACCCCAGATTGTATATGTATCAAAGTTTTCAACTCGGAGCTTGCAGATAAAAAGATACACCAACAAGCACTGGCCAATTCTTACGAATGACGACAGGACCAAAGACCTGTTTATGACTAAACCTGTGTTTGCATATCAAAGGACTAGCAGTTTAAGAGACCTACTGGTCAACACCAGAGATGACAGACAGAAGACCATCAAACCTAAGCAAATGGGCACATACCCATACCTTAATTGCAGTAACTGCAATAATGTCATCAAAGGAGGAATAGTATTGCATCCATACACAGGAGAAAAAATCATTGTGAAATGTTTCGCAACCTGCAATATTGAAATCAGCATATATTGCATAACTGGCTGGAAATTAAGAGTGAGAATGAATGAACGAACGTAAGTATAAGAAACAAAAATGCCAATTCATCTGTGGCAAGACATTGCTGAGAAAAATCACACCGTGGCACACTTTAGATTTCAGGTCTTAGAAGTGATCAAGGTTCCCAAACAAAGGATTGACATGAAAAAAAGAAGGCAGCAGAGAGAAGCCTTTTGGATTGATCGTCTTGACACATTGGTCCCAAGAGGGATGAACGAAGAATGGGACCTAAACTGCTTCCTATAGTTAAGTACTGACAAGAGACATGGCTTGTACCAAAGTAGACGGTGTGCTTATACCTGAATGAAGGAACTTGCAGATGCTTTGTCCTCAAGAGTTAACTGAGTAGTCATTTTCTGACTGAACAAAGATGTCTGATATAAACAATGAATAAACAAACCATACTAACAAGGATAAGATTTGGGAACAACAGGCTCCATAAGCTGTGTTACATTAGGATTATTGATTAGTGCAAATGTTAGAAATGTTGGGCAGGTATCCCTGAGAACTTTTAGATGCTGTATTGCTTTATGAATCAGACACAGACTGATTACGAGCCCTTGACACCTACACTATTGGTCACCTGATAAGAGGCCAGGCCATTTTTTGTTACCACAAGATATGAGTTTGTACATTTTATATAGCGCTACGAACCCTCGGGTATCTGAGTGCTGCTCATTTCCCACGGTGTGTGGTGCTCATTTATCAACCTCAGAAGGATGAAAGGCTGAGTTTGGCCCTGCCGGGATTCGAACCTGCATCAGCAGGCTCTGCACGGATGTCAAAGCGAGCACTCTACTCACTGTGCTATCTGACTGGCTAATGAGTCAAATAACAGTCCGATTTGCACATCGAAGAAATGTTTAGCATAATGTTTTCTCTTGCAGTTTTTACTTTAAGTTTCTGTCGAACCAACCTGCCACAGTGACTTAATGCAAACACAAATTGTTTTTTCGATGATACTATATGTTGGAAGAAACTGACGTTCCTTGTGACTGAAGCTCGGCTGTCTGACGCAGTCACCATGGAACCCCTGACTGCTATCATGTCCAGCGGCTCTGGTTCACATGTTAGCGACAGTTTCCCGTGGGGGTGCCTGTTTCCTATTAGCACCTTGTCCCTGGGAACAAGTTGTCGAAGGCGGAGACCCCTCCTTTCGTTCTCTTGCTCAGTCTTTAGTTGCCGCTCCATCTCCACTTGTTGAGTGCCGATGACCCCTGCTCCTTTTCCCCCACATCCGGTAGCAACCCTCTCGGGCACCGCTTGAAGAGTGCTTTGGCCAGGGCCACCCCCATTGAGGTGTCTGGGGTTGTTCGATAGACCCAAAAGAACTGGTAGAAGACCCTCTCCAAACACTCTCCTTGACGTTGCGCAATCCGGAAGACTTTGTTTAACGTGCGCATCATCCTTTTGGCCTCTCCATTGGCCCTTGGCCACAGGGGGGGAGACCTTCCTATGATGCACTCCATAGCCTTCCATCAGGGCAGCAAACCGTTCTCCTTGGAATGGAGCCCCATTGTCAGAGCAGAGTACTGTAGGCAGACCATGATCCGCAAACACCTTCTCCATTGCCACCACCACATGTTCGAAGGCCACCGACTGGATGAACTCCACCTCCGGGTATCTGGAGTACTCATCCACCACCACCAGGAAGTGCGTTCCCTGCGACGTGGACCCAAAGTCAGCGTGGACAACCTCCCAGTGACGCGTCCCACGGGGCATCACTTCGATGACAGGTTCCCTCTGTGCGGGCGACGCTGCCTGGCACCCCACACATGAGGCTACGTATTCATCCACCCATTTCTTGAGCTCGGGGAACCACACCTTTAGGCGTAGCTGGGCTTTGGTCTTTGCAGCCCCTTGATGGCCTTGGTGTGCCAGGCCGATCACTTCATGGACTTTGGCCTGCAGGACCACGATCTGATCACCTCTCAGCAGTAATCCCTTCTCTGAGAACAACAGCTGCTCCCACACTCTCCATAGCTGCTCGAGTACCACCTTTGCTTCCTGTGTGCGCCCAGCCAGCGACTCCAAGACACTCTTCCACGACCCTTGTTGCAGTGCCTCTCAGAGGATGCAGAAGCACTTGTCGTTTGCAGCCGCCACTTCCAGTTCTTTGAGTGGTAGGGCGTTCGGGGTGGACGCTTCAACCACCAGTTGTATGTGATCACTGGCCTCTTCCGCACAGCCATCAGCTTCTCCATCCTGGCAACTCCCCGGATGGCGAGAGAGGTAGTCGGCTGCATTGTTGGCACCAGGCCAATACTCTGAGACCCCATATTCCAGCAGGGCCAGCATCCAACTCTCAATCCTTGCTGGTGGTTTTGAGGACAAGTCGGCCAGGATCGGCAGTAGGGGCTTGTGGTCCATCACAACGGTCACCGGCCTTCCCAGGATGTACAGCCGAAAATGCCTGCATCTGCAAAGAACGGCCATTGCTTCTCGCTCTATCTGAGAATAGCGCTGCTCCGTCTTTGACAGAGCCTTGCTGGCGTAGGCCACAGGGCGGACGTAGGAGTCTTGCCCCACTTGCGTTAGTACTGCTACCAGGCCAAATGAGCTGGCGTCCACAACGATTTCAGACTGCAGAGCAGGGTCGAAAAAGGCCATTGTATCTTCCTCTGTGAGGGCGCTTTTAATGTCCTCGAAAGCCGCCTATTCCAATGGTCCCCACTGACACGCAGTCTCTTTTTTGGTGAAGGCCCATAGCGGCTCAGACCTGGATGCCAGATTTTTGATAAAATGGCCACAATAGGTGACCATTCCCAGGAAGCTTCTCACTTACATTTTCTGGGGGTTTCGCTTCCTTGATGTCCTTTACTTTCCTGGGGCCTGGAGACACTCCTCCCTTGTTGAACATGAATCCAAAGAACTCTATGTTCGTCCTCAGGAACTCACATTTTTCCCAGTGGAGTGTCAGGCCCAATGATTGAAACCTCTGGAAAGTTTTCGCCAGTCTCTGCAGGTGGTCCACTTCTGACCTGGAGAACACCAGTATATCGTCACTGATGTTCAGCAAACCCTCTAGGTCCGCCAGAGCCGCTCTAATAATGTTTTGAAATGCCTCAGCCGCGGAGGAACCACCGAAGCTGAGTTGCTTGTACTGGTATAGACCCCGGTGGGTTGTGAAAGTTGTGATATACCTCGACTCTGGATGCAGGAGGACTTGGTGGTATCCAGCCCTGAGATCAAGCTTCGAAAAGAAGAGAGCTCCCTGCAGCTCTGCGATGATGTTGTCAATAGTTGGTGTGAGATGGCGTTCCCTCTTGATCGCCTGGGAAGCCTCATGTCCACACAAATTCTTACCGAATCGGGTTGCTTGGGTTTCTTGGCAACCACAATTGGGGACACCCAGGGCGTTGGACCTTCCACCTCCTCGATGTCAAGGTTTACCAGGTTATCCAGCTTTGTCCACCAAAACCATCAGATGGAATGGCACCCTGCTGTGTTTGAGGGCAATTGGCTGCACCAACTCATCGATGTGCAGTCTCACTGGATCCCCAGCCATGCGACCAATCCCCTGGAACAGGCCTGCATATTTCTCAAGCAGCATTTGTATATCCTCCCCATATAAGGAGTATGCGAAGCTCACCAGTCTGAGGACTTCGGCCGCCGCACAGCTCAGTAAGGTGTTGGTACTGATGGGCTTTACATAGAAATGTGCTTTGATCTTCGAGCTTCCATGCCCCACCCGAGCCACAAATGCACTGTCCAGGGGGATAGGATGCGAGTCCCCAAACGTGAAAATACAAGCTTTCGGGGTTGATAGTCTGGGGGGGCAGGGCATGGCATCATAATGCTGACGAGCCATGACGTTGATTGATGCCCCCAAGTCCACCAGCACCGACACAGAAGAGTCATTGACTGCCACGATGCACCTCGGCTGTCTTTGGCCCTTGGACTGGAGGGCGTCAATGCTTGTCAAGATGTTTTCCTCCTCCTCCTCCTCCTCCTCCTCGTCAGTTTGGGTACCTTCCTCCCCTTGTTCAACCTGGGCAACATTGGAAGGGCGGGACTGTCTGAAGAATCCGGATCGCACTGGGCCTCTCGGCACCAACACTGGCAGGGACGCTCTGCACACCCTTGCAAAATGGTCCATCAGGCCACACTGTCCGCAAAGCCTTCCTGCAGCTGGACACTCACCGGGGGATGGGTCAGGTCGTACCCGCACTTCTGGCATGCCTCTCCCGGCTAACTGGCCCTGTGATGCAAATTGCCAGCCGGTCTCCAGGCACCCCTGCCGCCACGACCCACAGCGCAGGCCTCTTCTGACTTGGCTGCGCGGGACCCCGCTTACATCCTTGATGCACATACCTCGGAAGTCTCCTGGCAGCAGCCCAGCTCCAAGATGCAAGGAAGGGTAATCCCGGGTTCTCTCCTAAACTTGCCTGAGAAGCACCCTTGGATGAGCTGATTTGTGACCATGTCATCGCGGTTGTCCCTGCACATGCCACTGAGAGTCTCCTAAAATGACCATGAAATGTGTCGAGTCTCATCTTTTTGTTTAGTGGATAGCATGACAAACCTCTCATAGTCCGCATTAGCCAGTGGAAGGAAGTAGTTGTGCAGGGCTGTCTTTGCTGTGGCATAGGTGGTGTCTGCGGGCTGGAGGGAGTCAAAAATCTCATGTACAGCCGGTCCTGCGGCATACAGTAACGTGGCCAGCTTGCCGTCATCACCTGGTTTCCATCGTTGCCCAAAAGTACATGTCAAGGCGATCAATCCATCGCCTCCACCTAGGCCCCGGACTGGATGGAGGGCCAGACGCATCAAACTCTGGTATGGAGTGGAGGTGTGGGTACTCCTTGCTGTTGTGGCACAGCATGCGCCCCGTTCCGATCAATTATGGGTCAGAGCGCACGAGCAGTATTACATAGGGGCCGCAACTGACCCAGCTTGATTCTTCTCCTCACAGCCACCTTGATCTTTCACCTTCCAGTCCAGGATCACAGGCCTACAGGCGTCCTTGATCTTCAAAACTCCCCACCACTCCTGCGCCAGTGCACACAGCGCACTCACCAGCTTCCAGCAGTAACAGTGGTCCAGTAGCAAGTCACCAGATTGACCAGCATTGAGGAGTGTCCAAAAATTGAACCAGTGAGGCCTAGGGTCGAAGTTCCAGAACGGCCAGTCTCCCCCAGTGCCTCACCTTCACTCAGTGATTTACACCTCGAAAATCACAATAAATTGAAATTCCCAGGTATGTCCAGGTAGGAATAGCAGTCCGCTATCCATGTATCCAATCATTGTGCCTGGATGGCACTCACAGGCCCCTCTGGAGCTCCATGAAACGTCTGTGTGTGAGGGACAAAATGGACACCGCCGCGTGGGCTGCCCCTCCCCAAGCGTGAGACGAGAGAAATCCTTCCCTCGTTCGATTGAAAAATTATTCAAAAGAATCACTGCTGGGTCCGGGCATGTCTCTGGCCTCGTTGCCACTGTTGTGGGGGAATCCTTGGCCCCCACTACGTTGTTCCGTGAGCCCCGGGCCCCCGCTGCACCAGAGACTCACACGGAGACATGCGTCAGACTCGGGCTCCCCAGTCGCACTGCCGCGGCCGGGAACGCCCCTTTTATTTATAGGGCACGCAGCGGAGTGCAACGTCACTCCGCCACGTGCAACGTCACTCCGCCGCGTGCTAGTCCCTTAAAGGGGCAGCACCACACTGTAGCAATTGCGTAATCGCGTTATGTTTCACACATTTCTACACAAAAGAGGGTTAAAACTATTGTTAACCACAAAACATGAACGGTACACATCCCTTGTGCAACGTGTATCAGTTATTACACAAATACATGTGGATACTGCTCCAGTATTTTGCTCTAAACTCATTCAAAGATGGCCGACCCGCACACCAGCGATCACCCATCTTCTTTGATAGTGTTGCCTAGACAACCTAACTAACATATTGAGTTACACGGACCCTGCCACACGAGCGGACCGCATTATGAGCGCACACCGAACCTTCAGTTCCCTTTTCAAAGGTACGCACCGATCATTTGGAACTAAGAGAATTGCATCGTATTAGTTGTTCAAATGCCGCTAAAAAACTCTTACTCCAATTTCAGGAGCGCATCTCGCAATACGTTAAGAACGATTGCCTGAACCCTTTTCAGGTTCGATTTTTAGAACACATTATCGTGGCGAACGGGCAATGACAGCATGTTGCACACGATACAGTGATGAATGAGATATATTTCTCCTCAACACAAGGACACAGCTAAGTTAATAGTACATTAGGAGAACAGTATACTGTGTCACAACTTGAGCACATCACCTAACTAAAATATATCACTATAGCACTTAACCAGGTGCCATAACATCATGTAAATAAACATGTCAGTAAATGCATGACGAGGAAGCTAAACAGTTGATTCATGACAATTATTATTTGTGCTGTTTTGTTCGTTCTTACATGTTTTTCTATATGTTGTGTTTCTCCCTTGTGAGTACCCGGATATTATTGTAATGCATCAACCTATGTGATATCCATGATGCTTTTGTTGCTTATGCGGATAACAAACGCCCAGACGAAGGATAAATATCCGAAATGCATTGGCCATCTTGTATACATGTTTGCTTGACGAAAAGGTTCAGACGCCCGGTGAATGTAACCGCTAAAAGCTAAATTAAGGAACAAAGAATAACCCATATCTTTGGCAAAAACTACTCAAGAATACAAGTGATTATTACACTCCAAAGAATTATATGACCCCCAGAGGGAATCACAGGTCGGGCCCCACACAATGGCACGCTATAGTGGGCTGCACCCCACACATTACAATTTATTCTATCTTACCGCTAACTGGCAACACAGAAGCAACATTGAACAAAAAGCTGTGCCCACTCACTACTTCTAGACAGTTTTCTTTAGGCACAGCGCCAGTCTAGTCTACTGCCCATGGGCCCGTATCAGAGTGAGTCACGTTCTTTACAGACTGTGATAACAGGACATACCGGTGAGAAAGCGCTGGAGGCCCTTGTGCATTAAAGCGCTAAAGTACTATCGTTATTACTGAATATGTGATAGATTAGGCATAGACCAGCCAAATAAATATTAAAAAGAAGCAATTTGGAAAAGGTGTCTTTTTTTGAACTTGCGGGCATTGGTATCTGTTCTCAGCACAGTCGATGGGAAGCTTACCTAGCCAGGAAGAGAATGTCGGTTTCGCAGGAGTGTCATTGGGAACAGTCTGGTACAAGCCCAAACACCCTAAGACCAAGATTGAAGTACAGAGCCTGATTGTGTATTTGTCACTCCTCCTAGGCAGAGGTGCTTCAATTTTAGTAGTCCCCCTGATCTCATCCATCTCAAAGTACAGGTTGCCCACTTCCTCCAATGGTTTGAACATTAAAATCACCCAGAGGTGCAAGATGTGTATCTGGCTTTGTCCCTTGCAAGTCCTCAAGCTTACCAAAAAACAATCATTTTTTTTTTCTCCAGAGATTCATTTGATGGTCTAAAGTAAACATTATCTATCAGAATTGCTACTCTGTAGACCATGGCAAATTCAACGGCCAAGCAGTCTGCCGGATTGAATCGGATCTGTTTAGCACTAACTATGAGCTCAGCTCTAATCCAGACTCGGCCCCCCACTAAACTATTGAAAACAGATGTTCTCTCCTTGCCTCCAATACCAATCTGCTCTGCTCTCTCCCATCCATTACCCCTCACAAACTTCCCTCTCCCATAGCACCCAACCTTGGTGTTCTTTCACAGTGACCAGAAACTCAATGGTTTGAAATACTGTATCCAGACTTAACCTAACCTTCCACACCCCCTTCTCTAAAACCCTTACTTCTGCTCTTGCACTCAGCAAACTGGACTGCTGTGTGACCCTTCTTGGCCTACCCCTGTACTGTTTTGCTCTCCTCATGAACGTCCTAAACTCTGCGACACGCCTCGTTCAATCACACGCTCGCTCACTAACCTATTGCCACACTAGCTTTCTTAAAAGCGGCTATTGTTTTGAAACCGGGTGCTGTGAACCCAATTGTTAAATTATGTCGGGATTTATATAAATTATTCCATCAGCACCTTTCATTTACACAAAAGGTGCGGACACAGGTGGTTAGACACACGTCTTTAGTCTTATCTCTTCATTCTTCCTTACGTCCTCCCCTTTCTGTGACATCAATTGCCTCCCAAAGTAAAGTTCCTATATAATGGTCTTCCCACATAATGAGCCAATCCAACCTACGTAGTGAATTTCCACGAACAACATTACAACCTCTGCCCCAATTTAACCAACATTATCATATCAATTCATCTCCTCAGTCAGTCTCGTGGGACTTTGACTGATTCACCCTAACGGTTGAGATGAGACCCTCTTAACATGTGATGATATTTCCATGATCTGGCGACGTTCATGTAGAATTTTCCTAATGTTTTTTTATTGTCTCAAACACACAGCGTTAAATACACATAGGTGTGTGTGTTGGGTATCAGTTTTCCTGGAGAGCCCAAGGTAGCTCCTGGTAGCTCTTGGTGTTTAGCTAATCAGGTTCTTCTAGGTTACAAGCAGGACTAAATGTCCTCAATTCTGAACCCTGAACATGAGACGGATCTAAAAGTGCATTTTATTTTAAATCATTGGATGACTAATAACTGTGTGTATAACTTTTTGTAATAGGTTTGTAGCTACATACTTTTTCTGTCTATCAATAACGTGAGTTTGTGAAGTACTGGAATCTGTGTGTTCAGTCCCACTGAAATGAAATAGTGATCAGAGATGCATTAAATATTTTTGTAGACCAATTATGCAGTTGTAAAACACTTCTATCGTGAAAGGAACATTTGGTGAGACATACTCACAATTGTAAAGGGCTAGCTTCTCCAGCAGCATGGAGGCCGCACATCTATCACTCGTTCCTGCAGTGGCCTCGGATTGCTCAATGTATTCAAATATAATACCTTTCTGATGCTCCTTAAACACTTCAGTAGAGTGGATATCTTGCAACATATCAGCTTGTACCTGTAGGAATGTTATAAAGTTAGTTCACAGTCAAACCCATAATAGTATTTATTAGAAACCCTATATATTACAGCAATCTAAGATGCCTCCAACAAATTGTATAGTCAGAAAAGAGGCCTATCTGTAGTTTGTGCAGCACTTGATATATGGGAACACCCTTCATGTATCCCCAATGTCAGTTTGGTGACTAGCAATTATAGACATGGAAATGTATCTGGCCCACTACTGTTAATGTTCTTGGGCTCCATTCAGTTTGTGTGCATATTTTTGTTTCTCCCTTTATAAGGAAGAAAGGAAGGAAGATACGATTGTTGTAATTTACTGTGAGACCCCTGCCCCCAGCGGACACAGACACACAGACACGCTGCTTCTGGATTCTGGCCCCCGATAGCACTGCTGCGGCCGGGAACGCCCCTTTTATTTATAGTGCACGCAGCAGAGTGCAACGTCAATCAACCGCGTGAGTGTGCCCTTAAGGGGCCAGCACCACACTTCTCCTTTTTCATAACACAACAAAGAACCGAGGATAGCTACCTACAGAACATAAGAACACACTGCACACAACATAACGGACCCCTTTAATCACTGCCACCCCCGGTCCACATCTCAATTCCAGTTCAGGGGACCAAAACATAGTCCTTCAGGTGGGCAGGCTTCCCCCTCCCTACCCTCCTACCCTCTGGGATACCTCCTGCCTGCCTCCCAGATCAGACCCTCCTCACCTGAGCTCCCACAAGCCGGGGAGCTTGGGGGATGCACCAGGCCACCGCCCTCATCCGGTTTATCAGCCATGTCCCTTCTCTGCACTGTCTCTGGCCTGGATTCGCCCAGCTTCTTAAAGAAGCTAGCGTTGCGAGTCACCGAAGCAATCCCATCCGATTCTGTTATCGAGCAATGCACTGCTACAACATCCAGTGGTGCAGGCTCATACGTCAGCAACAGTTTGCCCTGTGGATGACGGTTTCTTACGAGCACTTCATCATCCGGGAGGAATGGCTGGGCCGAAGTCCTCTTCTGATGTTCTCCTGCTCAGTCCTTACTTTCGTCTCCTTTTCCACCTGTTCATTGATGACTGGCGGCTCATGCTCGCCCACTTCAGGAATGAGACCCCTGGGACACAGCCTGAACAGTGCTTCAGCAGGCACAAGCCCTGTGGAGGTGTGTGGGGTAGCACGGTACTCGTAGAAATTTGTAGAGAGCCCTCTTCAGACTGTGACCTTGCCCCTGAGCAATGCGAAAGACCTTGTTCAGGGTCCTCATCAGGTGCTCCGCCTCGCTGATTGCCCTGCGCCAGACAGGAGTGATCTTCCGATGATTGACCCACATTCGTCCATCATGTTGGCAAAGCTTTCTCCTTAGAAGGGCGGACTGTTGTCTGAACACAGTACCTGAGGCAGTCCATGTGTGGCAAAAATCTTCTCCAGCGCTATGGCAACATTTTCAAAGGCCACTGACTACACCAACTCTACCTCCGGGTATCTGGACCACGCGTCCACGACCACAAGAAAGTGTGTCCCGGCCTGCTGACCCAAAGTCAGCGTGAACAACTTCCCATGGTTTGGTGCCTCGCTGCATGGTATCTATGATGGGTTCCTTTTGTGCAGGGGACGCTGCCTGACATCACACACATGCTGCCACAAACTCCTCGACCCGCTTCTCCAAATGCAGAAACCACACTTGTCGAAGACTGGCTTTCTTCTTGGTGGTGCCCTGATGTCCCTGGTGTGCCAGTTCAATCACCTGCAAGACCCTCGCTTGCGGGATCACAATCCAGTCACCCATGAGCAGCAGTCCAGACTTGGAGAACGTTAGCTCATCTCGGACCCTCCACTACTGCTCCAGCGCCACTGTCACCTCACCGCCAATGTGTCAGACCTCCACGAGCCCTATCTGGGGAGCCGCTTTCAGAATGACTAAGCACTCATCCCCGCAGCCGCCTGTTCCAACTTACAGATTGGCACTGAATTTGGAGTGGCAGCCTCCACCACCAGCCGAGCATGCTCATCCACCTCTTCTGCAGAGATGTTAGGGTGCCTCTCCAGTTGTCCTTTTGGGTGCCTAAACAAGTAGTCTGCTGCGTTGTTGGTGCGAGGCCGATACACGAGGGACACTCCGTATTCCAACAGGGCCAGCATCCACTGCTCAATTCTTGCCAGCGGCTTGGAGGATGACCCTGCCAGTATGGGCAGCATGGGCTTGTGATAAGTGACCACCATTACGGGCCTCCCCAAAACGTACCGCTGGAAGTGCCCACAGCCTCACAGGACCACCAAGGCCTCTCTCGATCTGCGAGTACCTATGCTCAGTTTCAGACAGGGACTTGTTGGCATACGCGACAGGCTGGAACCTCCAAGTTGGTGTCGATCTGAGTGAGCACCGCCCAAGGCCAAATAGGCTGGCGTCAACCACCATCTCAGACTGGAGGGATGGATTGAAGAACGCCATTGTGTCCTCCTCCGTCGAGGCTCATTTTGCGTCCTCGAAAGCAGCTTGTTCCAGTGGCCACCACTGCCAGGCGACTTCCTTCTTCATCAGGGCATGCAGCGGCTCCGACCGGCACAAGAGGTTCTTGATAAACCGGCCACAATGCGTGACCATTCCCGGAGAATGTGTCTGAAGTTCGACGTTTTCTAGAAGTCGCGCTTCAACAATGTCATTCACCTTCCGGGGGTCTGGTGACACACCCTTCTTTGAAGAGAAAACCGAAGAATTCTATCTTGGTTTTTAGGAACTCGCATTTGTCTCGGTGTAGTGTCAGACCAAGAGACTGGAGTCGCTCAAATGTCCTAGACAGCCTGCCCAGGTGTTCCGCCCCTGACCGCGCAAACAGCAAGATGTCATCACTCATGTTTTAACACTCCATTCAGATCGGCCAGGGCCCCACGGATGATGTTCTGGAACACCTCAGCCGCTGGCGACACCGCGAAACTCAGTCTCTTGTAGCGGCAGAGACCACAGTGGGTTGTAAACGTGGTGATGTACCGTGACTCCTGGTGCAGCACGAACTGATGGTAGCCAGCTGTCAAGTCCATTTTTGAGAAGAACCGGGCTCCTTGCAAGATGTAACCTATGGTGGGGGTAACATGGCGTTCCCTCTTGATGGCTTTGTTTGGCAGCCGCATGTCCACACATATTCGTACCGAATCTGGCTGCTTTGGCTTTTGGGCAACAATAAGATAGACCCAAGGTGTGGGGCCTTCCTTCTTTTCAATGATGTCCAGTTTGACAAGATTGTCCAGCTATTTGTCCACCAAGTCCCTCAGCTGGAACAAGACCTGGCGAAATTTCAACGCAATCAGTTAGACGGACTCATCGATGTGGAGCGTCACTGGACCACCCGCCTTGCGCCCATTGTCATCAAACGGGCACTGTACTTCGCCAACAGCTTCTGGACATCCTCCAGATATACTGAGTAGGCAAAACTGACAATGCCAAGTGCCTCTGCCGCCGCACAACTCGGCAATGTGTTGCTGCTGACAGTAGTCACATAGAAGCGGGCTCTGATTGCTGCCTCACTGTGTCCCACATTGGCTATGAATGCCCCATCGAGTGGGACAGGTTGTGCACCACCGAATGTAACCATGCATGTTTTGGGAGTCATCAGCTTTGGCGGGCATTCCATAGCATCATAGTGTTCCCAATGACATTCACTGCCCCCCCTGTGTCCACCAGCACCAGCACCAGGCTGCCTCCTGTTCTTGGACCACAAGATGCCCACACTTGATACAAAGAAGATGTTTTCCTCCTCCTCCTCATCATCGTCACATTGCTTGAATTGGGCCACGTTGGGCGGGCATTGTTGCCGGAAGAATCCCACTCTGACTGGGGACCACAACTGGCAATGGAGCTCTACACATTTGGGTGTAATGGTCTGACGCCCCACATCGGCCACATGACTTCCCTTGCGCAGGACACTCTGCTGGGTGTGGGAGGTCATACCCACATTTCATTCATGAGTCCATTTGTCTGGTGCTCCGGTCATGTTGGTTCCCACCTTGACGTCTAGCACCTCTGCCACCCTGTCCATGGCCAACTGCATAGATTTCTTCCGACTTCCCTGGGTGCACCCCGCCTCCATTCGGGATGCCCTCACTTTAAACACTTCCTGGACCTGTCCTAGCTCCAGGATTTGGAGCATTGTGATGCCTGGTTCACGCAGCACCTGTCTGCGCAGCTTCCCTCAGGCACATCCCTGGATAAGCTGGTTTCGGATTATCATGTCAAGATGGTCCCACACGCAAGGCAGAGAAAGCCGGCGCAGCCTGCCATAGAACGTGTCCAAGGTCTCGTCTTTCTGGCGAGCGGAGGTCATGATAAAGCGTTCAGTCTGTGTTCGCGAGGGGCAGGAAGTAGTCCTTCAAACAGTCTTCGTTGCATCATAGGATGCATTGGGAGGTTGTAGGGACTGGAATACCTCATGCACTGCAGGCCCGGCAGAATACAGCAACGTTGCCACCTTGCTGTCATCGTTGTTCTCCACTGTAGCTCTGAAATACATATACAGCCTGTCAATCCACATTTTCCAGCGTGGTCCCAGACTGGACAGGGCAACTAAGATATCGAATTCGGGCATTGGTTGGAGCGCCCCTTGCTGTCTCATCAGGGCACTGGAGGCGGCGCCACTGCTTGATCGTTCATGATCACATTGAGATGGGTCCGCAACTCACCATCCAACACTCGGACAATGTGTGATGCAGTTCACCAGGCCCGGACGATGACGCACACCGGATGAGTGTGACACTGTTGGTGAGCCTCTGCTCCCGAGATCTTCTGATGACTCTTCACCACCTTGCAATCAGCAGGCCTGCACTGCCTTCATGCCCCCAAAAGCGTCCAAAAAGGAAATCATTGTGGCACCAGGCATGTATCCAATGCAGCAGTGCACAGATGGGGCAGATGTAGTTGCCCAGGGACTAACCAACCAGCCACTCCAGTGGCTCCAAAAATTGCGCAGGGCGGGCCCACGGGGAACAAACAAAGGAACTTGCAGGCCTTCCCCAGCTCCTCACCTCATACTTGGTGTAAACGTGAAAAAAAGAACTTCAAAGGCACAGCACATGCTTCATTAGCGGTTCCGACAACAAATCGTCCAGAAATGTAGCCCGGATGATGCACAGGCACTCTATAAAACAGCCGCGACCATTTCAAGCTTCAATACCAAGATGGCAGCCAAACCATGTGGAACGTCCCCTCTCTGCGGCATATAAGACAGAGAAATTTGCATCAAAAACATGAAGGGAACTTACCTGCTTTCACCACCTGGCCCGGGTCTGTGATCGCATCTGCGTCGCCACTGTTGTAAGTCTCCGCTCACAGAGTACCGTGAGCCCCTTCCCCCAGCAGACAGACACACGGACAGGCTGCTTCTGTTTCGGGCTTCCCAGCCGCACTGCCGCAGCCGGGAACGTCCCTTTTATTTATAGTGCACTCAGCGAAGTGCAACGTCACCCGCTGCGGGCGTGTGCCATTAAGGGGCCATCACCACAATGATGAGCTCCTATCACCTGATTTCAGATGCAGCACTGCTATGTTCACCATGCATCTTGTACATTAGAGTAAGCATCTGTGTATGTCAGAATCGTCACACAAGCCTAGTTGGAATGTAGCATAGCATTGGAAAGCCTGTCATCTGTTGGCATGTGCCAGATCAGACACTGAGTTAGCCATGATCATGGATGCAGAAGCATGAGTTGCGGCAAAATCAGATCACAAAATATACGTACCGTTTAATAAACCGACTGGCATCTCTTGCTGGATTTTTAACTTCCTCGCCAGTTGAAGAAATAAAAAATAAATCATCGACTAAGTTGCAAACTGGTGTTGTCTTCTTGCTTTTCAGCACCTGTGTCCTTATCTTCGTACAATATTATTTATTTTTTTAAACATATGTTTATTAGCATTTTGTAAACCAAACAATCAACATGCCAAGAAACAACGAATAAAACCAAACCCAACCACCCTCCCCTTCCCTTACTCCCCACCCCCCCCATCCATCGGTTGGTAATACGTATATCCCCCCCCAAAACAAGGCCATACAGGTGAGCAAATATGTCCTATAAACAGTCATGGCATATCTCCACGGGGATCCGGCTCTAACCAAACAGTCTCTTTCATGGGCCCGAGACCTGTTGCGGACCTATAATACCCAACAGAGTCATTGCTCTGGGACACCATCTCCTGGTTTTGTCACCACCCAGAAATGCAAGCAAAGTAGACCAATCTGTGGCGAACTTCATCTGGGCACCCTGCAGGGAGTGGGTGAGCCATTCCATAGACAGTACTGACCAAATTTTAGCAATCCACTCATGTTCCTGAGGGGGTACTTTCGCTTTCAACCTGCGGGCGATGACCATTATTGCCGACATCATCATTAAGACATATATTTTGCGAAGAGAAGCGGTAGGAATAGCCTACAGGGTTTCATACACACAAAGGATGTCCAGACCCATACTACTCCCTCCCACTTCCCCCAGCACCCGCGATATGGCTTGGTGTATATAGCCCCAATATATTCCCAGTTTCGGGCACTCCCACCAAATGTGCGCCCAGGATCCCCCCCACATTCCCTCCAGCACATCTGGGAGTGATTTGGAAACAGCCTATGTAATTTAACCGGGGTCAAGTGCCATTGAAACATGAACTTTAGCCAGGTCTCCCGGACCTGTATAGACCTAGTAAGCTTTGGAATCTGGGTCCACAATCTCTGCCACTCTTGGTCCCCTATGCTTTTACCCACCGCTTCATGTATGGTCGGGTGGGGACAACTTCCCCTTCCTTAATATACTTGTATATATTAGCCATCAGGCCTGAGTCACCAGAATGTGTATCCAAGTATTTTTCAAAAGGGGTCAGGGGACGAGATCCAGCAGTTTTCATGGACGGGTGTGACAACCAGTGACGCAGTTGCATATACCCATATCTTTGTCTCTCGTCCAAGTCAGTCTACCTTGCAGCGCTCAAAATCTTTAACCTTCCCATCTACAAACATATCCCGCACCATCCTGCACCCGCCTTGATACCACTTCCCAAACGTGATCATATAATATTCTTGAAACCACAAGAAAATGTTTGAAACATCTATAAATGTACAGAGAACACATATATATATATATATATATATATATATATATATATATATATATATATATATATATATATTATTCAAAAACGAATAAGCCCACCAACAGGTAGGTGAACCTCACCCCCGGATCTGTGGATGCCCTGATATGCAAACAAATTTACCAAGAGAAAATCACTTGGAACATGTTTATTTAGGGAAAAACAATGCACAGCATATACGGTACACAGGGGTCAAAATTACGTGTTTCACGCTCCCCGAGCGCTTGTTCACACGAACATATAAGTAAATATCACGTGTGACCTGATGAATTCAAAATGAGAGATCATGCAATATCATGCCTTGAAATGGTTTTTTGGCAGACTCACTAAGCATTGCCTAGAAATATCCTAATTCCCACTACCAAATGCTGAGTTCGGCATTACTCAGTTAATTTATATACATTGAATTGAACAGGTCTCATCGCATAGTGAGCTTCATTGTATTTTTTTTAAATTTCAGGTAGCTAAATATAAAGTGACTTACATTTTCTTCAAGAGAGTTCAAAGAAAATAGTTTCCATATTGTTATTTAACTTCAACTATGGCAAATGTTCTGCCAACTTCGGTTTGATGTTTTCATTCTAGCCATTCGTGAACTTGGAAGGTGAGAAATGTATCAACATGTACCCATGTGTGCCATGGGGAACCCCAGTAGAGCTGATGGGATTATTCAAGTATATTTTTGCTGAATGGTCGCCATGAAAATAATGAACAATCATCATCTATCTATACTCACAAGAAGGTGTTTGACAACGCTAGGAATCGTCAGGTGCTTTAGAAGCAAATTTGCTTCCAAATAATACAAGCCTGTAACTGTTGCAGAGAAAGACCACCATACAAATAACTGCAGTATGGCGAGGCCAACGACTGGAAAGAGGTGTCTCATTTTGTGGTATAGCCAAGAGGCTAACCAGTAGAATCCAGAGGAGTGTGAATACTGCACATAAGTCTAGAGGCCAACAAAGAGAGACTTAAAGAACGTTACTCTGTACAACGGGACAAACCTGAACAGACATGACCTGCGATGGGTGGACCGCGTGGTCTGAAACTGTGCCTAGACCACTGAGCCCGGAACTGTGAGAACCAAAGACATTGTGTAATCTAAAGTCTTGGGGAAGGGCACCCTGAGACTCGAGGAATTGTGAGTCTTGTCTTGAATGCACCCTCAAGACCATTTTGCTTTTGAACTAGTTTGCTTGGAGCTTGGGGCAGGGGTGCTGAAGAAGAAAGTAAGAGCTGGAGCATGCTCAGAACTTAATCACTATTTCTTTCGTTATTGACATCCCTACACATTGTTTAGCTTTAGTTGTGAGGGTAAGGATATGTTTTGGAGACGGACAGAATTTTAAGATGAACTCTGACTTTACTTAGTTCCGTTAAGGTATGGAAATCCCACTTTAGCATAGGGCAAGTTAGACCTTCTACCATCCTGACATTTAAGTTATTAAATAGACATTTTGTTTGAATGTTAAGTCTGTTGTCTCTTACTTCATGATGCCTTCACAACTTACAGACAGATCTCATATATCTGAACTGGGGGTACTCGAGTACAAGAGATCCTGATATTGGTACTTGCCTCTCATGAAACCTGCAGAGATCGTACCTGAACTGGGGGTACTCGAGTACAAGAGATCCTGATATTGGTACTTGCCTCTCATGAAACCTGCAGAGATCGTTTGATGGATAGTGGACTACTTCACCCGTTGAGGAAATTAAAAATGTCTCTCAAAACACGATCTAATGCTGGTTTATTTTTTATCTTCATCTTGAACTGGCTGGTGCACAGCTCCCTAAATCTATAAGAGCTGATGCTGTGTTTATGGTGACTTTTACAAACACACGTTAGTTTATACGTGCATGCTCTTCTGAATTTAGACAAAATCATGCCATCTGTTGTGTTGCCATTTTTATGCTCCTTCACAGCAAAAATAGCAAACTAGGTGCCATCTTCATCTTGATGAGCTCATCACTCCATCCATTCTTCAGGCTGGAAAAGTCAGATATGTGTAAACTTTACATGCATTGTTTCATTACTGAAAACAATTGTTCTTTGAGACATGTTTCTGTAGGTTCTCACTCAGAGTCCAGGTGAGTGTAAGGCATTACATTTCCAAACTTGATCCTGTGCCTTCTCATTGCATAACTTTTTTTTTTTTTTTTTACTTTATTTGTTTTGGTTTAGAAAAACCCTTACAAAATTCATTTTCATTACAAAGATACAAGTAAAAAGAGAGTAACGGAACAGAGACATAATAACATTATCACTAGAGAAAGCGTCATTTCATTGATTTTCACATCATTGCTTCAGTCACTTAATTACAATCCAAAACAATTAATCCTCAAAACTCTTACATAGTAAGAAAACCAAAGCCAGAAGAAATAGAAGAAATTTAACAGTTTGAAAACAGAATGAAAAAGTAAATTTAAAACAGAGCACAGACAATTCTCAGAAATGTTGCTACCGTGATATTCAAATGGCCCTTGCTGTTATGTAGCATTTTATACCAAATAAATTCTCTATTTACTTCCGCCGTGTTATGAACATATTGCTCAAAGTATAGGAGCCTTTTTTCCCTCAGCGCCAAGCATACCAAAAGTATGTGTTTCAGGTCCTCGACCATTCCTTCAATACCACAAAATCTGCACCACGGCCATATTGGTTGAACAATAGATCGAATTGAGAGTATTTGGTTAGTGGGCAAAACATTGAACCTAAAACGCATAAAATCGTTACGGATTAGTTTATTTGGATATTTTGTTAGGTAACTTTCCATCCCTGGTAACCATTTATTTATGGCACACACTTGTTGGTACAATTTTGTACTCAATATCGAATTTTTAGTATGGATCCAATCGAAACCCAGCACGCTTTCTTTCACCCTTCCGGGTTGTTCCTGAGGGAGATAGTTGAGATACCCATTAACAAGTTTTTGTTTATATCTTCATTTAATTCCACTATTAAAGGATTGCATATATCACGACCTGCATGATGGTATAAAGAGTTAGTCTCAAAAGAATTGCATTTCCTCCATAGCGTCATTCTCTTCCAGGTCACCAGTGCCTGGAGCGAGTTTAGACCCATTTCATACTTGATTAAGTTATACGGAATACATTTCGGTAAATAATACATTACAGATTTCCAAATGTAACTTTCTATCGCGGACCACAAACCTTCACAGGATAAGGAGTGAAATTTGGCCCCATATATTAAACGGGGGAATTACTTTTTTTTGTATAGAATTCTCTAAGAGGGGTCATTGAGAATTTCCCAAATTTTACATCTAGAGCCCGCATTTGGGAGATAGCGATGTCGGCAATAAGTTTCAATTGTGTTCTAAGTAGGGGTCTGGATTGTGCACCAGCTATTGAAAAACACAGATATTTAAACTCCGATTTTGCTTTGATTTTGATGTTCCCGGATACCCAAGATAGCTTATTTGATTTCTTGTTCTTCCTCCCTAGGCGCACAATCACTGTTTTGTCCTGGCTCACTTTAAGTGCAATAGAGGTAGTAAATCCCTCAAAGGCTCTAAGCATACGTTGGAGTCCAACCTTAGTGGTGTCAATAACGAGGAAATCGTCCGCATATGCCAACCAGGACATACACATGTTTGAAATTCTCGGTGGTACTAGTCCCCTATTTAATAACGCCAGATTTGCGCCACTAACATATAGGTTGAAGATAGTGGGGGCCAATCGCAGCCTTGGCGCAATCCATTATGGATGGTAAATAGATCCGAAAGGGTACCTGCTGAGTCCAGTCTAACTTTCACATCTGTCTGAGAATAAATTGCCCTTACTATGTCTAGCAAAATTGCAGGCATATTTAATGTTCTTAATCTTGTCCAGAGTATATTCCTATCCACCAGATCAAATGCTGAACTCGGATCCATTGACGCAATGAAGACCGAGGTATCCACCTTTTTCATTGCCTGAGCTCTTAAACAGTACAAAATCAGCCCCCCACATTCCGTCCCCATATTCCTCCTAAAGCCAAAATGTCTCATATCCAAAATTTGTTTTTCATCCGGGTCTGCGATGGCTATTGGCCTGTAACTCTTGGGACATAATCGGGAACCCTTTCTGACTACAGGAATGATAATCGATACCCTCCAAGACAAAGGGAAGGACGTAGTCAGTAATATGTTAGAGAACAAGGTTGACAGTATTTTTGCCCATAATTCAGGCTCTGACTTGAGAATTTTGTTGGACAAATTATTGGGGCCCGGCGCTTCCGAGTTTTTGGATTTAACAATTAGGTTTTTTTATGTCCCTTATGGTAAAGTTCAGGCGCCAATTTGTTTCCTGATTCCATGGGGCCCCGGCCCGCTCCTTATTTGGACCGAACATGTTTGTAAAAAGGCCCTGCCACGTTGCTTCATTGATTGGATTCACTAATAACTCTTTCTGTGGTTTGTCCCAATTGTTGATTAAGTACCAGAAATTTCCTGAATTTGGGCCTCTTAATGAACTCAACATTTTTTCCCCCTCACTCTGACCTTTATTTATTCTATGCTGAATGGACCAGTTTTTGTACCTTTGTTTGACTTTTTTAATTCTGTCCACCATGTTTACAAAAGGAAGTCCCGATTTCTTAATCTAATTTATTTTCTCATGTCCCTCTTTTTTTCTCTAATTTCTATGTAAAAATGATGGGATTTATCATTCCTCAGTCGGTTGTCCCCAATATTGGTGTCACCCAATTTTGCCACTGCTCTGCCAATGTATTTCGTAATATTACTAGCCGCATAGGTCTTTTTTTTCTCTGTAATTCTGAAAAATTCTCAATCTGCTACCATTAAGCCTGTAAATTGTCTACTTTTTTCCCCCGTCCATGAAATACGATTCCCTGCGTGATTGACATTTAAATTGTAATTAAACAGTTTTAGGTTCATTAAGAATAATAATACATATTTCCAGTGACAAGATACAATGATCGCTAAAGGGAGTCTCAATGCACTCAAGTTTACCAGAACGGTAGAACAAATCCCCTGAGCAGATGATATAGTCAATTATTGATTGACAGCCTC
This sequence comes from Ambystoma mexicanum, assembly GCF_040938575.1. Taxonomy (NCBI): domain Eukaryota; kingdom Metazoa; phylum Chordata; class Amphibia; order Caudata; family Ambystomatidae; genus Ambystoma; species Ambystoma mexicanum. The sequence continues at coordinate 149,670,918 of NC_090927.1, forward strand.
TAGCTTTCCAAGTTGAAAGATTATTTACCAAAATTTCCAAGCCCCACGTCTCAGCAAAGTGGGACCACAGCCTCCCCCTACACATTATATTATCAACCCCTTGGGAAACTTCCCCCAACTTACTAATCAAAACGTCCCCATTGAAGGAGTCCCCATGAATGACTGCTTTGAGATCACTTGCAATCATTATCTGGCCACCTATATTAATTGACAACCAGTTCTGTATAAGGGATCCTAAATTACATAATTGCAACCACAATTGCCTGTCCGATAGCTCAGCCGGATTCCAATATGAGTTGACCAACAGAAAAGGTGTCCATATTATTGTACAATAGTGAGAAGCCCACAGCCAAAAAGTGATGCGCAAAAACTCATTCTCCCCTAATTTTAGGGTTCAAATGGTTTTTCGCAGCGATAAGGAGGTCACCTTTAGGGCAACCTCTACCTCCCCATTGTGCACATATAGAGGATACTGTATAACCCTCCCAACATAAAGGGACCCTTGACCAAGTTTCTTGGATGAAGAGTAAATCACATTGTGCCAGGTCCCTCAGTAAGTTCACATTATGTAGGAGATTAACAGAGCCTCTCGAGTTCCAGGTTAACAATTTCAATTTACCATTTACCTTGACTAAAGTGGCTTCCCTAGTTTTTTGAGGCTGTCAATAGACTCTCTCAAAGTGCAAGCCATCTCCAGTCCTGTGTCTCCTCCTTTTCCCCCTCCTTACCCCTAGCACCTTCCTCTTTGTTTGGAGGAGCCTCCTTCTGTAATCTGCCTGTATTTCTTGATGTCTGTTAGATAACTTCTTTTATACATATGCATTTACCGAGAGGTGCTTCCCAACACCTGGTCTATGTGAATGCTTAATAAGCAACATTGCCTCCAAGTAATACCAATACCAAGAACTGCTCCTGATAAGTCAAGCCCACGTTGTTGATCTTTTCCATCACACCCAGTAAATCATCATTTGCTTATCCAAAATGGCGATAGATTCACCAGAGGAAAAATAATATAAACATCGCATCAGCATCAACTTTGCCATCAAGCATTTGAAGATTTGAGGATTTCAAGATTACAACACGTCATCCTCTTGGGCCTACACTCTTTATATTGTTAACATTATTTTTCAGATAAGCTTCTTTCCCATTATTTCTGCCCTCGTACCTCCTTTTGAGTGACTTCTTTTGAAACTCCTTTACTGACTTTCTTTTGCATGTCTTGTATCAAGCATTTGAAATGTTGCGCTGAATTGAATATATGTCTAGTTCCTTCAAATCTGTAGCCACGATGTGGTAATGCACAAACCGCTTTTTATTTTTCATGTAGTTTATGATGGTCTGTTGTGATAACCCTGTATCCCTGAGCAGTCTGTAAAAGGCACAAGGTGCGTTCATAACAAAATTAAATGTTGCTTCAGAAGGATCATTAAAAAAAATAAGAATCTGGAAACATTTTCCACGTTTAGAAAGAAACCAATTGTTACTAGTAATATCATTTGTATTGAATTATTGTTAATATTATCATGATTAGATGTTCTGGAATGCCTGTGCTAAATTTATGTAGTTTATTCAGGTTGACGGGGAATGCTTTGCAAAAAGATAATTATCTGGGGATGAGGGGTCATGCATATTTATGTACATTCATTTGTGACTATTCTGCCCTTCCATGAATCATGTGACCGCCAGTTGTATGAGAGGGAATATCACTAATTGCAAGAACTTACAAAAAAGTTTGCCCAGTGTGTTTGATTTTTTTTTTTATTTTTTTTTTTAATTGATGTATACATTTATCTGCTTCTGCAGGGATTTTATTGTAATTGTTCAAGTTCAGTAAAATTAATAATACACTGTTGCATTACCTCTTGCCTACAAATTTGACACCCAGATCTTCCTTTAAATATCTCTGGACTCCAATAAAGTAACTCGTGAGAAGTGCTTTGGAAGTGTATGGTGGTTTGGTGAGACAGTGAGCAGTGTCTTATAGAACTCTACTATATTTGGTGACTATGTGGTGTGCTAATTAAGAAGTGGTTTAACGCAGAATATTTTTAATTCAGACTTAGAGTTGTATCTAGACTTTTGGATCAGCCAACAATGGTGACCAGATCGAAGTCTAGGAAAGCAAAATACAACCTATGTATGAATGGGAATGAGGATATTCAGCAAAATGGAGCAAAAAAGCTAGCTGAGTGAACTTTGTGCACGCATAGCAAGCCAGAAAGTGTGAACGTGACTAAAGGTGAAGGGAAAAATCACGTCTTATTTCTCAGTGGGCAAAGGTGCGAACAACAAGTGTGCACATGAAAAACATAGCAATACAGAAAGGCCAAATGCTCAAGATACAGCAAATTCATTGGACATAGACAATAACTTGTTCCTTTAATCTGTGCTATTCGCTTCAGACTGAAATTGCTGCTCAAGTATCTGTGCCCCATATGACGGACATCATTATCCAACAAAGCCTTAACAGTTGTGGAAGAGGCTACAGTGCCCAGATTAAGTGTCACCAGTACTTTATCCAGAGTCTGTTGAGGAGAAAAAAAACGTGAGCATAAATAGAGCTTACAAGTCTTCCCTGGAAATGATGTGGACAATTTCCACGATCCAATTTGCGTTGAAAATCCCAATGAAGAAATTACCCTGATAGGCGCCACATAAGCAAAAATTGAATCCATATTATCACAACCAAGCTTAAATCTCCAATCTGGTGATTGAGCTGCCACTGAAGCTAAACTATTAGGGGCAGCTGATCCGGCGGTTTCCAATTACCAAGCTTATGGGAATTCAGCAAGAAAGCAAAGCACAATCTAACATCATGGACACTAATAACTGATAAATCTCCATCACGCAAACAGTGTCGTTCATAAAAGCCCAGAAAGCAGAAAGTCAGAATGGAAAGTAAAATCAATACTGAAAATCCAACTATTAAGTATTCAGTCTTGCACACCGCTTGGTGGGAGTCACAGAGCTAGGAAAAAGAGCAATTGTAAGAGGAGGGAGGAGGCAAAGAAACGTGATTTAATCACTGGATGGTTGGTGCACATTCAATTGCCCGCTAACTCTTTGAGCATAAAGGTAATGGAGTCCTCTGATACTGACCTTTAGAGTCTGATATTTCCACTGACTCAGTGATTGAATGATGCTGTACACAAGAACTGTTGGCTATGCTGCATGAAAGACAGAAGAATAGGTGCTTGAAGAATACCGTGGTGCACGAAACTGAAATCGCCCAGTTGTCTTCCGTTCAATATATAATATCTCTGACTAGCGTATGTTTGACCAAAAGTGAGAACATTATCAACAGGTCGGTCCTCTTAAATATACTGCAATACATTCCTTCTCAGAGTCATTGATTCAGCGGATTTTGAGTTTGAGATTTTGAAAATGTTTTAAACTTGTTCATCACATGCTCATTGTATAAGGGGGTGGCTGATTTGCTTAGAGACCACTAAGCTCACTTTCTGAAATTGGGCTTCCTAGTAATGGATGTTGAGTTGAAGTCTCAGGCATGCAAACAGCCTAATAGGGTGGCAAAAGTTTCTCAATTGAACCAAAATAAAAAGGTTGAACTGAATAAAAAGGTGGAGGTTGTGTACAATGTCCAGGGCTGCAAGTGGTTTATCAAATTTCTTCCGAAAGCCTTAATGAACCAAATTATAATTATGGATTCACTCATTTACTGGCCCATACTGATTCAATAACCCTGTTGCAATCTTCAACTATCTTCCTATTCCAAGAAACCTGGACGACCGGAAATCTGGTTGTCAAAGGGTTTTCTATTTTCCAAAACAAGGCACAGAAAGGTCCTTTGGGGAGGCCATTTGGTGGTCTCGTCATTGGCATTAGAAATAATATTTGCACAAGTGAGATGAAATGTTCTATGATTCACAACAATGTTTTAGCAGTTGAAATATGTTTGAGTGCTTAGTCAATATATCAGGAAAATCGGTGCCATAGAACTAAGCGGCTTGAGTTGTAAGAGCCCTGATGACATCGAAATGTGGATTGCACAACTAACATCTAGGTCTGCTAGTGTAAATTTATCTGTGGCATTTTAAATCAAGAATGCCCATTTTGACATAAGCATCAGGAATGTCAAACTGTCTTTGAGACTAAAGATTAGGTCCAAATGCCGTTTGGCGAAAGATGCTAAGGTACGATGCACCTTAATTAGATAAGCTAAAAACAGACACACCAATTGGCTTAGAAGGCATCAATTTTCTTTGAAAAACGCTCAATGGCAACACACCTTTAAAACACTGCCAGGAGGGAATATAAAGATCATCTGGGAAGCACTGGGTGCATATAAAGGAAATAGTGAAGACATTCTGTAAATCCCATCTCTGCCACTGACTGGATCACCTATATTGAAAAGACCTGTAAAGGCAAGGTGGAGAAGGCTTCAACTCAGGAAATGCATCCGATTCCTTTTAGGCTGATATATGATACACATTGTGTAGCCAAACATAAACGCTCACAAGCTGCAGGTCCTATCTGCAGCACCAACATTGCTTTAAAAGAAAACCCTGCCCAGTGGGCATCTTTTAAGATATTGTTCGACAAGGTTTGCAGATCCCAATATTGTGGTGTAGTACAATATGAATTCCAATATAGAAGAATAGTTGTCGTACTAATCCTCTTAACTATCACTTGTTATCAATGTTAGATGCCACTGGAAAGATTTCTCAACACTATTAAAATCATTGCAGGAATGGGTGGAGCTACCGACTATCTTGGGAACATTTCAAACTGCTTTTAGGGCTGGCTCTTCAATGGCTCATATTTTTTTGATGTTTGACAATCTGGCCAGAAGAGCATATTTGTAGATCTATTGGTGGCATTCGATACAGTTGATCGAGCAAGGGTATGGAAGAAGCTTTGCTTATTGGGTATTGCAGGGTGGCTTCGGTCGGCCATCAGACAGTTAAACAACCAAAACTATCTGTCAGTACAGCTGGATGGCAGAGGTGTCGGCACGCTACCTATCCCCACTGGATTTGGGGGTCAAACAAAGTTGCGTTCTCGCCCCGCTCCTGCTCAATCTTTATTTATCTGACCTGCCTGGTACTTTGTCAGGGATCCAATGATATCCGCCAAAGTTTGGGAATACCCATGTTGATTGGCTGGCCTACGCATACAATAATATAAAATGTGATCATACTTTGGTTTGTCTGCGTAGGGCGGCCATCGTCTTGGCTGCATATCTTGAAAAGAACGTATGAGAAGACCAAGTTTATGAGGTATGGCAAGTGTGGAACAATTCAGACTTTAAGAATAACAGGGGGAACTATCAAACAAGTCCTTTGCAGATGAATTAATTCTGTGTAGCACCATTTTGTCCTTCTGTAGTCTACTATGAAACTCAGAGCAGCTCAGGCTGAAAATGACCTTACTAACCAACAGGGGTTTCAAAGTTTCAATGTTCATTCAGTTGCTTTCCTCTGTCCATGTATTGTTCACTATGGAAAGATTCTTTCCACTGGTGCAGTTGTGCCGGGCAAAATGAACCATTATGCTCAAGTTTTTTATTGTAATGTTGTGCTTTGAAAAATAGGTGGAAACCTCCACCCACCGTTAATCTGCAGCCTTTTTCTGCTCGTTCTACTGGGACAGTCTCCAAGCTCTGTAATACTGTACACAGCTCAGCTCATCAAAAAGCTCTCATCCAGTTTGAATCTTCCCGGTGCAGACTGCACAAATTGTAGGGAGCCCTCTACATCTTCCCAAACAGGGACACTGTTTAGGAACCAGGAAAGTGTTCAGTTCTGAGAAATGTGTCCCCCATTCTTCAAGGTAATTCACACAGCAGTCATAAAATGAACACACATATTCATTGAACTGGGCTTCCATTAGTTGTCCTTGTTTACAGAGGGCGTTTAGGAGGCCTTTTACTTCATTGCTAAAAAAACCTGCATCACGTCGACCAACAACATGCATCACACTGCCCTATCATTTTTTTCTTTGGCTCATCAACCTTTGGCCAAAATCAAGATGGTTCTGCAGAAAACAGAGCCACACCTCACAAATAGGGTTCTCCAAAAACGTGATCATTGCTTTAGGGGCTTTTTCTTGTGAGAAGAAGTAAGACATCAGTGCCGGATATAGATGGAGCTCCCTCTGAAGAGCTGGCAATAGGGACATCTAGCGTGTTTTACTGGTCTCAACAAATTCACAGAATTCCTTCAATTGTTCTGTTATAACAGTATAGATGTGCAAGTATTTATACATTTATAATATGAAGGATTCTATGTTCAAGGGGAGCCCATCACCAGCAGTTGGCACAATGTGTGCTGCACACTCCACACCAATGAGTTCCTTTTCCGAGATTGCCTCCTTCAACTTGCAATAAACATTGGTGGGAAAGCAAGAGCTGGGAAAAACAAAGATTATGTTTGTATTATCCTCACAAAAGCCAATTCCCCTTTCCCTTATATTATTTTTTCTCCAGGGCCTGAAGCAGTTCCCCAAATAATATTCATGAGGTTTCTGCAGGGACTGATATGAACTCTAAATTCTTAACTTTCACCCCCTCAAGGTCCTGGAAATATCAGAGTACAATTGGGATGAGCTTCACCTCTTTTCTGTTCGAAGCATCAACCGAAACTAATACACAGGTAACGTTACTCAAATCATGCTTGAGATCCTCCATAGCTAAAGGCGCCAGCACTCTTGATATTAATGCGTATGCTTTTGTGCGGGTACAGGTAAACTTCTCCTCATACACTTTCCTTATCAATGAGGATGTACTGTCCACAGGGACAGAGTGCACTGCCCAACTTCCCTGACACTCCTGACGCACTCCCTTTCATTAAATGGTGTGTGCTATTTTTTTCTTGTATTTCCTATTACTAGTACTGTGCACAAAATAATAACATTGAATAATAATAGTTCACAGCGTTATACATGTATTTATTTTTACATTTATAGCAGCGCACAAAGCTCGGAGGCATGTAGTCACTAGTTACGGTACAATTGTGAACAGCACAGTCCATAAAGTGCGGTACCATGCAAACAAGTTACATCATAAGGGTAGATTGTGGTAATGCCTCACCTCATGCAGCGGGGGACAACTGGCAGGTGTGCCAATAAGCAGTGGAGTAACTTTGTTGAAAATGTTGGGGGGGACATGACATCTGAAGAAAAGGTGCCTCAGCCCAAAAAAAGCTGACAAAATGGTGTGCCATGAAAGTTGGGGGGGAGACAAACACCCCTGTGCCCCCCTAAAATTACGCCCATGCCAATAAGCATGAAAGATGACATTTATGTGGGTGCACATTCTGGTAAAAACCTCCCCTCTTGGCATAAGGGGCTAAATTGGAAATGCAACTGTGAGCTCTGAGAGTTAGTAAGCGCAGAGTTTCCAGAGTACTCACGTATGTCGATGCACTGATGGGAATACAGGGATCGGGGGCTAGCCACCAGCTAGCAAGAAGCAAAAGTGAAGATTTGTATACAGCGCAAGCATATGCCGGTGAGTAGGTTAGTGGTTGGTGGTATGGATACTACATCATCCCAGACTGGCAAAGACGGTTGTAGGGCTGTAGCGGGGGCCCTGAAAGCTTCAATCTGGTCAGTTATGCAGAGTTATGAGAGGTGAGCATGATGGGTGCCACCTGGGGGCAACTGCACTTACCTGCGAGGCTCCTTCTGGGTGAAATTATGAGTGTCACCAGGATGTGGTGGGCTGGAGGCATGGCTTGGTGTAATAGCAAAGGCCGCACTCGTTTTCAGTGTCATGCGTTAGTGTTGGGATCATGGTGTCGATAGGAAAGAGTGGCAGTTACGTACCACTAACACGTGGTTACGTACCACTGTTTAATAACAGCTCACAGTGGACATCATTCCTAGGACATTGTTTATAGAAATTGGGCCTAAATAAATATATATTCAACTATTATAAAATAATTGAAACTCCCTACAGCCAGGTGCAAACTCTGCTGTGCACCTGATGTCTAAAGGGATAGCTAGGCAGTTTAGGCATACTGGGGTGAGGTGTTTGAATGTGCAGTTTTGGCTCTGCCAGAGGGGGGTAGCTGTTAATTATGCAGCTTCTTAATCCCTGGCAGGTGAGTCATACCTGGGAGGAGGTGTTACAATTTGCAGCTTTGGTTCAGCCTAGGGGACCTGGGAGAAGGTGTTAGAATGTGCATCTTTGGCTCAATCCTGGAGGCCATTTGAGTCCCTATATTTCTAACAAAATGAGTTGTAAGTATAGTCTACAGTATAACATTGCAACTTGGTACATAATATACCAAAGAGTTCATTTCTAATTGTGAGCAGTAGCAACTTTGTGTGAAATGTGATTTGTGAGTAGTGAGAGGAGATGTTTCAGAGTTGAATATGTATTACATTGTATGTTTAATAATGAAGATGTACTTACTAACTTTGTGGTATGTCACACACAAGTGGGTTTTTTGTTTCTACTGTATTAGAATCCAGGGGTACCCACCTGCGCTTTTCCCTGGGGTCTCTTTTTTTTTGCATTTGGGGAGCTCTAAATTGTAGTGCCAGGCTGCTTGTAGCCAACTTGATACCTCCTGGGATTCTCAAAATACTGCAAATGGAAGGTGCAGGTGGATGTGTCATAGCTTTTTTGCCGAGGAGACTGGGTCCTCTCTTGAGAATAGATACATAGCGTCCCCTCCCTCGCTACGAGGAATAAAAGGAGCATCACCGCAGATAAGCTTATACCACTTATCATGCCCACTCTTAATTCATTGCCGGCCTCAACCAGTCCAGACAACTTAGTAAATGCTTATAAGGCCACCCTGACCAAAGAACTAGACACAATTGCTCCACTCAAGATGCGGAAAAGTAAACCTAAAGCTCATCTGAACACATTGTTCACACCCCACTTAAAATCTATGAGAATTCAAAAAAGAAAACTAAAAAACATATGGAAACTCTCTGCGACTGAGGAAAACAAAACCAATCTGATCAATCTAGCCACCAGCTACAAAAAGGAAACAATATCCACCAAACAAGAATCCTATAATGAGAGGATTAATAAAGCCAGATCAAGCACCAAGGAATTGTTCACCATTCTAAGAGAAATGGAAGCACCCATTCCCCAGACAGACGAGTGTCTGAAGGACCAACTCTGGTGCATGAATATCCAGAACGCCCTAGTGAACAGCATTTCCCTCATCCAAAGGAAGATTGCAAATAAAAAAGCTAACCTACCTAACCTAGGCAAACATAACACAGCCACAGCTTCTTCCAGCAAACCCCCACCTCACTTCAGCTTCTCTCAAGTCTCCACCTATGAGGTTGAAAAAATCTTCTCATCCCTTAAACCGTCAAGGAGACAGCTGCCCAGCCCAGATAACCAAAGATGCCGCAAAAGACCTAACGCCATTCATAACTAAATTAATTAACTCCTCATTCACTTCTGGCATTGTTCCCAGTAACTTAAAGGAGTCTTGGGTCTTACCCCTCTTGAAAAAACAATCACTGGATCCCTCAATCCCTACCAACTATAGGCTGATTACTACCGTACCATTCTTACTCAAGATGTTTTACAAAGTAGCCTACATCCGAATACAGGAGTACCTAGAGAAATACCTGTAGTACGTGGTCTAAATCCAGCTTTAGACCACGACACTGCACTAAAACAGCTCTGAAAGATCTAAAAACACAGATTGACGAACTTAAGGATAAAGGAAAAAACGGCATTGCTACAACTTCTTGATCTCTCGGCTGCCTTCGACCTGATGGCTCACCAAGAACTTTGCAAACACCTTGCCACAGTGGAGCATTTCTCACAAGATGTGATCACCTGGATTAAATCCTTTCTAGATAACGGGACTATGAGAGTCTTCTCTCCACTAGCAGCTGCAGATCCGATACCAATAACCTGTGGTGTGGTGTGCCACAAGACTCTTGCGTATCTCCCACAATGTTTAATATATTCACTAAGCCTTTGTTCGACAACCTAGACCATCTGGGTGTCACCTACACTAACTATGCAGATGACACCCAGATCCTCATACCTCTCACAGGAGAGTATGACAAGGACTTGGCCTTGTTGAATAAAATATGCCTTATCAGGGAGGGATGGATGGATGGATGGTGCCTGCTCACAGCCTATGCCTGAATGATAAGACTGAGCTCTTAATGCTTGGAACCACAGCCAACCTTTACAAACTGAGCTCAAACTATTCTGCCTTCAATATCGATGGTAACACCATCAAAGTGGTAAAAGAAGTAAACACTTTAGGTTTTTACTTCGACTCTGCCTTTACTTTTCACAAACAAATCCTTGGTGTCCTCCACAGCCTACACTTGTAAGTTGGTCAGAGCCTGCAAATCATTCTTGTCCAAAGAAAGTTGCACAATCCTAGCTAGAGCTCTCCAAGATGGATTATTCCAGCGCTATGTACGTGGGGGCGAGCATGCACATCACTAACAAAATCAAACTTTTGCAAAACAACACTCTGAGATGCTCAGGGCATACCTAGGAGAGAACACATCTCACATTTGAGGAGACAGACCAAATGGCTTTGCACTAAGGACAACATTATGCTTAAAACGTTATCACTGACACATAAGTGTATTAATCTAGCAGTCCCTATCTACCTCGCTGAAAGAATCAATACAAAAATCTTCATCGTGACCTACAAGAACAATCTACTCATCTTGTCTTGTCGTACCTAGATTTAGATGTAAAAAAGCAGGAGGAAGTAGCTTCCCTGTTAGGGTAGCACACGCATGGAACACCTTACCTCACTTATTGAGAGCCAACCAACCCTTCTTCATGTTCAGGCGTACTACTATAAGATGGCTGGTTACTAATGACACATCTGGATAGTTCTAGTCCGAGACAGAGCAGAAGTTCCGTCCTATCGACTCTGTCCAGCAACCTCTCCCTGACCACCCATCTATTCTTTACGATACCCGTCACATTTGTATATATCCTCTCACCTTATCTTGCATTATTCACTGTAACCATTGTATATGTGTGTACCTTGTATAATTCACTGTATCTGTTCTATATTTGTAACTAAGCTGTAACTAAGCTGAAAGTATACCTGTAACCAGTTATCTCCGGGTTGGGTGCGCCACACAAATAAATACACAAACAATTGACATTGGAGAGATGGTGCCTCTCTGGAGGATGCTGGGCCTCATGGCATGGATCTCCAGAGGACCACTCATGCAGGTTGTCTGTACTATCCAATGGTAAAGACTCTGAGCCTTGGGAGGTGTTCAGCGTCTGTACAACTGGTTGTACATTGTAGTGTTCAACCAGGTGTTTCCATCATGGCATGTGCATGGCAAATGTGGGGCATTGATGCACCACCGGGTTCCAGAGGAATCCTGGAAAATCAAACAATTCAACTCTTTGGATTTAAGATGATCAACCTTGCTTAGTCTTTCTTTCGTGGATATTAGCATCCTGTGGTAAACTGATGCCACTTCACTTTTCTGGAAGGTGCATTTCGTAAACACTTTCCTCCCTCGCTTCTCGTCATCAACAACACCAAGCCCCTTCCACGTTTGCAGTTGTACCAGCGATATCATTTTTGCATCACCTGGATCTATTGCTTGGTTTTTCGTGGGCTTCCAGTTCATAATATTGGACACATCGGGAACATTTATGGTCCAGACCATTCTTTTATAGAAACTGTGTTTTTCAGTTGGTTCTCATGCAAAAGTGAGGCGGGCACTACTAGTTGACTGAAGTAATAGGTATATTTGTATCTCAAATGCAAGTTAATAACGATTTCCAGGAGCAGACTGGTTAAGAAGATCCAAAGACAATAACAAACTGAAAAAGCTACCACACAGCTAGCCAGTCGCTCTCAAGATGTAATCCAGCGGAGTTACTCATAGGTTATAAGATCATTAATAAAGTTAATGTCCTCTCTGTATATTTCTCAAGAATAAGTGCTTGAATTAAAGTTGTGTTTCAGACATAAGAGCCTGAGAATTCTTTAGGGCAATACATTAGAAATGGCAGGTCCAGCAGTGAGGGAGGCCAGCTGTTGGCTCATCTAGAGCAGAGCTCTAATGCGAATGCATTTCGGAGTAAGGACTCCTCCTTCAGGGCAGAACCCTACAGCATATTAAATAGAGCAAATACAGTAAATTACATTGAATTACATGACTTGAGAAGCATGGTTTTGAAATCATTGAGTACATTGTAAATTGTGCAGATACATACCGAATGTCACAACATGATGTAGAGCAGGAGAAAAAAGAGAAGACAAGAACAACATTTCATGTCAGTGTGCAACATTCCAGACCCATTTAACTGAAAGCATGTGTAAAAAAGAAAAGTGAGTGGAAAATACCATGATATTGCTGACGTTGTACCAGCAATATCATGTTGGCATCAACTGGATCCATTGCTTGGGTTGTGGTGGGCTTCCAGTTCCTAATATCAGACACATCAGGAAACTCGTTTGTCAAGTCCATTCTTTTAAAGAAACTCTGTATGTGATTTTCAGTTGGTTCTCACCATGAAAAATGTTCTGTAATTAAAAGGAAGGAAAAAAAGTTAATACTCCACACAGAACTGTACACTTGGAAACATAGTCCTTTTACAAACAGAAAGTTATGCTTACTCAATGTATCTCTTTTCTAAGGAGTTGCTGCTTGACCCTCCATGCACCGTAAAAATGACGGTCATGCTGCCCAGCCAGTGCACCACGCTGCTTCTTGTTTGACGGGTTCCCACTGGCGGTCAATGGGAATGCCGATTTAAAAATGTTCAAGTAAGCGATTTGTGTATGTTGATTGCTAATCAGATGCCCTGTAAAAAACAAGTAGTCATTATCAGGGCATGTACTCATTGACTGGTTGGCAGGTCATGAGAAATACAAATGCCAATTATGAGCTGATTAGTAATACATGGAAGTTTTTGCATTTTCTAGAGTGAGAAATGTTGCTTAGAACCAGGTAATGTGAAACCACTGATAATGCTTTTGAACTCAGTAAAACACACCATTCCATAGATAATGCAGCATGAACCAAATAACATAACATTTATGTCCAGCATCAGATGTTTTTCCCTTACTATGAAGCACTTGATTGTCAATGCTACAAATGAATAATAACAACATTAGTGTTTAAATAAAATAAGTGTTAATTGTTGCTTATTTAGCAATTATTGTTGCAGAAAATAATAATGTTTCTGAACTTGGCTCAGCTCTTGATATCTTCGCCAAGATATTTGCTGCAGCACATATATTCGAGACTTTGAGCATTCGATAATGTTTCTCTACAGTTGGAGTGGAGTGTGTGAGGTAGTCGGCAACAATACTTTTTTTTTTGCCGTCTCGTACACTTTCCTGGAATGTTGGCTGGTTACAGATGGTAAACTGTACCTAAAAGAATTGATATCGCACTTAAATGACTTTCTCATACTTTGACTAATAAATCATGTTGTAATATCATATATGAATCATTTCTTTATTGCCAAACTTACAGTAGACAGCCAAATAGGGGCACACATAAAGTGTTAGAGATCCTGATGGAAATGGGATGTGAACACACCCCATTTTAACCAGAGATCAAGGTGGCATGTGGAGGCTTGGTGGTGCCACAATATATCGGTTTGACTCTTTCCTCATGCAACCAATTTAGAAGTCAACCAAGAACTTGTGATTGCCCGTCACTCCAAACAAAAGGTGAGATACAAACATTCTGACGTTTACTGGAGGATGCTCATCTATCTGCCACGTATTGACCACTTACCACATAAATACATATTACATACATACATATTACATACAGACAGACCTCACATGCCTGAACTGGTGGTTTTCAGATATATGAGATCCTGATATTGGTAATTACCGCTCATGAAACCTGCAGAGATCATTTGATGGATTGTAGACTGCTTCACCCGTTGACGAAATGAAAAACGTCTCTCTTGAAACACAATCTAATGCTGCTTTTTTTCTCTTCATCATGCTTGGTCTTACTTTCAGGAAATATTCCTGAAACCACTGAAAAAAGAGGAAATGATGAAAGCTTTTTATTTCCTTTTCAATTGCCATCAACAATTTCTAACAATGTTCAGAGGCCCTTGAACTGCCTGGTGACCAGCTCTTTAAAGCTGTAAGAGCTTATGCTGTGTTTGTGGTGGATGTGCAAACACACGTTAGTTTATACGTACATGCTCTTTTTCTGAACTTAAACAAAATGATGCCATCTGTTGTGTTGCCGTTTTGTGCTCCTTCACAGCAACAATTGCAAACTATGTGCCATCTTCATCGTGATGAGCTCTTCATTCCATTGATTCTTTAGCCTGTAAAAGTCAGATATGTATAAAGTGTACATGCATTGTTTCATTACTCTGTGCACCTTGTTCTTTGAGACACATATATGTTCTCTACTTACGAGTCCAGATGAGAGTAAGGCATTGCATTTTCAAACTTACTGACTTTTTGATCCTCTTGCATCACTTCTTTTAAACATATGCAACATACACATTTACCGAGCGGTTCTTTACAACAGCTGGTCTCTACAATACCAAGAACTTCTCCTGATAAGTCCAGCCCATGTTGTTGGAGATCTTTTCCATCAGACCCAGTAAATTGTCCTTTATTTTATCCTAAATGGCGATGCAATCACCGGGGATGTCATCTTCTCCTCTCTAAATTCGTTATACCTAACAAATATTTAAAAATGTTATGAAACAGTGAAGTTGTTCAAAGAAACATTAATCTGAACATAGAATCAGCATCAACTTTGCTAACAAACATGTGAATATTTAAGGATTTCAAGGTTACAACAGGTCATCTTTTCAGGAATAAACTTTTATATTTTGAAACTCTTTCTGATATGCTGCTTTCACATTATTTCTGCCTTCTTACCTCCTTTGAGTGACTTTACTGACTTCCTATTGCGCTGAATTGAAAACATGCACGTCTCTTTCCTTCAAATCTGCAGCCATGATGTGGTAATGCACAAACCGCTGGATATTTATGTTGTTTGACGCTCTGTTTTGATAACCATCTCTGAGCAGGTTGTAAAGGCACGAGGAGTGTTCATCATAATATTAAATGTTGCTTCAGAAGGATCATAAAAAATAAGAATCTGGAATCATTTTCCACCTTTAGAAAGGAAACCAGTGTTACTAGTAATGTCATTTGTATTTGATTGTTGTTAGTATCATGATTAGATTTTCTGGAACGCCTGTGCTACGTTTATGGAGGTATTCAGATTGATAGGAAATGCTTAGCAAAAGATAGTTATTTGGATTATCTGGGGAGGGGTCATGAATGTTTATAACTAACCCCTCCATAAGATGTCGTACACTATGCTGTGCCAAAGCTGGACAAATAGCACTTCCACCCATTCTTTTGTGATTAGTCTGCCTTTCCATATATCATTTGACTGCCAGGTCTATGAGAGGGGATATCACCTAACTGTAAGAATTTACAAAATGTTTTGCCATGTGTATTCGAATTTTCTTTTAAAATTGATGTATACATTGTTCTGCTTCTGTGGGGATTTTTTTGTAATTGTTCAAGTTCAATACAATTGATAATGAAATGTTGCCTTACCTCTTGCTTACAATTGTTGACAGCCAGATATTGGATTCCGGAGATACTTAAAGGAATAAGATCACAGTCCAATGGATGTGTTATAAATCCCAGCTTCTGCAAACCTTTTCTGAATGGTGCTCCGCCATTTCTTCCTACTTGGTCTGTTGAATTTAATAATGACACACTATTTGGTTAGTATGCATGAATCGGACAGAAAGTAAGAAAACGTGGATGCCTACCACATGTGATAACTTACTGTACATACAAATTGTCAAGGTCCTTGCTGTCTTCATATTCAAGATTTCCTGTGTGCATTATTGTGCCAGAATGTTGCACTGGTCTGAAATGGAGACATACAATAATTAAAGCATTAATTGAGGAATGATCATGGAACGTCTAAGGACATTGTGTTCACAGTCCAGATTGGATGTATCCACTTTGCTTCAAGACACTACAAATGGCATATAAAATAAAAGAAAAATGACACATGGAACAATAGATGGAATAAATGGTGCATGTGAAATTGAAATAGACTGTAAATACAGTTTGGTCACCCCAAGAAGTCTAATTACCAGGCACATTTAATGATCAAATAGTTAATAAAGGTTCATTAAACTTATGTTACGTCAAGGTCCATGCATTTCTAGCAAAGGAATAAC